>NC_138768.1:39783041-40510541 GCF_965119305.1 Pelophylax lessonae | reverse complement strand
TAACTAGCTTGTGTAAATCAAGAAAACCCAACATTATTTTAAACAACATAAACACAAGTATACCAAATAGAAGTCTGGTGGACAGAACACCGCTGATTAGAAAAAATCACAACTGCTGAAAGTGCTCACAGGGCTGGAAAATGTATAGACGGTCTGTCCCCAAGCTGACATCACTTCTACCCTATACCCACAGGGGTCCCAGAAATTCTCCAGCCTTGTGAGCTCCTCCAGTGGCCTTGATTTTCTATCATCAGCGGGACCCGGACACCTATGCAGATTTTGCATTTGACTAGATATGTATTAATGTGAGTTCTAATAAACTGCCCTTTAGATGGCACTTTTCCCTTTCTATACACAAATGTGTGGTGGCGGGAATCGCACCATTTGCCTGTTTAAATCACATGCGATTCTTTGCAATTTGCTCCCATTTATTTTGTATTGATGCTAATCGCACCGCAAAGAATACTTGGTATCGGAGAGTACTTGACCAAAAGTATCAGTACTCATACTCACCAATAAAAAAAAAATGGTATCGGTGCAACCCTAGTTTTGGGTGTAGAGTTAGCCAATGGTGTAAAAGGAGTGATTGGTTAGACTCACGCCACTATCCTACATTGTGGAATAATCCTCTGATTTTTTAAATCTGTGATGAAATGAGGCATTGTACAACATGTACATAACAACATTTTACAGCTAACAAGATACCTTTTTTTAGTCAAACAAATCAAAGGCCCCCACAGTCTTTCAATGACTTTGCTAATACATAATAAATGCTTTACATCTGTGAACATAGCAGGAAAACATCACATTATTCAAATCATTAAGCTTGACATTTTTGTTTAGACTCTGCTTAATTCTAAGGGCATCCCCTGATTTATGATGACACACAAAGTGACTTACAGGGTTTCAAAGTCTTATAGCTGATTGTCATAAACTAGTGGCTGCATAGATGAACTGTGCAATCAAAGTCATCACAGTAGAATCACGGCAAAATGGAATGACATAAATACATGTTTAGATTCATTCAGAAAAGAGAATATCCTCCAAGGTGAGACCCCGTGTCCTGGTTGCCCTCAACAGCTTAATCTACACTTCTGATGGAGCTCTGGTGAGGTGTAAAGCCAAACTATTGGTGTAGACCAGGGCTCTCAAAAATTTTCACTATGGGGGCCACATCATCTATTTTACAAATATTCATGGGCTAAAAAAAAAAAGAAAATACTTTTAAAAAATCTATGAATAATAAATGAATATTTTTTTATCCAATCAAAGTCTTCTTTTATCAGAGTCCTCATCAGAGCCCTCCTTACACCAAGGTTCCCACCAGAGCTCCTTTTACATCAGAATCCAGTTCATGAGTGCCCCCTAAATCAGGGTCCCCATCAAAACTCTCTTCTATCAGAGTCTCCAGTTTGCCTTTACACCAGTGTCCCCTTCAGAGTCCCCCTTTTACAACAGTATCCTTATCAGAGTCCCTCATTGGGACGGACTTTGATGTAAGGCAAAACACTGGGGACTCTGATTTAAGAGGGAACACTGAGAACTCTTATGTACCAAGGGAACTCTGATGTAAGGGGTAACCAGAGTCCCCACTTACATCAACATTCCAAGCATTTCAATTTTAATCAGGGTTCCCAGAGCCCCCCTTACATCAGAGTGTTCAGAATTTCCCATTACACTGTACGGGGGAGCTCCTGGACTCTAATGTAGAGGGGAATTCTGATGTAAGGGGCACTCTGGAAACCCCTTACATCTGAGTCCCCCATATATTAGTGTACTCATGCAGAGGCAGGAGAGAGAAGGGAGGGAGGCAGGAACTTCAGTCAGATTGGATCGTGAGCTCACTGACCTGAGGATGGAGGCTCAGGCATCAGCTGTCAGCACCTTTCATCTCCACCATGCAAAATCCAGCTGCTAGGGCTTTAATCTTCCCAACCACACATCCCCTTTACTGAGGCACATCACTGCTGGGGATTGGAGTGGGGGGGGGGGCAGACACAAGAAGAAAGAGGTGGGAGTAGAAGGAGCAGATCAAGCTCTCTCTCGTCCATGGGGGGGGGGGGCTGTCAGTGCTTGCTCTGGGCTGTGTGAGAGGGACACTCTCAGCTGAGACCACTGCAGCCAGCAACCCTACTGGATAACCACAGTCACCCTTTGGGCCCCCCTACAGTGGGGGGAACGCCAGGGCCTGGTCGCAGGTGTGACCTTTGCAACCCTAGTAGTTCCGCCACTGATCACATTTACTGCTTATTTTTTTCTAAAATACATAGTTATATAGTTTATAAGGCTGACAAAATAAACCAAATCCATAATATCAAAGAATGGCGTCCTAAATATCAATTGGTTAGTAATGTGTAGCTGCCTCTTCATATGAGTGAAAAAAAAATCACGTAAAAACATAAACCCATTATAGTAAAGCTGTGAAGCTCACAGTCCTAAATAACTACAGTATGTAGCACCCTCATTGGAAGGTGTTAGTGCATTTTTTTTTTATAGTCTTTGGGTTCTCTGCTTACCAGGGAGACAGCCAGGTAAATCTAGATGTTGTCTGCTTAACAGGGAGCTGTGATTAGTAAAAAGAACCTGCCCAATGTGCTCTGATGCTGCTCATCCTGGCTTGATGTTTTACACTTAACCAATAGTGACACAGTGTATTGGACAGTGGGAGGAAACCATGCTGATGAGAGCAGGGGATATCTGTACTGCCATGGCCAATAGGCAGAGGAGGTTCCCCGGTGCATGCTGGGTGACTGTACTTATATCAGAGGTGCATATGTGGCTCCTGGTCTTTGGCTGCAGAGCAGGGTCTAGGTGGGGGGGGGGGGGCTGTCACATCTCCCCAGCACAGGATGCCATACGGCCTCAGGTGGTCGACCTGCAGGGCAGAAATAGAGATGCTGAAACACAGGGACTCTTTTGAGGGCTGACTGAGAGAGGATGTCTATGGATCTCGTCTAGTATCACAGATGAAGGTGACCTGCAAACAGGGCCTTGTGAGTACAGACTTCCCATAGGGAACCTAGAGACTATTTATGTTAAAATCCCCCTATTGATGCTTGGAAGTCAGCAGGCTGGGTGTAAGCTAAAGGGGATACTTGATAGTGTCCTGAAGATAAAGAGTTAATTTAGTCTGCTGCTAACACAAGCAAAGGACTTATTCTTTCCATGCATGTGCTGTATGGTTCAGCAGAAGATCTGCTATTCTGTTCCACTAAGTGAGGCCAAGTGAGAGTTGTCCTCACCTGTACATACAGAGGCATAACTAGAACCTTCAACCTTCGGGGCCCCCGGTGCAAGAGACCATGAAGGGCCCCCCCGGACCCCTGGCTGGGGCCTTTCCCACTGACCCTGGCACATAACCTGCAGCAGCCCACAGGAGAGGGAAGGGAGCACAGTGGGGGGGTGGGGGGGGAACCAGGGGAGCACACAGGGGCCCAGAGAAAGCAGAACACAAGTGAACTGGATAGCAAGAGTGGCGGGGGCAGCATACAGAGGAACCAATCTCCTCCATTTTCCCCCTGCAAGCTACAGGAGGAAAAAGGAGGACAATGGTTTCTCTACATGCTGCCCCCGCCGCCCCTCCTCTCCAGGTTTACAACAGAGACTTACAGGCCCCCTAGAGCATGGGGCCCGGTTGCAATTGCAACCCCTGTAGTTACGCCCCTGTGTACATAGTTGCATTTGGAGTATCCCACTAATCCCTTCTCCCATCCAAGTTCTCCAAATAAAACACCAAAAACAAATCCCCTAGACTGGTCATTGAAGACAACAAGCAAAAGAGTGTGTGTGTGCACCTGGCAGTGTGTGAAAATACCCAGTATCAGGCAACAGGGTAATCACAGGGAGACCCAAGATAGTTCTATACTCAGAAGCTCCTACGGGGCAGTGCTACAATTACAATATATCATAAGACTTCATTTAGCCATAAAGATAAACAATGATGTCATGAGATAAAGACATTTATAATAAATTGCCAAAACAATGAAAAAAAAAAAACAATAAAAAGGCAAATCAATAATTAAAAAAAAAAAAGTCCAATGTGACAATTCCCAACACCAAATACAGTGCATTGAAAAAGTATTGATATCCCTTGAAATTTTCCACACTTTGTACAAGCAAAAACATAACTGTATTTTATTGGGATTTTATGTGAGAGACCAACACAAAGTGACACATAGTTGTGAAGTGGAAGGAAAATGATAAATGGTTTTCAAAACTTTGAACAAATAAATATCTGAAAAGTGTGGCATGCATTTGTATTTAGCCCCCTTTACTCTGATACCCCTAACTAAAAGTGATATTTTTACACGTGTCTCCTGTGAAGTAATTTCACCCATCCAAGCCATACCCTGAGGGATTACTGGAGTGGAGTGGTTAAAGCTGAGGAACCAATCTGGTTTTCAAAAGTGATTTTTGAACTTCCTGTAAAAGCGGTCAAACACTTCTGGTGGGTTGCCATCCATTATTTGAGGACCAGTGGTGAAAGAAATAGAAGCTATCTCCATACTGAATAGGGATGATCGAACTTTTCAAAAGTTCGGTTCGACCAGAACACCCGAACTTCCCGAAAGTTCGGGTCCGGATTCCAGAACCCCATTGAAATCAATGGGACCCGAACTTCAGTAATCAAAAAACACAATTTTGAAGCCCTAAAACCCTAAAACCCAATAAATGCCCCTAGTGCCTAGGGTTCTGAGTCATGCCCATGGGACTATTAATCACACAAAAAAAAAAAGTTCTTAAAAATTGTCGTTTTTGATAGAGAGCCAATTATTGAAAAAATTATTGAAAAAAAAAAAAATGAGATTTCTTTGGATTTAGTGCCTGGGGGGTCTAAAAAGTGAACCTGCGAAGTTTCAGCTCTGTAGCATGTCCAGAACCAGACAAAAAAAGATTGTTTGTCTTAGAATTGCTGTAGAGCAGGGATATGGCTTCCGCTATTTTCACACCTGGCCGTTTTTGTTGCAGGTGTTTATTGGGCTTTTTTTTGGACGTCTTTGGAGGCAGGCATGACATCTGAACTTCTGTGTAGGGGTATATATACACACACACATATATGTATTTATACACATACACACATACAGGTGTGATAGGAGCGGAGCCCTATGCCTGCAAATAATTTCATTAGCGCAGGCATAGGGTTCTGCTACTTTCACACCTATATGTGTGTATTTGTATATATACAGTACATATATGTGTGTGTATATATACCCCTATACAGAAGTTCAGATGTTATGCCTGCCTCCAAAGACGCCCAAAAAATGCCCAAAAAACGCCTGCAACAAAAACGCCCAGGTGTGTTGTTGCAGGCGTTTTTTTGGGAATTTTTTAGGCGTCTTTGGAGGCAGGCATAACATCTGATTTTCTGTATAGGGGTATTTATACACATACACACATACAGGAGTGATAGGAGCGGAGCCCTATGCCTGCAAATAATTTCATTAGCGCAGGCATAGGGTTCCGCTACTTTCACACCTATATGTGTGTATGTGTATATATACATATATGTGTGTGTATATATACCCCTACACAGAAGTTCAGATGTCATGCCTGCCTCCAAAGACGTCCACAAAAAAGCCCAATAAACGCCTGCAACAAAAACGGCCAGGTGTGACAGGAGCGGAGCCATATCCCTGCTCTACTGCAATTCTAATACAAACGATCTTTTTTCTATGGCGGTCACCTTGACATGGAAGAGTTTGGTCACCCTGCCATAGCAGTCAGAGTCAGTTAACCCTACACTGCACTACAGTCACCTGACACTTAACACTTTCCCTACAGAAACTAGATTATTAAATCTAACTATAGTGGAAAATAGTACCCTAACCACACTAGATATCCCTTTCCTCACACTAATAATTGCTAAATGACACTTTTGAAGCAGGAGTAACAGAACTGCTTCCACTCTCTTCCACAGCCCTGTATTACAGTGCTAGAGATTTGGCGGGGCTATGTTATATACTGGGGGGCGTATTCACTACTGATTGGCCTCTGGACCCCTAGTCACTCCAATCACATTTTACTGATGGTTCTGGTCCAATCATGGGCTTTTAAAGCCCAGTTCCTGTCCCATTGCATTTTGGTCGGTTCTGGTTGCCGAATTCCGAACAGTCAATGTTCGGGTCAAACCGATAGTCAACCCGAACCGTTCCATCATCCCTAATACTGAGGCACATATTTGGTGTTGGGAATTGTCAGATTGGACTTTCTTTTCATTGATTTTCCTTACATAGTTACATAGTAGGTGAGGTTGAATAAAGACAATAGTCCATCCAGCTCAACCTGTGTAGGTGTGTGTGGCTGTAATCATCTCACATAGCCCTTAATGTCCTGATCCGTGAGATGTAAGTCTAATAGTCTTTTGAAAGCCTCCATACTACCCGCAGAAACCACCTCTTGTTGTAGACAATTCCCCAATCTTGTAGCCCTAACAGTAAAGAACCCTCCTCGTTGCCTGAGGTTAAAACGATTCTCCTCTAATAGCATTGTATGTCCTCGAGTCCTCATGCAATCCCTTCGAATGAACAGCTTTTTTTCTAAGCTGAGATCCCCATTAAGATATTTATAAATTGCTATCATTTCCCCCCTAAGACGTCTCTTCTCCAGGGAGAATAAATCGAGCGATTGCAGCCGCTCTTCATAGTTAAGGTCCTCCAACCCCCTAATCAGTTTAGTTGCCCTTCTCTGGACGCTCTCCAGCTCCAACACATCCCTCCTGAGGACTGGTGACCAGAACTGGACAGAATACTCCAGATGCGGTCGGACCAGAGTTTTATAAAGTGGAAGGATTATAGTCTTATCTCTGGAATACATCCCTTTCTTTATGCATGCTAATAATCTGCTGTCTTTGGCAGCTGCCGCTTGACATTGCATGCTGTTGCCTAATCTATCATTAACCAAGACTCCCAGATCCTTCTCCATTTTTGATTCCCCCAAGGGTTCCCCCCCTAACGTGTATTGTGTTTTTATGTTCTCCACGTTAAACCTCATTTGCCATGTCGTAGCCCACTCCGTTATTTTGTCCAGGTCATTCTGTAGGATATCTGCTTCATGCTGTGCAGTTATTGCCCTGGCCAATTTTGTGTCATCTGCAAAAACTGATAACGAACTACTGATCCCGTCCTCAATGCTGTTTATGAATAAATTGAACAAGGTTGGTCCCAGGACTGAGCCCTGGGGCACCCCGCTTACTACCTCAGACCAGTCTGAGTATGGGCTGTTTATTACCACCCTTTGGACATGGCCTTTTAGCCAGTTCCGTATCCAAGAGCAAACCCTGCTGTCGATACCTGCAGACCTTATTTTATAAATTAAGCGCTTGTGGGGAACTGTATCAAATGCCTTAGCGAAATCCAAGTACACCACATCCACTGGTCTGCCCCTATCTAGCTCACAGCTCACCTCCTAGTAGAATGCTAAGAGATTGGTTTGACAAGAACGCCCATTTGTAAACCCGTGCTGATTACTGCTGATGATGCTGTTGTCTTTAGCATACTCTACGATATAGTCCCTTATCATCCCCTCCAGAAGTTTACATATTATTGATGTCAAACTGACAGGGCTATAATTTCCTGGGATATACCTCTGGCCCTTTTTGAATATCGGAATCACGTTAGCCTTCCTCCAATCCCCTGGTACATCTCCTGTCCTAATACTGTCAGCAAAGATCAGGAACAGTGGTCTGGATATAACCTTACTGAGTTCCTTGAGTACTCTCGGATGTACGCCATCCGGGCCTAAAGATTTGTTTGTGTTAAGTTTATCCAGCCTTTCCCTGATTTCACCCTCTGTTAGCCATAGTGGCAAGTCCTGTGTATTACTACTAACCATACAGTCATGGTCAGTGTACCCCTCCTTTTCCTGTGTAAAGACTGATGAGAAAAAAGCATTCAGCACGGTTGCTTTTTCAGTGTCCTCTGTAACCATCCTCCCATCATCGTTAATTATGTGTGCAATATGCTCTGCGCTAGTTTTTTTGCTGTTGATATATTTAAAGAATTTCTTTGGGGTTTTTTTTACTATCCACCGCTATTTGTCTCTCAAAGTTGATTTTAGCCATCTTTATTTCTTGTTTACTTTTCTTATTTGCCTCCTTGTATTGCTCGAAAGCCGATACTGTGCCCTCTGATTTATATTTCTTGAAGGCCAATTTTTTTCCCCTAATAAGTTTTTTAACGCTACGGTTTAGCCAGCCAGGTTTGGCTTTGTCTCTTCTAAATTTATTTCCCATAGGAATGCACTGCAAGATGCATTTGCTTAATATGTTCCTAAAGCATTCCCATTTTTCCTCTGTGGTCAGTGATCCCAGGGTTTGGTCCCAGTTTACCCTTTCCATCAATGAGTACAATTTTGGAAAGTTTGCCCTTCTGAAATTTAGGGTTCTTATGTTCCCCACTTGCCTTGTTATATTGTTATTTATACTAAATGTGATCATCCTGTGATCGCTAGAGCCCAGGTTGTCCTGGACTCCTGCCTCAGAGATTATGTCTGGGTCATTAGTGATCAATAGATCCAGGACTGCGTTTTCTCTGGTAGGGGAATCCACCAACTGCGACATGTAATTATCCAGTAAGGTTTCCGTGAATAGACGGGCCTTCTGTGAGTGTGTAATCTCCTCATCCCAGTCAATGTCGGGATAATTGAAGTCCCCCAATATGATGACTGATCCCAATTTTGCCTTCTTATTGTTTTTTCACTGTTTTGGCAATTTATTATGAATTTCTTTATCTCATGACATCATTGTTTACCTTCATGGCTACATGAAGTTGTATGATATATTGTACTTCTTTTGGCACTGTGTGTGCGCCACTCTTTACTTTGATGGGTTTTTGACAAAAGAAACCAGTCTATCCAGTTCAACCATGTGTGTGATTTAATGTCTCTAAGGGTAAGTTAAGACATGCGTCTAAATCTCCCTTGCCTCTAAGGCCCAATCCACATTTGGATTACACTCAAGGCTATTGAGAAAGCAATCCAACGCCTCCTCACCGTCTGTTTTAACCCCATTTTTGTGTCACAACCGCATAGCTCCCAACTGTCCCTGATTTTGAGAGATTGTCCCTGATTTGAAACAAAGTCTCTCTGTCCCTCTTTCCTCCTCATTTGTCCCTCATTTAGGTCTGATCTATATAGTTGTATATGAAATGCATTTTTTATCTTTAAAAAAAGGGTTTCCCAGTGCTAAACCGTTCATCCAATTTCTAAATTGCTGCATTTGTAAATTACAAAAGTAGAAAGGAATAGTAGTGGTAAATAAAGCAAGGTTGGGTTTAACCAATTTTTTTTTTTTGTATAATTTTCTTTTAAGGGGGTGTGGAAGGGGCTGTGTCTTATGCCTACATACTTTTGCTAATAGGTGTCTCTCGTTCCTATCTCAAAAAGTTGGGAGGTATGCAACCGTGCAGGTCATTTCCAACACTTTCCTATTTACTTAAATGTGTAGCGTTCCGCAGGCTTGCTTTCCAACTATCACTACATTTTGGGTGAACCTTGCAACTGGCACAAAATGAAGCATTGTGACTGCAGCATGCAAGCATCCCCATTAATTTGCTCTTGCAGCTTGAGGGTGGGGCTTGTTTGGCAGATGGTAAAACTGTGGCTCAACTAATTTTTGCTGCCCCCCCACCACAACATTACCCCTTACATCAGAGCCCCCCTTTAATCAGGGTTCCCAGAGTGCCCCTTTTGTTAGAGTTCCCCTCTACATTAGAGTCAAGGAGCTCCCCCTTAAGGGGAAATTCTGCAGACTCTGATGTAAGGGGGGCTCTGGGAACCCTGATTAAAGGAGAATGCTGGGAACGCTGATGTAAGGCGGGGCTCTGGTTACCCCTTACATCAGCGTTCCCTATTCCCTGGCTTTGGGGCACCCCAAAGGTCCCCTCTCTCTCGGATTGGTACAAACGCATAGACAAAATAGCAGAAATGGAGGAACTTATTTCAATATCACGAGACTCGTTCTCCAAATTTACAAACACATGGGCTAGCTGGCTACATTTTCGAACTTCTAGAGCATACTTACAAGAAATGAACCATACTCCTCCAGCCCATAATCACTAAAAGGCCAAACGCTCTCTCTCCGACGCGCTCTTGACTGCATGAAGTCAGACTCTAATACATGTCACATGTATACATGCTATTCTATTCACACCCAACTCTCCTGAACCTGTCTAAAACTGAGTTATTACATACTAAACCCAACACCATTAAAAATTCCTAATACCCCCCCCTTTTTTTAAAAAATCACTTTCTCTCCTCACTCACCCCTACCCCTCCCCTATACAGGTTAAGTGTCGGCCACCCACACCCTCATCCACTCAATCCATACATTTGCAGATTGCATTACTCCCATTTTCCCCCATTCCCTTACAACCAGTTTATCCGCCCCAACGTATATCAATCAGCTGAAGAGAGGTTATTACACCTAGTGTACTAACCAATTAATGGTTTGTACATCCCGTAATTTGTTACATTTATGAAAACGACTTTAAAACTATGTTTTCCTTTTACGCATAAAGTGATACTAATACTACTGTTCTTTATATGATCGCATTATACTGCTCAACGAGCTTTCGTTTACGTTTTTAACACTGTTCAAGGAAATTTTATGCATACTTTTTTTTTGTAATATCCACCACTGCTTATTCCAATAAAACTTTGGTTGGCAAAAAAAATAAAAAATAAGAGTTCCCTCTGCACATAAGAGTTTTCAGTGTTCCCCCTTAACTGCAAATCTAAAGGAAGCCTAACAACTCCTACCTTTTCTCTAGAAAGATACATTGTTAGGCTTTTAAAAATCCCTAAAAAGACAAGTATGCCATTAAAATTATACTTTAAAGTGCCAAATTGACAAAAAAAAGCAGCATGCGTTACTGCTAAATACAATTTTCTACAGTGTTAAAAAAAGGAAGACAGCAGAACATGTGTCACGGAAATTAAAAAAAGAAAAGGGCTGACAAGCGTATCCCCGTAACAATGTTGCCCTTGAAAGTGTCTAAATAATGTAACCTAGATGTGACAATTAACTGCTTTGCCTAATTGTACTGCACACTATGTACTCACTGAGAATTATAGCCAAATAAAAAGGTTATTCTGAAATATTGATGCACAAAGTTAAATAGGAACAACAAAGTTGTGTTGTTTTCTACCTTTCTGCATTCTGGTACAAGGCCGGACACTTTCCATGCGCCTACACATTAATTACTCATTTATTCCAGGGGAGAGTAAGAGCATTTTTACTTACCCGATTCTCTGATGCACTCCAGGCAGTTGGCTCTCCCCTATGTTCTGGTGGTGGACTGTCCCTCTGCATCAATACATGGACCTTACATTGGTCATGATGACGTCAGGACCTTAGACTGCTAGGACATTGAGGAGAATACACTATGAGGACTGGTCTAGCAGTGCAGAGGAGTGGTGGATCAGATGATGGGGTAAGTAAATCTTTTTTATGCCCCCTAGACCTAAATGAGCAGTCAACTCTTGCAGGACAGGCACCACTGCAAAGGAGAATTTTCAGGTTTCCCAAGGGTTGCGAGTGGTTTACTGGGATTATGGCTGAAGATATCAGCCATAACCCCTGGTTTGTTTTGGCTTTCTTTTGAAAGCATTCCGAGCGGCTCATGAGCTGCTGAAAGGCTTTCAGAAACAGAGGGAGAGGACGTCTCTCCTTCTCCCACCATTGGGCTTGCCATTTCTGCCGGCTCACCTGAGAAATGATCCGACAATGCTGCCAGCTGGTCACAGGGCGAATAAAGAGTAGATTGCCTTTGATCGCCTCTATGGGCTTGGAGAACCAAAGCAACGTCATGATGTCAGGAACCGCAAATCAGACTGAGACAGAAAATGCAGTATAAATCACACCTTTAATGTAAGAGTAAATATAGTACACATCAGGAACGTAGTCAAAACATAAGCCAGGGTTCGGAAGCCAAAACAGGAAATCAGACAAACCAGTAATCAGGGAGCCAGAAATCAAGGTAGCCAGAAGCAGAAGGTCGGGATCCAAAACCATAGGGGACGTCAGTTGGGCAAGGTCTTTAACAGGAACACAGCAGAGAAACTCAGGATATCTTGACAAGGTGAAGGCAGGAAAGGAATGAACAAGGCAGATTAAATAGCCAGAAGGGGCTGGTTGTAGGCAGGACTGACAAGCAGATAATGATAACCAGGTGAGCCACTGAGGAAACAATAAGTACTGACAATTATCCGACAGCTGAGCAGCAGAGGAGAGAGCTGCTGCTAGCCCATCCAGCCCTGACAGTCATCACTTTTGGTCCAGGGTGGAAGTAAACCTTTTTTTCATCTTTTGCTTTTAAAGGTAAAGAAGAGATTTGCTCAGGAAAAAGAGGAAGTAACTTTAAGCAACTTTATTGGCAAAATGTCTTAATTTTAAATATGTTTACTGCTTATAATACATGCCTCTTATATATACCTTTCCTACTAATAAGTATATGTTTTAATGATGTGTGTATTTATATTTGGACAATATGTATGTTCCCTCCCTTTATTGGTGCATTTATAAAATGCAGACAATTCCTCAATAAATTAGATTTGAAACTGATAATTTGTCGAGTTTTCAATTATCCAGGCGCCTGCCTGGACCTACCCTGTTAATAGACAGACAGAGAAGATAAACAGACAGTTTCCTTGTCTTGCATGACCCTGTGGCTCATTCTAAGTAATTTCACCAACATTTCATGCGTGTCCATCGCGGTTTTCCCCAAACTCGATGTTCACTCATTGCTCCATTGCACTACCTGTCACACTGATTATGTTTCACTGCCAACAGCGGGTTTACCCTGTCGGTCACGTGTACCCAATGCTAGGTGGCGCTTCTCGACGTGTCTCTGGATAGCCATGTGCATGCGCACACACTTGTTGCTGTTGAGACATCAGACCATTCGCAAACTTTTTAGACACACCTCATATACAAGTCCCACATAATGTAGACACATCAACAGCAGAAAAGTCTCAATTATATATACACTAAAAATTACAAAGAAGGTAGGGATTTTTAAAATATTTCACAAAAATATTCATACCAATATATAAACATATTTTATTTTTTGTCTGCCTCTACACTCTTCTAAACGCCTATGTGTCCATAAACACATAGGCTAACATGCAGTTGCGTTTAGAGGCAGAAAAAAAAAAAACATCAAACGCCCTTAAGAGCAGTATTAAAAATGTCCTGCTTGCAGGAGGCTTTAAAAGGTTGGCAGGCTGCCAAGTCCAAGAAGATTAGGTGAGTGAAGCTGAGATTTCAGTGCCTCTGCTGTGAATATGAATGTGAATATGGATTGCTCCACAGTGCATGCGGCAACAGAGGTAAGTGATGGCTTTTTTTAAAGCATTTACTGCCTGTTAAGAATGAGTAAATACTGCCCGTAGTCTGGGCATGGGTGCACTTTAAATGCAAATACAGTTGGGCTCTGCTTAGGCTGTGTCCTTGTTTGCTAACGTCGCAATGTCAAGCTGCAAAAATAAATTATAAAGTATAGTATTCCTGAAGATGAATGGTGATAAACTCCTACGGTGGGAGAGCCTTTTTCCTGCTGGGTTGAATCTGGCCTTGTGCACAAGGCTTGTCCCCAGTTGTAGGCAAGGCTCTCCCTAAGCTCCCTAAGTTCTGATGCCTTCCTGTGGAATGGAAAGGCACTGGTCTGGCGAAGGCCAGGCTTTGAAAAAATCCAGTGGTGCATGTGCCCCTGGGGTGGCAGTTCCGGGGTGCCGTATACAAATACTCACTGTGTATTGGCTTCCAAGGTTACTGTACTGCACACACTTTTTTCCCACCTGCCTCTAGGGCCAGGCCTTTTGGAATTGGAGGAATTTTTTTTTTTCCTGGCCGGAATGCCTGCCATAGTATTGCACTATGGAACTATGCATTTCTCCACTTCCCCTTTTCCCCACTTATTTGTGTGTGTTTTGTCACGTTTGTCTTTTTTTTTTTTTTTTTTTTTTTTGTGGCGGGTACACTTCATCACGGCTTGATTAGTAGGGAGTAGGTCCTTGGGCCTGCCCTGAAAGTCTTGAGAGGGGGTGGATATGACCTTCTGACTTGGTTTGCCTCTCTCACTGGGTCTCCCTTCAGGGGAGCCCCACCTAGTACTTGGGGTTGGTCTGTTTCAGCAGACCTTCCAGAGAAAGGGGTCTGCCTGGTTTTGGCTAGGTGGACCAAGTGAGTACCTCAGTCCCAGTCCTGTGCACTTTTTTGTGTTCTCACTTTTCTGTGTGCACTTTTTTTTCTGCACCGGGTGTTAGTCTGAGTGTGTTTCATACACCACAGGCTTTAAAAACAAAAAAAGAAGGTACCTGACACGCTTCGAAAACAAGACAGGAACACTGGGAGCGCTGTATTGCTGTGCAAGGGGACTATTTTGAAGATGATTGTGTGTAAACGTAGATAAAGAAAGTACTCTCTTGTAAACAGAGCTAGTCTCCAAACTTTTTGATACCACCTTATATTAGGATATGGTTTGAAAAAAAAGAAACAAAAAACATCCGAACAAATAAAGTGCATGCATGATAGTTCCTGCGTGCACTTTATTTGTTCAGATGTTTATTCTTCTTTTTTTCAAACCATATCCTAACAGTGTGAAGGACAGTCTTCCTATAGCCACACATCTGTAGAATTCCAAGGATCAGTGATGGCCACCTATGTCTGAACTCTGACCAGGCCACACCCATAACGTGTTTCGCTTCGCCCCTCAAAGCTTATGGAGATCTAACATATCTTAACATACTAATGGTCCTCAAGTAGCGAAATACCCACAAAACACATAGACTAACGCTTAAATTAGGATACAATAGGCATTCTTTATAGTTTTTACTGTATAACACCTGCATTTTTTAACATTTGTATTAAAGCTTTGTTAAACATTTTTATATATTTGTATGAAGAGTCATAAATGAATATATTCCTGGGATATTTTTTTAAAAATCTTGAACGTCTTAGTAATTTTTGATGTGGCTAATGTTTGGGATACCATCCTTAGGAAATTATCATTGATAAATCTTTTGCAACCTCTAAAATCTTGTATTACTAAATTTCTGATGTCAAGTTTATATACTGTATATTTGTGGTCTTTTTATGTATGCATTTTTTACCTGTTTTCACAAATGACTTTAGTTACCTCCTTGTTAAGAAACCATTTCCCTCTAATGAGCATTCCTTAGAGGTTATGGAAGAAAAAAACATGTATGACTGCAGTGATCTACAGAATTCACTTAGAACATTAGTGATTATGTGGATGTGCTTATAGTTGTAGTCTAAGATTTACACGTATTTTTTATTAATATGGATACAAGTGTCTTATCATGAATACCTAGATGCAGGTGGCCATCATCCCAAAAATTATAACAAAAAAAGAGCTCCCCTAAAGGTGTGGGATTATGTGGGCGACCTGAGCATCTAAATGAATATACAGATATAAGTAAAAAATATAATTTTATTATGCAAGCATGTTAAAATAGCATAAAGACATGTACATACAATAGATATACCATGGTTTAAAAAGAACAATAGCAATCACGGCTAGCAGAGGTTGGTCATATGTGAAGTGACTACATGAGCACGTGCATTCCAGAGAGACTCAACGCGTTTCAAGCATACCCTTCTTCAGGGGTCTGGTGGAAAAGGCTTTGTTCATGTCACTAGGGTCACTTTATATTGACCAGAAAGCCGTGAGTGAAAAATAATTATTCATTCATCAAGAATAAAGAGATACCAGGAAGAGCAGAAAACAAAAAATATATGTTTATTTTGGTAATGATGGTGGTATACCATATATATATATATATATATATATATATATATATATATATAGTGTGTGGTGTTGGCTTGATCCCACAAGGATCCTGGAAGGAGGCCAACACTGTGTCCCTGGTATGTATACTGCTAGTTGAACCCCAAAAGGATGGACTCATATAGGAGGCCTTGCCCACTTCCCGGGTATACTTGCCCACTTCCAATGACTGGATTGAATATATTGTCAGTATTCCAATAATAGGAATCGTCCCTGTCTTCCCGGCATTGCATGCCAATCTCGAGCATCTTACTAATATTCGATGTGGCTAATGTTTGGGATGCCATCCTTTGGAAATTATCATTGATAAATCTTTTGCAACCTCTAATCCTTGTATTACTAAATCTCTGACGTCAAGTTTATGTGCTGTATATTTGTGGTCTTTTTATGTATGCATTTTTTACCTGTTTTCACAAATGACTTTAGTTACCTCCTTGTTAAGAAACCTTTTCCCTCTAATGAGCATTCCTTCGAGGTTATAGAAGAAAAAACATGTATGACTCCAGTGATCTACAGAATTCACTTAGAGCATTACTGATTATGTGGATGTGCTCATAATTGTAGTCTAAGATTTACACTTAATTTTATTAATATTTTTCTTCTTTTTTTTTTTTTGCAGTCTTGGGCAATCAATGCAATTTCAACCACGTTGTCTTGATTAGTGTGTGAAGACATCAGAAGTTTAGATGTTTTCTTTTTATCTCTTTTTCTCTGTGAACATCAAAAAAAGAGTGTTGTTTATTTTCTTTGATGAATATATAAAAGAGACAGGATAAATCCTGGTCATCAGCTCACCTTGGCAAGAAATGCTTGTGATCTGGCAACCAATAAAAGACCCTTCACAGATTTAAGGCAGCACTCCAAGTAAAGAGCCCAACAGTTTTTATACAAAGATTTTTATTGTTGTACCTGCCAAAGAATATGTACTACACAGCCAGTCTTGTCACTTACACTTGTTTTACTCACTGTAAAGCAGGTGGCATATGGAGACTTTTAACATTAAAGTGGTTGTAAATGAGCAAAGCCTATCCTTCTAAAGCAGGGGCGGCCCGTCCATTGGGGGCACAGGGGTGTTGCCCCCCCCCCTATCCATTCGTCCAGGCCCCTAATCTACATGCAGGGCGCCAGACGCATGGATTCCAATGGGTTTTTTTTTTTTTTTTTGAAGCACGTGATTAGAGCCAGAGACTCTAATAGGCTTCAAAAAAGGGTGGGCTCGGGGGCAGAGCACCTGAAACCCATTTCCTGATTGGCCAAAAGGAGAGGCCATGCTATTGAACAAGGAGGAGGAGGAGGGAGTAGTTTCAGGGGAAGCCGCTACCGCGGGAAGCCGCCGCTGTCTGCCCTCCACGTCAGTCCAGGGTGAGTGAGCCGGTGCCGGTGACGGGGGGGGGGGAATGTGCTAAGGTGTGCGAGCTGGTGTGGTCCGGGGGGGGGGATTGGTGTGGTCCGTCTGCCCCACCCCCCCCCGGCCCATGGAGAACCAGCCGCCACTGTTCTAAACCATGTACAGTATTTGCCTTGATCTAAAGCAAATACTGTGGTTTCTGTCTGATCTCTCCTTCCTCTGCTATCTGCATGAGTCACCGGTTACAGCCTATGCTGACATCATGCAATCCCAGGAGACAGCCTCCCCTCAACCGCACAACAGGTGGTTGACAGCCTCTGCAGTGCCTGCTGAATGGACGTTCAGTGCCGTTGGAGGTTTTGTGACGGACAAAAGAGTGCGCTGTCCATAGACTCTGTTGATCAGCTGACTTTCATCAAAATGAACCAGTCCTGGATCAACAAGAGCTATAAGGCTCCTGATGCTGATGTAACAGATTGAATTTGCTTGGGGTCTGCCATCCCTTGAAGACTGCATATGCTGCCTATTCTATTCCTCTACCTTGATTCTGCTAGCTTTCAACAATGTTTTTGGTTTAGTTCACTACCAACCCCCAAGGCCTAATTTTTCTGCACTTGTATGACAGGTGCATACAATTTAAATGTTGTATGTCATTTTTAACAGCAGGCCCTGTCCCTGTGCCCTGCTAACTGTGAGGGTTTACAGTGTTCAGGCACCACCAACACCAAAGGCAAATTTTTGGCACCTGTGTAGTACATGCAATTTCATATTTGCATGGAATTCTTACCAGCAGGTCTCATTCCTGCACCCAGCAAAAATAACTGCGAGGCCTTGGTTACGGTGTTCTGCCACCACCTTCCACAAAGGCCCAATTTTTGGCACTTGTATAGCACATGCAATTTAAAATTTGCATGGAATTTTCACCAGCAGGTCCCATTCATGCACCCAGCAAGAGTAACTGCGAGGCCTTGGTTACGCTGTTCAGGCACCACCATTTCCACAAAGGCCCAATTTTTGTCACTTGTGTAGTACATGCAATTTCAAATTTGCATGGAATTCTTGCCAGCAGGTCCCATTCCTGCACCCAGCAAGAGTAACTGTGAGGCCTTGGTTAAGGCGTTCAGGCACCACCTTCCACAAAGGCCCAATTTTTGGCACTTGTATAGAACATGCAATTTAAAATTTGCATGGAATTCTTACCAGCGAGTTCCGTTCCTGCACCCAGCAAGAGTAACTGTGAGGGGTTGGTTATGGTGTTCAGGCACCGGCAAAACCAAAGGCCCAATTTTTGGCACCTATATGACAAGTATATGCAATTTCATATTTGTATATTAGTGTGATGTCAGTGGGAAGAATGCTCCTTACACTTGGGGTCAATGGGAAGAACTGCCCCCTTAGATAGCGAAAAAATCATTGGTGTCAGTGGGAACTTATCTACAAGGCAGAAATTGGTCATTGCTCAAGGAATCCCTAGCAACCTCTGGAGGAACCCCAGGGTATAGTTGCTGCCTCATCCCTTTAAAACTGAACACATATTCATTACATAGGTTCTGTGGCTGAATAGGGTGTTAAATAAACTCAGTGCCTCATCTGCATTATAATTAGCTTCAGAACCTGTGTAATTAATATGTGTTCAGGCTTACAGGGATGAGGTGGCAACCCTACCCTACTCCAGGGTTCCACTGAACCCTGATTGAGACACTAGATAAAGGTAGGCCTGTGGATATCTGGATTTTGCAAAAGCATTTGATATAGTTCACCATAAACACTTAATTCACAAAGTGAGGTCTGTTGGCTTGTACCATAGTGTATGTACTTGGATAGAAAACTGGTTATAGGGGCACATCCAAAGGCTGGTGATAAATAGTGTGTACTCTATGGTCGAGGGTGGTGAGTGGGTCACCCCAAAGCTCTGTCCTGGGACCAATTCTTTTAAATTTATTCATAAACAATAAAGAGTATGGCATAAATAGCTTAATCTCAGTGTCTCCTTTTGTGTCAATAAACTGTGTAATGAGCCCAATTAGGCTCGCCACTGACCCAGCAAGAGTCTATGACTGATTAGGATTGTGTTGCTGATTAATAAAAACGTCTTAAAAGTGTGAGCTTGAAATGAATGGATTCAGAGATTCAATATATGCTTATAGCAATAAACATGAAACTATACGAGCAATGAGAAAAATAAAATAAAATAAATTATGATATATAATCTGTAATATCTACAGGCAGGTACGCCAGATTAAAAACACTGTCCTGAGGCTGCTATGGCTATGAAGTTGCTGCTGCTGAGATGTGTGGGTTAGCACTGCAAACCTGTGTGAGACAAGTGAGGGATCAGAGGCGCGCACACCCATAGTGTAGTATGAATAAAAAGTTTAATGAACAAAATAGAATTAAATGTTGCCATAGCTCCATACATCCCTGCCGGCAATGACATTTCTACAGCAGCTCCTGCTATTCCTGGCAAGTGGCCAAGGCATGGTTACCTTCCACACTGACTCTGGTCTAAATTTTCAGCCACCTGTAAAGCCTCTGCACCCCTTCAGTTGTTTGTGAGGGGGATATTTATTTCTATTTTGTTCATTAACATTTTTATTCATACTACACTATGGGATGTGCTCTCCTCTCGCCCCTCTTCAGTAGAGATAGGCTGAACAACCCCCCCCCCCCCTCAGTTTGGTTCACACCAGAACTCTCGGACATAGCAAAAGTTTGGACCCGAACACCGAACTCCATTGAAGTTTATGGGTCCCGAACTTGAAAAATCAAAAGTCCCCATTTTGAAGGCTTACATGCAAGATTTCGGCTATAAAAAGGGTATGGAGGCCCGGGTACTGCCATGGGAGACACGTATTAGTGCAAAAAAAAAAAAAAGCTTTAAAAAAAAAATTGTCTTTAAAGGAGCAGTGATTTTAATAATGCTAAGGCTCCATGTACACGGGATGTTAGAAAAAAACATGCTGCAAAGCTAGTTCTGACGCCGGGAAAAAGCAGCTGTAAAACGTGCTTTCAGTAGCTTTTTCCATTGGCGTTATTGCACGTTTGGCCACGTCTCTTTTAGCAGCATTTTTTTCTGCCTCCATTCAAAATCAATGGTTCCTTATGGGAGCCTATTGATTTGAATGGAAGTTGCACCGCAAGTCGGATGAGGATGATCCGACTTGCGGCGCGACTTGCGCTGTGAGATTCATGTGGTGTACATTTTTTGATCTATGAGGTGTACACTTCCTGTTATCTGTGAGATTTAATTTCATAAGGATTTTTCCAGTAATTCCTACTTCATGAGGTTTCTTATCAAGTTGCATTAGCGCGTCTTTTTCTCTTTATAGCTATATATATAGTCATTGTGGGCGTGGCCCCCGGTGACATCATCGGCAGGCCCCACCCCCTCATGTCACATGTCATCTGAGGGCTACCCTCAAATTCCATACCGGACCCGAAGGGCCTGGTTTGGAACCTGGGGGGGGACCCCCACGCCGTTTATTATTCCCATTTTGGCGTGGAGTTCCCCCTCAAGATTCTCACAGCGCAAGTTTCGCCGCAAGTCTGATCATCCTCATCCGACTTGCGGTGTGACTTCCATTCAAATCAATAGGGAACCATTGATTCTGAATGGAAGGAAAAAAACGTATAAGTGGCTGAACATACGTTCATCACGTCACGTTTGGTCATGTTCGGCCGTGTTTCTGCGTTTGAAACGACGGGAAACACACGTTCGAACGCAAATAATTGTGTTCCAAAAATCATCCCTCAACTCAACTGCCTGCAAATGACTGTAAACGACCCTGTGTACATGGACAGATAAGATAAAATGTAGATGGGTTCAGGGGCTTCTGAAAAAAACGCCCAACTGCTCCTAAACGGCCATTTACAACGTCCTGTGTACATGAAGCTTTAAAGTGAAACAATAAAAATGAAAAATTCCTTTAAATATAGTGTCTGGGGGGTCCCCTTAGTCTGCCTGTAAAGTGGCTCATCTGTACCATGTATAGAACCTACTGCAGCAAAACTGACATGTTTATTAAAAAAGAATAGCGCGCAAATGCAAAACAAATGGGTATGCTCCCCCAAATTTTTTGCCTGTTTATTATGTATTCGGTCTGACCAGACTATCGAGGTTGAGCAACCCTCCCCACCCCCCACACACACCTGTACTCAATCAGTGTCCACCATCAAGTGGATATAGGAAGAGTCCCCTGTAGTGCATTTGCACATCCTTCCCAGCAAGGAGTGTTATCTCCAAGGGTAAGAAAGGCTGGATTCATCTCTTTTTCATGGATAGTGTAGGACCCACTGATAATGGGGTACTTTGACGCAATAGTGGGCTTGAGCACGATATGGCCATATGGTGGGACCAAACCCCCATTTTTATTTATGGATTGTCTTCAGATTTGGTAGTTATTTCTTTTGCATTTGCGCGCTATTCTTTTTTAATATACATGTCTCTTGGTTCATAGCTGCAGCAGCTTTAGAAATACATGGGTATGCTCCCCCAAATTTTTTGCCTGTTTATTATGTATTCGCCAAAACTGACATGTTTAATCACTTTAAGACCGGAAGGGTTTGCCTCCTTGCTGTGATTCGGCACTGCGTTATTTTAACGGACAATTGCACGGTCGCGCGATGCTGTACCCAAACAAAATTTATGTCCTTTTTTTCCCACAAATAGAGCTTTCTTTTGGTGGTATTTGGTCACCTGTGCAATTTATTTTTTCTTTGCGCTATAAACAAAAAAACAGCGACAATTCTAAAAAAAAAAAAAAAACTATTTTTTTTTTCACATTCTGCTATATAACATTCCCCCAAAAAAACCTTTAAAAATCAAAACTTTTTAACATTTTAGGCTAATTTGTTGTCTGCTACATATTTTTGGTTAAATAAAAACACAATAAGCGTATTTTGATTGGTTTGCGCAAAAGTTATCGCGTCTACTAACTACGGGAAAGATTTATGTAATTTTTATTGTTTTTTTTTTTTACTAGTAATGGCGGCGATCTGCGATTTTTTGCGGGACTGCAACATTGCGGTGGACAGATTGGACCCCTAACTGACATTTTTGACACTTTTGGGGTTACCAGTGACATTACTACAGTAATCAGTGCTAAAAATATGCACTGTTACTGTAATAATGACATTGGCAGGGAAGGGGTTAAACCTGTGGGTGATCAAGGGGTTAAATGTGAGCCTAGGGGAGTGATTCTAACTATGGGGGGCGTGGCTTCTAAGATGACCATATATAGCAGGATCACATGAGCTCTGTGATCATCCCAGGGAGAAGGACGGTCGGCTGTGTTTACAAAAGCCGATCGTCCTTCTCTCTCAGTGGAGAATAATTGCGGGTGTCAGGCGGCAATCTGAGCCACCTGACACACGCATCGGCTTTCCTGCTGACGAGCAGGGGCAGGAGCGTGCCTCTGGCGGCGCGCGCTCGCCCCCTGTACTGCTGAAAGCGAGCGCCGTACATGTACGGCGATTTGCCTGGGAGCGGCTGCCTGCCACAGTACATCTGTGGCAGGTGGTCGTAAAATGGTTAAAGAAAAAAAATTACATTTAAATTGCTGGTAATAAAAAAAATGTTAAAAAAGCTGCATTTGGTGGATAAAGAAATCTGTTAGGTGATAACTTGATCCAATTTGGCAAATTCAACCTATCCACCAGGGTAAAAGTGATTGTAAAGGCAGAAGGTTTTTTATCTTAATGCATTCTATGCAAAAAGCCTTTTGTGTGCAGAAGCCGCCGTCAGCCCCTCTAATATTTACCTAAGGTCCCTCTAGGTTCAGCAATGTTGTAGGAGTTTCTTGGCTGCCTGGGACTCCCCTCCTCATTGGCAGAGACAGCATTGAGGCGCCATTGGCTCCTGCTGCTATCAATAAAAGTCACTCAGCCAATTAGGAGAGAAAGGGGGCTGGGCAAGGCCATGGCTCCATGCCTGAATGGACACAGGGAGCTTTGGCTCGGCTCGGGTGCCCCATAGCAAACTGCTTGCTGTAGGGACACTCAACAGGAGGGAGGGCTAGGAGCACCAAAGAGGGACTCAAGAAGAGGAGTATCGGGGCTGCTCTTTGCAAAACCAACTGCACAGAGCAGGTAAGTATACACGTTTTTTATTTTTATCTAAAAAAAAAAAAAAACAAGACTTTACAATCACTTTAACCACTTCAATACAGGGCACTTTCCTCCCTTCCTGCCCAGGCCAATTTTCCCCTTTTAGCGCTGTTGCATTTTGAATGACAATTGCGCGGTCAGGCAACACTGTACCTACACCAAATTTATGTCATTTTCCCCCCACAAATAGAGCTTTCTTTTGGTGGTATTTGATCACCTGTGGGTTTTTTCCTTTTTGCTAAACAAATAAAAAAAGACCAAAAAGTTTGAAAAAAAAAAAAAAAGTTTTTTTGTTTATGTTATACAATTTTGTAAATAAATATGTTTTTTCCTGCACTGATGAGCACTGATGAGACTGCACTGACAGGCACTGATGAGGAGGCACTGATGGGGTGGCACTGATAGGCGGCACTGATATGCGGCACTGATCTGCGGCACTGATAGGCACTGATATGTGGCACTGATAGGTAGCACAGATATGCAGCATAGGTGAGCACTGATAGGCGGCACTGCTAGGCACTGATAGGCGGCATTGATGGGCACTGATAGGTGGCACTGACGGGCACTGATAGGTGGCACTGACGGGCACTAATGGACACTGATAGGCGGCACTGGTGGGCACTGATGGGCGGCACTGATCGGCACTGATGGGCACTGATAGGCGGCACTGGTGGGCAATTATGGGCACTGGTGGGCGACACTAAAAGATGGCAATGATGGGCACTTGTGGGCAGCACTGATAGGGAGGGAACTGGCGGGCAGCACTGATGATGAGGGCAATGGGGGGCTATCTGAGCCCTGATTGCCATCCCTGGTGGCCATAGTGGGCATCCCTGGGGTCATAGTGGGCATCTCTGGGGTCATAGTGGGCATCCCTGGGGTCATAGTGGGCATCCCTGGTGGTTCTAGTGGCATCCCCCCCGAGGGTCTGCACTGGTAATCAATGATCTGATTACCAGTGCCGACCCCCCGTCAGGGGAGCCGCCGATCGGCGCTCCTTTACTCGTGCCTGTCAGGCACGAACTAAGGAAAGCCGATCAACGGCTGTTCCTGTTTTACTATGTGACCTGCCGTGATTGGACACGGCTGATCACATGGTAAAGAGCTACGTCAGAAGTCTCTTTACTGAGATCGGAGATGCAGGGTGTCAGGCTGACACCTCGCATCACCGATAGCCGCTCTGCGCGCCCCCGGGGAGCGCCCAGAGCTGTATTATCCTGCCGCCGTCATATGACGTCCGGTCAGGATAATACAACCACATTCCCGCCGTCAATTGCCTATAGGGCGGGCGGGAAGTGGTTAATGGAAGCAATTTCCAAGTGGAACTTTTCTAAATAAATTGTTGAAGAACTGAGTAGAGGTTAGCCTCCAAATCCATAGAGTGAAGAGTAATTAAAACACCTGTCAGTTTTTATTGCTGTCTGTGCCCCCATTAGGGAGATTCACCCCATGTGTCCCACATTTTAGATCAGTAATAGAGGGGAACTCTTCCAATGGGGGCACTTCTGGTGACCTAGGGGTGACCTAGGGTGACCTAACCACAGAGGGTTCCCTTAAAACCCAACAAATTGTTTTTGTCTGGGGATTGGAGAACAGAAATATACGTATCTAATCCTTTGATCCTTCCCACACAAGACCGGTACCTGTGGCTCCTGCCTCCCTGAAATCTATAAGTCTTGTGCGGTGGGCTGTTTTTGACGTCATCATGCAAATAGACTTGTTCTGGATGTGAGGATGCCAGGAACAGCCCATCACTGGGGGAGTACCGTTTGCTGGTGGAGAGGATAAGTTGAGTATAAACTTTCTCCTCTCCCCTGGACAAAATGAGCAGTTAACCCCTGGGAGTGCAGGCACAGCCCCGCTGCGTAGAAAAACGTTTGTTTTGCCCGGATTTGGGCTTTAATTTGCAGGGATTTCCTTCACTTTTTGTTTCTGCTATAGGGCAGAAAGTAAAGGTACATCTCTCCACAAAGATGGCAAAAACAATACTGACAGGGGTTATAACCTTTTTTTACTCTATCCAAAATGAAAAAAAAAAAAAGTTTTGTCTGTAGCTTTAAGGATTATCTCTATGCAATGAATATCAGGATGTGTCTATTTTGAGTATTTTAATGGAGTAGGATTTATGAAATTTTTGATTTTTGTAGATATTATCTTGAATGGAGTTTTGATATTAGTGGTGCAGCAATATTTGGGTTTTTTTTTTTTTTCTTGTGGGTGTGTTGATACTTTAACTTCTGAATGGATACTATAAAATCTACACTAGCGGTCCCCTGCCCCCAGAAACAACCCAGTGGAAGGATTTTGATGGTGGACTTGGGGATGGGATGGGTTGGGAGAGTTTTGTATAAATTAATTTTACCACGTTAATGGATTATTTTGGGAGACTACTTATAAGTAGGGTTGAGCGAACACCTAGATGTCCGTGTTCGACGGGTTCGGCCGAACTTTAAAAAAAAGTCCGGGTCCGTGTCCCGGACTTTTACCGAACTTTTCCCGGACACCGAACCCCATTGAAGTCAATGGGGACCCGAACTTTAAGGCACTAAAATGGCTCTAAAACACCAAAGGAAAGGGCTAGAGTGCTGCAAATGGCAGCAAAACGTAATTAAGAGCATGGCAAGTGCTCTGCAAACAAATGTGGATAGGGAAATAACTTAAAACAACAAAAAAAAACAGAAAAATAAAACAATGTTCTTCTTCATCTCTGAAGGACGAGGCCCATATGGAGTAGGAGGGAGGTTGAGGTGGTGGTGGATGTGGCGGTGACTAGACATATGCCGGTTTTCGGTAATTCGATATATCGCGGTATTGCATAGCCACGGTATTGTTATTGTGGCATTTTTAAAATACCGAGTTTCTCTGTCAAGTCTGCCTGACTTGTGAATTGATACATTTCAGTGAGCTGGATGACTCATTCACTCACTCAGCTAACACCTTTCAGCATTAAGTCTCCTAACTATAAACAAAAATGATTACATTTGTATCTTTTCCTTCCCTCTGCCAGGGAGAAAGGAAGTTTAACCTCTTAAAGACTGGATCTTTTTCTGACACTTGCTGTTTGCAAGTTAAAATCAGTTTTTTTTTTGCTAGAAAAGTACTTAGAACCCCCAAACATTTTATATATTTTTTTAGCAGAGACCCTACAGAATAAAATGGCGATTGTTGTAATATTTTATGTCACACTGTATTTGCGCAGCAGTCTTTCAAACGCAATGATTAGACTTTAATGAATAAAAAAAAAAAAAAAAACGTAACAGTAAAGTTATCCCAATTTTTTTTTTTTTTGTTACACAGAGAATCGTGAGAGAATCGTGATCTTTATTCCAAGCTAAAAAATCGTGATTCTCATTTTGGCCAGAATCGTGCAGCTCTAATAAATATATATATACACACACACACGCCTAGCAGCCCACATTACATTATTATATAGCCATCAAGCAGTGTCTGGCCTACCTGGTGATGACTGGTCCTGGCGCTCTGATCCGATGGCCTGGTCTTTAAAGGGGCAAATCCTTGCGATCCAGAAGTGGTTAAACCTGCAGGAGGACCGGTGTTTTTATCTATTAATGACTTTACTATTGCTTTAGGCCTGGTTCACATGTATGCGGGTTGGTGGTTCACATGTATGCGGGTTGGCGGTTCACATGTATGCGGGTTGGCGGCCCACATTTGCACAGGCATAGCAGCCCATTGATTTGAACGGGCTGCTATGCCCTCATTTTCCGCAGAAAAAAGGTGCATGCAGCATTTTTTTTAAATTCAGTGGCCTTGAAATCCATCCTGCTTTTGCACCATGCGACTAACCTGCAGTTCCTGCTCTGGCAAGCTTTCTGCATTTTTTGTATACGTGGGCACGGCATTTAAAAATAAACAGTTTGCGTGTGCAGCAACGGCAGGTAAGTCGCATGGTGCAAAAGAAGGATGGATTTCATGGCCACTGCATTTTTTTAAATTCTGCATGCACCTTTTTTCAGCTGAAAACGCAGGCATAGCAGCTCAAGCCCATTCACATCAATGGGCTGCTATGCCTGTGCAAATGTGGGCCCCCAACCCGCATACATGTGAACCAGGCCTAAAGCAATAGTAAAGTCATTAATAGATAAAAACACCGGTCCTCCTGCAGGTTTAACCAATTAATGACTTTACTATTGCTTTAGGCCTGGTTCACATGTATGCGGGTTGGGGGCCCACATTTGCACAGGCATAGCAGCCCATTGATGTGAATGGGCTTGAGCTGCTATGCCTGCGTTTTCAGCTGAAAAAAGGTGCATGCAGAATTTAAAAAAATGCAGTGGCCATGAAATCCATCCTTCTTTTGCACCATGCGACTTACCTGCCGTTGCTGCACACGCAAACTGTTTATTTTTAAATGCCGTGCCCACGTATACAAAAAATGCAGAAAGCTTGCCAGAGCAGGAACTGCAGGTTAGTCGCATGGTGCAAAAGCAGGATGGATTTCAAGGCCACTGAATTTTAAAAAAATGCTGCATGCACCTTTTTTCTGCGGAAAATGAGGGCATAGCAGCCCATTCAAATCAATGGGCTGCTATGCCTGTGCAAATGTGAACCACCAACCCGCATACATGTGAACCAGGCCTAAAGCAATAGTAAAGTAATTTATAAACAACACCTCCTTCAGGTTTAACCACTTCTTGACCACAAGGATTTGCCCTCTTAATGACCAGGCCATCGGATCGGAGCCGAGCGCCAGAACCAGTTATCACCAGTTAGGCCAGACACTGCTTGATGACCTATTTTAGGCCTGGTTCACAGAGTCTGTACTGACTGACTATATAATAATGTGCATAAGTGAACCAAAGCCCCTAAATTCAGCAATGAAATTGAAGTGAGGTGGAAATTTAATAATTTAAATTTAATAATAGAATACCGTGATAATACCGTATACCGTGGCAAAACCTTAATCAATTAATCGCAGCATGAAAATCTGATACCGTCACAAGCCTAGCGGTGACATAGGCGTGCGCACAGGGTGTGCTGGGTGTGCCTGGGCACACCCTAATCACCTAGGGCACATAGCATTGCCAGTGAGGAGATGGGAAAGATCTCCCTGGGACCTGCTCTGCTCTATTTCTCCTTGCCTACAGGTACATGGCCCCGATACATTACTCTCCCTGCTGGCAAACACATGCATGTGTATTTCAACTTTGGGGTGCACACCTTAATGCAATAGGCTGCGCACACCTATGGGCGGTGTAGGTGGAAGCGGCGGTGGAGGAGGACCAGGGCCGGATTAACAGCATCATGGGCTTGGTGCTGAGGATTTTGAAGGGCCTTAAGGGCCGTGCCTTGCCATGCACCCAGAGGAGGAAGGGTGCAGCCATGCATGCCTAATTCAACATGGGATGCTGTCTCTGAAGCCCATAAACACATCCATGCATCGCCAACTGTCCCTCCTTGTCCGGCCTTCACGCTGTGTGGGGAGGTTCTGAGGGTGCTGCCTGGGGAAGCGAGCATAGAAGCCAGACTTCTGTGTTTACAAGTGACAGAAGAGCGGTAACAGTGAATATGGCCAACCCGGGGCCTATATAAAAGGTAGGGGCCTGGAGCTGCAGCTCCAATAGCCCCTACATTAATCTGGCCCTGAGGAGGAGGACGAGGTAGCCAACACTGCTTCTTTTCAAAAATTTTAAATGAGGGTACACCCCAAAAGAGTGAGAAAGAGCAAAAATGGAACAATGGGTGGGTAAGGTCGGTATCCATTGCTATTCTGCATAAGGTACGGAAAAGTCCCGTGGGATCCATGCCTGGTTCATTTTAATGAACGTGAGCTTGTCCACATTGTCTCTGGACAGGCGGCTGCGCTTGTCTGTTATAACGCCCCCAGCCGTGCTAAATACCCGTTCAGATAATACACTGGCTGCAGGGCACGCCAGCACCTCCAAGGCGTAAAGGGCAAGCTCAAGCCATGTGCCCAATTTGGAGACCCAGAAGTTGAAGGGGGCAGACCCGTCATTCACTACATGTAGGCGTGTGCACACATACTGCTCCACCATGTTGGTAAAATGCTGCCTCCTGCTAAGACGTTCCATCTGAGCTGCTGGTGCTGCTGTTTGTTGTGGCGTGCTGACAAAGCTTTTCCACATTTCGGCCATGCTAACCCTGCCTTCTGAGGTGCTGGCGGTGCCCTGGTTGCGTTGGCGACCTCCTCCTCCTCCTCCTCTGCCTTGTGCTTCCACTGTGGCCCCGCTGTCAGATGGGAATGCCAGCAGCATGGCGTCTACCAGCGTGCGCTTGTACTCGCGCATCTTGCGATCGCGCTCCAGTGAGTGAATTAAGGACGGTACGTTGTCCTTGTAACGGGGATCCAGCAGCGTGGCCACCCAGTAATCAGCACAAGTTAGAATGTGGGCAACTCGGCGGTCGTTGTGGAGACACTGCAGCATGTAATCGCTCATGTGTGCCAGGCTGCCCAGAGGCAACGAAAGGCTGTCCTCTGTGGGAGGTGTATCGTCCGTGTCCTCTGTATCCCCCCAGCCACGCACCAGTGATGGCCATGAGCTGGCCTGGGTGCCACCCTGCTGTGAACATGGTTCCATCTCCTCCTCCAGCTCCTCCTCCTCCTCATCCTCCTCATCCTCCAGAACTGTGCCCCTGCTGGACAATTGCGTCCCTGGCGTTTGCGTGTGCAGGAACCCACCCTCGGAGCCCCTTGCGAATGACTGCCCTGAAAGCCTTGGAAATGTTACCTCTTCATCCTCCTCCTCCTCCTCATCCTGTGCCACATCCTCTTCCATCATCGCCCGAATTGTTTTTTCAAGGAGGCATGGAAGTGGGATAGTTAAGCTGAGAACGGCGTCATTGCCACTGGCCATGTTGGTGGAGTACTCAAAACAGCGCAACAAGGCACACAGGTCTCGCATGGAGGCCCAGTTAAATTAAATAGCGGAATAGAAAATATGATCCAAAAAAAGTGTATGTATATCACACGTACACAACCACACTGGGCCCCAATTACTATTGTTTGTACCCCTAAAAGGCTAGATGAGGAGTAGGGGGAGTATGGAACAGGCAGCACCCTCAAACCTTCAGAAGTATGAGATGAACCCCAACAACTTGGAAAGGTGGATCTCTCTCACACGTACCGACACAGACTATCCCGCAATTCAATTGATCCTCAAAGGTTTTTATTGAATAGCGGAATAGGAAATATGATCAAAAAAAGTGTATGTATCTCGCACGTACACAACCACACTAGGCCCCAATTACTATTGTTTGTACCCCTAAAAGGCTAGATGAGGAGTAGGGGGGGTATGGAACAGGCAGCACCCTCAAACCTTCAGAAGTATGAGATGAACCCCAACAACTTGGAAAGGTGGATCTCTCTCACACGTACCGACACAGACTATCCCCCAATTTAACTGATCCCCAAAGGTTTTTGATTAAATAGCGGAATAGAAAATATGATCCAAAAAAAGTGTATGTATATCACACGTACACAACCACACTAGGCCCCAATTACTATTGTTTGTACCCCTAAAAGGCTAGATGAGGAGTAGGGGGGGTATGGAACAGGCAGCACCCTCAAACCTTCAGAAGTATGAGATGAACCCCAACAACTTGGAAAGGTGGATCTCTCTCACACGTACCGACACAGACTATCCCCCAATTTAACTGATCCCCAAAGGTTTTTGATTAAATAGCGGAATAGAAAATATGATCCCAAAAAAGTGTATGTATATCACACGTACACAACCACACTAGGCCCCAATTACTATTGTTTGTACCCCTAAAAGGCTAGGAGTAGGGGGAGTATGGAACAGGCAGCACCCTCAAACCTTCAGAAGTATGAGATGAACCTCAACAACTTGGAAAGGTGGATCTCTCTCACACGTACCAACACAGACTATCCCCCAATTTAACTGATCCCCAAAGGTTTTTGATTAAATAGCGGAATAGAAAATATGATCCCAAAAAAGTGTATGTATATCACACGTACACAACCACACTAGGCCCCAATTACTATTGTTTGTACCCCTAAAAGGCTAGGAGTAGGGGGAGTATGGAACAGGCAGCACCCTCAAACCTTCAGAAGTATGAGATGAACCCCAACAACTTGGAAAGGTGGATCTCTCTCACACGTACCAACACAGACTATCCCCCAATTTAACTGATCCCCAAAGGTTTTTGATTAAATAGCGGAATAGAAAATATGATCCCAAAAAAGTGTATGTATATCACACGTACACAACCACACTAGGCCCCAATTACTATTGTTTGTACCCCTAAAAGGCTAGATGAGGAGTAGGGGGAGTATGGAACAGGCAGCACCCTCAAACCTTCAGTATGAGATTGTGTTCACTGTACCCCACAAAGATTGAGTTCACTGCACCCCACAATGATTGTGTTCACTGCACCCCACAAAGATTGTGTTCACTGCACCTCACAAAGATTGTGTTCACTGTACCCCCCAAAGATTGTGTTCACTGCACCCCACAAAGATTCTGTTCACTGTACCCCACAAAGATTGTGTTCACTGCACCCCAAAAAGATTGTGTTCACTGCACCCCAAAAAGGATGTTGTTCACTGCACCCCAAAAAGGATGTTGTTCACTCCACCCCAAAAAGATTGTGTTCACTGCACCCCACAAAGATTGTGTTCACTGCACCCCAAAAAGATTGTGTTCACTGCACCCCAAAAATGATTTTGTTCACTGCACCCCAAAAAGGATTTTGTTCACTGCACCCCAAAAAGGATGTTGTTCACTCCACCCCAAAAAGATTGTGTTCACTGCACCCCAAAAAGATTGTGTTCACTGCACCCCACAAAGGATTTTGTTCACTGCACCCCAAAAAGATTGTGTTCACTGCACCCCAAAAAGGATGTTGTTCACTGCACCCCAAAAAGGATTTTGTTCACTGCACCCCAAAAAGATTGTGTTCACTGCACCCCACAAAGGATTTTGTTCACTGCACCCCACAAAGATTGTGTTCACTGCACACCAAAAAGGATTGTGTTCACTGCACCCCAAAAAGATTTTGTTCACTGCACCCCAAAAAGATTGTGTTCACTGCAGCCCAAAAAGATTGTGTTCACTGCAGCCCAAAAAGATTGTGTTCACTGCAGCCCAAAAAGATTGTGTTCACTGCAGCCCAAAAAGATTGTGTTCACTGCAGCCCAAAAAGATTGTGTTCACTGCAGCTCACACACAGAAAAATGGATGTGGATCACTGACACCTGCCTATCTCCAATCCCACACCACACAGCAATATCGATTGTAGTTTGTAGAACACAGTTTCCCTAAAATTCAGCAGACTCTGTCCCTAACAGGATTGAGAAGAGATCGTAGATCAGGATTGAGTGCAGACCCCACCCCCCACACAGCAATATCGATTGTAGTTTGTAGAAGACACTGACCCTATATAATTCAGCAGACTCTATCCCTAAAATGCCTACAACTCGCCCTGCCTAAACACTCCGACCTGTCCCTCAATTCTATCCGGACACAAATGGTTTTTTCCTGCCTATCTTTCCCTAATCAGCAGCCAGCACGTTGATGTGTGCTCTGTCCCTGAATCTAAGCAGCATAATGACGCCGCTGCGGCTGCCTCGAACTTATAAAGACTTGGTCACATGCTTCAGACGGCCAATCACAGCTACTGAGACATTTGCAGGCATGGCTGGGATGGCTTAAGGCACACCAGTTAAACGATTGTTGATTGGCTGTTGAAAGCCCGCCATGAAAAGAGCGCCAAAGCATGCAAAACCCGGAAATAAAACGACCGAACACGGATTTTTACCCGAACATACAGTAAAGTGTCCGTGTCCGTGTTCGGGTACAAAAAATCCAATTATTCGGTACGAACACGAATAATACAGTCCGTGTTCGCTCAACACTACTTATAAGTCATCCCTTCTAGTCAAACCCACAAACAGAAATGGAATGAACTTATTGGGTAATATCCACTGGAGTTGTGTGCATCCAAAAGTAATAAATAGAACTAAATTAATTAATTTGTTATGTTATGATTTGGAGATTCTGATGGATCCACCTCCATTGAACCCAAACACAATAAGTAGGAATCCCCTTATTTCACTTTTATACATTACTGTATTTATTGCAATAAATACTTTTACGTTTCAATCCAATACAAAAATAATCCTATTAGAATATTCATCGCTCACTAGAATAAAAACAAATGGATCTGAATCGGTTCATTCTTCATGTTTGAAATCTTGATTAAGATCCTGATTCCCATTACTCTAATTACTCCTTTGATGCCCTGGGAGAGGGGCGAAACGAGAAGGGCATTTCTGGCTTTCGTGCAACCAACGATGTCACTTCCTGTCTTCCGTGGTACACACGCCATTGTGGCGAATCCGGAAGAGCCTCTAGTATTGTCTCTATGCCTGCAATATTCACAGATCTTGTAAGTTATTTCTATTTTGCCCAATAAAAATTTTTTTTTTTTACTGTACTTCACTGTGAGTACTATCTATTTCATTGAGTCTGAAGGTCACTAAAGTTATCCCAAGATTATCAATTGTTGGAACATCGCTTTATTGTCAAAGTGATATGGATTCCATCTCACAGACTGAATAGCTGTGGGTCCATTTTTTCTGGTGAGTGGGGATACAAGAGGGGAGTGTGTTACATTTCCCGGAATGTTTACATGAAGCACTTCAGCACTTTGGTTGTTTGGAATTGGAGCACCTGAGCACTTTATAAGTTACTTTTGAAAGACTTTCCATAAATATTTATGGTGTTATAGCAAGCGCTGTAATATTTTATTTCATTTTTGTGAGGTAGGTTTGTTCCACTCTTCATGTTATGGAAACTTCAAACATTAAAAAAGGCCTGAACTACCACATAATGTCATCCAAATGAAATTAATGAATATGAATTCATTTTTTATTTTTGTTGTAATTTATTTTGAATACGTTGAAATTTGTTACTATTGTGATTCGGATACATCTGAATCTCTGAAAAACGAAAATTTTGTCTGAATTTGGAGTCGTAATGAAACAAATCGCACATGTCTACTAACCACTTTACCACCGGAGGATTTTGCTGTCTTATGTCTGGGCCACTTTTTGAGATTCGGCACTGTGCGACTTTAACTGACAATTGTGCGGTCATGCAACGCCATAACCAAACCATTTACGTCCTTTTTTCCCCACAAACAGAGCTTTCTTTTGGTGGTATTTGATCACCTGTGCGATTTTTACTTTTTGCGCTATAAACAAAAAAAGAGCGACAATTTTGAAAAAATAACAATATTTTTCACATTTTTTATATGAAATCCCCCCCCCCCCAAAAAAAAAATGTAAAAATCTAAATTTTTTATCATTTTAGGCCAATTTGTTTTCTGCTACATATATTTTTTTTTTTCCATAAACAAATTTTTATTTTGTTATAAGCAAGATATAACATGAAATGTATACAGTAAAATAAATTGGAAGATAATGAACCCACATAATATCAGGATACATATTAGCGTAAAAACTTATGAGGTTACGTGTTTACAGACACAAGAAGGCATAACCAAAAGCATATGGTGGAAGCACTCTATTAAGCAGGAGGGCTACAATGTCATGAAGAAAAAAGGGAAGAGGTTTCAAATATCCTGGCAGAGAGATGTGTTAAGAAAAATTAGGGGATTGGTGTCCACCTAATAGAATAAATGTTCATGTTTGTTGTACGGTAGGCAGATTTTGATGGGTTAATTCCATTACGGGCAGAGGGAGAGCCATAGGGTTTCATAAGTCTGCTTCTTTTATGTGTCTGAAACAGGGATGCTGGCTTCTTGGTAACAATCGGTGGGAGTGCGGAAATATAGCTTGACAAAGAGGTAGAAAAGAACAGGCAAAAAAGGATAGTAAAGAGAGAAAGAGAGAAAGGGAGAAATTAGGAGAGAGATAAAAAAAAAATATTTTTGGTAAAAAAAAATCGCAATAAGCGTATTTTGATTGGTTTGCGCAAAAGTTATTGTGTTTACTAACTAAGGGAAAGATTTCTGTTGTTTTTGGTGTTTTTTTTTTTTTAAAGAGTAATGGCGGCGATCTGCGATTTTTTTTTGCGGGACTGCGACATTGCGGCGGACAGATCGGACCCTTGACTGACATTTTTGACACTTTTGGGGGTACCAGTGACATTACACAGTAATCAGTGCTATAAATGGCAGGGAAGGGGTTAATTTTATTGGAGAGGGAGGGGTTAATGTATGCCTGGTGCTTACTGACATGTGTGGGGGGAGGTGACTGAGTGACACAGGGACAGATCGCAGGTTCAGCTATGCTGAACCCTGCAATCTGACACTGCCTGTCACTTAGGAGATCCGCCCGCTCTGTTTACACAAGCGGCGGATCTCCAGACTCGATTCCCCGACGATCAGGGAAGAGCAGCGGCGATCGCTGCTGCTCCTCCCCTGGCCCGACTGTATTCAGTCACAGCGGGAGCGAGCCTCTGACAAGGGGGAGTGTCTGCCGACGTAGGTCTACGTCGTCAGACCTACAAGAGCCACTTTGCCGCAGTAGAGCTCTAGTGAGCAGCGGTAAAGTGGATAATGAGTGGTTGCCATTGTGCTTTGGAATGTGTTGAGGAGTCCCCAGTAGGAGAGTCATTGAAAGCCTAAACTCAGATGAAGCAGATGAGTAACGCAAGGCACCCATTCAACCCAAAAGGGAAGCAGTGATGAGGGTTTAGAAAAGGAATGTGGGGGGGGGGGGGGGCAGCAACGAAACATGAAGAGCATGAGTTGTCGGGGGTAGGGGGTGGTTGAGACTGAAGTGAACACTGGAGCTGGAGCTGGGCTTGAAAGTGAACTTTGCATTGCAGGTTATAGTTCTTGTAGTGACCACATACATTTTTTTTAAGGCTTTTCTTTTCTTGACTGATTGATTTGCTATTAACGTCCCCTAATGAAATTCTAAAAAATATGTACCTTTACCCTCAAAACAATTAACAGTTCCAATTTTACAATAATCAAAACTAACAACATCTCCCCAAAAAATTGCATAATGACTGTTGGTTACAAGAAGAGGTGTTTGGTGTCTCTTAGCCAAAAAAGGCTTTACAAAAATGATTATTACAGGTACTTATATAGCGCTGTCAATTTACACAGTGCTTCAAATATATATTGTACATTCACATCAGTCCCTGTCCTCAAGGAGCTTACAATCTACAGTCCCTTACTATATATATACACATACTGGGTATAATTTAGACAAGAGCCAATTACCCTACCACTATGTCTTTGGAATGTGGGAGAACATGCAAACTCCAGGCAGGAAGTGCCATGGTCATGATTCAAACCCTAGTGCTGCTAGAGCCAAATGCTAACCACTTAACCACTGTGGTGCCCAAAAATCCATCCTTATCCCCAGCTGCACCCCACTGGCTTGAGGACAGGTTCAGAATTGACCATTTTCAATTTCCCTATGTACAGAGCCCAGGTAAACAACTGACACCAAAGAGAAGCCCAGATAGGCACCCCCACTTTGTAACCATTTAACATTTTCACAGACACCCAAAGATCCCCCATCCTGCCAAGCTGCCGTGACAATCACCTATAAATGTGATGACCACCAATACATTCGGGAGTATAGGTGGAGGTGTAGCGCTAATCAAGAGACAAGTGATTGGGGGCGTGGCTGCCAGCACGAGAGATGGCTGCACTGTAAGTCAGCTCCGTGAGCCACCAGAGACACGAGCCGCAACAAGGGCGCCTACCGACTGAACAAACAGCCGTGCCGCTACCTGATAGCCCGCTGAACATTCAAGGATGACCCGCAGGAAGAAGGACACCGGACAGCTTAACAAACTGTCCGGTTTCTTCATATCACAGGCGCATGGACTCCACCAAGATGGCGCCGGCGGAAAGGACAAGCACGGAGCTCCAAGCAGGGAAACGAACCGCTTGCCAAGCTACCTCTACTCCCGCCTCCGCATCCACAGTGCAGGATCATCGGGAACCCTGACAGCGGTCAGTCCTCGGGGTCACCTTCACCACCCTCGCCTACATCCCGGAGCCCAGCGAAAAGCAGGCAGAGGAGAGACTCGCCGCCAGGGCCTCTAGGCATCTCAGGTATGGAAGTATCACATCACCAATCACTTCCAGAGATGCAGGCATTGCCTGTCGCTACTACATCTGGCGCTGTTTCCTCAGGGGGGAATCCCATATCGGAAGCTTCCATGAGGGAAATGCTGTTCTCCCTAAGAACATCTATGCAAGTTGATATGCAGCATAATACAGATCGCATTACTGCAGAGATCTCCGCTTTGGGATCCAGGATCGATCGAGTGGAACACTCAGTGCAAACACATGCTGACACCATTAACTCGGTCATAGACAAGCTTAACAAACAATCGGACGAACTTTCATGGCTAAGAAATAAAGTGGCGGACCTGGAGGATCGCTCCAGGCGTAACAACATTAAGATAAGGGGTGTACCCGAATCGATCGCCACGGATCAGCTACCACAGTATGCCGCATCTCTCTTCAAGTTACTGGTGCCTTCACTATCTGAATCCAAAGCTCACCATAGACAGGATTCATCGTCTGCCTAAGCCCACCTTTTTGGAAGGCAACGTTCCGCGAGATGTATTGCTCAGAGTCCATTTTTTTACCGCAAAAGATAAAATCATGCTAGCTTCCAGACAGCACGGAACCTTGCCAGAACCCTATAGTGATGTGTTATTGCTCCCGAATCTCTCCAAAATCACACTTCAATCACGGCGCAACTTATCTACCATCACTAAGGCCCTGCGCAACCACCAAATACACCATAAATGGCGGTATCCAGCAACACTCTTGGTGACACAAGGGGGCTCTACAACGGCCATCAGAACACTGGATGAGGGACTATCTTTACTGAGAAGATGGAACATCCTACCCGCTGACCAGGCTGCGGCTGCGGCTGCGGCCTCTCCGCCCTTGCGCTCATTGGAAACCGAGTGGCATGAGTCTTCCCGCAAAAGGCACTCTAGGCCTTCCTCCTCACATCCTAGCCCCAACCGCAACTGACCTTCACATACGTGTCTCGGGCCTCTGAATGTTATCCATTCACCTGGCCCCCCTCAAATCTTTTTGCGAGTTTTGTCGCTCTCGAGCTGCCGAGACGGCTCTTTTTTTATGCCTTTCTATGGTTCCTTTTCTTTTTGTTTCTTTTTCCTCATGTTTCTCGACCTTTTTGAATCTCAATGCCGGCTTTATTCTGAGTGACATCGACTATCTAGCGCTCTTTTCTCTGATCGATGACCATTAAGCTGTTATCAGTGAATGCCAACGGCCTAAACCACCCGGCCAAGAGGAGATCCCTTTGGAAGGAAGCTTTGACCCGTAGAGTTGATATCTTAGCGGTTCAAGAAACCCATTTTCAAGCAGATTCCTCACCACTCTGCGGTCACAAGAACTATCCCCAAACCATCTTTGCATCTAGTGCCGAGAAAAAGAGAGGTGTGATGTTGGCCTTCAGGGACACACTGACGGTACAAATTCATAAGACGGTTCTGGATCCTGAGGGCAGATACATAATGGTGACTTGCGATATCAACAATCTGCCACTCACTTTGGTGAACTTGTACGCACCGAACTCTCATCAATTACGCTACATACGCAAGATCCTCAAGCAAGTATCAACGTTTAAATATGGTCATCTTTTATTGTGTGGGGATTTTAACGCTGTTGTCGACCCCGGGTTGGACTCTTCTACGTCCCCCCGGAGCCGACAACAGTCCCTTGGGCGGACGTTGCATGATGAAAAATTGTTTGATGTGTGGAGATGCCACCACTCTTTGGAGCGGGATTATTCGTTTTTTTCCTCCAGGCATTGCTCATATTCCCGTATAGATATGTTCATTGTTGACTTATTTCTGTTAGACAAGGCCTCCTCCTCTGCTGTCCATGACATAACGTGGTCTGACCATGCACCTGTGGAATTGACAATAGAGGATGCGGTGAGGTGTGCTAGTTTGTATATTTGGAGGTGTGATGCCCACATGTTGCAGGATGTGGAGTGTCAGGCGCATATTTCCAAACAATTGCAGGACTTCTACCAACACAACGGGACCTCTGTCTCCGACCCGTGGGTGCTGTGGGGTGCACAAAAGGCCTTCATAAGAGGGGTGTGCATCCAGCAGCAGGCGCAGTTTCGGAGGCAGAGGAAGGACAAGATATCTCAGTTGACTCTGAAAATACACACATTAGAAACGGACAATAAGACTGCCCCTACTGAATCTAAATCACGTACCATCCTTAACTTGAGACAGGAACTTCGTCTCCTGCTCTTAGAACTTTCCCACAGACACTTTAATTACCTTAAACAAACATACTATTGTCAAGCTAACAAGGCAGGTAAATTTTTAGCGTCTCAAGTTCGGCGCAAGCAAGCAAAATCCCAAATTCCCTACCTAATCCATCCCACGAAAAAATCCAAAATTATTCATCCACAAGCCATCGCGGATGAATTTGCTGCGTACTACAGTGCTTTGTACAACCTCAAAGATAACACATCGGAAACCCAGCCATCTCAGGAAGAAATAAAGAAATTTCTTCACAAGGTGTCCTTGCCATCTCTCTCTGAACAACAATTACGAGACCTCAACTCCCCAATCACAGTTGCGGAGGTCTGCTCTAGCATTTCCTCCCTGCCAAAAGGCAAATCACCCGGCCCCGACGGGTTCTCCAATGAGTTTTATCAGCTCTTTACCCAACATCTTAGCCCCACTATGACTGCTGTTTTTAACAAGGCTATGTCTACTTCCTCCCTCCCACCTGATATCCTGAGTGCACATATAGTCACCCTGCCAAAACCGGGTAAAGAACCTACCACGCCCGCTAACTTCCGCCCCATCTCTCTGCTCAACTCGGATGCAAAAATTTATGCCCGTATCTTGTCCAAACGAATACAAGTCATGCTCCCCACACTCATACACAAGGACCAAATGGGTTTCACCCCTGGAAGGCAGACGTCGGATGCCACCCGGCGAATTCTGAACATCATGCATCAAGCACACTCTTCCAAAACCCCATCAGTTTTACTCACCTTAGACGCCGAAAAGGCCTTTGATAGGGTTCATTGGGGGTATATGAAGGCCACCCTGCAAAAATTTGGTTTCACAGGCCCCATCCTCTCCGCCATATTGTCCCTCTATTCGTCTCCTTCGGCACAGGTGTATACCTCCGGCATACTGTCCAAAACTTTTCATATATCTAATGGCACTAGGCAGGGTTGTCCCCTATCGCCTACAATTTTCAACCTGGTAATAGAACCATTAGCTGAGACTATCAGATCTAACCCTCTCATCACGGGATTCAAATTACCGACTTATCATCACAAAATCAATCTGTTTGCTGATGATATCATCATGATGCTCACCCGCCCAAAGAGTTCCCTACCTGAGGCCTATAATACACTACAAAGCTATAGCAGAGTTTCGTTTTATAAACTCAACGCAACTAAATCCACTGTTCTCAATTTAGGAGTTCCCGCTCATATCCAGTCTAGCATTCAACGAATCGTCCCTATTCCCTGGACCAATGTAAGCATCCATTACTTGGGCATTGACCTGCCTGCCGACCCTCTCAAACTCTTATCCATCAACGTACACAGACTATTGGCCAAACTCACGACTGATATCTCCCACATGAAAAACCCGCACTTCTCCTGGAGTGGCAGAGTCGCAGCATATAAAATGTTCATACTCCCTCAAATTTTATATCTTTTCAGGGCACTCCCCATCCACTTCCCAGCGACACATCTCCAAAAATTTTCCAAATTAATGTGGTCATTTATATGGAGTGGCAAGAGATCTCGTTGTGCCTTTTCACTTCTAGTTAAAAAAAAACAATTCGGTGGAGCTGCAGTGCCCGACCTCACTAATTATTATAGGGCTACAATTCTGACCCAGCTAAAACAGTGGCTGATCACCAAAGAGTCGCCCATGTGGGTGGATCTGGAAAAGGATGTGGTACCAACGAGGGACTTGCATACCCTGCTATGGGGTGATAAGTGGTTGGAGTGGCGACTTGCCCCACTGCCGCCTACTGTACAGGCGGCGCTGAGGGTATGGCGACTATCTCCGGTATCAAAAGTGAGGGATGTCTCACCTAGTGCATCACTACCTATTACTATACTCGCGCAACACTTACCGGATATACCAACTCATCTACTTCTCAAATTAGGGGTAACATCTATCACGTCCTTCTATGAAAGGGGGTCACTCCTTTCCATCGAAGAGATAATTCAAAAGTACAAACTTCCTGGCCACATGTACTACCATCTTCTGAGAATATTCCATTTTCTAAGGGTACATCCGCTGCGGCCTATAGTGGTGGATGGTGGTATATGGGACCTTCTCACACTCGATACCCCAACAAAATTCAAATTATCACATTATTACGACATCCTATTAGATAATTCCACCTTCTACAAAACTACCTCCATGTTTAAATGGGACAAAGATCTGGGCTCTACACTCTCTATACCACAGTGGTGCTCTGCCCTAGCTGCCATATATAAATATTCGCACTGTGCGAATCATTGGGAGATGACCCAAAAAATTCTGAACAGATGGTATTATACCCCCTATCGTCTTGCTGGCTTTTCCCCGTCATACTCCCAATTCTGCTGGAGGGAATACTCCCAGGTGGGGACCTTGTTACACACTCTGTGGGCCTGCCCTTCCTTGACGAGCTACTGGAACAGGGTATTCTCTTATATGTCCACACATACGGGGTGCATACTCCGACCATCCCCGGGGCTAGCCCTTCTACACATAGGAATAGACCGCATACCGGTCACATATAGGCCTTGGATCACTCATGTCTTACTGGCTGCCAGAACGATTATTCTTTGCAAATGGAAGACGACTGAGCCCCCCCATTTAGAAGAGGTGGTTCATCTTTTGAAAATGAACTACAGCTTTGAAAAAGCATTAGCGATAAATAGAATGCAGATGCGATCCTTTGAGGCTCAATGGAACTTTTGGGCTGGGACACTATCCTGATTGTGTTGTTTAGCTGCACACTATTAGACGCTGTTTGTTACAGTACATAATACATAATACCAATATATGTAATGTCGCTTTATGTTACACCATACTATGCTTTGTACGGTTCCTTATGAGATGTCACTGTTATATGACTGTTTGTTGAGAAACAGATGTTTTTGGTTTTCTCTTTATTTTCTTTGTTATGCTCCAAAAATTGAATAAAGAATATTTGCAAAAAAAAAAAAGAGACAAGTGATTAATAGTCCATAAAAGGTGATGTATATCCATGTGAAATTATAAACCACACCAGCAGGCTTGATAGTGCAGAAGAGTGAAGTAATCCACCACCGGAAATTTCCTTAATATGTTCTTACCAAACAAATAGACCTAAACAGGTCACAGGAGGCAGACTGTAGAAAGCGGAAACCAGGGGTCTCGATCACCCACTTCATCACTCTCAGCATAACATGTTAAACCGCCTGTCAATCTTATTCGTCTCACCAGTTTAGACCTGTTTCCGGATCTAAAATCGCCTTCCCTTGCTGGGCTTAATTTCAGGCTCCTCAGCTGTTCAATCTCCTTCCACTCTCATCACTGGGCTGGCTTTGTCTGGACTTCCTTCCCTCCATATCCCCCTCAGTATAAAAGATACACTCCCATGGTGTAGTATATAAAGATTTCCCATTTATTGTATAATATCCACTTTCATTAAAACTTGAGACTGTGCACTTAAAAGATCATCTGATGGGGCAGCAGCTCACATATGCTCTCGTGTGTTCCACAAACACAATTAAATAAATTAGGGAGGATGGGACAACCTTCATTTTCTTAAAAAGAATTCCCAGCAACCCTTCGCAAGTGCTACCCCTGCTTCTTTCCCCATCACCTAACCCAGACCTCCAATTAGGTAAGGCCTGCTGTTTTGCTTCAGCAATCTAACTTTTTCCAAGGGTCTATTCCTCCCACCGTCCTCTTTTAATATACATGTCATAACCCAACCAGTCACATGGCTTCCTGTCTTAGGATGACAATGCTTACTTACTGTACTGCATCTATTCAGAAGCAGTGTTGTAACCCCAGAAGAGGCCTACAAAGACTTTTCTCTTCGAAAGAGGGGGAGAGGTGGTCTGTAGTCCACAGAGAGGTTTGGGAATAATGATATAGCAGCACATGTAGAGAGCACAGAAAGTTATCAAATGATAAGATTTCGCACAGGATCAACAGGTATTTTTTCATACTTATCGAACTGATATAACAAAACACTTTCAATTATATATTTACCAGACAAGAAGGAACCAAACAAGAAATGTTCATTGTTTGGGTTTGCATCCACTTTAAGGCATATGAAATACTTCCTAGAGAGTTCTTTGCACACACTAGCTGCTGTTTGGCTGGAGTTTCCCTTAGAAAATTCCAATTTTGACTATGGCGTTTGGTGAAATATGGCTTCTTTAGATTCAACCATGAAATAAAGCAATCAAATCATATCACTTGCCAAGGAAAGCTGGTAATGAATGTCTGTCTGATACAAGGACAATTAACAAGGCTATGCTGCAAGATTCCGCCTAGGGAACTATTCTTCTTCTTTCTTATATTAATGACCTACAAAAATACGCACGGAATCTCCAAAGTCTATCTATATGCAGATGACATTGTGCTATTATGTGGGGATACAGTTGTAAAAGTAATTGAAAATAGCCTAAATCATGACACGCCAAATTATGCCCTCTGGATTTGAAAACATAATTTAACCTCGAAAACCTTTAGAACTTTATGCGTTTTCTATTTGATCAATCCAAAATATGACTAATGCCAGACCAACGGGGAAAACATAACATTTGGCAAATGTGTTTTATTATTTAAATACTTGAGGGATTTATTTGAATTATTATCACATTTCCAATTACAGTTACAGGGTCTAAATAACCACCGATGGTTTGCCCTTTCACAATTTTACAATTTTTTTTAATATACAGTATATATATATATTCTGTAAATCAATAACTTTTTTTATTTTTAAGGGAGTCTGTGCTTACTTTAACCTCTTGTATTGCCTCCAAGCGACCCTTTAAGTGTGTGGTATTGCCAAGAGACAGAGGTGAAATCTTGTTTAAGTGATCACTGTGATTGGCTGCCACAGAGGCCATGTGATTGGGAGCCCGTCCCACTGGCTTCTGATGACAAGACTAAGTGAGAGACAGAGGTGACCTCTGGATCAAGTGATCACTGTGATTGGCTGCCACAGAAGCCACATGATTGGGAGCCCATCCCACTGGCTTCTGATGACAAGACTAAGTGAGAGACAGAGGTGATCTCTAGATAAGTGATCACTGTGATTGGCTGCCACAGAGGCCACATGATTGGGAGCCCATCCCACTGGCTTCTGATGACAAGACCAAGTGAGAGGCAGAGGTGACTGCTCGATCAAGTGATCACTTTGATTGGCTGCCACAGAGGCCATGTGATTGGGAGCCCATCCCACTGGCTTCTGATGACAAGACTAAGTGAGAAACAGAGGTGATCTCTAGATAAAGTGATCACTGTGATTGGCTGCCACAGAAGCCACATGATTGGGAGCCCATCCCACTGGCTTCTGATGACAAGACTAAGTGAGAGACAGAGGTGATCTCTAGATAAAGGGATCACTGTGATTGGTTGCCACAGTGGCCACATGATTGGGAGCCCATCCCACTGGCTTCTGATGACAAGACTAAGTGAGAGACAGAGGTGATCTCTAGATAAGTGATCACTGTGATTGGCTGCCACAGAGGCCACATGATTGGGAGCCCATCCCATTGGCTTCTGATGACAAGACCAAGTAAGAGGCAGAGGTGACTGCTCTATCAAGTGATCACTGTGATTGGCTGCCACAGAGGCCACGTGATTGGGAGCCCATCCCACTGACTTCTGATGACAAGACCAAGTGAGAGACAGAGGTGACCTCTCGATAAAGTGATCACTCTGATTGGCTGCCACAGCGGCCACATGATTGGGAGCCCATCCCACTGGCTTCTGATGACAAAACAAAGTGAAAGCTCGGTCAGTGTGCTTGTAGAGTGCCATGAATTTGCTTGCCAACACAGAACCTCATAGTTGCACATGTGTTGGCTCAGTGGTAAACTGGTTGTAAAGATAAAAGGTTTTTTACCTTAAGGCAGTCTATGCATTAAGGGAAAAAAAAAACATTTTGATTGCAGATCCCCCCTAAATACTCACCTAAACCAGATCTTGGTCCAGAGCTGTGCATGTCTGCAGCAGCTCTTCTTTTCTCCCCCCACTCTCCCAGGCTTGGGTGAAGGAGGAAGGGGCCAAGAGCACTGGTGGGGACCTGAGAAAAGGAGATCGGGGCTGATCTGTGCAAAACCATTACACGGAGCATGTAAGTATAACACGTTTGTTATTTTAACCACTTTCCGATTGCCCTATAGCAGTTTTACTGCTACAGGACGGCAGCACTGCGCAACATCATGTATATATACATGATCCTGCACCTCCAGGAAGTGGACGCGACATTTTTTTACTAAAAAAATTTAGCAGAATACATATTGGCCTAAACTGATGAAGAAATTTGATTTTTTACATTTTTTTATTGCATATGCATTTCAGCAGAAAGTAAAAAAATAATGTTTTTTTTTTTTTTTTTAATTATCAGTTATTTTTTGTTTATAGCACAAAAAATAAAAAAACACATAGTGAATCAAGTACCAGCAAAAGAAAGCTCTATTTGTTGGAAAAAAGGACAAAAATTTTATTTGGGTACAGTGTCGCACGACCGCGCAATTGTCAGTTAAAATAATGCAGTGCCGAATCACAAAAAAATGGCCTGGTTATGAAGGGGGGTATAGAGCTGAAGGTTTAACGCCCACCTGCCCTACCACTGAACATACACATTAAGCTAGCAGAAATAAGTTTAAGGATATTATCACTTTCAAACAAAATACATACAAAATACTTGTCCTTTTTTCCCCGTCGCTTGACCTAAAGTATCTCCCTTCCATGCCACAGATACATTCTTACCTCCATCCTACAGCCTCTCCCCATCTTTCCATTTGTAGATTCAGTAGATCCCCAAAAATGCCAATAGGACTTCTCCCAAGGCTGGAGACACTAAGAATATACTGTAGTCCCAGGAAAACTATGGGGATCTACTGGGGATCAGAATAAGGGGAGAGGGGGGTACTTTAGATCATAAGCTTGCTGCAGGGGAGGGTAAGTATACTTAGTTTGAAAGTATCATTTAAAGGAAACCTTTCCTAAAAAAAATTAGGAGGTTACTGTCTGTGAAGCGTTTTATTCATCCAGGTCATGGCATAACTAGTAGTAGTCACATTTATAACCACAATTTGGGCTTATAAGGAATTTCCCTTCCCCGGTTTCCCTCTCCCCACATTGTAGCATCCTGCAGCCTTAAACAAATGTATACATATGTTTTTCCCGATCTTTGGTCAGATAAAGTGCCGGTTCACACTAGGTCGCTCCGACTTAGGGGGCGACCTGTGAGGTCACATACAGCGCGACTTCGGCTCGACTTGCACGGACTTCATAAAATGAATGTCTATGCAAGTCGCCTCCAGGTCGCCCCGAAGTAGTACAGGACCCTTTTTCTAAGTCGGAGCGACTTGTGTCGCTCCTATTAGAACGGCTCCTGTACCGCATAATGGGAGCGTGACGGACCGCGACTTGTCAGGCTGACAAGTCGCGGTCTAAGTCCAACTAGTGTGAATGCGGTCAAAGACAAAGATCCTCTTATTCCCTTAATTCTCATGTGGTGGGTGGATTCTAAATACTGCAGAGGACAATGCCATTTAACCACTTCTGGACCGGAAGGATTTACCCCCTCAATGACCAGGCCATTTTTTGCAATTTGGCACTGCATTACTTTAACGGACAATTGCTCGGTCGTGTGATGCTGTACCCTAATGAAATTGATGTCCTTTTTTCCCACAAATAGAGCTTTCTTTTGGTGGTATGTGCTTTGGACGGTGGTCTGAGGGGAGCCCTGTAATGCACAGTGCTCTGGGATGGTGTTCTGACTCTGAGAGGCCTGCAATGCTGCACAGTGTTGGATGGTAGTCTCAGGTCTGGGGAAAGGCCTGTAATGCACACAGTGCTCTGGATGCCAGTGGTCAGAGGAGGCCTGTAATGTACACACTCACAGTGCTCTGGGAGGACTGAGGAGGCCTGTAATACACACATTGCTCCGGAGGGTCGTCTGAGGAGTCCTGTAATGGCGCACAGTGCTAACTGCTAAGCACACTATGGTCACTACTTGCTACCTTGCTTGCTGGGAGTGGAAGCACTTACAGGCTATACACATATGGAGCTCCAAAGAAACCACAAGTATATGTGTGTAAAGGTCCCTCCCTCACATTTTTGTTCGTTGATGAAAACGGAATTGATTTTTAGCATAGCTTTTATTCATGAACGAAAATGTGGTGTACTTTTAGTTTCGTTTTCATCATTGTAAAAAGGCTACATGCCCCCATTTACCCAAAGCAGCGTTGATAAAGAACTTAAATCCAGACCGTACATGGGGCCCAAGACCGTATCTCCATGTAATGGTCACTGATTCTGTCCTTGTGGACATGGTTCTGGTTGTGTCAGTATAGTACTGATAGTCTCTGCAGATACAATTCTGGTTATGTTCTCTGTGGGCATGAGTCTGGTTATGTCAGTGCTATGGTACCCAGTGGCAGGTGACCTAGGCTCCCCATATATGTGGAGTACCAATTGGTCTTCACTGGAGCTCCTTATGGTGGAGATGGACCAGAAATCCAAGAGATTCCTGGTTTTCTTTGATGCAAACTGGCACCAGGTCATGGCCTCCAGGACCCCCCCCCCCCCCAAGGGGTTCCTTTGACAGAAAGTAGACAAGAGAGTAGTCTAGTCCAGGCAAATAATGTGGCAGGTGGAAAACTAGAGAAGAGTCAGGTCTAGACAGAGGTGGTGGCAGGCTACAGGCAAAACAGTAGTAATCCAGTAAATAAAATATATTGCAATGGAAATCTCCAGTGGCTCCTTTGTCTGCAGTTCTAAGCAGAATTAATTCTATCATGTTTATAGAGAAGAGCTTATATACTTTCCAAGCTAGGATGCACCTGTTGTCTCATAAATGGGACATGTGTACTACCCACCGTAAGATGCTTTTACCCTGATTCTGATTCTTCTCCTCTCTGTACATGTTCACTATATTATGGGCTATTGGTAAAGTGCCCGTTGGCGCATTCCTGATTGTTTATTTGTTTGACGTGTTGTTAGTAAGACCCTCATGTTCTAGATATTATTCTCAATGTGGTTTTTAATTTGTTGCTATTTTTTACACAAATTTGTATTTGTGTTTTTGAACTGTTTTCTCTTTTGTACATTACCATGACACTTTGTACTGAACATATATCTATTATTTAATAAAAAGTTTGTGAACAAAAAATAAATAAATAAAAAAAAAACAAAAAAACTCACCACTGCCACATCCTATTTCTCTGTAATTAAATGTCTAGTTCTACACCAATCCAAGCAGGATTTACTGTAATACCAGCATGGTGAATAGCCCATACACTGAGCCATTATGCCAAAAAAATGACTGATTAAAGTAACACAACTATTCTTCAATAAAAAAGTTTGTAAACAAAATAAATAAATACATAAATAAATACAAAAAAATTATTAATAATAATAATAATAATAATAATAATAATAATAAAGCTCACCACTGCCATATCTTATTTATCTGTAATAGAATGCCCAGTTCTACACCAATCCAAACAGGATATAATACCAGCATGGTGAATAACCCATAAACTGAACCCTTATTCCAAAAAAATGACTGAAAAAGTAACATATCTATTCTTCAACAAAAAAGTTTGTAAACAAAATAAATAAATACATAAAAAAATACAAAAAAAAAAAAATTAATAATAAAACTCACCACTGCCACGTCCTATTTATCTGTAATTGATTTTCCAGTACTACACCAATCCAAACAGGATATAATACCAGCATGGTGAATAACCCATACACTGAACCATTCTGCCAAAAAGATTACTGAAAAAGTAACAATAAAATGTTTGTAAACAAAATAAATAAATAAAATACAATAAATAAAATACAAAAAAAAAAATTAATAAATTAAATAAAATAATGAAACTCACCACTGCCACATCTAATTTCTCTGCAACTTATTTTCCAGTACTACACCAATCCAAACAGGATATAATACCAGCATGGTGAATAGCCCACACACTGAACCATTATGCCAATAAAATTTATGAAAAAGTAAGGGTAAGATTGCACTCCAGAACTATAGATTGTGGGTTTGTTTTACTAAAACTGAAGAAGACAACATCTGGTGCAGTGGTGCATGGTAGCCAATCAGCTTCTAATACCAGCTTGCTCAATTTAGCCTTGACAATAAGACGTGGAAGCTGATTGGTTTCTCTGCAGAGCTTCACCAGATTTTGCACACTCCAGTTTTAGTAATTCAACCACAGTATTTCAAAATATTTTATTGTCACAAAAATGTCAGAACATTTTGTAATCCTCCACCATTAACAAAATGACAGGTCGGTCATTTAAAGCCACCAAAGGGATGCTCCACACATTCATACCACAACCTTATACTACCTAGCTGTAATAAAACTGCCCTTATAGCTAGCAATTGTCTGTCAATTATTATTATTATTATTATTATATAGGATTTATATAGCGCCGACAGTTTACTGAGCGCTTTGCAACTTGACGGTAGACAGTACAAATACAATACACGTTAATACAGTAGGAATCAGAGGGCCCTGCTTGTTAGAGCTTACAATCTAAGAGGGAGGGTCAAGAGATGCAAGAGGTAATAACTGTGGGGGATGGACTGATGGAGAAAACAAAAGTACAGTTGTTAGCTGGGTGCCATATAGGTTTCTCTGAAGAGATGTGTTTTCAGGGATCCTCTGAAAGTGGACAAAGTAGGAGATAGTCAGACAGATTGTGGTAGAGCATTCCAGAGGATGGGAGAGGCTCAGGAGAAGTCCTAGAGGAAAGCATGGGAAGAGGTTACAAGGGAGCTAGAGAGCAGGAGGTCCTGGGAGGAATGAAGAGAATGAGTTGGTTGGTATTTTGAGACCAAGTTAGTGATATAGCTGGGCGCCAAGTTATGAATGACTTTGTAAGTTATGGTTAGTAACTTGAAATTAATTAGTTGGTTGAGTGACAGCCAATGGAGGCATTGGCAAAGAGGGGTAGCAGACACTGAGCGGTTTGCAAGGTGGATGAGCCTGGCAGTAGCGTTTATGATGGACTGAAGGGGGGATAGCCTTTTTAAAGGTAAGCCAATGAGAAGGGAGTTGCAGTAATCGAGACGCGAGATGACCAGGGAGTGGATTAGAAGCTTTGTGGTATCGTTGGTTAGGAAGGGGCGTATCTTAGAGATGTTGCAGAGGTTGAGTTGGCAAGTTTTGGACAGTGACTGGATGTGTAAATTTTATATGTATGTGTATGTGTGGATGTATACAATTATATGTATGCTTCACAAAGCAGGCTCTTTTCCCCTTCCACGGCACTGTATCTATAACATACTTGTATCTCTTTTGGTGTAATGACTAGAGTTGAGTGAACACCTGGATGTCCGGGTTAGGCCGAACTTGAAAAAAAGTCCGGGTTCGTGACCCGAACTTCAACCGAACTTTACCCCGATCCCAAACCCCATTGAAGTCAATGGTGACCCGAACTTTTGAGCACTAAAATGGCTCTAAAAAAAACATGGAAAGGGCTAGAGGGCTGCAAATGGCAGCAAAATCTTCTTAAGAGCATGGCAAGTGCTCTGCAAACAAATGTGGATAGGGAAATAACTTAAAATAACATAAAAAACATAAAAATAAAAAAAAATCATCTTGATCTAGGAGGACGAGGCCCATATGGAGTAGGAGGTTGGTTTTTGTTTTTAATTTGAAATTTCTTTTTAAATTAGGGTACACCCCAAAAGAGTGAGAAAGATCAAAAATACAACAATGGCTGGGTAATGTCTATTCTGCACAAGGTACGGACCAGTGGCGTCACTAGGGTTGGTGTCACCCGGTGCGGTAACTCATGGTGTCACCCCAACCCCTTTTAATAATGTGTTTTTTTTTTAACTAATGTAACTCGTAAATCATAGCTCCCATATAACACTAAGCCCCGGTTCACACTTCTGCGTGTGCGGGGTTCGCATGTAATGTCGGAGCGCACTGCTCCGACATTACATGCGATCAGCTGTGCGGTGCGAGTTTAGCCATACAGTTTGTATGGCTAAATTCGCATCGCACCCGCAGCAAACACGCACAGGAGGCATTTTTGCTGCCGCATCAGGATCGGATCGCACAGCGGTTCACACTTGTGCGATCCGATCCTGTGCGAACTGCACGATCGCACTGCGATATGCGATCAAACTGGGGGTGTCGTTAAGATTACATTGACACCCCCAGCGTATCGCATATGGCAGTGTGAACTGCCGGGGGTGCGTGTGCGATGTGGGTAAAGGCTGCGAATTCGCAGCCTTCCCGCATCGCATATATGTGAACCGAGCCTTAATGTAATGGCAATAGCGACATTAATAACTAGGAGAATTAAAATGACCTTTAAATTACAATATCATGCATCCTCCATGCATCTCTATGGGGCAGCGGATGTCATCGGAGACACCTCCGCTGACACCCGCTGCCATCCGCATCCGATCCTGTGCGTGAAATCTGGATGGATGGAAACCCTATTTTTCCATCCGTTCAGGGATTGGATCGGATGATTGCAGAGAGGCGGTCCACTCTCATCCGATCCCTCATAGAGAGCAGCGAGAGCTGTGACACCTCCCTCTCCGCTCTGCAAGCGGAGACGGAGCCGTCATCCGCCGGCTCAGCGGGGATCGGCGGATCGATCCTCGCTGATCAGCACGGATCCGCCTTTTTGCAGTGGAGACAGTGCTGAACTGGAAAGCTTCTCCAACAGAGGAGGAGCAACAAGCATTTTGGGGGAGACCAGGGATGAAGGAGGACTGCAGTGCAACTGGCTGCATTGGCAGCTGTGCTCTGTGAAAGTGAAACTGCTCTTGATGAGAAAGGACTGCAGGCTGCAGCCACTACATGGATGGGACTTGACTACATTGCTGGATGGAGTGGAGAGAGCTGTGTGCAGAGCAGCAGAGCCCACTGAAAATCTGTCTTTGGTGGGCCAAGTCCAGGCTGGACTTCTGGGGAGTGGAGACCATTGCCAAAAGTAGGGCTGCAGCCTGCATGCAGAGAGAAGAGTTTGCGGTTACTGAGTCTGTCACTGTGCTAGCCAGCCTGTGCATAATGCAGCATTAATAAGGGACAGACAAATTGCACCAGTGCCACCAGATCAATTATTTGCACTAAGTTCACTTCACATCACCCGGCCTGGCCGCCCGCACATGACTACTCACCTCCTCTCCCTAGTCCCCGCGACTGGCTCCGCCCCCGCCCGCTCTGCCTGAATGTGAGAGCAGGGAGTGAGGGAGGGGAGGCTCAGGGCGCGCGGCCCGGCCCAGAGGAGGTGGAGCAAAGAAGTCCAGCCTAGGCACTGGCTGGCAGCAGACTGAGTGACACTGACACACTCACTGTCTGTCTGACACAGTACGTCTATGCGGCAGCGGCGATGCCGGCCCGGCGGCCCGCACAGTAAGAGACAAGAGAGGCAGAGCGGTGTCACCCTCCACCCGGCGGACACCCGGGTGCGGCCCGCCCCCCCCGCACCCGGCTCGTGACGCCTCTGGTACGGACAAGTCCTGTGGGATCCATGCCTGGTTCATTTTAATGCGCTTGTCGGTGATAACGTCCCCAGCCGTGCTAAATACACGTTCAGATAATACACTGGCTGCAGGGCAGGTCAGCACCTCCAAGGCTTTAAGGGCAAGTTCATGCCATGTGCCCAATTTGGAGACCCAAAAGTTGAAGGGGGCAGACCCATCATTCAGTACGTGTATAGTACGTAAGAAACAGTAAGGAACTGTATATGGTATATGGCAAGGAATGGTGATGGCGGCAGGGTTTTTTTTCCCTCTTCTGGGTTGAGTCTGCCCTTGGAAAAGGTATGTGTCCCTGGTTGTGGGCCGGGCTCTCCCAAAGCTGTCTAAGTTCTGAGGCCTTCTGGTAGGGACGGGGCTGCACTGGTCTTGCCAGGGACCGGGATTCTGAAAAGCGTGTGGTGTACGTGACCCTGGAGTGGCAGTCCAGAGGTGCCATAATCCACGGTGGATGGCAACACTATGAGTATGGCACCAAGGACACTGCACTTCCTACACACGTTTTTCACACCTGCCTCTAGGGCCGGGCCTTTTGGTCAGGAGTCAGCACCAGAGGAATTTTTTATTCCTGGCTGAAGGGCCTGCCATAGTATTGCAACGTGGCACTAACCTTGCACTTCTCCACTATCCCTTTCCCCAATTCTATGTGTTGTGTGTCTCACGTTTTGTGTTTTTTATTGTGGCGGTACACTTTATTTTGCACAGCGTGATTAGTAGGGTGTAGGTCCTTGGGCCTGTAGCTGAAAGTCTTGGGAGGGGGTGGATATGGCCTTCTGGCTTGGTTCGCCCTCTCTCATGGGGTCTCTCTTCTGGGGAGCCCCACCTAGTACTTGGGGTGGTCTGTTTCAGCAGATCTCCTAAAGAAAGGGGCTGGCTGGTTTTGGCCAGGTTAGCCAGTGTAAGTACCCCAGTCCCTGTCAGGAGCCTTGCTCCCTGGGGGATCAGGGTCAGGGACCATGTGTACACCCTGTGCACTTTTTGTGTTTCACTTTTTTGGTGTGCACTTTTAATGCACACACCGGGTGATAGTCTGAGTGTGTTCACACACCCCACGGCCTTAAAAAAAAAAACAGCTGGTGGTCCTGGTTGTTGTGGCGTGCTGACAAAGCTTTTCCACATTTCATACATGCTAACACTGCCTTCTGAGGTGCTGGCGGTGCCCTGGCTGCGTTAGCGACCTCCTCCTCCTCTGCCTTCACCTTGTGCTTCCACTGTGCCCCCGCTGTCAGGTGGGAATGCCACCAGCATCGCTTCTCGACTTTTTGGCTAAGATTAAGTGTAATATCTGTTGTTATCTGTTATCTGGGTGCCACCCTGCTGAGAAAATGGTTCCTCCTCCTCCATCTCCTCCTCCTCATCCTCCAGAACTTTGCCCTTGCTGGACAATTGTGTACCTGGCATTTGTGGGTGCAGGAACCCACTCTCGGAGCCACTTGTAAATGACTGCCCTAAAAGCCTTGGAAATGATCACTGCTCCGGATGCGGAGGCGGTAGAGGATGAGGATGAGGAAGCGGAGTAGGAGGAGTTAGCAACAGGAGGCAAACTGAAGCGCCCTGCAATCCTCGGTGGTGGAAGGAGATGCGCCAAACAAATTTAAGGGTGTATCTCACGTAACATAATCAGCAAACGCTGCAAAACTATTACTTTTCCCCTAAATGGGTGTTTATTGAATAGCAGAATAGAACAACAGTATACAAAGGGTGTATCTCACAGTAACATATGCAGACTAGGACGCAATTTATTTATTTTTTCCCTAAATGGGTTTTTATTGAAAAGCAGAATAGAACAACAGTATCCAACGGGTGTTTCTCACAGTAACATATGCAGACTAGGCCGCAATTTAATTTTTTTCCCTAAATGGGTGTTTATTGAATAGCGGAATAGAACAACAGTATACAATGGGTGTATCTCAGAGTAACAAATGCAGACTAAGCCGCAATTTTATATTTTTTCCCTAAATGGGTTTTTATTAAAAGGTGGAATAGAACAACAGTATCCAACGGGTGTATCTCACAGTAAAATATGCAGACTAGGCCGCAATTTATTTTTTCCCCCTAAATCGGTGTTTATTGAATAGCGGAATAGAACAACAGTATCCAAAGGGTGTATATCACAGTAACGTATGAATGAAAAATTTTTATTTTTCCCTTTAATTGGTGATTTTTGAAGAGCAGATTAGAACACAGCAGTGTCTAAAGGCTTTATCTCACTGTAACACATAAAGGGAAAAATGAGAAAAAAAACATTTTCCCTTTTAAATTGGTGATTTTTGAATAGCAGATTAGAACAGCAGTGTCTAAACGCTGTATGTCACAGTAAAATATGACGGAAAAAAAACGTTTTTTTTTTTTTAAATCCAGATTAAGCAGACACATATGCACTGAGCTTGCATTACATGGCCGCTGCACGCCGCCAACCTAACAGACTGATAAAAGTTTTTTTTTTCTCCCTCCTCCTCACTGGGCTCAGGTCAGGGCAAAAAGATTGTGCACTGCACCCCCACACAATAAAATTGATGTAGATCGCTGTCTGATTAAAGAAGATTCTCCTATTCTTTCCCTGAAAGCAATCTCTAGCCTGCCCCTACAATAATCTCCTATCTCTCCCTCAGCAGCATCAGGAATCTCTCCCTACAGTAGTTAGAGCAGAGTGACGTGTGGCGATACGTGACTCCAGCTTATATAGAGGCTGGGTCACATGCTGCACTGGCCAATCACAGCAATGCCATTGGTAGGCATGGCTGTGATGGCTTCTAAGGGCACACTAGTTAAACGCTTGTTGATTGGCTGCCCTGCAGCTGTTGAAACCGCGCCATTAAAACCGTGCCAAAACATGAAATAAATTACTGAACAATGAACTGTATCCCGAACATACAGTGAAATGTTCGGGTCCGTGTCCGGGTACCGAACACCAAAAGTCCGGTACGATCCCGAACAATACAGTCGCTCAACCCTAGTGATGACCAATTATGGGTATAAAAAGTATGGCCCTTCCTAGTTGATATAATTGCAAGTTTTCATAGCACAGTGATTTTTTTCCCACAAAATTTCACTTATTTCCTTTATCCTATACTGCCACATATTCAATGCTTCTGAATCTGAATACATAAGTCCTCATATTCAAAATGCCACCTTGGCTCATATAGGCTATTTGTAAATTTATGCATTGACAAAAACTGCAGATGTAATTCTCAGGTGGAATTGCTCATTTACTAATATATCCTCCATTCTCACACAGATATGATATGCATATGGTCTCCTTCCAAATCATCTCTCCTCTATTCAAGTGCTATCCAAAGCTTCCCTCGGGGTAGATGCTTGGAGTGAATTCAAATAATGAAGCTGAACTTTCTTGGGTATAGCGTTCCTATGCCGTGTGTACAGTATATGATGCATGATATATGGGCAATAACATAATGAAAGAACTGCGTGGTGGTTTATATCTGAATTCACTCTAAATATCCACCCCAAGGGAAGTTTTGAAATGCACTTGAATAGAGGAAAGATAGTTTGGAGGGAGACCATATACATATTATATCTGTGTGAAAATTGGCAGATGCAATCTGTATTTATAAATGAGAGATTCCATCGGAGAAATACATCTGAAGTTTTTGCCAATGCAAAAGTTATAAATAGCCTACATGAGCCTAGGTGTGGCTCTGCATATATGGATGAGAATGCATGCATTCATATTTCAAAACACTGAACATGTGCCAATACAGGATAAAGGAAATAAGTGAAAATGGATACAACAAAGCAACCAACACATAAAGAAGTGTTCATTCCACCAACCCCTACATCTCCTGTAGCTCATACCATTTTTTGTAGCAGACATTTTCAAACAATTTATAAGCACATGCTGTCCATTGTGCCACATCTTTGCATCTGAAGCAGACAGTCTGTATCCAGCAAAAAGAGTCAGGTGGTGCCCTCTTTGTCTGTCCAGCTTCTCCCAGGTGATACCTGTGTAGCACTGCCCCCCTTTAGGACTGCTGGATTGTTCAAATTGGGATCCCCCTGGGTTAGTGATAGCAACTGGCTCAGTCAATGATCAGTCCAGGGGTATGTAGTTGTTTTTGGTGTTTTATTTTAAATATGGATGGGAGAAAGGAAGACTGGGATACTCCAAATTGAACTATTCACAATGGATGAGAACTCCTATCTGGAGATTCAGCCTGGCTGCAGATTCACCTTGCCACTAGATGAATTTAGGTCAAGTCTCTGTTCAGACGACTAAGTTTGGTAGCTTATCTTCAGGATACATGCCTACTGCCTAGTATTCCCTTTCACTTCACAGACTGACACCCATAGGCGTGCGCAGCCTATTGCATTAGGGTGTGCACCCCAAAGCTCAAACACACATGCGTGTGTATATATATATATATATGTATATATATATATATATATATATATATATATATATATATATATATATATATATATATACACACACATACACACACTATATATATATATATATATATATATATATATATATACACACACACACACACATAAACACTTGTCAAAATTATTGGGACACTAAAAGGTTTTTGCACTTAAGTTAAATTGTATGGCAAATATCTGTAGAGGGGTTCCACCATCACTGCAAAGTTTTGAAAAAGATGTATGCCTTATTTTCCTTTTGATGTGTATTACAGGTGAAATTACATGTGAGGCACTGATATGGACTGATAGGCAGCACTAATAGGCGCTTGTTCTCAGCACTGACTGGCACTGATGAGGCTGCACTGATGGGTACTGATAGGTGGCACTGATAGGCAGCACTTATTGGCAGCACTGATGGGCACTAATAGGCATCACTGATAGGCGGCATTGGTGGGCACTGATTGGTGGCACTGATAGGAAGCACTGATAGGCACTGTTAGATGTGTCTGATGGGCACTGATGAGGCGGCACTGGTGGGCACTGATAGGTGGCACTGATGAGGCGGCACTGCTGGGCACTGATAGGCACTATTAGGTGACACTGATGGGCACTGATGAAGTGGCACTGGTGGGCACTGATAGGTGGCACTGGTGGGCACTGGTAGGTGGCACTACTGGGCACTGATAGGTGGCACTACTGGACACCACTTATGGACACTAACAGGGGAGAGGGGGAGTTTCACATTCAGCAGACAGTGAGACTTGCAAGAGCTGCTCAGTGTGTGTGCAGTGGCGTACCTAGAGAATTTGGCACCCGGGGCGGATCCTATATCTGGCACCCCCCCAACTTTAAAATGTAAGCACCCACAAAAATTTGTAATGTTTTCAGGAATATTTATTGCACAAAATTCACAGCCCCCCCCCCCCCCCCCAATCACAGTGCCCCTTGCAGTCTGCCCCCTGTCTCTCTAATCACAGTTCCCCTTTTGCACTCTCTGCCTCCCCTGCACAGTCCTACCTTCAGCATAAAGAGATAGCTAATATTATTAGCAATGTGTTTACAGGAGATGGTCAGAGACTACAGACATGATAAAGGAGATGGTCAGAGACTGCAGACATGATACAGGAGATAGTCAGAGACTGCAGACATGATACAGGAGATGGTCAGAGACTGCAAACATGATACATGAGATGGTCAGAGACTGTAGACATGGTACAGGAGATGGTCAGAGACTGCAGACGTGATACAGGAGATGGTCAGAGACTGCAGACGTGATACAGGAGATGGTCAGAGACTGCAAACATGATACATGAGATGGTCAGAGACTGTAGACATGGTACAGGAGATGGTCAGAGACTGCAGACGTGATACAGGAGATGGTCAGAGACTGCAGACGTGATACAGGAGATGGTCAGAGACTGTAGACATGATACAGGAGATGGTCAGAGACTGTAGACATGATACAGGAGATGGTCAGAGACTGCAGACATGATACAGGAGATGGTCAGAGACTGCAGACATGATACAGGAGATGGTCAGAGACTGTAGACATGATACAGGAGATGCTCGGAGACTAAGGACATGATAGAAGATAGAAGAGCACTAGGGGGTCCGGAGAGCACAGGGCAAGCAGAGAGCACTGGAGGAGCTGAAGGGCACGGTGGGGGGGGGGGCTGGAGAGAATAAAGAGGGGATTTGGAAAGCATTGTAGGGGGGTTGGAAGGCGCGGGGGGGGGGAGCACTGGGGGGGGGGCGAGCACGGAAAACCAGGAGGGTGGAGAGCACTGGGAGGGACAGCGAGCACTTGGGGGGCGGGCAGGGAAAACCAGGGGGGTGGAGAGCACTGGGTGGGGGACAGGGAGCACTTGGGGGGAGGGAGATGAAAAGCACTGTGGGGGGCTGAAGAGCATGGGGGGTGCTAAAGAACAGGGGGGTCTAGTGCCTTTGGGGGGGGCTAAGAGCAGAGGGGGGGATTACGAGCACCGGGGGGCTAGCAAAAGAAGTTGTATAGGAGGGGGATGGGGCAGCTGCATATAGATGAATTGATCTTTCCCTATTCTTCCTGCAGGAGGGAGAGGAGGAGAATCAGTTATTCAGCAGCTGCAGAAAGAATAGGGAAAGATGAATCCCTCTATATGCAGCTTCCCCACCCCCTCCTATCCAGCACACACACTTGAGCAATGGGAACGCACTCACCTTCTTCCCGCCGAGGCTCCGCCCCCTTCTTCCCGCCGAGGCTCCGCCCCTCCCCGCGAGGCTCCGCCCCCTTCTTCCCATCCCGGCTCCGCCCCCCGCTAGCAGCACGGACTGAAGGAGCTGCCACTGCAGCTGCCTTCACCCTGCGATGTGGGATCTCAGAGAACGCCGGCTGACACCCCACATTGGTACCCCACTGTGTGTATGACACTGTCATGTAATGTAGCTGCTTTCAGGGAGAAAGCCCAGCTGTAAAAAAAAGCGGTGATGTCGGGGGTGGGCGGGATCAAGCAGCTGTCAAACACCAGCCAATGATTGGGCTGCTTAAGAAAGGGGCGGAGCCACATAAACGAAGCGGCCGCCCAGACCCCATCCTATTGGCTGGTGTTTGATAGCTGTTCGGTCCCGCCCACCCCCGACATCACCCCTGAGTTTTGACAGCTCGTCTTTCTCCCTGCAAGCATTAACATTACCTAACAGTGTCACACACACACTGAGCGGCTCTGACAAGCCTCACTAACTGCTGGAGCCAACAGCACAGCCGCCTCTCCACCAAGTATCTCACTACCCTCAGTGGCAGAGATGGAGAAGCCGACCCAACACTAACAGACACAGGGTGATTAGGGTGTGCCCAGGCACACCCGGCACACCCCGTGCGCACGCCTATGCTGACACCCGTCCTCTGACTATCCTACATCGGGGTGGCCCCCCTCAGGTCAGGCCCCTAAACATGATCCCTTGTACTCACAATACTGTTTTTTGGGGGTCTCCGGTGTCTCTACCCCTCCAGTCAGTTCTTCTGGACCTCTAGGTTCAGTTCCTTTTCTCTGGTCCCCAGGCTGACTGCCCCTGACCGCGTGCCACTGCTATAGAGAAGGAGGCAGCCACCACCCTCCCTCCGGGACTCACCAGCCAAAGACCCCGCATCACATGTGCTCCTGGCTTTTATACGACACCCCACAATGCACTGAGACAACCAGTCTGTGCCAATCACTGAGGCTGTATCAAAGCCTGTGTACCCATTGGTCAGATTTCCTCCACTGTCCAATATGCCTCCCTATTGGACCAGTGTGAAACATTCCCTAGACCAGATGAATCACACACTGAGCACCATGAGCAGACCTAACTCACAGATCCTGCTCTCTGGTAGGCAGAAAGAAATATAGACTTCCCTGCTGCTCCTCTGATAGGCAGTCAGAGCCAAAAACTATACTCTCTTGTTAGCACCAACCTAGCAGGAGGCTACACCTGCATTGAACTGATATGTGATGTGCACCTTTATCCACATCTTTATTCCGAGTCAAATTATACACAACATAGACTAATGAGTGCTTTATGTGTGATCATGTCAGCCTGAGTGTACTTTGGAAGTCTGAACTTTGAAACCTTTTCAAGCTTTGCTCCTTTGGCTCCATGTGCTATATGTGTGGCCTTCACTGATGTGAGGGGGATGTACTTACAACGTTAGATTTACTATTCACTTACCGAACAAAGGGGATGGACCCCCATTATTGAAGAAAGTGTGAATTGTGTAATATATTCTCCTCTGGAACACAATGCCCTTTATACATCAGTTGGGAACTACCAGTGTACTTTATGGAGCTCTTGAGTTGAAACCATGTTGTGAATGCACTTTGAAGCACCATTTACTTTTTTGGGGATCTAGCTCTCAGTGGATACATGTCACAGGTTTATAAACTCATTATATGACTCAGAACTCTATTTTGAAAGTTTAATTGAAGGATTACATGCACAATCAGTTGTCCAATGTACAGTATGCAGGATCACCCCATGATCACCAAAACAGTACTGTACATGGAGAATATGCAAGATAAATAGCATCATATGGATTTATGTGATCATATTGAGAGAGAGAGGGGCATTCTATAGCTAATGATTTTAATTTGTGTTTATGTGTAGTCTTTGTCTCTTGGGTGTAGTTTTAATCTTTGTAGAATTAAGACATACATGTTTTACAACAGCCCGGTGAGTTGTTGGATTGGGTACTCTATGTAAGAAGTTACATCATTACTATGTTTATGAGTAGCTAAAAGAAGTTTGAGTCTAAACCAGGTGTCAGGGACATGCTAGCCATTGTGCAGCTGATGCCCAAAGACAAGCACGAATGCGCATGCGCGATCCCCCAGGTGTCAATCCTGCTAAACACACAAATGTGTGCCTGCACGTAAATATTTGCCAATGCACGTACGCCAATAACGTTGGCGCCAAATGCCATATATGAGTGCAGCAGGTTCACTAGTACTTTGCTGTCTGATCTGCAGCTGTACCTGTGTTCCTGAAACCTGATCCTGCTGATTCCTGTATTTGACCTGGCTTGCCTCTGACTCCATCGCACCTCTTTTATCCTGATCTTGGCCTGTATCTGGACTTTTACCTTTTGTCTCTTGTTTATCTGCCTGAACTAACTTTGCCGATCTCTGTCTGTACTTTGACCATTCTTTGCCTGCGGTCTATGCCTGCATCTGACCGTCTGTTACCAACCCGGCTTGTCAGACCACACATCTGGTGTCTCTTCTGCCCGCCATACTCCTGCCTGTCTCCAGCTACCTGATGTCACATGCCGAGTGTCTGCTGATCTACCAACATCTGCTGTCTGGCTTTCTGTCCACCCTGGTGACGCACCAAGCACACTGAAGAAGTTTCAGGCACCCCTACACCACTGTGCTCTCGAGGCCACTGTTACAATGTCGGTGGTCCCTGAGCCAGGGTTGTACGAGAGGCCTTCCTCTGCACATCAAGCTCAGCCGTAAGGTACGTGACACCAGGTCTGTACAGTTGTAGTGTTTCATACCAGATAAACCTTCCCAGAATAGTTGATTTTTGAAGAGACTTGGGGGAAAGATATGTTTCCAATGGAGCAGACCTTCTTTACAGGTACACCTTTTTTTTACAATTGAAATTTCATGACAAGCCCCTTTTTGATGGTGGGAGCAGGCCCTTTAAGTGGGCAGTGACACCTGAGGCCAGTAGGAAGGGCTAAAACAAGAAAAGGAGGTTAAAGGCGCATATTATATGCGCGTATTATTGGTCATAATACCATATATGCAAGAAATGTAGTTATAAGGTATAAGTCCATAGTAAGTCCAAAAATGTCCAAGGCACTAGGGCAGGCTTCTTGGGGGAGTTTAGCAGATTCTGGATATATACAGACAAAAACAAAAGCAGAGAAGTGCTTTTAAGTGCAGTAAGACAGTGTATTTTATTAAACCCCACACAGGGCCACTTACAATAGATAGGCAGGCACATCAATAAGTGTAGGTCCGGAATGCCAGTTGGAGTGGGGCGCGGGAGCTGCTGGTACTGCCAGGTGGAATGTGAAAGGAGCCCCCATGTGGAGGAGAAAGCCTGCCAAAGTCCTTCCTGAAGTGGGTGGAGCGCAGAATGGGCTGAGTCCTGCCCGCGTTATCCTGTTCCTGGCTGTGGTCCACGCTGTGCTGCACCCACTTCAGGAAGGACTTTGGCCAGCTTTCTCCTCCACATGGGGACTCCTGTCACATTCCACCTGGTGGTACCAGCAGCTCCAGCGGCCCGCTCCAACTGGCATTCCGGACCTACACTTATTGATGTGCCTGTTTTTTACCTATCTATTGTAAGTAGCCCTGTTGTAGGGTTTATTAAAATACACCATCTTACTGCACTTAGAGGCACTTCTCTGCTTTCGTTTTTGTCAGTAGGAAGGGCTACATTGTTATTGGCTGAACAATGATGACTTTTTTGGGAGTCGGTTCCCGATTATCAGTAGTTGACTCTCAGCAGTAACAGCTTGGTCACAATTCTGGAGGTGCTGAATGAGCTATCACCTACCGTGCAGTCTCATTTCTGTGTTAGGTTGACGTAAAAGGGTTACATCAAACTTGTGGTCACTTACACAGATGGGGTTGATTTACTAAAACTGGAAAATGCAAAATCAGCTTCCATTTTTTTTTTTGTCAAAGCTTAACCTCCCTGGCGGTATGATTATGTCAGGAATTACATACCAAAAGCGGTACAATTGTTTTCATGGAAATTTGGCGTTATGTATTATAGGCCTACAATTCTTAGTAATTACTGACTTAAACCTGACCAAAACAAGAGTCTAGTAGACATCCCAGATGTGATAAATTTGAAACACAAACACGTGAATTATAATCGAATCAATAATATTATTTTATTATTTAATATATAATATATATAATAAAATTATATTATTGATTAGATTATAATTCATGCATTATATATTATAGATATATGTGTGTATATATATAACGCATGAATTATAATTGAATCAATAATATAATTTTATATATATATATATGTGTGTGTGTGTGTGTGCATATATATATATATATATATATATATATATATATATATATATACACCGGTATATATATATATATATATATATATATATATATATATATATATATATATATATATATATATATATATATATATATATATATATATATATATATGCATATATATATATATATATAAAATACAAAATGTTTTTTGTGTTTTGTGCAACGTTTTTTTTTTTTTTTTTTGAATTTCCCTCCCTAGTTCCGCTCCCATGCAGCATTGCTGCTGCAGGGAACGGAACTAGGAAGTGATCAGACCGACGGAGGATGGAGGAGCGGCGGGACTCTCGGCTGGCGATCTCAGCAATGAGAGATCATCGCTGGATCGCCAGGATAAGGTAAGAGAACACCGCTGCGCTCTCTGCAATCCACCCCGAGCGTGACTCGGGGTTACCGCTCCTGATATGAAAAACCAACCCCGAGTCACGCTCGGGATTACCGCCTAGGAGGTTAATTGAACATGCTAAAGTTAGAAGCTGATTGGCTACCATGCACAGCTGCTCCAGATTTTGCCCTCTTCTGTTTTATTAAATCAACCCCATAGCCTACTGAAATAGTCTTTAGGAAAATTTAGGCCAAGTCCATGCTTTTTTTCATACTTTAAATTGAAATACTTAAAAAAAAAAACATTTTTTAAATCTTGCATCAAGAAATAAATGTACTCTGTAGTCTGATCACTGCTGTCACTTTTTCCAGCGTGAAATAGGTTAGCTTTGACAGTGCATGCTGCTTTTTGCTTGACAGTAACATATTCAATAAAAAAAGAGATACAGTTACAGTGGGAAGGAATCATTTTATCCCAACTGACAATGTTGACCAGTTTACCGAGAAGGTTCACCTACATTCAAAGAGTATGAAATGAGACGCAAATGGAATTTGATAACAATAACACAAGATGAGTATCATTTGCTGGCACCAAGAGATGAATTGATGAACATAGTGATTTAAGGCAAAAAGTTCATATTGGAACTTACTAAAACAATAACCTTCCTTGGAGATTGAAAATGGAAAAAACAAGATTGCATTGTTGTTGAAAAGAAGCAATTGCTTGTTTTAAAATTTCCAAAGAGATAATCTTCATGTTCGTTCTCCAAATCATATTGTCAAGGGTCACCAAAGAGATCTAGGTGAAGGCATCCTTAAATTCATATTGTCTCTGTGTCTTTTTTCCCTTTTCCTTCGGATAGAAGGTATCTGAGGTTAGATTTCTTATTATGAAGTCAATTGATTTCAAACTCCAAGTAGCAATAGAACAACTGCTACTTTTATCAATAACCCCCTGAGGAGAGAGTGGAAGACCAAGAATGATTGCTGGACTCAAGAGATGCATTTGAAAACACTACATCATTACAAGAGTAAAGGTGGCTTTTCTTTCCAAGCCTTTTACTGCTTACTGTTTGCTCAAAAAATAGTTTTATATTTGGAAATGTTAAAGCATTTTTCCAAAGTACGAGGGCTGTACTGAAAGTAATGTAAAAGTGGATATAACTTTTTTTTATTAACTTGCCTAGGTCGTTCAAACTTCACATGTTGGTGGAGTAACTGTTTCTCTATTTTAACTCTTCTTCTTTTTTCATTAACCTCCCTGGCGGTATGATTCTTTCAGATTTTAGGTGCTGAAAGCGGTACCATTATTTTGCATGTAATTCTTGAGAATGAGCAGCCCAAACCAACTATTTACATTTTTTTTTTTTTAATGTGCGTTCTTCTTTATAACATCTTGGGTATGATAAAGTTTGAAACACAAAATCATAAATTATAATATAATAAAAAACTATAAATAAGTTAAAGTATGTATATATATATATATATATATATATATATATATATATATATATATATATATATACGTATATATATATATATATATATATATATATATCCATAAAAAGTACAGTAAAACTGCAGGAAAGGGCACTGGGGGGCAAAGTAATGTGAATTTATTTTATTTTGAGTGGTATCAGTGTGTTTAGTGTGTTTTGCATTTGAATTTGCCGCCGGTTCCACCCCCCTGCGAACGTCACGTCGCAGGAGACGGAAGCCGGGGCACGGAGAGGATCGGGAGGAAGATCCGCCGCTGCATACCGCTCGCATACATCGCTGGATCCCGGGGACAAGGTAAGTAACCTCTTTTACAGGATCCAGCGATGCTTCTGGCGGTACCCCGAGTGTGACTCGGGGGTTACCGCTTTTGGCTCTGAAATTTAACCCCGAGCCACGCTCGGGAATACCGCTAAGAAGGTTAAGGGTAATGAATGGATTTCAGTCAGAAGCAATATGCTGTAATTGAGTTCTTTTAGTTGATACTCACTGGCATGTTCTCAACCATTATTGGGCTTGCTCTGGAGTGTAAAAAAAAAAAAATAAATGACATTGCCACTATCCACCACTCTCAACCGAGTTTGCATGCTTTTTCTGTAGCTCCAAGGAGAAGTCTGTAAATATGGACACTTTACTATTCTCAGACTTTTTGTTGCCTTTTTGTCTCGACTTACGCAGCACCAGATCTCTATCATTGCAGTTTAGCAACCGCACTAATAGTGGTCTTGCAGGTGCACTTGGGTGTGGTGATCTCGCTGGAACTCTATGAGCTCTCTCCACCACAAATGCCATAGAAAACTCTGCATTCAGAAAGGTTTTTAGCCATATTTCCACAAACTGTCCCCCATTTTGTTCTTAAGCCCTCTCTGGCAGGTCCACAATTTTAATATTATTTTGTTGCATGCGGTTTTCCAAGTCATCTACTTTTTGCTGACACAGTTCGATCTGTTTTTCAGTTGCTGTTAGCTAGAGCTTTTTTTCAACTGGATCTTGGTGGAACTCAATTCCACCACCTTTGGCTCAGGCCCTCTGCTCCCTGCTCACTACTATCACTTGTAAACACAAAATTCCAGCTTTTGTGTTTACAAGTGACAGCTTGTCTCCCAATGGCTCCCACAGATCTGATCTCCTGAGCGGCTCTCACTGAGTGCAGGATGGGGACAAGGGCGATGCAGGAGCAGTGCGGATGCTGACTGAATGATCTCCCTGCAAGTGAGAGAGGTAGAGCCACCTACAGTGTGCAGAGAGGTACTAGAGCTAGCTGGGTGCTTCAGTTTAATACAGAACAAATATATGACATGTGGAAGATGAGGCGTGCGCCCCTGAACTCTGTACATAAGGCCCCCATAACTCTGCACTATGTGTGTCAACCCCCTTCCCCAACACTCCTGGTATTAAATGCCCCTTTAAGACCCTCCCACTGTTAGTGAAATTTGACTACACCCACTATTTAATGCAGTCTGATTGGGGGGGGGGGGTTAGTTCCTGCACCTATTTTCTGAGAAAAAGCCCTGCTGTTACCTTTTTAGCCACAGGGGGAAATTCATCGTCCGATATTTTGTTTTCAACTTCAGTCACTCACCTCCAAATATTAAGCATATTTTGTCTAAAAAGTCCTGTTTTCTCCTTTATTTTCTCCATTTTACCTGTGCAGAGTGCCACTGCTTGACTGTATAGCGGCCAACAGTTGAGCCATCACTTGACACATGTCCACTTTGGCTGCTTTTTTGGCTTGTCAGCTTGAGGAGTACTCACTTTTTTGTATTTCTGTAGAGGAACTTGTCTGGCCTGCACAAAGTCCTGACTTCAACCCTATAGAACACCTTTCAACACACTCCTAAACCTTGTGGATAGCCTTCCCAGAAGAGTTGAAACTGTTATAGCTGCAAAGGGTGGGCCAACCTCAATATTGAACCCTACAGACTAAAGCCCCATACACACGCACGATTGTCGGCCGAACGATTGGCCGTCTTTTGTCCAGTGTTGTTGTGTTGGTTGAAAAGTGCTCAAGACTGCACACAAATTTTGTCGGCCAACAACAACCAACTTCAGAAGTGATGTCATGTAATGGTTAACTTTCCGTGTGTTTTTTCTTCTCTGAGCATGCCCAGTCTTGCTCATCTGGCTTTTGTCGGCCGAAATCTGTACTGACTGACGAACAATCGGCCGTTCTGGTGTTGGCCAACAAAAATTTTATAGCATGCAGACCAGATTTTGTTCGGCCGAAAAGTCGCAGTAGGTTGTCGGAAGCATCATACTAACTAGCCGACAATCGGCCGATCAGACGTTGGCCGAATATTTACGGTCGGCAATCGGTACGTGTGTATGGGCCTTTAGACTGGGATACCACTAAAGTTCATGTGCGTGTAAAGGCAAGCGTCCCAAACATTTTTAGCAATATAGGGTATGTACATCAAATGTGCACTTAGCTGTTTGCCTGGAGTATGGCTTTGACATAACGCTATGATTTTTATAAGAGAGGGGAGAATCAGCGCTAGATATCTAAAATTGGTGGACCATAAATAAATGAATGATAGAAAAATGTATCCAATATATAAATAAAGAGTGATGATAAAAGCAATGATGATATATACACAATATTGAATAGTAATAATAAATAAAGTGTTGTAGTGATGATCAATAAAGTGATCTATGCTCAATTGCGCATAAGCAAAAAATAGGTAAAGGTGCTAATGAGTAACAATGTATACTAATGATGATCACGATAATCCTCCTATCGCGATGTGAACAAAATGAAGGTGCTATGAACAATATAAAGGTGCTAGAGTGACACTAAGTAAATATAGAGATCAAAACCCATAAGAAATCATCTGGGTGATAAGAAATAAACTGGTGATGAGCTGCGACTCCAAGTTGCAAAATGACCATCTAAATGACAAAATCAAGTGCAAGTGAAAGAGTACGTAGATATTAGTGCCAAATGATGATCCAATCAAAAATTGCTATAAAGTGCCCAAAAGCATCAGATATAAATAAATGGTGAAGAACAAAATCAAAAATATATAAATATAATAAAAATCGCATAAAATCGCAAAGTCTAAAAAATGTGCAAAAAAGTGCGGTATTGCAATAAATGAAGAAGATGAAAGTTCATAAGTGATTCAGTGACAAAACACACTTCCAGTGATAACCCAGTGCGATGATTCGTGAGCTTGGAATCCAAAATTATGTGTAATGGCCGCTCACCTCCATTAACACTCAATCGAGCGTTATTGGTGTAATTGATCACCGTAGGGGACCTCCAGATATTCTCAAATTAGATGGGTGGCTTGTGGGATCACTATGGAATCGCTAAAATGGATCTCCAAGAAATGTAAAATGCCCAATGGATAATCTCTTTTCTTCTATGGGGTTATCATATAAACAGCCAAAGAATCAGTGTTCCTGGGATACTTGCTCACCAAAGATAAAAGGGGGCTCTCATAGTGTAGTATATAGGATTTTAATAAATCAAAAAATATCACAAACTTACAGTTAAAATCGATGCGTTCAGTGTGCAGCAAGATACCGCCGATGCGGTCTGTTCCGATACTTCCGGCCTCGGCCGTAGACCGGAAGTGACGTCACCCGGCTTTTCCTGACGTGTTGCGTCACAAACTCACGTGACTTTATCAAGGGTAATGATTTTTAGATTAACGTTTCCTTGTATCCTTCTTCTTGAACACTTTCCTGCTCATTTTGTATGTTAAAAGTTGCCTAAGTGCTTAAAAATATTCCTAAAGTATTGGTCACGTGACTTCCAAAACCTAATCTCCCCTTATTTCGGGCAGGCTGTATTGATGGAATTGAATGGCTGCTACACTCTATTGGCACTTTTCCACTGCAAGTACCGGCTCGTACCAGCTCAGCTCTACTCGGCCCTGCTTGGCCCGGTTTGCTTTTCCACTGCTGGTACCGCATGGTATAGTGTTGGAACGGTTCGGTACGTTACGGTATAGGTTTGCTTTTCCACTAAAGTAGTACTAAAGTTAAGTGGGTGGGATAACAACAGGGTGGGTGGGATTCTCTGACCAATCAGTGGCTAGTAGTGACTGCATGCAAAGGATTGTGGGATATGGTACCAGTTTGGTACCAGTTTGGTACCTGTTGGAACCACAATCGAGTAGGTACTGTTTTTTCAGAGCCGTACCGTACCGTACCGTTCGGTTCCATGCAGTGGAAAAGCAAACCTATACCATACCGTACCGAACCGTTCCAACCCTATACCATGCGGTACCAGCAGTGGAAAAGCACAAAAGCGTGCCGAACCGGTACGGTTCCATGCAGTGGAAAAGCGCCATAAGGTGCTGCAGGGAGCCATAGAGTTGACATGAGTAGGCATATCCATGGCATTCTATTCTTCTGACATCTCTGGTCTCCCTTATTTATGCTTATAGTATAAGTGAAAGCATACCTATAATGTAATGACCAGTATCAAGAGAAGAAGTTTAGATGAGGCGGGTGGTTATCAATTGAGGAAACCTGATGAGTAGACATGTCCAAGGGCATTCTATTCTTCTGAATCACACCTCAAGGCTCACTTATTTACGCCTATAGTCTAAGTGGAGACATGTCAATGATGTGATGACCAGTGTCAAGAGAAGGGGGTTAGGAGGCTTGTTATTATCCGATGTGGAAGCCTGATGAGTAGGCATGTGCAAGGGCATTTTATTCTTATGAATGACATCCTTAGCCTTGCTTACACTCACTCACAGTTCCCTGGCCCTGCTCGCCAAATGACACCACCCCTATATAAGGAAAGGAGCCGGGACAGTATTAACATCATTGACCAAATAGGGACAGCGACCATATCTGGGCAGTGATGTTCACTGTTATCTCCATCCCTTTGCTTACAAGGCCAGAGATTCCTGGTTGTGTAAGCCAATGTTTCGGTGATGACAGAAGTTGATAACAATGTGTCAGTTGTTTCCTTAAGGACAAATGACAGCAGGAAGCTGTCATTTAAAGCAGTGGTATAAACACTGCTTCTATATGTGATCCATGGAGGACACACCATCTATCCAATCACTTTTTTTCCAACCAGGCAGGATCTTGCACTACATAGTTGATAGATCTATAGATAGATGATAGATCTGTGGCTGTGCATTCAGTGAGAATGTTGTTCCATGACATTGATTGCATGTGTGCACAGATGTGCTTGGGAACATTCTCCTGGAAGGGGGAGGGCAGGTGCAGGATGTGTGCTAAGGAGGTCAGCTGGTGAACTCTCTTCTGTGTCCTAAAAGTTTTACGTCCTAAGGTCTGTCCAGAAAGTAATAGAGAAGTTTAACCACTTGCCGACTGCCTAACGACGATTTACATCGGCAGTCAGCCCCTCGCAGGCAAAGCGACGTAGGTCTACGTCGCTAGCCTGTGAGGCTCCAGGGAGTTTGCGTGCGCCGCTGGTGGCGTGCTCCTTCTCCCGCTCGCTCACGGACCCCCCGCACGTGTGCCCTGGCGGACCCGATGTCCGCCGGGCATTCGCGATTGTCCATTACACCGGGAGAAAGGCAGGCGGCTAATGTAAACAAAGCCGCCTGTCATTCTCCCCTGTGTAAGAATTGAGATCATACGGTTCTGCTATGCAGGACCATTGATCTCTGTTCTTACACCTCAAGCCACATCCAATCACAGTTAGAAGCACGCCCCTAGGGACACACATAGCCCCTCCCTTTCAAAAAAAAGTTAACCCCTTCACTGCCAGTGTAATTTTTACAGTAACAGTGCATATGTATAGCACTGATTACAGTAGTAATGTCACTGGTACCCCCAAAAGTGTAAAAAATGTCAGTCAGGGGTCCGATCTGTCCGCCGCAATGTCGCAGTCCCGCAAAAAAAATCGCAGATCGCCGTCATTACTCGTTAAAAAAAAAAAACAACAAAAATGACAAAAATCTTTCCCTTAGTTAGTAAACGCAATAACTTTTGCGCAAACCAATCAAAATACGCTTTTTGCGATTTTTTTTACCAAACATATGTAGCATAAAACAAATTGGCCTAAAATGTTAAAACATTTTGTTTTTTACATTTTTTTTTTTTAAAAAAATGTGAAAAATATTGTTATTTTTGCAAAATTGACGCTCTTTTTTTGTTTGTAGCGCATGATCAAAAAATTGCACAGGTGATCAAATACCACCAAAAGAAAGCTCTGTTTGTAGGAAAAAAAGGACGTCAAATTCGTTTAGGTACAGCGTCGCACGACCGCGCAATTGTCCGTTAAAGTCACGCAGTGCCGAATCGCAAAATAGGCCCTGGTCAGGAAGGGGGTAAAATCCTCCGGGGCTTAAGTGGTTAAGAGCTGTGTGTGTAGAATATTATAGAATGTTTTTTATTTTCTACAAAATAGATTCATTAATGGTATATTGGTACATAGGGGAGTTGGAATTTACTAATGACTGTGTTTCTCACTCCGAGGTGGACTCTGTGTTAAAATTCACAGACGACACCATGTTATGGGGGAAAATAAAGGGCAGCGACGAGTCTGCATATCGCCAGGATATTGAAAATCCAGTTGGAGGGTGCAAAGAGAACAACTTACAGTTAAATGTAGCAAAGTCAAAGGAGATTATCATTGATTTTAGGAAAGTACGGGAGAAAACAGGATTGTGGTTGTCATGTACCTGATCCGAGGGCAAGATGCTGAGAGGGCTCCCCTTGCGGCTAAGTGCAGTACACCCCTGAAGGTGGCACAGGAAGTGTAGCGCCCAAAGAAGAACAGGTTGCCAATAGGGCTTTGACGAGCTGGGCCAATGATCACTTGGTGAATGCTGGAGGTGGCAGGATACACAGCAAGGCAGATGTCTCTGGGTGCACTCCAGATGTATTTGGCAAACAGTGCACACAGGGAACAGGAGTAGAACTAAGGCAGAGGTAGGTAGAGGTCATACACAGGAAGGCAAGCAGGTAAGTAGTAGCAAAGTCTGTAATGCAAGCCAGGGTAATACACAGGTGATCAAACAGGAACAAGGTCGGTAGAGAAAGACAGGGGGTCAATGCCAGGAGAAGAAATAAGACAGGTCTAGAACAAGCCAGGTCACAACTGGAAATCCAAGGAATACACACAGAGGCCCGGTAACACAGGAAGGCTGACGACAATTCAGCAATTTGGTGGAATCAGCAGCAGTCTTATATAAGCCAACAAGTGGCCACATCTGTCACAATATGCGTGCACCATTGCACACGTGTGTTTGCAGATTCGCCTGTGTGCGCCAATTCGCCGTTCTTCTGCCAATGCACATGTGCACAGGAGTACGCTGGATGCGCCCATCTCTAGTATTGGCAGTAATGCCAGTTCTTATATGGACATTTCCCTGGCAGAGGTTGAGAGGGTAGAGGAGTTTCACTTTCTGGGAACAATAATTAAGGAGGACCTGTCATGGACGGGCCATACATCCCGTCTGGTGGGTAAGGCTCACCAGAGACTGTCATTTTTGAGAAAGCTACGGAGGGCAGGCTTTTCAGAGAAGGGTCCTTTTTAGCCTCTATAAAGCTGCCATTGAGAGTGTGCTTACATATCACATTTCTTTGTGGCAAGGATCATACAAAATCAATGACAGAAATGCCCTGCAGGGGGTAATAAAAACTGCACAGAAGATTATTGCAGGAATTAGTCTACCGTGTATTGATGAACTGGGGGAGGGGAGGTGACTTTGGAGAGTGATTAGTATATTGGAAGACACTTCATATCCTGGCAATGCTCTGTAGATATTTCTACTGTCTAGTAGGCTTCTTTCCTCAATCTGTGTGGCTCTTGAACGCTAGAGGTCTTGTGCAAAAATTGCATTTAGAGTTATAGTGTGTATTTATTACGGTATGAATGTTGTTTTTGGTTAAGTATTTTTTTGCTGGACGTGGAATTCCTTTTTTTTTAACCGCTTCCATACAGAGCAGTTAGACCCCCTTCCTGCCAAGACCACACTCCAACGTATATTCTTTGAGGCATTATGGGTCCTTTGAACATGTCATTTTTTTCCACAAGTTTTTGGAAAATGTGGGAAAAAAATAAAAACTTTTTTTTTTTCACACAAAGTTGTCAATTTATAGGATATTCCTAACACATAGCATGTACATAGCAAAAATGACACCCCAAAATACATTCTGCCACTCCTCCTGTTTTATTTTATGGTTGTTATTGTAAAATACCAATATATTTTCTGATTCTGACATAGGGAAGTTGGAATTTTGAAAAAAAAAGTGAACTTAACCTCCAACTCTTCAATAAGCAGGGCTGCTGATAGGGAGGGACCATCAGTCCTACTGTAGGGGGCCCCGGCACAAGGGGGGGCCCCAACAGCACGGGGAATCATGCTGTTGGGTGGAAGGGCAATTACAGAAGGAAGCCCTGTGTGGCTCTCTGCAGCAGCTGAAAGTCAGTTTCTCCCCCCTAGTGCCAACTTTTTCCTGCTGCAGGGAGAGACACAGACACAGGGCATCATTCCTGTAATTGCTTCTCCGACACTGACCCCCCTCTCTGTTCTGCCTGCTTCTGACCCCCCCACCACCACCAGCAACGCAGCGCTGCTACCTTCTCTGTCCTGTAAACATTTTTAAAAATTGTAAAATAAATAAATTGTAAAATTTTTTAACCACTTAAGCCCCAGCCCTATTTCGGACACTTTTTGTTTACAAGTTAAAATCAGTATTTTTTCCTAGAAAACTACTTAGAACCCCCAAACATTATATATATTTTTTTAGCGAAGACTCTGGAGAATAAAATGTCGGTCATTGCAATATTTTTTGTCACGCGGTATTTGCGCAGCGGTCTTTAAAACGCCATTATTTTGGAAAGATTTTGATAAATCACATTTCACTGCATTTAAAAAATACTAAACCGCAAAGTTAGCCCATTTTTTTTGTATATTGTGAAAGATGATGTCATGCCGAGTAAATAGATACCCAACATGTTACAGTTTAAAATTGCGCCCCCGTGGGATGGCGACAAACTACGGTCAATGGAGATCTCAATAGGCGATGCTTTAAATTTTGTTTAACAGTTACCAGTTTAGAGTTAGAGTGTAGCTCTTTTTTTAAAATGATTGCTTACGCTGTGGCGATCGCGGCGATACCTCACATGTGGGGTTTGAACAGCGATTTCATTCACGGCTCCTATTTATTTATTTATTTTTTCCTGACAGACTCCATGGCAGCATACGTATCGGGTTTGGCCCCGCCTCCAAACCTACCCATAGGACCTCACTCCCATAAATCTTTGCTCCTGTTCAGCACACGTGTTCTTTTTTTGTCCTCCAAAGGATTACCTGATATCCTACCTGAAGATGGATTCCGGGTGATGGATGGCTCTACCAGTCGGGTATGGAGCTCTCCAATAAGCCCCAGCTGCTGCGGGGTATGGAGTAGGGGCGAAGATGTAGCAGCCTTGGCCAAAAAGCCCAGCTGCTGCGGGTGGCCGGTACCCTTGAAGAGATAAGTCCGGTGTGCATCCATCCCTGGTGGTCTGCGGTTCGTGAGTACACTCCATGGCAGCTATTTTATATGCTTGTATTGCCTGGTTTTTGTATTTGTCTCTTACCTGGTCTTTCCTGCCTTCCCTGGTGGCTAGTGGTCCGGGGCCGGTCAGCGGTTCACTTCCTGACCGGCCGCCGGTGCGGTACGCTACTGCGCATGTGCGGCGCCTCGAGAACGAGGCTTGGCTCTCGCGCGTGCGCAGTAGGAGCTCGGCGCATGCGCAGTGAGTTGGCGTCGGTGGCGATCGCTGATGACGTCACCAGGCGCCATATTTAAACCCCAGAACTGTCAGCAGTGTTGTGTTTATACACACTGCTGATACTGGGTGTTATATACTCCGCATCCGATCGGTTTTTGGACGCCTGCTGTTCGCTGCCGCTCTACCTGCTAACCTCTGGTTCTTGGTGAGTACTGGCCCCAGTTTGGGAGCGCCCCCCCCCCTCCTCTTTTGCTGGTTTTCTGACATTGCTGTCCGGCTCATTCTTGTAGGTCAGCATCAGAATGGAAGCTACTTTGCCCTCCGGTGGTCAGCCCGCCCCTAACAGGTATTTGGGGCTTCCTGGTGGGGTTGTGGGTCATAGGGGGTGGGGGTAGGAACTCAAGTGTTCCTAGCTTCCTGTCTGTTTTTTCTGTTTTTTCTCTTGTTCACAGCCCTCCTCGTTCAGAGACTAGGCACTCTTCTCAAAGAAGTGAAAGGCGCTCGAGCTCTCGCCACCGGCACTCTACAGGAAAGTCCCGTTCGGGCTCACATCATCGAAAATCGTCTACTTCAGCCAGCCACGCACGGAGACCTGACAAAGCAGGTTGCAGAGGCTGTGGCGCTAGTGTCCCGGAGAGGAAGCTTTTCTGTGATAGATGTTTCTCCCAGGCTGCGGGAGAGAGGGATACTTCCGATCAACGCATTGAGGCCTTGGTCAAGAGAGTGGTAAAGGACTCTTTGGCAGAGCTGGGTGTCAGTCGTTCTCAAGACACTGCAACGGCTTCCCCAAGCCCTTCCCCTGTAGCACTACAGGTACAGGAAGATTTCGAGTCGGCCCACACAAGCCATCAGTCGATGCTCTTGTCAGGTAGCGACTCTGAAGGTGAAGATCCCTGCTTGGGTTTTGAATATACCTTGGTGCCTTCCCTGGTTAAAGCGGTCAGAGAGACCTTAAATTGGGAAGAGTCAGCTGTTCCCCCTCCCAAGCAGAAGAAGTACTTCAAACAGCTCAATAAGGAGCGTGTTAATTTTCCCTTCCTGGGAGAGTTGGGTGAAATCATCTTGGAGGAGTGGAGAAAGGTGGAACGAAAGAATTCCTTAGTATCCAAGATGGCTAAACTTTACCCCTTCAAAGAGGATGATGTGAAACATCTTGTCTCCTCCCCTAGTTGACGCAGCAGTCATGAGACTGGTCAAGCACGTGACCCTTCCCTTAGAGGATACGGTCTCATTTAAAGACCCGTTGGACCGAAGGATGGACTCTGATTTGAAAAGAATCTACCTTACAGCAGGTATGGCCTGTAAGCCAGTCCTGGCTTTAGCCGCTCTATCCAAAGCCATGGAGTCTTGGGCTGATGTGGTAGACGAATCGGTCAGATCGGTTTCGGAGGAGGTGGCCAGAAGCGCTCCAATCCAGGAGCTTAGGCTGGGCGCGTCGTTCCTTGGGGAGGCTTCCATAGACCTGATCCGTCTATTGGCAAGAGTTATGCTGTCCTCGGTCACAGCTAAGAGAGCTCTTTGGCTCCGCCCTTGGGTTGCGGATCCGGCATCAAAGCAAGTTTGGTGCCGTATTCCCTTTGAGGGGTCCTCCCTTTTCGGGAATAAACTTGACGAGGCCATAACCCGGGCTACAGGCGGTAAGTCTGGGTTTCTTCCCCAGGATCGGCGCCAGTTCAACGTCAAGAAAGGACAGCCTACCAGAAAATTTGTGCCTGACCGGGCCAGGGAAGCTCGTTCTTATAGACCTGGTCGGGAGTTCAACCGGAACTGGAGATCCAGACAGTCTTCCAGGAAAACGACAAAGAATGTCTCCTCGGGGGACCGTGAGCCCACTAAGTCCTTTTGAAGGTGGGCCCGCTCAGACATGTCGGGTGGGTGCGCGTCTACGCTCCTTCCGACATGTCTGGGCGGCTTCGATTCAGGACCCCTGGGCCGTCAGGACGGTGTCCTCAGGCCACAAGTGGGTCTTCAAGGAGAGGCCAGGCTCAAGGTTTCTGCCTACTGCCATTCCATCCCTAGAAGAAAGGCGTCAGATTTTGTTTTCTTACGTCGAAGCTCTCATGGCTCAAGGGGCTGTCATCTCCGTTCCAGAGTCCGAGCGAGGCCAAGGAATATATTCTCCGCTCTTTCTGGTCCAAAAGAAGAACGGATCATGGAGACCAGTAATAGATTTGACCTTCTTGAACAAATTCATAAAAAAAGAAAGGTTCAAAATGGAGACCCTGTTGTCCATACAGCAGTCAGTCCAGCCGGCAGATTGGATGGTGTCCATCGACTTGAAAGACGCCTACTTTCATGTCCCTGTGGACGAAGATTTTCAAAGGTTTCTCCGGTTCGAAGTGGGAGGATTACATCTTCAGTTTATCTGTCTCCCATTCGGGCTCTCAACATCTCCACGGACCTTTTCAAAAATCTTATTGGCCGTGGTAGCCCTACTGAGATTGAAAGGTATCCGTCTTCACCACTATTTGGACGATCTCCTCCTGTTGTCCCAAGACAGAGACCAACTATTAGTTCATCTGGAGCAGGTCGTGTCCACTCTCCAGAAGTTTGGTTGGTTACTCAACAAGGAGAAGAGTCACCTGACTCCAACTCAGTCCCTGATCTACTTGGGCGCTCTGTTCGACACAGAGAAGGCGACTATCTCTCTTCCAGAGGAAAAGATAGGGACACTTCGAGACAGGATTCGCTTTGCCCTCTCATCCTCTCATCTTCAGGCACGTCAATGCCTGAAGGTGATCGGGACTATGGTCGCAGTAGTCCCCATGGTGAAGTGGGCCCTGTGGAGGATGAGACCCTTTCAGAAGGGATTCCTTCAGCAATGGGATACGTGGCATCTGGATCAACGCATCTTCTTAACCCCTTCAATGAGAGCGAGTCTCCCCTGGTGGTTATGCAGAGGCCACCTGCTGAACTGCCACTCTCTGAAGCCAGCTCCGTGGGTAGTGGTTACCTCGGACGCCAGCAACATAGGCTGGGGTGCCCACTGTCTGTCGGAGGTGGCACAGGGCAGGTGGGAGTTTTCCACTCGAGGATTAGTATCCAACATACTAGAACTCCGAGCAGCATTCCAAGCTCTTCGGGTTTTTTCTCACCTGACAAAAGACCAACCTGTCATGCTGCGTCTGGACAACACCTCAGCAGTGGCATACATCAGGAAACAAGGGGGAACACGCAGCTGGTCCCTATTGAGGGAAGTGGAGCCGATTATGTCCTGGGCACAGAGAAATCTCTCGAATCTTTCAGCGGTTTATGTTCCAGGAGTCCAGAATGTCAAAGCAGACTTCTTGTCCAGAGTGGATCTGGACAACAACGAATGGTCCCTTCACAAGGAAACGTTCGACTGGATCCTAACATTGGGGCTCTCTCCAGAGGTAGACCTCTTCGCCTCCCCCTGCAATCACAAACTGCCGAGGTACTATTCAAGATTCAGAGATCCACAAGCATCAGGGATAGATGCACTCTCGGATCAGTGGAGATTCCACAGGGCGTACGCCTTCCCACCGATTCCGATTGTGTTACAGTTTCTTCGGAGACTCAGGTCGGAGCCAGTGGAGGTAGTGGCGGTGATTCCCTTCTGGCCGAACAGGCCATGGTTTCCCCTTCTGACGCTACTCAGTGTCCGAGACCCAATCCCGCTACCCTTCAGACCGGATCTGTTGTCCCAGGGGTCTGTACTCCATCCGTGCCCAGACCGTCTACATCTCAGGGTCTGGATGTTGAGAGGAGGAGGTTACAGGCTTTAGGCTGTCCAGATACGGCAATCTCGACATTGCTTAGTGCTAGAAGAAGCTCAACGAATAGGGTTTATCAGAGAATCTGGGAAAAATTTTCTGCACAGCTGACTACAAGGCCTGATCCTCAATCTTCAATTAAGATCCAGGATGTGTTGAGTTTTCTCCAATCAGGACTGGACTTGCCTCTATCAGTAGGTTCGCTCAGAGTCCAGGTCTCGGCTATTTCCGCTTTTACAGGGATCTCCTGGGCCACTCATGCCCTAATTCGTCAGTTCTTCCAAGGGGCAGTGAGAATCAGACCTCAGAGAAAACCCAGGTTTCCCAAGTGGGATCTGCCACTAGTTCTGGATTTCCTGGCGGGTCAGATTCAAGACACGTCTGATTCTTTGACCATAAGAGAGCTTACACTGATAACAGTGTTTCTGGTAGCTATAACCTCAGCAAAAAGAGTGTCGGAAATTGGGTCCTTTGGGACACAAGAGCCTTTCTTAACTTTTTTTCCTGACAGAGTGGTGCTCATTCCCATGCTGGATGCGAGACCAAAAAGGACCTCTGTCTTCCATGAAAACATAGAAACAGTATTACCAACCTTTAGACAGGAAGAGGAAGAATCTTCGGTTCATCCGCTGGATGTTGGAGAGTGTATTAAGAAATATTTAGATGCCACTTCCTCTTTCAGAAAATCAGAACATCTTTTTGTTACCTTCTATGGAAAAAACAAAGGTTCAAGAGCCTCGACGAGATCCATTTCCTCTTGGATCATCCAGACCATCCAGTGGGCTTATAGGGCTAAGGGCTTGACCCCTCCAGCAGTAGTTACAGCTCATTCGACGCGGAGCATCTCTACCTCCTGGGCAGTATCCAGACACGTGGCTCCTGAAGTCATCTGCAGAGCAGCATCGTGGTCCTCTATTAACACTTTTTTATCCCATTACTGTGTTGAGCCAGCGGCTCTTTCTTCTGTGAATTTCGGTTTGCAAGTCCTGTCTGTTTGACAAAATGCATTAAACTTTTCTGTTCAGCACCTGCCCACCCTGTGTGTACGGCGAGTTATTTCCCGATACGTATGCTGCCATGGAGTCTGTCAGGAAAACGGAAAATTTATATCAAATACTTACCGTAATTTTCCTTTCCTGATGGACTCCATGGCAGCAGGAGTTCCCTCCCGGATTTCTGTGGAGGATAGTTACAGAACATGTGTGCTGAACAGGAGCAAAGATTTATGGGAGTGAGGTCCTATGGGTAGGTTTGGAGGCGGGGCCAAACCCGATACGTATGCTGCCATGGAGTCCATCAGGAAAGGAAAATTACGGTAAGTATTTGATATAAATTTTCAGTTTTTTTAACTTTATTACAGGTTTTGAAAAAAAAAATTAAAATCTGATCACTTTTATTGCTGTCACAAGCAATGTAAACATCCCTTGTGACACCAATATGCAGTGACAGGTACTCTTTATGGAGGGATCGAGGGTCTAAAAGACCCCAAACCCCTCCACTACACTTCCATGTATGCAAAACGCTGAAAACTGCGTTTTTGCATACAGCCGTTTTTTAAATGTGCCGCCTTTTGCAGCACAGTAACGCGGACGTGACGTCATGGACGCCGCCTCCGGGTTACGTCATCGGAGACCCGATCGATGCAGTTTCCGGCATTGATCGGGACTCCATCCAGCAAAGCCACGGAAGGCGGCGGGAGGGGGGGGGGGACGTCCCAGTATAACACCGCAAATTCTGCCGACGTAGATCTACGTTAGTATGCGGTAAGTGGTTAACATTTTAAAAAAAGTTCTACATTTTTTTTTAAAAATGTAAAAAACAATTAAAAAAGGGATAATTCACACGGGTTCTCTGTTATGTTTGCGTCTGCTAATAATGATTTTTAGTGAAAATACTGTCTTGATCAATTTTGGGGGGGGGGGGGGCCTACCTGGTAGGCTGTATGGGGCCCCATGATTTCTATCAGCAGCCCTGTCAATAAGACTCAGAAGTTGACAACTTTACTGCAGCTATTTGCAGTGCAGAGGATGTTTTTCCAGTCTCTTTAAGTGTAAGACCACAATAACTTTCCTAAGCCCTGTCTCTGCGAAGTACTAACCCTGACAGGGGGAACATGAAACTGCACTAACTAGCCTTAAAGTGTTACTAAACCCTCATTTTTTTTTTTCGTCACATTAAAATAACAATTATGTTATACTTACCTGCTCTGTGCAGTGGTTTTGCACAGAGCAGCCCGGATCCTTCTTTTCTCAGGTCCCTCTTTGGCACTCCTGGCCCCTCCTGCTGGGTGCCCCCAGATGTCCATTCACACATAGAGCCGTGACTCAGCCCCAACCCCTCCATCCCCTGATTGGCTCGCTGGCTTTGACTGACAGCAGTGGGAGCCAATGGCTCCTGCTGCTGCCAAAAGCCAATAGGGAGTGCGAGTCCCTGGAGAGCCAAGGCTCTTGTGGACATCACTGGATTGAGAGGGGGATCAGGTATGTATTGGGGGGGGGCTACTGCACACAGGAGGTTTTTTTCCTTCATGCATAGAATGCATGAAGGTAAAAAAACTTGTGCCTTTACAACCGCGGAGTCCCCCCCCCCCTCCCCTCCAAAAATTAAAAGTTAGCAGCTACACATACTGTGGCTCCTGACTTCTAATATTGGGACACTTACCTGTCCTGGAGTCCAGCGATTTTGGTACCGCAGCCGATGTTTCCATCATCTGTCGGGTGCTGCCGCCGCCATTGCCGTTAAGGCTGCGCATTCGGATTGGCTCGGCGGCGGGGGAAGGAGGAGGGGGGCCAAACTTCAGAGGGACTGCACCGCAGCGCCGTCTCCTGGAAGTGGGGAAGGGTACCTGTCAAAAACAGGTACCCGTTCACCCCCCCTCCCCCCTGAAAGGTGCTAAATGTGGCAACAGAGGGGAGGAAACAAATGAGCTGAAGTTCCACTTTTGGGTGGAACTCCGCTTTAAACAGTCGGGGGGGACAGATGAAAATACCAAGTACTCAAGTTGTAGTGGCTCAAAACGGCCACTAGTTATCAGCGTATATCAAACAAAGGGAATCTGGCACAGTTCAATACAAAACAAACAAAAAAAAATGCTTAGTAGAGCAGAACAGCCTTTATCCCCCCCATCCCGCAGGGGGCGTGTCTTTGATGTCCTGTGATTTAAATGTTGCTGGGAACCATACAACCCAAAACAAGATCACTGGATCACAAATTGGTGAGTCTGTAGGGGTTAGATCAGTGTTTCTCAACCTTTTTCAGTCAAGGCACCCTTTAAAATTATGGACAGTCTTGAGGCACCCTCCAAAATTATGGACAGTCCTGAGACGCCCCATTCTAAAATGTAAAAACTATTCTAATCGTTTTACATAATGCAACAACATCAATACACGTAGGACACCCAACGTTAGAGGTGATTATGGGTCCTTTCAGACGGGCGTTGCGCCCGACGGAGTCTGTTCTGCTCAGAAGGGGATCGATCCGCTGATCCCCGCTGAGCAGGAGGATGACAGCTCCATCTCCGCTGTGTGTGCAGAGACGGAGCTGTCAGATCCCCGCTCTCCTCTATGGGGAGCTCGGATGAGAACGGACTGCCTGCCGATCCGATCCTCCAGATGGATGAAAAATAGGGTTTCTATCCGTCTGGATTTCACTGACAGGATCGGATCGAATAGCAGCGGGTGTCAGCGGAGATGTCTCCACTGACACCCGCTGCCCCATAGGGGTGCATGGAGCATCCGATCAGGTCTGCCTGAAAAACTGACAGGCAGATTGGATCGCCCGTGTGAAAGGGGCCTTATTCTTCCAAGGCAAATACACTTTGGAAAACTGGTACCGACTATTATTTCAATGTTTCTCTTCTCCCTCTACTTTTCTCCATCACTCAGCTAATGAGACTCCAAAGCTGATGGCAAGAGGCAAGAGTCAAACAAGGATCATATGCAGGCAACTGACATCCTCCTTATCAACTGATGATGTCATCATAGTTACATAGTTAGTGAGGTTGAAAAAAGACATCAGTCCATCCAGTTCAACCTATGATGTGTGTGTGTTTGCTGTTAACCATACATTGTATACCCCTGTATGTTGTGGTCTCTAAGGTGCCCATCTAATAGTTTTTTGAAACTATCGATGCTCACTGCTGATACGACTGTTTGCAGAAGAGAATTCCACATCCTTACCGCTCTTACAGTGAAGAACCCCCTACATATTTTAAGGTTAAACCGCCTTTCATCTAGTTTTAGTGAGTGGCCACGTGTCTTATTGTATTCCCTTTCTTTGAATAGTTTTTTTCCATATGCTAGGGTTGTCAGTACGATATTTGTACATTGATATCATATCCCCCCTCAATCGTCTCTTCTCCAGAGAGAATAAGTTCAGTGCTTGTAGTCTTTCCTCATAGCTGATGTCCTCCATTCCCCTAATTATTTTTGTTGCCCTTCTCTGGACTCTCTCCAGTTCCAGCACATCCTTCCTGAGGACCGGTGCCCAGAACTGGACAGCATACTCCAGATGTGGCCGGACCAGAGTCTTGTAGAGCGGGAGAATAATCTCTTTATTTCTGGAGTGAATCCCCTTTTTTATACATCCCAGTATTCTGTTGGCTTTGCTTGCAGCGGCTTGGCATTGCATGCCACTGCCAAGCCTGTTGTCTACCAGTGCCCCCAGGTCCTTTTCCATCTTAGACTCACCCAGAGGTCCCCCCCCCCCCTAGTGAGTAGCTTGCTTTCTGGTTTCTGGCACCCAAGTGCATTACTTTACATTTTTCAACATCAAACCTCATCTGCCATGTAGTTGCCCACCCCGTTATTTTGTTCAGGTCCGCTTGTAAGGTTTCCACATCCCGCATAGAAGATATTGGCATGCTTAGTTTAGTATCATCCGCAAATACTGAGATTTTACTCGATATCCCCTCCTCTAGATCACTTATGAATAAATTAAACAGGACTGGCCCCAGGACAGAACCCTGGGGAACCCCGCTTTCCACACCCGCCCAATCCGAGTACTCCCCATTAATCACCACCCTCTGTACTCTCCCCTGGAGCCAGTTCTCTATCCAGGTACTCACCTTATGGTCCATACCTACCTTCCTTAGTTTGAACAGTAAGCGTTTGTGGGGCCGGTGTCATCGGTCGTTAGGAGGTTGGCAGCTAGAAGGTTGTAATGGTGCACAATGAAAACCTTTGGCTTTGTGTAACTAAAAGGCAGCCTTCATCCACGCACCGACTTGTATACAATTTTGGGGCAATTTTTAGACATATTGCCAGGGCAGCCCTGAAGAAACCTCAGGGCACCCCAGGGTGCCTGGGCACCCTGGTTAAAAATAAGGCTGGGTTTTAGAGTTAAAAGAAAAAAAAAATTAAATAATTTATTTAACCACTTTACCCCCAGCCACTGTGCTGCTACTGCGGCACAGTGGCTCGTTCCCATCCAGCGACGTAGACCTACGTTGCTGGACTCCTCCCCCTGTAGGCGGCGCTCGCGTGCCGCCAGAGGCGCGCTCCCGCTGTTTTCATTCACGGGCCAGGGGAGTCGGGCCAGATCGCCGCTGCTCTGCCCCGATCGTGGGGAATCGAGTGAGGAGATCCACCCGCCTGTGTAAACAGAGCGGGCGGATCTCCTCAGTGACAGGGACTGACAGATCGGAGTGTTCAGCTTAGCTGAACATCCGATCTGTCCTTCTGTCACTCAGTCACCTCCCCCCCCACACGTCAGTAAGCACCAGGCATACATTAACCCCTCCCTCTCCAATAAAATTAACCCCTTCACTGCCAGTGTCATTTTTACAGTAACAGTGCATATATATAGCACTGATTACTGCAGTAATGTCACTGGTACACCCAAAAGTGTCAAAAATGTCAGTCAAGGGTCCGTTCTGTCCGCCGCAATGTCGCAGTACCGCAAAAAAAATCGCAGATCGCCGCCATTACGCGTTAAAAAAAACAACAAAAATGACAAAAATCTTTCCCATTGTTAGTAAACGCGATAACTTTTGCGCAAACCAATCAAAATACGCTTTTTGCGATTTTTTTTACCAAACATATGTAGTATAAAACAAATTGGCCGAAAATGTTAAAAAATTTTGATTTTTACATTTTTTGGGGGGAATTTCATATAAAAAATTTTTATTTTTGCAAAATTGTCGCTCTTTTTGTTTTGTTTGTTTTTTGTTTATAGCGCATGATCAGAAAATCGCACAGGTGATCAAATACCACCAAAAGAAAGCTCTGGTTGTGGGAAAAAAAGGACGTCAAATTTGTTTAGGTACAGCGTCGCACGACCGCGCAATTGTCCTTTAAAGTCACGCAGTGCCGAATCGTAAAATAGGCCCTGGTCAGGAAGGGGGTAAATTCTTCCGGGGCTTAAGTGGTTAAAAGAAAAAAAAAAAAATATATATATATATATATATATATATGTTTTTTTTTTTTTAGTTTTTTTTTTACAATTGCAAATAATTTATTTTATTTTTTTTAATGAAGCTATAGTTTGATTTTAAAATTCTACCTAACTGCCTTTTCATCTTACTTTCATGAAGACCTTCACGCACCGACCTAATTTGATTATCTGAGAGAAAATTAGTCATTTCCAAAATACAAACATGATTACTGAAAGCCAAACATGTAAAACCATTTTCCAGTCGTATTAAATATGATGTGCAATAGCTCGGAGCAGGTTGAGTATCTAGATTTAAAAATAAAACTGAAATCTTCAAATAGAAGCATTAAGCCTTCCCATCCGTGTCAGCAAAGCATGTTTTCGCACCTCAATTTGCAATGCACAAAAAAAAAAAAAAAAAATCTGGGGGAGTGATGCATTCTGGGCAGTGGGCCAGATGAATCTTGCACTCTTCAATTTGCTGTCAGTTCTCCAGCTTTAACAAAACAAAGAATGCTGCTTAGAAAAAAAATAAAAAAATCTAGAGGAAAACATTGTCTTTGGTTTAAATGTCAACATCCTGATTAGAGCAAACTTAAACTTCTAACAACAATAAAAATAAATCATAAAGAATATGCAAATACGTTCCAGATTATTTGGATGTACACACTTGAATTTGTAATGTTCAAGCTATTGGTGTGTTATCTATTAACACATTTTTTTTAATTAAAAAAAAAAAAAAAAAAAAAATAGGAGAGAAAAAAATTCAGAACTGATTACAAATGTGTCCCCACTGTGAAAAAAGGGACTCAAAATTTTGTAGCTTCTCTTCTTTCTTTCTTTTTTTTTTTTTTCACTGAAAATTGCCATTCCTTGTCTATTAAAGAACAGAACAGAAAGGGCATTTTCATTTTAAGAGAAGGGAGAGACAAGTCCTTCTTCATTGCTATCTTGTTAGGCACAGACCTTAGAAATTAAATTGCCTGAAATGGGCTTTAGGAAGACTCTCAGCATGTTGCCTTGATGATATGAAACGGCAAAGCTGCAACATAATGCATTTGAATATTATAATTAAAATTAATGGGAAAATGAAAAATAAATAGCTTGTATTGGTTCGTATTCCCTCATGGCGGAATAGATTCCCAGTTACTAATTATTTTGTTCCCAGCTCTGTTTTTCTATTCTCCCCATACAGAAAGCAAAAGCCCTTTATGAAGATTACATTAAAACTGTAGCAAAGACACAATGCTGCCTTTACCCTGAGCCAAAGTCTAAAGAATGAATATTTGGTGGGAGATTATACTAATTCCTGAGATTTCCTTTTTTTTTTTTTCAAGTACACTTTTCCTGTATAATATTTGGAAAGGCCATTTCATATGAAGGAAAAATTAAAGGTCAACTCCAGGCTTGTTCCTAAAGTTCTGTATAAAGCAGAGCTGGATTGTATTATTGTGTCCCAACCAGGTATTACTGTGTCCCAACTGGGTATTACTGTGTCCCAACCAGGTATTATGGTGTCCCAACTGGGTATTACTGTGTCCCAACTGGGTATTACTGTGTCCCAACTGGGTATTACTGTGTCCCAACCAGGAATTACTATGTCCCACCCGGGTATTACTGTGCACCAACTGGGTATTACCGTGTCCCAACTGGGTATTACTGTGTCCTAACTAGGTATTACTGTGTCCCAAACGGGTATTACTGTGCCCAACTGGATATTACTGTGTCCCAACTGGGTATTACTGTGTCCTAACTGGGTATTACTGTGCCCAGATGGGTATTACTGTGTCCCAACTGGGTATTACTGTGTCCCAACTGGGTATTACTGTGTCCCAACTGGGTATTACTGTGTCCCAACCAGGTATTACCGCGCCCAACTGGGTATTACTGTGTCCCAACTGGATATTTCTGTGTCCCAACTGGGTATTACTGTGTCCCAACCAGGTATTACTGTGTCCCAACTGGGTATTACTGTGCCCAACTGGATAATACTGTGTCTCAACTGGTTATTACTGTGCCCAACTGGGTATTACTGTGCCCAACTGGGTATTACTGTGTCCCAACCGGTTATTACTGTGTCCCAACTGGGTGTTACTATGTCCCAACCGGGTATTACTGTGTCCCAACCGGGTATCACTGTGTCCCAACTGGGTATCACTGTGTCCCAACTGGGTATTACTGTGCCCAGCTGGGTATTACTGTATCCCAACTGGGTATTACTGTGTCCCAACTGGGTATTACTGTGCCCAACTGGGTATTAATGTGTCCCACCCAGGTATTACTGTGTCCCAACTGCGTATTACTGTGTTCCAACTGGTTATTACTGTGCCCAACTGGTATTACTGTGTCCCAACTGGGTATTACTGTGTCCCAACTGGGTATTACTGTGCCCCAACCGGTTATTACTGTGCCCAACTGGGTATTAATGTGTCCCACCCAGGTATTACTGTGTCCCAACTGCGTATTACTGTGTCCCAACTGGTTATTACTGTGCCCAACTGGGTATTTCTGTGCCCATGCCCAACAGGGTATTACTGTGTCCCAACTGGGTATTACTGTGTCCCAACTGGGTATTACTGTGCCCCAACTGGTTATTTCTGTGCCCATGCCCAACCGGGTATTACTGTGTCCCAAGCAGGTATTACTATGTCCCAACCGGGTATTACTGTGTCCCAACCAGGTATTACTGTGTCCCAACTGGGTATTACTGTGTCCCAACTGGGTATTACTGTGTCCTAACTGGGTATTACTATGTCCCAACTGGGTATTACTATGTCCCAACTAGATATTACTATGTCCCAACTGGGTATTACTACGTCCCAACTGGGTATTACTACGTCCCAACTGGGTATTACTGTGTCCCAACTGAGGTTTAGTTAATTTCCTGTTTTGCTAATGAGTGTCACCAAGATTAACCAGTTCTGGACTGGAAGGATTTTGCCCCCTTAATGGCCAGGCCATTTTTTGTGAATGGGCACTGCAAGGGACAATTGCGTAGTCGTGCGACGCTGTACCCAAATAAAATTGATATCTTTTTTTCCCCACAAATAGAGCTTTCTTTTGGTGGTGTTTGATCATCTGTGCAATTTTTATTTTTTGCGCTATAAACAAAAAAATGCAACAATTCGGGAAAAAAAAAAGACAATATTTTATTACATTCTTCTATATAACATTCCCAATTAAAAAAAAAAAAAGTAAAAGTCACATATTTTCATAATTTTAGGCCATTTTGTATCCTGCTACATATTGTTGGTAAAAAAAAAATCTCAATAAGCGTATTTTGATTTGTTTGCACAAAAGTTATCACATCTACAAACTAGGGGAAAGATTTATGTCATTTTTATTTTTATTTTTATTTTTTTAATAGTAATGGCGGCGATCAGCAATTTTTAGCGGGACTGCAACATTGTGGCGGACAGATCAGGCCCCTAACTGACATGTTTGACATTTTTGGGGGACCAGTGACATTACTCTAGTAATCAGTGCTAAAAATATGCATTGGTACTGTAATAATGACACTGGCAGGGAAGGGTTTAACTCAGGGGCAATCAAAGGGTTAAGTGTGAGTCTAGAGGGTGAAGGGGATGGGCTTGTGGAATCAACACAGAGACCTGTGTTCCTAAACAGGAACAGGTGCTCTGTGCTGATTCCGGAGTGAACAACGGTCTGCTGTGTTGACAACAGCAGACCGCAGTTCTCTCTCCATGGGGAGTGATCGCGGGTGCCCGGCAGCAATCGTGGCCACCGGTCCCGTGAATCAGCTTCCTCACTGGCAAATGGTACGGCGATTTGCGCAGTTGAGCCTGCCTGCCGCAGTATATCTGTGGTGAGCGATCGGCAAGTGGTTAAAAGACAAAAAGGAAAAAGTTGATTTACCAAGGAGGTTGAGAATCTATAGTTGACAAATTAAATGTACATGATTTCGGTATTTTTTAGTGAACAATAATTTACTTTTTTATTAATTGGATTACTAAAGTACAGATTCATAATTTTTTGTGAAATCAGACTCTTTTTTTTTTCTTGAGTAAGGAAAAGTTTGAACCTAGCATATTGAAAGTAAGGTTTGAAATTACCTATAACTAACCTTATTTTCAGGTAGGGTATTACATTTGTTTTTTATGTAATGGAAAATCCAAATGTTTTAATTATTACTGGAACAGGGATAAGGAAGAGAAAATACTCACAAGCTGAATTACAGATACATGCAAAGCTCATGTCTCGAGTCAGGCTCGGAGGTCAGTAGCTATAGCAGTAGAGAGGCTCCCACCGACCAGCTGGATAGCTGGATAAGTACAGAAGCAGGTCGCCCTGGTGGATGACACAGGCTCACCCGAGGTGTGGGGTCTAAGCACTAACCAATGTTCACCAGAGCTCCTAACGGTGGACATGGGTTTTGCTGCATGTTAGTCCCAGGTGGCGTCAGGAAGAGGCTTGAACCAGAGTGTCAGGGTGCGTGACGTCACCAAAGGGCGGAAGAGGAACACAACGCATTTCAGAGCATGCGCAGCGGCCGAACAAGTCAAGAAAAAGGAGTGCGCATGCCCTGTTTGGCTGTCGCGCGTGCTCTGAAACGCTCTGTGTTCCTCTTCCGCCCTTCGGTGATGTCACACGCCCTGACGCTGGGGTTCAAGCCTCTCCCTGATGCAACCTACCCGGAAGACTCAGAGTGCCTGTACCCTCCCTGTCTCCCGCTGACATCTTGGCTCTGCAGTCTTGGATTCTGGCCACACCGCACCATGATCACAATCGGGCCTTGTCCCATCAGATGAGCTTTTAATTTCATTTACAAATGTGAGTTTAGTATTGCGCGCTTTGTACCCATTAAACTACTGCACTTAGAGGCGCTCCTCCTGTTTCTTTTTTTTATCCTCAAATAAAGAGTTGACTTCACTCTTTTGAAGAGCCTTGTCCTTCGTTGCTTATCCACCACCAGCCCACCTGAAACTTATTTATTTATGGACCTTTGTTCATGGACTCATGATTTTGTATTTATAAAATTATATACATGCTTTTAACTTGTCCCATCTTGTTTATATACCTGGAGCGCCAAGATTACCCATGTTTTTCTTGAGGAGGTGAGCAAGCCGGGGTCCACTAGCAGATATTGCAGGTAGAGATAAGCAGTAGTCAGTTAACAAGCCAAAGATTGCTAACGTGCTCGCAGGTTGGGATCAAGCAAGAGCATAGTCAAGAAACAATCCAAAGGTCAGTAACGAGTGGTAACAAAGATTCAGACAGAAGCAGGACAAGAGATAGATATTGGCTGGAGAGAGCACAATATTATGACAAACAGGAAGTGCAGAGGCACGGCTTAAATCAGGAAGTTCATGGGAGGAGTAAAGAGTTCAAGGTTCAAGAAAAACAGGGTTCAAGGCAAGATCATTAAATTAATTCTCCATGGAGCTTTTCAGCATCCCGGGTGGCTCAGCAGGAAGACACATCACCAGACACAACAGAGTTTGCAGGTTCAGACCTGGGTTCCAAAATTGCCAATCGAAGCTCCTCTGGATTAAATTGGTGATTCAAACCCAGCTGGGTGCAGCTCCCCAAGGGCTTGTCTTGCCTGACCCTCAGCTGCGAAGAAAGGAACGATGGAAGTGCACATTAGAAAGCCGTCCAGTTTCAAATGTGACAGAAAGGCTTCAGCTTTGCCAAGCCATGCACCTCTATTATCTTTTCATTTTGCATTGTATGGGCTGATAATACCTAAAATCATGAAGTACATCTCCACTCCCACCTCTACAACTAACCGTTACAGGGGCTTATGCTAGGAGGAGGCAAATTGGAAGCCTTTCAGTCACATTTGAAACTGAGGGACTTTCCGGTATGCACTTCCATCTTTCCTTGGAGCCTCACAAGGCTGCTATATACTGCTGATGAGAAAAGGTATTTAGCAGTTATTTATTTATATATATATATATATATATATATATATATACAGTGCTTTGCGAAAGTATTCGGCCCCCTTGCACTTTTCGACTTTTTGCCACATTTCAGGCTTCAAACATAAAGATATAAAACTGTAATTTTTTGTGAAGAATCAACAACAAGTGGGACACAATTATGAAGTGGAACGAAATTAATTGGATATTTCAAACTTTTTTAACAAATAAAAAACTGAAAAATTGGGCGTGCAAAATTATTCAGCCCCCTTAAGTTAATACTTTGTAGCGCCACCTTTTGCTGCGATTACAGCTGTAAGTCGCTTGGGGTATATCTCTATCAGTTTTGCACATTGAGAGACTGAAACTTTTGCCCATTCCTCCTTGCAAAACAGCTCGAGCTCAGTGAGGTTGGATGGAGAGTGTTTGTGAACAGCAGTTTTCAGTTTTTTCTACAGATTCTCTATTGGATTCAGGTCTGGACTTTGACTTGGCCATTCTAACACCTGGATATGTTTATTTGTGAACCATTCCATTGTAGATTTTGCTTTATGTTTTGGATCATTGTCTTGTTGGAAGACAAATCTCCGTCCCAGTCTCAGGTCTTTTGCAGACTCCATCAGGTTTTCTTCCAGAATGGTCCTGTATTTGGCTCCATCCATCTTCCCATCAATTTTAACCTTCTTCCCTGTCCCTGCTGAAGAAAAGCAGGCCCAAACCATGATGCTGCCCCCACCATGTTTGACAGTGGGGATGGTGTGTTCAGGGTGATGAGCTGTGTTGCTTTTATGCCAAACATAACGTTTTGCATTGTTGCCAAAAAGTTTGATTTTGGTTTCATCTGACCAGAGCACCTTCTTCCACATGTTTGGTGTGTCTCCCAGGTGGCTTGTGGCAAACTTTAAACTACACTTTTTATGGATATCTTTAAGAAATGGCTTTCTTCTTGCCACTCTTCCATAAAGGCCAGATTTGTGCAGTATACGACTGATTGTTGTCCTATGGACAGAGTCTCCCACCTCAGCTGTAGATCTCTGCAGTTCATCCAGAGTGATCATGGGCCTCTTGGCTGCATCTCTGATCAGTCTTCTCCTTGTATGAGCTAAAGGTTTAGAGGGACGGCCAGGTCTTGGTAGATTTGCAGTGGTCTGATACTCCTTCCGTTTCAATATTATCGCTTGCACAGTGCTCCTTGGGATGTTTAAAGCTTGGGAAATCTTTTTGTATCCAAATCCGGCTTTAAACTTTTCCACAACAGTATCTCGGACCTGCCTGGTGTGTTCCTTGTTCTTCATGATGCTCTCTGCGCTTTAAACGGACCTCTGAGACTATCACAGTGCAGGTGCATTTATAAGGAGACTTGATTGCACACAGGTGGATTCTATTTATCATCATTAGTCATTTAGGTCAACATTGGATCATTCAGAGATCCTCACTGAACTTCTGGAGAGAGTTTGCTGCACTGAAAGTAAAGGGGCTGAATAATTTTGCACGCCCAATTTTTCAGTTTTTTATTTGTTAACAAAGTTTGAAATATCCAATAAATTTCGTTCCACTTTATGATGGTATCCCACTTGTTGTTGATTCTTCACAAAAAATTACAGTTTTATATCTTTATGTTTGAAGCCTGAAATGTGGCAAAAGGCCGCAAAGTTCAAGGGGGCCGAATACTTTTGCAAGGCACTGTGTAAAAATAATTGCAATTCCATGTTTTGTGTACTGTGGGAGAGCAGATATAGTGAGTGCAGGGTCCTGGGTTTAGTAACACTTTAATTGCATCTTTAGTTTTATACTTAAACCTAGTGATTCATTTTTTAGCCCTCCATGGAATTTCTGGCCCTGGGGTCACAATACTTCAAAAGTCTATGCAGGAACAGCACTGTCACCTTAGGACACTGAATGCAAACTTACGTGCAGATGCACTACACACCCGTGCTTTCTGCTACCCTCTTAAAATAATAACATAGATATATCTACAGTATAAGCATTGCGCATTAAAAAATATTATTTTTGTGAGCCTGTAGATATGATTTAATCAGAAACTGACAGAAGTTTGTTGCTGTTTGCTGTGTTGGGTGCATATTCACGTTGGCGGGGGCAGCTGGCAGTGAAAGTGCAGGTTTGAAGATCCAGCAGCTTCCAACATCTGCCCCGGTAATTTTAGTTAAAGATGCATAACTAATCCAGAGGAAGATTTAACCTAAATGCCTCCATTTATGGAATGCAAGTGGTGTTGTTAGAACAATCACGTGTAATGCAGATTACATTAAGTGTACATTAATTGACACTTCCCTATGAACAATAACATAACCGGAGCCTTAGACAATATTCATTACGTTTTGAAAGGCATTAAGCATCGTTAACTGACATTTACTAGGCTATATATTAATTATTAATAATTGGTTTTAGCAGACTGACCTTTCCATCACTTTTAGACAGTGCAACACAGCATATGAATATTAAATGTAATATATCTATATGCCTCATTCAGCTCTTCCAGGTTGCCAAGACGTATTAACCTACTGTAAGTTTGGCGTGCTGTCAATAAGATAGACTGAGCTGTAGGAGATAAGCTTTTGGCATAGTGTGCAATAGTTAAAGTGTAACTGTTGTATTTAAGAAAAAAAAAAAAAAGATTTATTGCTTTTGTGTCACAATAGAAATTTAAATTTTATTCCATTCAAAAAAAAAAATAGTTACTGGAAAAGCGTCTTGCTAGAATTGTACAAGTCGTATGGGGTTGTTGAAGCCAAACTTTCGGCTTGTCATTTTCCCCTTAGGCTTCCCCCGTCCATATTTAAAAGTCCCTTCAGCATTTATATTTTCTATTTTATTTACTCACATTTTATGAATTCTTTAGGTCAGTCATGTGATGGCACAATGTTCTCTTCACCTCTTCTCAGAGCTGGGTGGTCCTTCCGTGGTCCTCTTCGCCTCTTCTCAGAGCTGGGTGGTCCTCTTCGCCTCTTCTCAGAGCTGGGTGGTCCTCTTCGCCTCTTCTCAGAGCTGGGTGGTCCTTCCGTGGTCCTCTTCGCCTCTTCTCAGAGCTGGGTGGTCCTTCCGTGAAGTAGAGTGCAGCACTGATGTAATGATGCACCATTGTACAATGAAAGGGTGGCTCTGATGCCCCTCACTCACAGTATCCACAGTATGTCCCCAGACTGAGTGAATATAGGCAACATTCAGCCAGAAGGACTAAGACCATCTTGTGGAAAAACAAGGTCCAGATTGAAGATGAGATAAATATTGCATCCAGAGCATGTTTTTACTTTTTTAGGTTAGAAATATTTCTTTTTATTCATCAAGAATGAAAAGAGGGAGTACAGCTTTGTTCATAAGGAAAACAAATACAATATCCAAGTAAATCATATGATCACGGGTGAAAGCACAACAAGAGATAAGACCAACATGTGTCAGAAACAAATCAAGCTTGCAATTTGTCCCCTTAGGTCTTACACTTCCATATCTAGAGGTCCCTTTGGTATGTTTTTTTTTTTTTTCTATTTTTTTACTCACCGTTTATGAAGTCTTAGAGTCGGTTCACACTAAGGCGACACGACTCTGCACGACTTCGGGGGCGACTTGTGCATTACCATGCACCACGACTTCGGAGCGACTTGCAGGGACTTCACATAATGGAAGTCTATGCAAGCCACTCCAAGGTCGCCCCGAAGTAGTACAGGACCCTTTTTCTAAGTCGGAGCGACTTGTGTCGCTCCTATTAGAACCGGTCCTGTAGCGGTCAATGGACCGCGAGGGAGCGCGACTTGTCAGGCTGACAAGTCGCCTGACCAGTCGTGGCAGTGTGGACCGGCTCTCAAGGTGATTCATGTGATGGCACCATACCTTCTTCACTTCTTCTCAAAGCTAGGTGGTCCTCTGTGAAGCAGAATGCAGCACTGACGTGATGACGTCAGCTCAGTTCTCTGCACCATTGTACAATAAAAGTATGTGTGGTAAAGCCCCCTCAAATGGTGGCCCCTGATGCCCCTTACTCACAGTATACACTCGGTTTACTGGGTTGACTGACTAAGGACATCAATCAACCAAAAAGATTTTTAATATTTGTCATTTATTTACAATTTTTGCTATAGCAGAGCACCTTTTTTAAATTTTCTTTATTGTATATACAATACCTATATAAATCATTTTTTATATTATAATATATTAACATCTTTTTCTGTTCCAGGTATTTTATTGAATAATGCAAGTGAGTAACAACGTTTGACATACAGAATAATGTGGAGTAGCGTAAAGAAAGCTTGGTGATATAGCATAACCACCAACTGGAACTACAGTAAAGTGTGAGAGTTGGTAGACAAGGGGCGGTAAGTAGGGCAACCAAAAATATTTACGGCATCTTACAGTGAAACAAGGTCCAATTTAAAGGAGATTATTGCTTCCTGAGCTTTTTTTAATGCTATAAATAGTTATTTTTATTCAAGAAAGAACAAAATGGGTACACCTTTTTACATAAGGAAAACATGATGTGATGATGTCAGCACCATTCTCTGCACCATTGTACAAAAAAATAGAGTGGTGTGGTGAAGCCCCCTCAAGGGGTGGCCCCTGATGTTCCTCACTCACAGTATGTCCTCAGTCTTCTGGGTTAAGTGACGCTGGGCATCATTCAACCACAAAGCTCAAGGACATCTTGTGGAGAACAAAGGTCTAGATTGATAGTGAGAATTGCATCCTGAGCATGTTTTAATTTTTTTAGGTTGCAAATATTTCATTTTAGTCATCAAGAAAGAACAGAAGGAGTACAGCTTTGTACATAATGAAAGAAAATACAATATCCAGGTAAATTACATTATCACGGGAGAAAGCACAAAAAGAGACAAGACCAACATATGTCAGAAACAAATCAAGCTTGTAATTTGTCCCCTTAGGTCTTACACTTCCATATCTAGAGGTCCCTTTGGCATGTTTTTTTTTTCAATTGTTTTGCTCACCATTTATGAAGTCTTAAGGTTATTACTGTGATGGCACCATACCTTCTTCACTTCTACTCAAAGCTAGGTGGTCCTCTGTGAAGCAGAATGCAGCACTGACGTGATGATGTCAGCTCAGTTCTCTGCACCATTGTACAATAAAAGTATGTGTGGTGAAGCCCCCTCAAAGGGTGGCCCCTGATAGCCCTTACTCACAGTATATACTGGGTTTCTGGGTTGAATGACTAAGGACATCGATCAACCTAAAAGTTTTACAGCATCTTACAGTGAAACAAGGTCCAATTTAAAGGTGAGTATTGCTTCCTGAGCTTTTTTTTAATTTTATAAATAGTTATTTTTATTCAAGAAAGAACAGAATGGCTACATCTTTTTACATAAGGAAAACATGATGTGATGATGTCAGCACCATTCTCTGCACCATTGTACAAAGAAAGTAGGGTGATGTGGTGAAGCCCCCTCAAGGGGTGGCCCATGATGTTCCTCACTCACAGTATGTCCTCAGTCTTCTGGGTTAAGTGACTCTGGGCATCATTCAACCAGAAAGATCAAGGACACCTTGTGGAGAACAAAGGTCTAGATTGATAGTGAGAATTGCATCCTGAGCATGTTTTTATTTTTTTAGGTTATAAATATTTCATTTTAGTCATCAAGAAATCAAGAAAGAACAGAAGGAGTACAGCTTTGCACATAATGAAAGAATATACAATATCCAGGTAAATTACATTATCAGGTCAGGTTATCAGCTCTGTCGGGTCACCTGTGGCCAGGTGACAACTGCACCCTGTTGGAGGCAGCAGTGCACCGCAAAGTAGTGAACCCAGTAGCTGACTGCTGCGGATGGACAGAAACGTGAACCCAAGTTTCCCCAAGGCACAGAGTCTAAGACCCAGCAGGTGTTCACCAGAGCCTCTAGTGGTGAGGATGGACTTGGCTGCAGCTGGGCCCACGTCGCGGCCCCTGGAGTCCCCCGGGTCACGCTCCGTAGGGAGAGAGGGGAAGCAGCCACTCAGGACACAAAGGATAGTGATGGGTAAGCCGAGGTCGGAACAACAGGCAGACGAGGGAAACCAAGGGACAGGCCAAAGGTCAGGGCCATAGGCAAACAGGAGTAGTCAGGGACAAGCCAAAGTTGGTACACTGGAAGGTAGATCAAGCACACGGCAGACAGGAAACAAGAAACAAACACTGTTGAACAGCAAAGCAGACCTGCAATGCACTGGTTAATATAGACTTCCTGTGATGGCCTGGGGTGGGGCCGAACAGGAAGGAGAGATGATAAAAAGGAGCCAGAATGGGAATCTGGCCTCCAATGCAGATATGAAGCTGCCAACACTATAGCAAACCCATGACAGGCTGAAAGCACAAAAAGAGACCAGACCAACATGTGTCAGAAACAAATCAAGCTTGCAATTTTTCCCCTTAGGTCTCCCCCTTCCATATCTAGAGGTCCCTTTTTTATTCACCTTTTATGAAATCTTAAGGTCAGTCATGTGATGATGCAAAGTCCTCTTCACCTCTTCTAAGAGATGGGTAGTCCTCAGTGAAGCAAAGTGCAGCACTGAAGTGATGATGTCAGTGCCATTCTCTGCACCATTGTTCAATGAAAGCATGTGTGGTGAAGCTCCCTCAAAGCATGCTCTGATACCCCAGTATCTCTTCAGTCTTCTGGGTTGAATGATAACGTGTATCATTCAACCAGGAATGAGGGCACCTTGTGGTGAAACAAGGTCCAAATTGAAGATGAGTATTGCTTCCTAATAATTTTTATTTAATGTCATAAAATACATAATTATATTCATTAAGAAAGAACAGAAGGGGTACATCTCTTTACATAAGGAAAACATGACGTGATGTCAGTGCCATTCTCTGCACCACTGTACAAAATAAAGTAGGGCGCTGTATTGGTTCCCCTCACTCACAGTATGTCCTCAGTCTTCTGTGTTGAATGACACTGGGAGTAAACCAGAAGGACTGAGGATATCTTGTGGGGAAACAAGGTCCAGATTGAAGATTGAGTGTTGCATCCTGAGCATTTTATTTTTTTTTTATAAATATTTAATTTTAATCATCAAGAAAGAACAGAAGGGGAACACTTTTGTACATAAGGAAAACAAATACATTATCTAGCTAAGTCACATTATCACAAGTAAAAGCAAAAAAAGAGACAAGACCAACATATGGCAGAACAAATCAGGTCATTGGGTTCATAAATAGAGCTGAAATAAGAGACAAGCCATGCAGTCCATGGGAAATATTTTTTGAACACTAGATGTCCATATACAGTAACATTGTCATAGATGACCTGGAACAAGCAATATATATGATGGAAGAGTCAGAAAATAGAGAGGGCAAGGCAAGGCAAGAGGATTAGAGGAATGAGATGGAACAAATAAGGATAATATGGCATACTCAACACACAAAAGAGGAAAGGTCACCATCACCAAGATAAAAGGTACTATCTAGCAAAGTTGGGGCCTAGTTATAGATAGAATTTGAAATGATCTTAGTTCATGTGAAAGCCAAGAACTTCAGATCTGGTAGTGAGTATTATATCTATCATGTAACGTGCAGTCAAATTCCTGAAAGCTTTTCAAAATCTTTTTTACATAGGCTGGGGGACCACTTGTATAGTAAATATTAAAGTAGATCTACATCCTAACTGAATGCACTGCTTGACATGTTTCTTTTACATTAAATATCGTTTTCACCCATTTTCATTCTATTTGTATCACAGCAATACTGGTCTTCTCCAGTCTCTTTCATCCACTTTCTGTATGTATGCATTCGCTCTAGTATTGGTTAAACATTATTGCTCTTGACCAGCTTCGTCATTTTGACAACTCTACACTATGGATGAGCTTCAGGTTTGACCCAAACCCAGCCTGTTTGCAGTTCAGTGAAAGGCCTAACAAACTGGCCTTCCCAAATCCCCGGGTGGTGTTAGTTTGCAAACTATAACCACAAAATAACACAACCTGTGGTTGGCTGGTGCTTATGAACAGACCAGTTTGGGTTCCTAAGTGATGTCCTTGGTCATGACCATAGTTGGTCAATTATATCACCAAGGATCCTGGACGGCCTTTTTACATACAACAGCTAGCTGGGAATTTGTAATTTTGCAGCAACATGTGAACATCTTTTGTTGGTGGCTTTTTTTGTTGGATGGTCAACCACGTAAAGGGCAAGCCATCATAGTTGATGAGGATCTGTATCTCAGGATCATGTGTTTGACATTGTCATGGTGTGTGTTTTTATTCACTGTTAAATTTTTGGTGGGGAATGAGTAATAAGGAGTACTGTGTAAAAATAAATAAGTGTAAATATCTTGCGCTAATGGAATTTAAATATAAAGTGCTATTCATATGACAATAAATATTAGTAGTGAACTGCTGCAACTTAAAATACGGTAAATGAATCACTATAAATAAGTGTACTTATTCAAATCCTACACAAAGTGGCGCATATAGTACATAAGTAAATAGTGGTACTCAAATTTAAATATCAGAATATCATAATTAGGCATATAAGCAAAGTAAGAATCTGTGAAAAAGTGCATAAAAGCAAAAACAAAAGTGTGAAAACATGAACCACACTGTAAACGTGTAAAAAAAAGTCCCATAAGGTGCTCAAAGCACTCTCACTGCCTAATGATAAGCAGAGAGACAGGATTAAATGCGTGCACACAGTCCCACAATGTGCTTCAAGTACTCTTGTCAACAGCATAAGATACTGGATGTGATCCTTCCAAACATTCAAGTCTCATATATGCTCTCCAGGTGTGGCTCCCATGGAAGAAACTCCAGTCACCTTCCTACACCACCACCAAAGTGCAAACAACACTCCCATAAGTTGCATTCTTACCAGAAATGGTTGTCCCCCACTCTCATGGTGTGGGCATAATCGTTTTGGGGTAACAGTATTAACAGTCCTCTACAGATTAAATGTAAGCTCAGAGGGTCTTCTGTATGACACCGCCAGTCTTCAGACTGTCCCCGGGTTAATTAGTCGCTTGTTAATTTAATGAGCCATTACTTTTCTTACTTTGCTTATATGCTTAGTTATGATATTCTGATATTTAAATAAGGAGTAGGGATGATCGTACGGTTCGGGTCGACCATCGGTTCGACCCGAACATTGGCTGTTCGAGGTTCGGCCGAATTTAGAACTTTTTGCCCAAACAGTTCGGAATTCGGCAACCAGAACCGACCAAAATGCAATGGGACAGGAAATGGACTTTAAAAGCCCATGATTAGACCAGAACCATTAGCAAAAGCCAATTGAGGGGGCAGGAGAATGCTAGGAATGTGATTGGAGTGACTAGGGGGTCCATAGACCAATCATTAGTGAATACGCCCCCCAGTATATAAGATAGCCCCCGCCAAATTCCTAGCATTCTTATACGGGACATGGAAGAGAGTGGAATGCTGTTCTGTTACTTCTGTTACAAAGTGTTACAAAGTGTCATTTAGCATTTTTTAGTGTGAGGAAAGGGATATCTAGTGTAGTTAGGGTGCTCTTTTACACTTTAGTTAGCTTTAATTTATTCAGTTTCTGAATAAGGGGACCGTAGTGTAGTGTAGGGTTAACTGACAGTGACTGCTATGGCAGGGTGACAAATAGTGATGTCGCGAACCTAAAATTCGCCGTTCGCGAACGGCGAACGCGAACATCGGCAAATGTTCGCGAACTGGCGAACCGGGCGAACCCCCATAGAGTTCAATAGGCAGGCGAATTTTAAAACACACAGGGACTCTTTCTGGCCACAATAGTGATGGAAAAGTTGTTTCAAGGGGACTAACACCTGGACTGTGGCATGCCGGAGGGGGATCCATGGCAAAACTCCCATGGAAAATTACGTAGTTGATGCAGAGTCGGGTTTTGATCCATAAAGGGCATAAATCACCTAACATTCCTAAATTGTTTGGAATAACGTGCTTTAAAACATCCAGTGTGTGAATACGATCAGGTATGATGTTTTATCGGTCAAGTAGTGTAAGGGTTACGCCCGCTTCACAGTGACAGACCAAACTCTGACAGACCAAACTCCCCATTTAACAACAGTCAGTCAGTCCATTTGCACAACCGCAAACTCCCCATTTGCACAAGGTTGGATACCAAGCTAGCCATGTCCCGTTCCTTGTCCCCACTGACATCATTGAAGGTCTCTTCCTCCACCCAGCCACGTACAACACCAAGGGTCCCCGAAAGGTGAGAACAAGCCCCCTGGGACGCCTGCTGTGGCTGGTATTCCACCTCCTCAAAGCCACCTTCCTCCTCTGACTTCTCTTCTTCAGACTCCTCTCTCTGCGTTGCCACAGGTCCAGCAATTGACAACGACAAGGCTGCTTCTGGTGGTGATGGGGAGTGGACCACAAGTCTTCCTCTTCATGCTCATCTACAGCCTGATCCAGTACTCTTCGCAGGGCACGCTCCAGAAAAAACGCAGATGGGATGAGGTTGATGATGTTGCCTTGGGTTCGACTGACCACCAGGGTTGTCACCTCCACAAAAGGACGCATGAGCCTACAGCCATTGTTCATGAGCATTCAGTAACGCGGCCAAAAAATACCTAGCTCCGCAGAAAGAATAAAAGAAAATGAATGTTTTTTCTATGAAAAATTATCCTGCGGATCGCTTTTGGTCTGTTCACAATGAAGCAACGACCTTATCATCTGGGGTGTGCCAACACACTCCTAGAGGTGATCGCTTCATTGTGATACGCAAGCCCCTTCACCACGACAAGGTAACGATCACGAAGGGGAATTGACACATGTATGTGCCTTTTTTTTTGTTTTTTGTTTTTTTGCAGCCACAGAGGCCAGAAAAATTAGGCATGTACACATGCATGAAAAAGCAGGTATTGTTGCAGCCGCTGCTGTAGCAGCGGCCTGAAAAATTGAGGTTTTCAAGGCAGAAAGTGCACTAAAACATTGCGGCTTGAACCGTAGTTCGTGGCGGAGACGTCACGTAAGTCATCCGGCATGCAGAGAATGATTAAAGACAGCAGCGTGTGGACCATTTTTAGGCCAAGGCATCTCAGTCATCACCAGGCCTTTTTTAGTCAAATGCATCCCCCACTGTCAGTCCCTTCGGGATCCATGCCTCATTCATCTTAATAAACGTGAGGTAATCAAGACTTTTTTGACCTAGGCGACTTCTCTTCTCAGTGACAATACCTCCTGCTGCGCTGAAGGTCCTTTCTGACAGCACACTTGAAGCGGGGCAGGCCAGAAGTTCAATGGCAAATTGGGATAGCTCAGGCCATAGGTCAAGCCTGCACACCCAGTAGTCAAGGGGTTCATCGCTCCTCAGAGTGTCGATATCTGCAGTTAAGCCAAGGTAGTCTCCTACCTGTCGGTCGAGTCGTTCTCTGAGGGTGGACCCCGAAGGGCTGTGGCGATGCATAGGACTAAAGAAGCTCCGCATGTCCTCCATCAACAAGACGTCTGTAAAGCGTCCTGTCCTTGCCGGCGTGGTTGTGGTGGTAGGAGGAGGATTACTTTCACCTCTTCCCCTGTTGGATTCCCGTTGTGCTGTGACATCACCCTTATATGCTGTGTAAAGCATACTTTTCAACTTATTTTGTAGCTGCTGCATCCTTTGCGACTGCCGGTAATTGGGTAACATATCAGAGACTTTCTGCTTATACCGGGGGTCTAGTAGCGTGGCCACCCAGTACAGGTCATTCTCCTTCAGCCTTTTTATACGAGGGTCCCTCAACAGGCATGACAGCATGAAAGACCCCATTTGCACAAGGTTGGATGCCGAGCTACTCATGTCCAATTCCTCGTCCTCACTGATGTAATTGAAGGTGTGTTCTTCCCCCCAGCCACGTACAACACCACGGGTACCAGATAGGTGACAACGAGCACCCTGGGATGCCTGCTGTGGTTGGTGTTCCTCCTCCTCAAAGCCACATTCCTCCTCTGACTCCTCTTCCTCACACTCCTCTTCCAGTGTTGCCGCAGGTCCAGCAAGCGATGGTAAGGCTGTTTCTGGTGGTGGTGATGGACCACAACTCTTCCTCTTCCTCTTCACGCTCATCTACGGCCTGATCCAGCACTCTTGGCAGGGCACCCTCCAGGAAAAAAACATATGGGATGATGTCGCTGATGGTGCCTTCGGTGCGACTCACTAGGTTTGTCACCTCCTCAAAAGGACGCATGAGCCTACAGGCATTGCGCATGAGCGTCCAGTAACGTGGCAAAAAAATACCCAGCTCCGCAGAGGCTGTCCTAGCACCCCGGTCATACAAATACTCGTTGACCGCTTTTTCTTGTTGGAGCAGGCGGTCGAACATTAGCAGTGTTGAATTCCAACGTGTCGGGCTGTCGCAAATCAAGCGCCTCACTGGCATGTTGTTTCCCCGCTGAATATCTGCAAAGTGCGCCATGGCCGTGTAGGAACGCCTGAAATGGCCACACACCTTCCTGGCCTGCTTGAGGACGTCCTGTAAGCCTGGGTACTTCTGCACAAAACGTTGCACAATCAGATTCAACACATGTGCCATGCACGGCACATGTGTCAACTTGCCCAAATTCAATGCCACCAACAAATTGCTGCCGTTGTCACACACCACTTTGCCGATCTCCAGTTGGTGCGGGGTCAGCCACTGATCCACCTGTGCGTTCAGGGTGGACAGTAGTGCTGGTCCGGTGTGACTCTCTGCTTTCAGGCAAGTCAACCCCAAGACAGCGTGACACTGTCGTATCCGGCATGTGGAATAGCCCCTGGGGAGCTGGGGGGGTGCAGTTGGTGTGGAGCAAGACACAACAGCAGAAGAGGACTCAGCCGAGGAGGTTAGCAAAGAGGATGGAGTAGGAGGAGTAGAGGAGCTGGCAGCAGGCCTGCCTGCAAGTCGTGGCGGTGTCACCAACTCCTCTGCAGCAGAGCCACGCATTCCATGCTTGGCAGCTGCCAGCAGGTTTACCCAATGCGCAGTGTAAGTTATATACCTGCCCTGACCGTGCTTTGCAGACCAGCTATCAGTGGTCAGATGGACCCTTGCCCCAACACTGTGTGCCAGACGTGACATGATTTCCTTTTCCACAATAGAGTACAGGTTGGGGATTGCCTTTTGTGAAAAATAATTTCGGCCGGGTACCTTCCACTGCGGTGTCCCAATAGCGACAAATTTTTTGAAGGCCTCAGACTCCACCAGCTTGTATGGTAAAAGCTGGCGGGCTAAGAGTTCCGACAAGCCAGCTGTCAGACGCCGGGCAAGGGGGTGACTCTGTGAGATTGGCTTCTTACGCTCAAACATTTCCTTGACAGACACCTGACTGTGGGCAGGTGAGCAGGAACTGCTGAAGGTGAGAGGCGGAGGGGCGGGTTGTTGATAGGGGGCATGGAGGACAGCAGTGGTTGACGTGGCTGAAGATGCTGGACCAGGAGGAGGATGGTGGCTTTCAGTTTGTGTGCTGCTTTTACTCATGTGTTGATCCCATAGGCGTTTGTGATGTGAGATCATGTGCCTTCGCAAAGCAGTTGTACCTAGGTGGGTGTTGGACTTCCCACGACTCAGTTTCTTTTGGCACAGGTTACAAATGGCATCGCTGATATCAGAGGCAGACACACAAAAAAAAATGCCACACTGCTGAGCTTTGCAAGGACGGCATTCTGGTGGTGGCAACAGCTTGCGTTGATTGGCGTGCTGTCTGGCTGACCCCGGGTGCCGAATCTACATGCTGTCTGACTGCGCCACTAGCTCCTTGCAATGACCTCCTCCCCCTGCTTCCAACTCGTCTCCTCCTCCTCTCTGTCTCCCCATCTGAACTTTCCCCCTCTTCTTCTGCTCTTCGAGCAGGCACCCAGGTGACATCCACAGACACATCGTCATCATCAGCCACTTCACTTGACAACTCAGCAAAGGCAGCAGCAGCAGGTACAACATCATCATCATCACAATGTACGTCCATGTGTATAATGCTGCCTGACTGAGACATATCCCCGTTATCTACATCCTCTGGCACTAATAGTTGCGCATCACTTATTTCTTTCAACTGATGTGAAAATAACTCCTCTGACGGATCAAGTGAAGCGGCTGTGGTGCTAGTGTTGGTGGTGGTGCCGGCAGGCTGGCGAGTGGTAAATTGAGAGGTGCCCGAAGCTGAGCTGAAGGAGGATGGTGCATTAAGGTTCCGAGCGGAAGCTGTAGACGATTGGGTGTCCTGTGTAAGCCAGTCAACTATGGCCTCAGAATTTTTTGAGTTCAGGGTCTGTGGTGGCCACTGAACACTGGGCATTATTCTAGGGCCTAAGGAAATCACAGCACCACGACCACGACGGCCCTTGCGGGGTGGCCTGCCTCTGCCTGTCATTTTTTTTTTTAATGTGTTGTGTACTATGAGTGCAAGGTGCTGTGCCACCCTATAGGAGTGTTGGGCAGTGGGTACAGTACACTCTGTGGACCTGACAGTCACTGGCACCCAGGCAACTGCAATTAAAAAATATATATATATTTTTTTTACTTTGCAAGCTGCTGTGCCACCTTATATATCAGTGGTGGGTGGGCAGTGGCACAGTACACTCTCTGTGGACCTGACAGCAGTCACTGGCACCCAGGCCACTGCAATTAAAAAATATATATATATTTTTTTACTTTGCAAGCTGCTGTGCCACCTTATATATCAGTGGTGGGTGGGCAGTGGCACAGTACACTCTCTGTGGACCTGACACTGACAGCAGTCACTGGCACCCAGGCAACTGCAATTAAAAAATATATATATTTTTTTTTACTTTGCAAGCTGCTGTGCCACCTTATATATCAGTGGTGGGTGGGCACACAGTGGCACTGCAGTGGGCACAGTACACTCTGTGGACCTGACAGTCACTGGCAGCCCAGGCAACTGCAATAATAAAAAATATTTTTTTTTCAATTTGCAACAAGATGCTGTGCCACCGTATATATATCAGTGGTGGGCAGTGCACTGCAGTGGGTACAGTGCACTCTGTGGACCTGACACAGCACTCACTGCAATTATGACAGAGGAAAAAAAAATATTTTTTAAAATGCAAGGTACTGTGCCTGTGCCACCCGAAATGAGTGTGGTGTGCACACAGTACAGTCTGTGGTGGGTCTGTGGCCTCTCACACACAGCGGGCAGGCAACTGCAGTGTACAATAGAGATATATATATATATATATATATAAAGAAAAAACTCTATTACCTTACCAGCCCTTAAAAGGGCTTTTGGGGACACTAGATAGATATATATATATATAAGAAGAAAAAACTCAATTACCAGCCCTTAAAAGGGCTTTTGGGGACGCTAGATATATATATATATATATATATATATATATATATATATATATATATATATATATATATATATATATATATAAAAATTACACAAATACCAGCCCTTAGAAGGGCTTTTTGGGGTGCTGTCCTTACAGCAGTAGTGGACCAAGAACACTGCAAGACCAGGAACACTGACTAACTGTCCCTAGCTTAACAGCAGCAGCAGCAGCCGCAGCAGCTCTCCCTACTCTCACTACACACACTGCTTCAGAAAGATCTAAGATGGATGCTGCCCTTGCTTATTTATAGGAGGTGGGAGGGTGTGGGAGGGAGGTATGCTGATTGGCTGGAAATGTGCCTGCTGACTGTAAAGCTCAGGGTCAAAGTTTGCCTCAATGATGTATTATGGGGGGCGGACCGAACATCGCATATGTTCGCCCGCAGCGGCGAACGCGAACATGCTAAGTTCGCATGGAACTGTCCGCCGGCAAACAGTTCTATACATCTCTAGTGACAAAACCCTTCCATATCAGGGTGACCGCTATAGAGAAAAGTTTCTCTTGTGTCACTTTCGCTGCATTAATATGGCTTCGCCCCCGTCAGCATTCTTTTTGGCTGCAGGCGTCCATAGGGATCTTTTGAGCACATGTTTGGAGTCAGGCATGACATCTGAACATGTGTATAGGGGGTATATATACACACCCATGCATGTATATATACACCTAGACATATATAGGTGTGAAAGGAGCAGAAAAAACTACTTGCGCTAATGAAATAATTAACACCAATATAGTTACGCTCCCATCACACCTATATATGTCTAAGTGTAATATACATATAAGTATGTGTGTATATATACCACTATAAACAAGTTCAGATGTTTTGCCTGCCTCCAAAAACCCCAAAAAAATGCCTGCAACAACACACCTGGGCGTTTTTTTTTTTACGCTAGCGTTTTGGGCATTTTTTGGGGTGACAAAATACAAACAATCTTTTTTTATGGTTCTGGACATGCTACGGAGCTGAAACTTCACAGGTACACTTTTTAGACCCCCCAGATACTAAATCCAAATAAATGTTATTTTTTTTAATTTTTTATTTTTTATTTTTTCAATAATTGTCTCTCTATCAAAAATGACAATTTTTAAGAACTTTTTTTGTGTGATTTTGTGTCTGGGGGGTCTAAAAGGTGTACCTGTGAAGTTTCAGCTCTGTAGCATGTCCAGAACCATAAAAAAAAAAAGATTGTTTGTATTTTGTCACTTATAGAACAGGTTAGTGGCTTCTCTCTTTCCACACCTTGCCGGTTTAGTAGCAGGCGTTTTTTTGGGCATTTTTTTGGGTTAATTGGAGGCAGGCAAAACATCTGAACTTGTGTATAGTGGTATATATACCCGTATACACAAGTTCAGATGTTTTGCCTGCCTGAAAAGACCCCAAAAAATGCCCAAAAAAACGCCTGCTACTAAACCAGAAAGGTGTGAAAAGCGAGAAGCCACTAACCTGTTCTATAAGTGACAAAATACAAACAATCTTTTTTTTTATTGTTCTGGACATGCTACAGAGCTGAAACTTCACAGGTACACTTTTTAGACCCCCCAGATACTAAATCCAAATTTTTTTTTTTTTTTTTTAATTTTTTTTTAAATTTTTTCAATAATTGGCTCTCTATCAAAAATGACACTTTTTAAGAACTTTTTTTTGTGTGATTAATAGTCCCTGGGGTATGACCCAGAACCCTAGGCACTTTTTAGGGGCTTTATTGGGTTTTAGGGCTTCAAAATGGTGTTTTTTGATTACCGAAGTTCGGGTCACATTGATTTCAATGGGGTTCTGAAATCCGGGCCGAACTTTCGGGAAGTTCGGATGTTCTGGCCGAACCGAACTTTTGAAAAGTTCGATCATCCCTAATAAGGAGTACTGTTTTTCCCCCACTCTAATGAAAGTACTACCACTTTAATTAAAAAATGTGTTGTTAATCATGTCATCCCTTCTTTCAACAGGTGACACTATGTCAGCTAACAGAACAATAAGTGAAGAGAAACACAAACAGCGGTAATCTTTTGACAAAGGTTACAACCCTTCCACCACTTTACTAAAACCACAAATTTGGCTGAATTTGGCTGACCATATCCAGGCACGGGCTATCCCACCACTCCGCCTCGTGAGATCACCCCCTATACTCATGTAATATATACATACCTTTTTTCCAGGTGTCTTTGGCTGTGTCTGATGTCATCACAGGCCCTCTGCTTCTCCATCCAGAGGTGGGAAAATTCTAAATGCTAAGGGAGTGGAAACATTTTATGCTGCGTTATTTTACTGAAAGAGGAGCTGCAACGCATCACTAGATTACTGAATTGGTAGGGAATAGTGCTGGTGTTCAGGAGCTTGCACCTTGTGAAGCACTTCAAGCCCTTTTATATTATTTACTATATTGCACTTTGTACGGACTTCTACAGCACCAATTGCACTTCTTAAGCCCCGTACACACGCACCGAATGTCGGCCGAACGATCGGACGTCTTTTGTTGCTGTCCTGTCGGCTGAAAAGTGCTAAAGACTGCACACGAATTTTGTCGGCCAACAACAGCCGACTGCAGAAGTGATGTCATGTGATGGTTAACTTTCCGTGTGTTTTTTCTTTTCTGAGCATGCCCAGTCTTGCTAATCTGCTGTTTGTCGGCCAAATTCTGTACTGACTGGCGAACAATCGGCCGTTCTGGTGACGGCCAACAAATATTTTAAAGTCTGCACGACAGATTCTGTTCGGCCGAAAATGCGCTGTCGGCTGTCGGAAGCATCATACTAACAAGCCTACAATCGGCCGATCGGTCTACAATACGGCCGACAATCGGTACGTGTGTACGGGGCTTTAGAGTCTTTGCACAATTTATGAATTCATTTCATACTTTTTTTCATCAATCAATTTATATATATAGTCCTATTTATTTATTGTACACAATAATCTATACTTATTTTTGCACATTATTTTATACACTTTATTACCATGAATTATCTTTTGTAAGCGCTGTTTTTATTGTTAGTCATTTATGTCTGAGTTTTTACTTGGTGAACAGCAGCTGCAATTCATATATATTAATTAATTTAATAATTTATCTAACACTTTAAAAAAAAAAAATTTGCACTCTCATTCAGCGCGGGTTTTAACTCTTAACATTCAATCTTTAACCAAGCTGAAATTTGGCTTATAGGCAGAGGTGGTCAACTTACTTGATATTGGGTGCTGCAATGCACACTTTGATATAACTAAATATTCCCTAACTCTGTGTTGTGCAAAAAATATGTGCATATATATGAATACTCCAATCTGAAAAATCTTCAAACTATTTATCAAAATATTCATTAAAAATTATTTATCAGAAAATGAAACTATACTATTTAAATATTTAAATATTCAATTTGTGAATAACCAAATGTGTTCACTGCTGCTACATTACAAATTAGCTCTAAAATAAACCATAAACATAGAATCACCCTGTGCAAAAGCAAAATGCGTCTAACAATACAGCACTGTAATAAGAATATATATTGGTAAAATAAATAAAATAAAGCTAAATTAAATAAAGTAAAGTAAAATAACACCACAGTGAAACTGGTGATTAAATAATTATAAATTCATCAAATCTTGTGCCCAAAAAACCCTTTAACCACTTGCCGACTGCCTAACGCCAATCTACGTCGGCAGTCAGCCCCTCACAGGCAAAGTGACGTAGGGCTACGTCCATAGGCGTGCGCACAGGGTGTGCCGGGTGTGCCTGGGCACACCCTAATCACCTAGGGCACATTAGCATTATCGCTCTGTTTGCCAGTGAGGAGATGGGAAAGATCTCCCTCGGACCTGCTCTGCCATAAGAGAAGTGCCACACACTTCTATTTCACTTTGCCAGCAGGGAGAGTAATGTACCGGGGCCATATACATGTAGGCAAACACATGCATGTGTATTTAAACTTTGGGGTGCACACCCTAATGCAATAGGCTGCGCACACCTATGGCTACGTCACTAGCTTGTGAGGGTCTAGGGAGCGAGCGCGCGCCCCCGGAGGCGCGCTCCCGCGTGGTCACGGACCCCCCCGCGCGTGTGACCAGCGGACCCGATGTCCGCCGGTCACTCGGCGATCAGAGGGGGAGAGGGAGAAAGTCAGGCGGCTTGTGTAAACAAGCCATCTGTCATTCTCCTCGCTGTAAAGACACTGATCACACGGATCTAGTATGTAGATCCGTTGATCAGTGTCCTTACAGCTCAAGCCACAGCCAATCACAGTAGAAAGCACGCCCCTAGGGATACACACAGCCCCTCCCTCCCAAATAAAGTTAACCCCTTCACTACCAGTGTATTTTTACAGTAACAGTGTATATGTATAGCACTGATTACTGTAGAAATGTCACTGGTAACCCCAAAAGTGTCACAAATGTCAGTCAAGGGTCCGATCTGTCCGCCCCAATGTCGCAGTACCGCAAGAAAAAATCGCAGATCGCCGCCATTACGCGTTAAAAAAAAAAACAACAAAAATGACAAAAATCTTTCCGCAAACCAATCAAAATACGCTTTTTGCGATTTTTTTTACCAAACATAGGTAGCATAAAACAAATTGGCCGAAAATGTTAAAAAATTTTGATTTTTACATTTTTTTTAGGGGGAATTTCATATAAAAAAATTTGAAAAATATTGCTATTTTTGCAAAATTGACGCTCTTTTTTTGTTTATAGCGCGTGATCAAAAAATCGCACAGGTGATCAAATACCACCAAAAGAAAGGTCTGTTTGTGGGAAAAAAAGTACACCAAATTTGTTTAGGTAGAGCATCGCACGACCGCGCAATTGTCCGTTAAAGTCACGCAGTGCCGAATCGCAAAATACCCCCTGGTCGGAATGGGGGTAAAATCTTCCGGGGCTTAAGTGGTTAAAAAGTTGAATATGACCAAACTCTAGCTTTGATTAAACAGGTCTAGTACGCCAACACTATTGCAGCAAAGAAATGTCAAGAATAGAAAAAGCAAGGGGAAAATGGACTTTCTAGGCACGATAAACTTAAAATAGAACACTTTTATTGTTGATTAACATAAAATCAAAAGACATAGCCCCCTAAAAGGGGAAACAAAGTACACATATAACATGACAAAATGTACCATGCCAAGGAGGCATAAGCTTACAAGTGGTTTACAAAATTTGCATATTAAAAACAAGATAATAAATGAAGACGCTATACGTTACATCCAACATGACTCGAATCCGATGTCAAGGGCAACGCAGAGCGTCCTTTAATAGAGTGGATACAACTTTCACATAAGGGAAGGTTCATGTAGCCAGATGCCCTACATGTTTCGCTTAAAGTTCAAGCTTCTTCCGGAGCTATTAGGATACAAGTTCTGTGTGGCAAGATGAACCAAAATTAATGAAACAGCAAATATGTGTGCAATAATCACAAATCTAGGTCAGTACACCAGACTGACTGACAATTACAATACATTTCATGCAACTTATAAAATTATACAGAAAATTTTTTTTTGGAGGAGATAAACAAACAAAATAAGAAAAATAAACATTTGCACAATCAACACAACACATGATGGAGGTAACACAAGTGAGGAGGGAGTGGGAGGTACACCTCACCATATGAACCCAAATGGTGGCTGATGGTTAAAGGGGCAACGCCCAAAACGATCCCATGAGCAAAACGGGGCCGATGTGGGGAACGGAGAGACATACAAGTAGTTGGCAGAATATCGTAAAAATGAAAAAAAATAATAATAATAAAAAGACCCCCTTAATGGAGTTATACCTACCCCTGTACAGGTGATATACACAGTAGCCGGAGTGTAAGCAGAGACGAGGTAGACAGAGTATCAAGCATATACGGGGGACGATCTGCAGAGGCAGGTCTGAGAGATATATTGCTGTAAACAGATTAGACAAATTGCTTGTCTAGATAGTAAGCCATACGGCGGTAACCTAAAATAGGAGGGAAAAAAAAGGGAAAGATTTGGCAGAGGGTAAGATGTACTGTTGATAGTTACACCATGTGCAAACCAAGAAGGAACCACCTCCTGGATGGTGAAACACCAGAAACGCATGCGGGGGAGCCCAAAGGGGAGTGGATACCCAGTAAGGGCATATAGCTGACACAGCATGCACAGCCCTCCAAGATATATAGAGAGAAGATAGATAAAACCAGTGCATCGTCAAATAGCCAACACCTAAGATAGTAGAATAGCATAGGGTGAATGCCTTGTGAGTAAGTACATAGATGTAAACCAGCCAGTGTAGCCGAAGGGGGAGCACTTACCAATATGGAACAAAGATACACCGAGATGACTTGGTTCAGAATAGAACTAGTCCCTCTGGTAAAAAAAGACTATCAGTAGGTAGTCATGTTAGTAGAGGCTCACAGCTTAGGCAGGTAGGAATACATATATGGATAGACAAAAGCTAAAGGCCAGGACAAAGATAGTTACCGTTCAATAGATCCCCAGTGTATGCCTCACAGAGCCACAGATCGCATCCCCCGGATGGGGATAAAACCACCATAGAGGAGGCATAAGGAGTGCCTCCTTTATAGCGCCGCCGTTCCCGGGTAGTGAGCCACCAGGAAGTGACGTCAACCAAACCCCGGCCGTCACTTCCGCGCATGCGCCAAACACCAGTGCATCAGGGGGACAGGACGCGCCGGAAAAAGCAAGACGCGGAAGGGGAGGAGCCCGAAAGGAGCACCCAGAGGCAGTCCGATGGGCTCACTAAGCCACACACAGCGCCACCAAGAGGTGGAGGCGCCCTATGTGGTTACCTGGCCGCACATCGGTCCCCATAATTCGCCCAAACGACCGGTCAAAGCGCAGCAGCGCCACCAAGTGGAGTCAACGTACACTCAGCCCTCACTAGGTACAATACAAACAGGGAGATATGGTAGTCAAATGAGCCACGGCTCACACAAGAGTTGAAAACAAGGCCAAACACATGTGCGAACCGCTGCTCCTGATAACAAAATCACATTAATATTTAGATATACCTACTTGGCCAGTAGTGGCTTGAAAGTAGATAAGTTTAGTACCGGCACAATAACGGGCACTTAAGGAAGGATGACAGACATAAATCAGAGTTGACAGAAACATGGTGGAAGGGAAGGAAGACAGACAGGCAATAAAAAGAGGGGGGAGGGGGAAAAAGCGGCCAGTGAAAAGACAACAGAAAAACAAAAAGCTTCTATAAAAATGATTTGAAAGAATGCGCCTCATTGAGGCTAGGTCAACTGGTGGCATTAAGGCGTATAATCCAGAGTGACTCCCTCTGTAAAATACGCCTATTCCAATCACCCCCACGGGGGTCTTGAGGAATGACCTCCAATATAAAGAAATGTGCACACTTGTTATTGAACCGGTGGTAGAGGTCCAGATGCCTTGTTATGGGGTGATCATTTTGCCCTTGGAGGAATAATAGACATGATCATTGATTCGACGTCTAAATTGACGTATTGTCTTCCCCACGTAGAAGACCCCACATTCACAGTACATCAGATAGATGACCCCTTGAGTGCTACAATCTGCTTGAAAAGTGGGGGACAGGGTCTCACCGTTAGGCAAATGAAATCTGGTACCCTCTGCCACCCAAGGGCAAAATGCACATTGGTGACACCTGTAGGTACCCCGAAGCCTCAGGGGGGAGGATTTGGTGGATTGATAGAAGCTGCTAGTCAGACGGTCGCGTAGAGACCTTGTCCGCCTAAAGGTCACCTGCGGTGCACTGCTAATATGCTTACGAATGATGGAATCCTCGTAAAGCATATGCCAGTGCCGATTTAGAATGTTTCTCAACAGACCCTGATGGCTGGAGAACTCAGTAATGAGTCTGACTGTCGGTTGAGATGGAACAAGATTCGGTTTATAGAGAAGATTGACTCGGTTGTATGCCTTGCATAGCGTGCTCTTACTGTAACCTCTCTGAAGAAGGCGATCACGCAAAAGGCCGGCTTGTTGGACAAAGTCAGCACTATTTCCAAAAACACATGACTCACCAGACAGCAGCAGTCTGGGTCATTATATATATCACCTGAAGAGGCCCCTATCCTACATTTAAATCATTGGATATGGAAAGGTTGGGAGACAAGGATTTCGGGCACTAAATTTTCATAAAATTGCTTTTTATTAAACAAACACTTTAAAAACATCTAGTGATACAAGCAGATGAGAAAAATCTACATTGAACATAAGACCAGAAAACGGTCGACAGTATGAGATATAATATTACATGAGGTACTAGACCTTCATATAGTATGGGAACAGTTGTGTACAGAACAAGTTGTATTATGCATACATCCAATGTGATATACTTCAAAGCAGACAGAGCCTGCCGGCGGACACCTCGATGCTCAGGGTGCCAGTCAGCGGGGTCGGCTGAAGTTTACAGTAAACACATGGTATACATTACTCATGACAGTTTGCTCAACATGTTTCGCCTTCTCGGTGAAAGCTTCGTCTGGAGCTTAATAATTGTTTTGTCTGTATAAAAACATAAGTAATTTTGAGGAGACAAAATGTATTATTTAATACATATTCCATAAATGAGCATTGATTTATATGATTTAACATATAAAATGCATTATTCTCATTTATGGAATATGTATTAAATAATACATTTTGTCTCCTCAAAATTACTTATGTTTTTATACAGACAAAACAATTATTAAGCTCCAGACGAAGCTTTCACCGAGAAGGCGAAACATGTTGAGCAAACTGTCATGAGTAATGTATACCATGTGTTTACTGTAAACTTCAGCCGACCCCGCTGACTGGCACCCTGAGCATCGAGGTGTCCGCCGGCAGGCTCTGTCTGCTTTGAAGTATATCACATTGGATGTATGCATAATACAACTTGTTCTGTACACAACTGTTCCCATACTATATGAAGGTCTAGTACCTCATGTAATATTATATCTCATACTGTCGACCGTTTTCTGGTCTTATGTTCAATGTAGATTTTTCTCATCTGCTTGTATCACTAGATGTTTTTAAAGTGTTTGTTTAATAAAAAGCAATTTTATGAAAATTTAGTGCCCGAAATCCTTGTCTCCCAACCTTTCCATATCCAAAGTCAGCACTAGATGTACAATTGCGTCTCAACCTTATATACTGAGCGTAGGGTATACTACGCAGTAAGGCTGATGGGTGTGCACTAGAGGCATGTAAGATTGTATTGCCTGACGTGGGTTTGTGGAAAAGTTTAGTGGTCACCTGGCCCTCCAAGTTCTTCATAATGGTTAGATCTAGAAAATTAACTTCACTGGAATGGAAGGAAAATGTAAATTTCAAATTGAAACTGTTGACATTGAGATGTTCGATAAACTCTGTCAAGGCCCCCGGAGAGCCCGACCATACAATAAACACATCGTCAATGTATCTTAACCACACATTGACATGGGTGACATACTGGGTGTAAATCTCATCTGAAAAAATATACCGTTCCCACCCCCCCCAGGTACAGGTTGGCGTAGGCGGGCGCACAACATGTGCCCATAGCCACACCCTGTACCTGGAGGTAGTGGGACCTGTTGAAAGAGAACCAGTTATGGGTCAAAACAAACGTAAGCAGTTTCAAGAGACAGTTGTTGAAGGGCCAGATGCGGCGGTCCTGTTCTGAGAGGAAGGTGCCAATCATCCCGACGCCCTGCTCGTGAGGGATGCTCGAGTACAGAGCCTCGACATCTAACGTCACGAGCAGGGCGTCGGGAGGAAGCACCATCCCCTCGAGAGTCTTCAGAAGGTCCAAGGTATCCTTCACATATGAGGGGAGTCCAACGACATGTGGGAGCAAAAAGAAGTCAATAAATCAACTGGCATGTTCAGTGAGGTTCCCTATGCCAGAGATAATAGGACGCCCAGGGGGGCACTGTAGGCTCTTGTGCGTTTTGGGGAGTGCGCAAAAGGTTGCCTCCCTCGGGAAACGCACATTAAGATAGTTGTATGTATCCTGGTCAATAAGACCTGCCTGGAAGGCCTCCCCTATAAGGGCTTTGTATTCCTCAATGAACTTGACAGTCTTTGAACAATTGATCCTTTTATACCACGATGTGTTATTTAAGATGTCTAGACACATCCGTTCGTAATTCTCTTTAGTCATGAGGACCACATTTCCCCCTTTGTCAGAGGCTTTTATAACTAGGTGGGGGTGCTGTTGTAGATTGCGCAAAGCCCTTATTTGTTTAGGGGAGAGGTTTCCACGGGAAGATGGTAAATAGCATTGTTTGATCTCACTTACACATGCCGATAGAAACGCCCATATTTTGGGATTAGTGGTGAGGTCAGGAAAGGACGTCGACTTGGGTTTGAATTTGCTAGGAGGAGGTGGAGAAGCCTCTATAGAGGAGGATAAGGAAGCAGAAGACATATTTAGAGAGGAATTGGAGCCAGCACGTTAATTTTCCTCCAGCAGGAGGATCAAATCCCCCAAGGCTCCAAATTCTTTGATGGTAAAATTTTTTATTTGTTCAGAGAGCTCACGCTCTTTGTTCTGACGGACATTGTCCTGATCATAGATGAATCTATAGGTCAGGTTACGACAGAACATACAAAGGTCCTTAATAGTATTGTATTTGTCTAGCGGAGTTGTAGGGCAGAAGGTTAGCCCCAACTTAAGCAACTCCAGCTCCTCAGAAGCAAATTTATAGCAAGTTAAATTAATGACTGAAAAGTTCAAGTGGGAGGGATCGGGAGTTGGCTCATCTGAAAATGTGAAGGTTGTGACCCAGAGTTGCCGAAATGAGAATCTAAAGTGGTTTGCCTACTACCAGGCAACAGGGTAATGGAGGAGGGCACAGCCACCATTTGGGTTCATATGGTGAGGTGTACCTCCCACTCCCTCCTCACTTGTGTTACCTCCATCATGTGTTGTGTTGATTGTGCAAATGTTTATTTTTCTTATTTTGTTTGTTTATCTCCTCCAAAAAAAATTTTTCTGTATAATTTTATAAGTTGCATGAAATGTATTGTAATTGTCAGTCAGTCTGGTGTACTGACCTAGATTTGTGATTATTGCACACATATTTGCTGTTTCGTTCATTTTGGTTCATCTTGCCACACAGAACTTGTATCCTAATAGCTCCGGAAGAAGCTTAAACTTTAACCTGCAAAAGGAGATGGCCTAAGACTACAGGAGTTCTACAAGAGATAGTCAGAGGCTGAAGAAATGCTAAAGGAGATGGTCAGAGACTGTAAACATACTACAAGAGTAGTTGAAGACTACTCTTTGTAGTATGCAGTCATTAGAGATGTCGCGAACATAAAATTTTATGTTCGCGAACAGCGAACGCGAACTTCCGCAAATGTTTGCGAACGGTCGAACCGAGCGAACCGCCATAGACTTCAATAGGCAGGCGAATTTTAAAACCCATAGGGACTCTTTCTGGCCACAATAGTGATGGAAAAGTTGTTTCAAGGGGACTAACACCTGGACTGTGGCATGCCGGAGGGGGATCCATGGCAAAACTCCCATGGAAAATTACGTAGTTGATGCAGAGTCGGGTTTTAATCCATAAAGGGCATAAATCACCTAACATTCCTAAATTGTTTGGAATAACGTGCTTTAAATCATCCAGTGTGTGTATACGATCAGGTATGATGTTGTATTGAAAAGGTAGTGTAAGGGTTACGCCCGCTTCACAGTGACAGACCAAACTCTGACAGACCAAACTCCCCGTCTAACGCACCGCAAACAACCGCAAACAGTCCATTTGCAGTGGGCACAGTACAGTCTGTGGGCCTGACACTCAATCAAAATTTTTTAACATTTTAGGCCAATTTTTTTTTTACCATATGTTTGGTAAAAAAAATCGCAAAAAGCGTATTTTGATTGGTTTGCACAAAAGTTATTGCGTTTACTAACAAAGGGAAAGATTTTTGGCATTTTTGTTGTTTTTTTTTTTTAGCGCGTAATGGCGGCGATCTGCGATTTTTTTTGCGGGACTGCGACATTGGGGCAGACAGATCGGACCCTTGACTGACATTTTTGACACTTTTGGGGTTACCAGTGACATTACTACAGTAATCAGTGCTATACATATGCACTGTTACTGTAAAAATTACACTGGCAGTGAAGGAGTTAACTGTATTGGAGAGGGAGGGGTTAAGTGTGTCCTAGGGGCGTACTTCTGACTGTGATTGGCTGTGGCTTGATGTGTAAGAACAGTGATCAACGGTCCTACATAGTAGAACCGTTTGATCATCATTCTTACACAGGGGAGACTGACAGGCGGCTTTGTTTACACTAGCCCGTGACATCGGGTCCGCCGGGCACACGCGCGGGGGGTCCGTGACCACGCGGGAGCGGGAGCGCGCCCCCGGCGGTGCGCACTCGCTCCCAAAACCCTCACATGCTAGTGACGTAGCCCTACGTTACTTTGCCTGTGAGGGGCTGACTGCCGACGTAAATAGTCGTGCGGCAGTCGGCAAGTGGTTAAATGAGTAAATATAATAAAAAATAAAATTCATCCAGAAAAAACAGGAACTGGCTTTTTCATTCAAATTTCAGTAGCGCAGGGATGGTGATAACCTCTTACCAAATAAATAGGATGATAACATATACCAAAATATATGAATCAGATGTGATAAATATAAGCATAAAATCATAAATACATAAAAGCATGAAATCACATCAATAGGAGTCCATAAAGTCCGTAGGTATAAAGTGCATAGAGCAATGAAAGTGCAAACATGAAGGATCCCAGGTGCGACTTATGGGGACCACCCTTGCTTGTCTTGAGTGTAAATAGAGCTTTCTTCTAACATGTCCATAAGTAGGTTAGCGACACTGGGTGCATACCTAGCATCCATAGCCACTCCTTTCGTTTGTAGATAGTAGTCTTGATGGTACCAGAAAAAATGATTAGCCATTGCTAATTTCAGACCTTCCATGATATCTTGTATCTGCATTTGTTTCAATTTAGTTTGTTCCTGTAGTGCACAGGTGTCAAACACAAGGCCCGCGGGCCGAATGCGGCCCCCCAGGCCATTTCATGTGGCCCTCGCACCTCTCCTGCAGCTGCGGCACCCCCCTTGTCTCTGCCCCCACCTTGTCTCTGTAGTCAACTGCAGAGAGGACAGAACTCCTTTGCCAGATCCTGCACTCCTCTGTGCAGCTGTAGAAAGGCTCCTCTTTGCCTCCTTCCAGGATAGGGGTGCTCTGGACATCTAATCCTACAGATATAACCGGCCCTTTGAGGGCAACCATAATGCTGATGCGGCCCGCGATGAAATGGAGTTTGACACCCCTGCTGTAGTGCTTTATTGACTGCTTTGAGGCCATCAGATTGAATAATACTGGTATACAGCGAATTTGCGTCAATAGTAGCTAAAATACATTGCTCAGGGATATGTATTGTTTTGAGAGTGTTAATAAGATCAGTGCTGTCTCTAAGGTATGATTTCCCCATCTTAACTATAGGTTAAAACCCCCATTTGGCATTATTACACTCATAGGTGTGCACAGCCTATTGCATTAGGGTGTGCACCCCAAATCTCAAACATATACTGTATGTGGGTGCGTGCATGTGTATATATACTGACAGTGTCAGTAGGGCAGAGATTGGTGTCAGTAGGGCAGTGACCCATGTCAGTAGTTTTTATTTTTATTATATTGTTTTTAATTTTTTACAATTTTTTTTTTTATTTTTATTTTTTAGGAGCCCAGAAAGGGGGCTTTGGTGAAAAATCAGGACTCTAAACAGGGAGAATATGCACCACATGGGGTGATTAGGGTGTGCCCAGGCACACCTGGCACACCCTGTGCGCACGCCTATGATTACACTATGTGCCTTTTCTTTGCACTTTGAACACCTGTTCCATCGATACCCCACGGACATCTGGAGTACATAGCCCTTAGCCCTGGGACACCACCAGACCCCAACTCCCCCCAGGAATCCTCCCATCTGGGTATCTCCATAGACGTCCAACCTAGGACCTGTAAAGGAGAATAGGATCCACCCACCGGATTTCTACATATACCCGCTCTATACCCCAGTGTGGGGTGGGTATTTCTGGTGAGTGTGCTATTTACCAGAGGGGTCACCGAGCACCTCACCACCCACCACGGGGTCACTTATTGTGTTTTATCCACACGAAGATTGTCACCTATTTAGCGTTAAGTCCACTGCAAAAGGCTTTGCTACTCTGCGCCACACACATCTGCTATATTTAGCGACAACTAACGCTTACAACAAGAACAGGTGTTAACTTGTCACTGAGGCTTTATCAACTGTGCGATGTGAAAATCACCTGCAAAACGCACACTGCTATGCGACCCAAAGTTGTCGCTAAATAAAGAAGATGTGTGTGACACAGAGTAGCAAAGCTTTTTGCAGTGGACTTAACGCTTACAACAAGAACAGCCGTAAAGTTGTCACTGAGGCTTTATCAACTCTGCGCGGTGAAATTCACCTGCAAAACGCACACTGCTATGCGACCCAAAGTTGTTGCTAAATACAGCAGATGTGTGTATTGCTGAAATGTATTTTGCACAATAGCTGACTAGCAAGCACAGATGAAGGTAATAATGTGAGTCTCGCGCTGTCTAGAGGGTTTATATATATATATATATATATATATATATATATATATATATATATATATATATATATATATATATATAGTGCCCCTTATTGCTGCAGATACCAAACAACAGTATTCATTTCTTTATGGTCAAGAGTACCATTCCTAGAGGTTATAGCGAGAAAAGGAAGGAGAGGAGGATTTTATGAACACAATAATAAAGGCGCAATATTGTATAATTGAAGGTGAGCGGCTAGCACACCCAGAGGGGTGATAGGAGCAGAAAATCACCTTGCTTGTTTACACGGTGTATGGTGGAGGTTCAACACAGGGATTAAGAAGAATTTGTACCTCATTTGATAAAGCTTGTTTTTGGACATTTTAGCACTTTATAATAACACTGGATATTGAGAGACTATCACTCACCTATATATTTTGGAGCACAGAACACTTTTTTTGAATATATTTATTATCAATATTGATGACTATTTTATTCATATTTATGGTTTATCACATGTGTTTTTTAGATATATGCACAAGTATCGTGTTTTAGATATTTAACAGGTTTTATTGAATATTAATACACTGAACATCTTAATGATTTATTTATTGATACACTAATTAATTGACTAGCAAGCACGTTTACCTGCTGTAGATATATCAGCAGTGCAACGTGCTCACTAGACAGAACCCTGACACTTAAAACTATCCCTACAAAAACTAGATTATTGAATCTAACTATAGTGGTATATAGTACCCTAACTACACTGCATATCCCTTTCCTCACACTAAAAGAACAGCTCCATACAGCAGAAGATAATTTCTAACTGACACTGTCCCTTTAATTTTTTTTTTCTAATTCAAACAGCACAATTTCTGTATTTCTAACTACACTGACAATCTTTCTGTAAGCTGACTGCTCTTCTGCTGATCTGAAGCTTTACAAGCAATCGGCTATGCAGCAAAAGTTGTTTAGCACAGCAGGAGAAACACAAATGTTTCCAGTCTCTTCCAAAGCCTCTGTATTACAGTGCTAGAGGTTAGGCGGGGCTAAGTTATATACTGGGGGGGGGGCGTATTCACTCCTGATTGGCCTCTGGTCCCCGTAGTCACTCCAATCACGTTCCTAGCAGACTCCTGCCCCCTCATTGGCTTTTACTGACGTTTCTTGGCCAATCACGGGCTTTTAAAGCTCACTTCCTTTCCCATTGCATTTTGGGTGGTTTGGGTGACCCGAATTCCAAACTTTTACCGCAAAAAGTTCGGAATTCAGCCGAATTTCGAACACCCAATGTTCGGGTCGAACCGATGGTCGACCCGAACTGTTCGATTATCCCTAGCTGGCAGCACTCATATGTCTATTTCCCAAAGAGAACCTCTGGATATGATGCTGAGCATGAGCACTTAACTTCTTTGGTTTACTATGGTGAGGCCTGTTCTGAGTGGAACCTGTCCTGTTAAACCGCTGTATGGTCTTGGCCACCTTGCTGCAGGGTCTGTGCAATCTTCTTATAGCCTAGGCCAGTGATGGCGATGCTTTGCACCCCAGGTGTTTTGGAACTACATTTCCCATAAAGCTAAACTACACTGCATAGTGCATGGGCATTATGGGAAATGTAGTTCCAAAACATCTGGGGTGCCAAGGTTCGCCATCGCTGGCCTAGGCCATCTTTATGTAGAGCAACAATTCTTTTTTTCAGATGCTCAGAGAGTTCTTTGCCATGAGGTGCCATGTTGAACCTCCAGTGACCAGTATGAGAGAGTGAGAGCCATAACACCAAATTTACCACACCTGCTCCCCATTCACACCTGAGACCTTGTAACACCAACAAGTCACATGACACCGGGGGGGGAAATGGCTAATTGGGCCCAATTTGGACATTTTCACTTAGGGGTGTACTCACTTTTGTTGCCAGCGGTTTAGACATTAATGGCTGTGTGTTGAGTTATTTTGAGGGGACAGCAAATTTACACTGTTATACAAGCTGTACACTCACTACTTTACATTGTAGCAAAGTGTCATTTCTTAAGGCTACGTTCACATGTGGGCGGAAATCGCGGCAACATCGCACAGCATTTTGGGTGCCATTGCAAATCACGGGCATCGCACAGGCGTCCCGCGATTTGCAATGATTTCCGGATCGCGGGCAGAATCGCGGTGATTCTGCCCGTGATCCGCTACGCCCACATGTGAACGTAGCCTCAGTGTTGTCACATGAAAAAATATAATAAAATATTTACAAAAATGTGAGGGGTGTACTCACTTTTGTGAGATACTATAGGTGAGTATATCTGGCTTCACAAGGTAAGGGGAAAAAAATAATTTAGTGGGGCTTTAAGGGGTTTACGGTGCCGGGAATTAAGGAGTTACACAAAGATCTGCGTAATAATTAGTCAGCATTTCTACTTTAAGCCCTTGCTAAAATGAAGTTTCCTCATTACAGTGAAAAATCTCCATGTTCTTTTCAAGAATCAGCAACCGAACTTAATGCAGACAAAGGATGCAATGAAATGCTCAATCTCTTGCCAGAGGGGATGAAATATAAATTATCTTTGATTGTAAATTTGTAATTTTTGCTCTGATCAATACAAAAATAGTTATGCTGCAGCTTAGAAGCAAGATGTTATTGATCTCCAGTCTTAGCATGTTAAGGAAAGTGCAGAACTGAAGAGAAATGCTAGGCGGTGTGTATTGTAAAATACTATCGTTTTCCTTTTCTTTTTTCTTTTCTTTCTTTATTTTCTATTTTTTTTTTTTTTTTTTTTATTAAACTGGTAAGCATGACTGCTCTCGGAATGTTCATTATTTGAGTGAATTTTGACAATTCATATTCCATCCCAGGGAAAAACTCTGAGCCTGTCATTAATAATGCAGACTGAAGAAAGGCGCTAAGGAGCGACTGTGAAACTGTACAGTGGCTGAGAGTTTTGCATTATGATCAATAAAGTTCCTTACAAGTAAAGATAAAAAATATAAAAAAATATGACAAAAACCACAAAACCTTACATGGAAACCATAAGAAGAAAAAAAAAAAGATTTAAAGAACTAAAAAAAAATGATTTTCTTTCATTCTATATCACATTAGTAATAAGGTTTGAGAATTGAAGCTCAAGAGAGTCGGTGAAAACTGGACTTTTTGATTAGGGAGTAGGGGAAGTTCATAAAAAAAGTTTTTCATCTTATATCAGCTTAATAATGTAGACGGAATATTGAAGACAGAAAGGGAATAGAGATCTATATAGCAACTAAAGTCTTGCAGAGATTTGTATATGGGAAATGTAAAAGTTCTATAAGAAGAAAAGAAAAAGAAAAAAACACTTGAGCAACCCAAGGATTATGATTAAATAAGGATTATCTTCATGGGATGCTCCTTGGACCCTCTTCTCAAAGGGTTCATGCTATTTCCAATGCATTAGGGAGTTAAAGTATTTTACAAAAATGTAAAATATTGCAGATTAACCACTTTACCACCGGAGGATTTTGCTGTCTTACGTCCAGGCCACTTTTTGCGATTCGGCACTGTGCGACTTTAACTGACAATTGCGCGGCCGTGCGACGCCGTACCCAAACAAAATTTACGTCCTTTTTTTCCCACAAACAGAGCTTTCTTTTGGTGGTATTTGATCACCTGTGCAATTTTTACTTTTTGCGCTATAAACAAAATAAGAGCGTAAATTTTGAAAAAATAACAATATTTTTTACATTTTTTTATATGAAATTCCCCCCCCAAAAAATTTAAAAATCAACATTTTTTTACATTTTTGGCCAATTTGTTTTCTGCTACCTATGTTTGGTAAAAAAAAATCACAATAATAATTGATCGGTTTGCACAAAAGTTATTGCGTTTACTAACGAAGGGAAAGATTTCTGTCATTTTTGGTGGGGTTTTTTTGAGTAATGGCGGCGATCTGCGATTTTTTTTTGCGGGACTGCGACATTGCGGCGGACAGATCAGACCCTTGACTGACATTTTTGACACTTTTGGGGGTACCAGTGACAATACTACAGTAATCAGTGCTATACATATGCACTGTTAGTGTAAAAATGACACTGGCAGGGAAGGATTAAACTGTATTGGAGAGGGAGGGGTGGTCTGTGTCCTAGGGGTGTGTTTCTAACTGTGATTGGCTGTGGCTTGATGTGTAAGAACAGTGATCAACGGTGCTACATAGTAGAACCGTTTGATCACCACTATAAATATGCACTGTTACTGTAAAAATGACACTGGCAGGGAAGGGGTTAATTGTATTAGAGAGGGAGGGGTTAATGTATGCCTGGTGCTTACTAATGTGTGTGGGGGGAGGTGACTGAGTGACACAGGGACAGATCGAGGGTTCAACTATGCTGAACCCTGCAATCTGACCCTGCCTGTCACTTAGGAGATCCGCCCGCTTTGTTTACACAAGCGGGTGGATCTCCACACTCGATTCCCCGACGATCGGGGAAGAGCAGCGGCGATCGCCGCTGCTCCTCCCCTGGCCCGACTCCCGCTGTGACTGAATACAGCGGGAGCGAGCCTCCGGCGGTGCGCGCGTGCCGCCGAGAAAGGGGAGTGTCTGGCGACATACCACTTTGCCGCAGTAGTGCTCGAGTGAGCAGACGGCAAGTGGTTAACTATGGTGGCAGAATTTAAGTCTCCTTTTTTTTTTTTTTAACATGTTATACTTACCTCCTCTGTGCAGTTGGTTGCACAGGACAGCCCAGATCCTCCTCTTCTCGGGGTCCCTCCTTGCTGCTTCTAGCCCCTCCCTCCTGTTGAGTGCCCCCACAGCAAGCAGCTTGCTATGGGAGCACTCGAGCCGAGCTGCAACACTGCGTGTCCATTCAGACACAGAGCTGCTGTTCGGCCCTGCCCCCTCTCTCTCCTGATTGGCTAACTGACTTTGATTGACAGCTATGGGAGCCAATGGCCATGGCTGTGTCTCAGCCAATCAGGGGGGGATTCCCAGACGGCAGTGGGACTCATGGACATTGCTGGATAGAGAAGGGGGGGCTGAAAGGGGCTGCTACACTGAAGGCTTTTTATCCTAATGCATAGAATGAATTAAGATTAAAAAAAAAAAAAAACCTTCTAACTTTACAACTCCTTTAACCACTTGCCAATCACATGCCGCAGATATACTGCATTAGTCTGGCTCGGCTGCGCAAACCGCTGTACTTTTACAGAAGTTTGCTGAAGCGCTCCTTGGGGCACGCGCCCACCCTCATTAGGAAGTGGGGAAGACGATCCATGGGGATGGCGGCCGCAATTTCTGCCGGGCCACCCACGATTGCTCCCCACTGATGAGAGAACGGAATGAACACAGAGCGCTGTGAGACTTGCATCAAATGTAGAGCTTTAAGGAGACCGCCACTCGCTGTTTCTTCTTTAAGGGCTTTCTTTGCCCATGTTTATTAAAAGAAAACTAAGTACAGAAAACAAATGTGTCCCTCGCAGGGGTTTCAGCATTTCAGTCATTAGCAAAATAAATGATCATTAAGCCCCTCTGGCTTGAACTTGCAGCGCTGCTGCTCTGGCCTCAAAATCCAGGCCCTTGTCTGTCTCCCACAGACTTTGCTCACCAAACAGGGTGCAAACGGATCGCTCCCACATGGAGCCCTTCTGACTCCTGGGCCAGACCTCCTGTCTGCCAGGGTGGAGCCCAGAACCACGGTCAGGTTACTACTAAAAGCCCAGCACACACCTGACCAATTATTATGCTGGCTGTTCTGAATATCTGGACCCAGGATTGGAGATTTCATCCAACCCGGATCACTTAGAAATCTCCAGGCTCAAGGTCCCAAACTGGACTTTTTAAAACACAGAGGAAACTGAAAAACCAGTTTCCTCTTCATGTTACAAGCTCCCTGGAGCCCCTCAACCTCAAAAATATTGTTTTGTTTTTTTTCAGAATTGTTGCACTTTTTTCGTTTATCACGCAAAAAATTAAAATCGGAAAGGAGATCAAATACCACCAAAAGAAAGCTCTAATGGTGAGAAAAAAGGACATCAATTGTATTTTCGGTACAGTGTTGCATGACTGTGCTATTTTCCATTACAGTAAAGTAACGCAGTACTGAATCATAAAAAATGGTCTGGTCATTAAGGGGGCAAATCCTTCTGCTCCAGAAGTGGTTAAATAACAAACATGTTATACTTACCTCCTCTGTGCAGTTGGTTGCACAGGACAGCCCCTCCTCTTCTCAGGTCCCTTTTTGCTGCTTATAGCCCCTCCCTCCTGTCGAGTGCCCCCATAGCAAGCAGCTTGCTATGGAGGCACCTGAGCTGAGCTGCAGCTCCGTGTGTCCATTCAGACACAGAGCTGCTGTTCTGCCCTGCCCCCTCTCTCTCCTGATTGGCTAACTGACTTTGATTGTCATCCATGGGAGCCAATGGCAGCATAGCTGTGTCTCAGACAATCAGGAGGGAGAGTCCCGGACGGATGAGGGACTCGTGGACATCGCTGGATATAGATGGGGGGGGGGGGGGCTGAGGGAGGCTGCTACACCGAAGGTTTTTTATCTTAATGCATTAAATGCATTAAGATAAAAAAAAAACCTTCTGACTTTACAACTCCTTTAAAGCGGAGTTCCGGGCACAAAATCTGTATTTTTTTTTGTGCCCCTCCACTAGCTACACATAACCTGAAAAGGAATTGGATAGTTTTTTTTTTTTTTTTTGGTACACTCACCTTGTAATCGAAGATCGTAAATACTCACCTCAGGGTACTTCCTCCTCCAGCGCCGCGGCTCACCCCGTCACTTCCTGCCTCGCGATGATTCCTGGGAGCTGAACGTCATCGCTCCCAGGAATCAATGCGACGGCACCGGCCCCGCACGTCACTTCCGGGCGACACCGCATTCCCCTGCTAAACAGCTTCTGGGCATGCCCAGAAGCTGTTTAGGAATGCGGCGCCGCACCGGAAGTGACGAGAGGGGCCGGTGCGGCGCATTCTGGGAGAAGAAGACACCGAAGAGGACCGCGCCGGCTTCAGCTGCCCACAAGAGAGATGGAAACGCTGTGGAAGAAATTTTCAAAGTAAGTATTTCTTCTTGCAGGTAAGTGCGAACCGGGACAGATCAGAGGCTAGCCATTGTGGAATGTGCTAGCCCTGACTGTCCCGGGGGTATGTTCATCAAAAAATGAGATCTGTGCCCGGAACTCCGCTTTAAGCAACCCATAGATTAGTCATTATTTTTCGTTCAACCAGTACGTTGAATGAAAAAAATTACCCAATTTCCCCATCCATACATTCGAGGTGGGTAAATAAATCCTCCCTGTGGAGTCATTGCATTCTGACATGGCGTGGGCGATCAGCCCGCTATCATGGAAATAGAGGATTGCGGTGAAACACATTTTACACTTTGATATGTGAATGCAACCTTTGGATTTTAACCGCTTGCTGACCGTATACTGTATATATACGGCGGCAAGGTGGCTCTCCTGCGCTGGATCACGTATCTAGTACATGATCCAGCACTTCCTGGTCGGGAGCACGCATGCGCGCCACCAGAGGCACGCTCCCTCTGTGATTATTAACAGCGGGAGCCAATAAGAAGATACAGTGTACTCAGCGTCTGCCGGCACCCACCGATTATTCGTTACACAGGTAGAATGGCAGTCTGCCTATGTAAGCAAGACAGATCGCCATTCTGTCAGCAGGGAAGACATTGATCCTGTGTTCCTGATAAGCAGAAACACTGATCTCCGCCTTCCTCTAGTAAAAGCACCTCTCACAGTTTAGCAAAGCACAGGCTAGGAACACATTTAACCCTTTGATCGCCCATGATGTTAACCCCTTTCCAGCCAGTGTCATTAGTACGGTGATAGCAGTACAGTGCATATTTTTTAGTATTTAACACTGTATTAGTGTCACTGGTCCCCAAAAAGTGTCAAAAGTGTCAGTGAGTGTCCCAATTGTCCACCACAATATCACAGTACTGCTATAAGCCGCTGATTGTCGCCAGTACTAGTAAAAAATAAATAAATAAAAATTACATAAATCTATTCCACAGTTTGTAGGGGTATATAATATACGCTTATTGGGATTTTTTTTTTTTTTTTTACCAAAAATATGTAGCAGAATACATATTGACCTAAATTAACCTGTTGCCGACCACCCGACACTTTTTTACTGTGGCAGGGAGGCTCTTCTGTGTGGACCAACATAGACCTGCGTCGGTCGGGCACTGCAGTGCGCGGGGCAGTGGGGAAGCTAATGTACGGGTCAGGCGGCTCCGATTGCCGCCTGACACCCGCGATCGCTCCCCGCTGAGAGAGAAGAACGGTCAGCTATTGTAAACACAGCTGACCGTTCTTCTCCCTGGAATGATCACAGAGCGCCTGTGATCCTTCTATATAGGAACACAGGTCTCTATGATCATTTCACAAGCCACGCCCCCCCACAGTTAGAATCACTCCCCTAGGCTCACATTTAACCCCTTGATCACCCACAGTGTTAACCCCTTCCCTGCCAGTGTCAATATTACAGTAACAGAGCATATTTTTAGCACTGATTACTGTAGTAATGTCACTGGTCCCCCCAAAAGTGTAAAAAATGTCAGTTAGGGGTCCGATCTGTCCGCCGCAATGTCGCAGTCACACTAAAAAATCGCAGATCGCCACCATTACTAGTAAAAAAAGAAAAAAAAAACAATAAAAATGACATAAATCTTTCCCGTAGTTAGTAGGCGTGATAACTTATGGGCAAACCAATCAAAATACGCTTATTGCGATTTTTTTTTTACCGAGAATATGTAGCAGAAAACAAATTGGCCTAAAATGTTAAAAAAATTAAAAATTGTTAAAAATAGCAGAGGTGATCAAATAACACCAAAACAAAGCTCTATTTGTGGGGGAAAAAAGGACATCAATTTTATTTGGGTACAGCATCGCACAAACCGTGCAATTGTCCGTTAAAGTAGCGCAGTGCCGAATTGCAAAATATGGCCTGGTCATTAAGGGGGAAAATCTTCCGGTCCAGCAGTAGTTAATAAAGAAATTAGATTTTTTACATTTTTTTATTGAATGTGTTTTATGGCAGAAAGTAAAAAAATATAGTTTTTTAAAAAAAATAAATTGTGAGTTTGTTTTTGTTTATAAAAATATAAAAACTAAAAACTAGAGAGGTGATCAAATACCGCCAAAAGGAAGCTCTATTTGTGGTATAAAAAAAAAAGTCATACATTTTATTTAGGCTCAACTGCACAATTGTCAGTTAACCACTTAAGCCCCGGAAGATTTTACCCCCTTCCTGACCAGGCCCTATTTTGCGATTTGGCACTGCGTAACTTTAACAGACAATTGCGCGGTCGTGCGACGCTGTACCAAAACGAATTTGACGTCGTTTTTTTCCCACAAACAGAGCTTTCTTTTGGTGGTATTTGATCACCTGTGCGATTTTTTGATAATGCGCTATAAACAAAAAAAGAGCGACAATTTTGCAAAAATAACAATATTTTTCACATTTTTTTATATGAAATTCCCCCCCAAAAAAATGTAAAAATCAAAATTTTTTAACATTTTCGGCCAATTTGTTTTATGCTACATATGTTTGGTAAAAAAAAAATCGCAAAAAGCGTATTTTGATTGGTTTGCGCAAAATTTATCGCGTTTACTAACAAAGGGAAAGATTTTTGTCATTTTTGTTGTTTTTTTTTTTTTAACACGTAATGGCGGCGATCTGCAATTTTTTTGCGGTACTGCGACATTGGGGCGGACAGATCGGACCCTTGACTGACATTTTTGACACTGGGGGTACCAGTGACATTACTGCAGTAATCAGTGCTATACATATGCACTGTTACTGTAAAAATTACACTGGCAGGGAAGGGGTTAACTTTATTGGAGAAGGAGGGGTTAAGTGTGTCCCTAGGGATGTGCTTCTAACTGTGCAGGGATGTGGCTTTACATGTAACAGCAGAGATCTACGGTCCTACATAGCAGGACTGTTAGATCTGTGCTGTTACACCAGGGAGAATGACAGGCGGCTGTGTTTACATAAGCCACCTGCCTTTCTCCCTTCACAGCGGACGATCGCGAGTGACCGGCGGACATAGGGTCCGCCGGTCACTCGCGCGGAGGTGTCCGTGAACGAGCGGGGGCAGGAGCGTGCCTCCGGCGGCGCATGCTCGCCCCCTATTGGCTCACAGGCTAGTGACGTACCAGTACATCACTTTGCCTCGCCGGGGCTGACCGCCGCAGTATATGTACTTGCCGCGGTCGGCAAGCGGTTAAAGTAACGCAGTGCCGTATTGCAAAAAAATGGCCTGGTCATGAAGGGGACTAAACCTTCCGGAGCCGAAGTGGTGAATAAAGGTACAGTTTTTACATACTTTACTATGGACTTGTATTCTTCCTTTTCATGGTGATGTCTACAGGTGAAGGTGCTTCATACAGCTAGCTTGTCCCAGGAGGCTATTGGATGTTCACTCAGCTTTAGCACGTTTGACCATTTATAACCTAATGGTCTGTACTGTCCAGTAAGAGGCTGCTTTCAATGGTGATACACGGTGGTGAAAGCATTTTGATGACAGGAATGTGAATGCACATCAGGTCAACAGATGAACTGTTGTCGTTTATATGCTCTTAATTGGATTTTATTATTTTACGTGCACCTTAACCACTTCAGCTACATAAGGTTTTACCCCCTTAATGACAGGGCCATTTTTTGCAATCCGGCACTGCGCTACTTTAACCACTTAAGCCCCAGGCCGATTTTTCGCACTTGCTGTTTACAAGTTAAAATCTGTTTTTTTTTGCTAGAAAACTACTTAAAACCCCCAAACATTATATTTTTTTTCAGAGACCCTAGAGAATAAAATGGAGATTATTGCAATATTTTTTATCACACAAATCACGTATTTGCGCAGCGGTCTTCCAAACGCAATTTTTTTGGAAAAAAAATCACTTTTCTTAATTAAAAAATAAGAATCCAGTAAAGTTAACCCAATTTTTTTCAATAATGTGAAAGATAATGTTACGCCGAGTAAAAGGATACCCAACATGTCATGCTTCAAAATTGCGCACGCTCACGGAATGGCCAGATCGCCGCCATTACTAGTTAAAAAAAAAAACAATAAAAATGACATCAATTTCCTGTAGTTAGTAGCTGCGATAACTTTTGCACAAACCAATCAAAATACGCTTATTGCTATTCTCTTTTTACCAAAAATATGTAGCAGAAAACAAATTGGCAAAAAAAGTTAAAACATTTAGATTTTTACATTTTTGGGGGGGGGGGGGAATTTCATATAAAAATGTGAAAATGTGAAAAATGTAGTTATTTTTTTAAAAATGTCGCTCTTTTTTTGTATATATAGCGCAAAAAGTAAAAATTGCACAGGTGATCAAATACCACCAAAAGAAAGCTTTATTTGGGGCCGGGGGAAAAAAAGGACATAAATTGAATTTGGGTACAGCGTCGCACGTCACTGGTACCCCCAAAAGTGTCAAAAATGTCAGTAAGGGGTCCGATCTGTCCACCGCAATGTCGCAGTCCCGCAAAAAAAATCGCAGATCGCCGCCATTACTCGTTAAAAAAAGAAAAACAATAAAAATTTTATTTTTTTCAAAATGTACGCTCTTTTTTTGTTTATAGCGCAAAAAGTAAAAATCGCACAGGTGATCAAATAGCAGCAAAAGAAAGCTCTGTTTGTGGGAAAAATAGGACGTCAATTTCATTTGGGTACAGTGTCGCATGACCGCGCAATTGTCCGTTAAATTCCGTTTAGTGCCGAATCGCAAAATAGGCTCTGGTCTTAAATCCTCCGGGGCTTAAGTGGTTAACTTAAGGACCCTTTAACACCATTGTTGTCTATGAGGAGGCAGTTGTTAACCACTTGCCGACTGCCGCACGACTATTTACGTCGGCAGTCAGCCCCTCACAGGCAAAGCGACGTAGGGCTACGTCGCTAGCCTGTAAGGGTTCTGGGAGCGAGCGAGCGTGCGCCGCCGTATACGCACTCCCGCTCAGTCACGGACTCCCCCCCCCCCCCCGTGGTGTGCCCGGCAGACCCGATGTCCATGTCCGCCGGGCACTCGCGATCATCCGTGACAGCGGGAGAAAGGCAGGTGGCTAGTGTAAACAAAGCCGCCTGTCAGTTCTCCCTGTGTAGGAATGGTGATCAAACGGTTCTACTATGTAGCACCGTTGATCACTGTTCTTACACATCAAGCCACAGCCAATCACAGTTAGAAACACACCCCTAGGACACAGACCACCCCTCCCTCTCCAATACAGTTTAATCCTTCCCTGCCAGTGTCATTTTTACACTAACAGTGCATATGTATAGCACTGATTACTGTAGAAATGTCACTGGTAACCCCAAAAGTGTCAAAAATGTCAGTCAAGGGACCGATCTGTCCGTCCCAATGTCACAGTCCCACAAAAAAAATTGCAGATCGCCGCCATTACTCGTTAAAAAAAACAACAACAAAAATGACGAATCTTTCCCTTTGTTAGTAAACGCAATAACTTTTGCGCAAACCAATCAAACTACGCTTTTTGCGATTTTTTTTTTTTTTACCAAACATATGGTAAAAAAAAAAAATGGCCTAAAATGTTAAAAAATTTAGATAAAAAAATGTGAAAAATATTGTTATTTTTGCAAAATTGATGCTCTTTTTTTGTTTATAGTGCATGATCAAAATTCGTACAGGTGATCAAATACCACCAAAAGAAAGCTCTGTTTGTTGGAAAAAAAGAATGCTAAATTCGTTTATGTACAGCATCACACGACCGCGCAATTGTCCGTTAAAGTCACGCAGTGCCGAATCGCAAAATAGGCCCTGGTCAGGAAGGGGGTAAAATCTTCCGGGGCTTAAGTGGTTAACAGACATGTGTCCATTTACACCCGCCTGCATCCAATCCAGGCCACCAAAAACCGAGAGATGGGGATCTAGCGGAGCGGACTGGATGACAGTCAAATGGAAATGGACAGGTGGTCTGTTTTCATCTGGCCACCCCGTAGAGAACAGCGAGCTGTGTCCGTGTCTGCTCTACATAGCGGAGCGGACATGTACCTGTCACCCACTGGCTCAGCCGGGATCAGCAGACAGATCCCCCGCTGAGCAGGCAGATCTGCTTGATGGAGTCCACCCCGTGTGAAAGGGGACCTTAAGCACCATATTTATTAGGAGGTGTTGTGTTGTTATCTTTGGTGGATTAGTTCTCCTTTTATTGTTTTCAATCTTATTACAATTGATATTCTTTATTCTTTACAAAGATTTATTTTTCTTTTGTTCTTTTTGGACCCAGTAGAGAGTTTTATGTGTTTGGGGTCGTTATCATGTTGGAATTCTGCCCTGCAGCCCAGTCTCAGAAGGAAGGGGATCATACTCTGCTTCAGTATGTCACAGTACATGTTGGCATTCATGGTCCCCTCAATGAACTGTAGCTCCCCAGTGCCGGCAACACTCATGCAGCCCCAGACCATGACACTCCCACCACCATGCTTGACTGTAGGCAAGACACACTTGTCTTTGTACTCCTCACCTGGTTGCCGCCACACACGCTTGATACCATCTTAACCAAATAAGTTTATCTTGGTCTCATCAGACCACAGGACATGGTTCCAGTAATTCATGTCTTAGTCTTCCTGTGCATCTTTAGAAGAGACTTCCTTCTGGGATGACAACCATGCAGACCAATTTGATGCAGTGAGCGGTGTATGGTCTCAACGCTGACAGACTGACCATCCACCCCTTGACTGACATTACCTTGCATATAAGCCTTCAAAATGGGGACATTTGATTTTTCAAATTCGGGTTCCATAGACTTCAACAGGGTTTGCATCCAAACTTTTGCGATGTTTAAGAGTTCTGGCACGAACTGGGGGGGGGGGGGGGGGGTGTTTGGTTCATCTCTAGTTAGAGTTAGTAGTACAGAAGTGAACTTAGCAGGGCTAACAGTGATTTAAATAACACAGGGGGTGCTGAAAGTTAGAAGCTCACCAGAGCTTTTTGCATTTAAAGACCTTTTTTTTAACCTTTACTATTAAAATTATTATTATACAGGATTTATATAGCGCTGACAGTTTACACAGCGCTTTACAACTACAATACACTTTAATACAGTAAAGCAAACTAACAAGCAAACTTGGAAATATTAAGAAAAAAAAAAATTCCATGGCATGTACGTATTTTTCATATGACTAGATTAGATTGGGTTTTAAAATGTATAATTTATATTAAATGTAATTTCTATTAGAATTATCATAATTTTTTTCTACCCTAAATGTTTACATCAAAATATTTTACATTACATTTTAGTTGATGCTAAAACTTTTTAACTTTTTTTTTTCTAAATAGAGTAGGGAATGAATAAAACCTCGACCTGGTTTATTTTTTATTTTTTTTTCCAACTGGGAAAAATGAACTTAATTTTCTGTCCCATAGACATATCAGGTGGTGAGATTAAATCTCTCAGCAGTAAGGGAAATCACCTCTTAAAAACGTATCAGAACTCCTCAGAACATATGTCCCCACATTGGAAAATATTCCCTTTAATCTTGCTCTGGTGAGAAATTTTTGCTTTCCCCTTGCTTCTAGACTTCAGGACAAATAGAATGGGGGCAACAGGGACACAGACAATAATTAAAACATAAAGAGGTTCCAATCTTCTCCTATTTTATAAATATATATATATATATAATTACCGTAATTAGAATTTTTCACTAAGTCACAAGAAAATTAAAAAGGTATGTTTTAATACACTGCTGCATACATTTAAATTTAATGCCATGGAAATTGATTTATTCTTTTTTTTTTTATATTTGCCAGTTTGCTGGCTGTTCCCCATGTTTCTGCATACGAGCAGACCCACACACACATATATATATATATATATATAATTAACTAGGATTTTGCACTAAGTCACTAGAAAATTAAAAAGGTATACATACACTGCTGCATAAAATTAAATTTAATGCCATGGACATTTTTTTTTTTTTCAAATATTTGCCAGTTTGCTGGCTGTTCCTCATGTTTCTGCATATGAACAGACCCATATATATATATATATATATATATATATATATATATATATATATATATAATTAACTAGGATTTTGCACTAAGTCACAAGAAAATTAAAAAGGTATATATTAATACAATTTATTCTTTTTTTTAAATATTTGCCAGTCTGTTGGCTGTTCCCCATGTTTCTGCATACGAGCAGACCCACACACACATATATATATATATATATATATATATATATATATATATATATATATAATTAACTAGGATTTTGCACTGAGTCGCAAGAAAATTAAAAAGGTTTACATACACTACTACATAAATTTAAATTTAATGCCATGGACATTTTATTTTTATTTTTTTAATATTTGCCAGTTTGCTGGCTGTTCCTCATGTTTCTGCATATGAGCAGACCCATATATATATATATAATTAACTAGGATTTTGCACTAAGTCACAAGAAAAATTAAAAAGGTATACATACACTGCTGCATAAATTTCAATTTAGGAGTTGTAAAACTCTATTACATTTTCAACTTTTTCATTAGGACGAAAAGTCCCAAACCAAACCAAAAAAAAATAAAAGTTGTTTCTTTTGTGTTCTATAATACATGGGTAAACAAGTACCTAAAATTCAGGAAGCAAGATGTATTTAAGATTTCTTTTGCCCAAGCACATATTTGGGTATTGGTAGCCTTATCAAATATTGACAAATGTGAAATGGTAACAATCTGTCAGTGTCAAAAAAGTGATGCCCACCTCCATTTTACAAATGATCCAATTAAGGCGAACACGTAGCCTATAAAAGTCAAAATCAACAATGCACTGCACTCTGACAGCCCATCTAGCATATAAAATCAATACTGTATTCACTTTCTTTCTGGCACTGAAGCAACAGTACCAACTTTCCCACCTTTTTAGTCAAATATACAATCGATCATATCTTAGTACTTAGGGAACAGTGGCTGGAGATGAATTCACAATGCAACCTTCCATCACTTTTTTTTTTTTTTTTGCCTGAATGCAATATCTGTTAACAGGGCTCTAGATTTTAAAATAAAACGAAAATAAAAAGCAATAGTCTTTTTTTTTTTTCTTGAAAATCCACCTCTGTTTTATTTAATGTTAAAACCAAATGAAAAAAAAATATATATATTTATGTTCACAGTATATATTTTTTTCTTCCATATTGTATCATAATAACCCCTTCAGGTTATGGTAAGGATTGGCTAAAAAAAAAAACATCAATAAAAACTATTAGAACTTTAGCAAATGCCTTCTTAACCACTTAAGCCCTGGAAGATTTTACCCCCTTCCTGTCCAGGGTTTTTTTTGCGATTTTTCACTGCGTGAATTTAACGGACAATTGCGCGGTCGTGCAACGCTGTACCTAAACGAATTTGACGTCCTTTTCTTCCCACAAACAGAGCTTTCTTTTGGTGGCATTTGATCACCTGTACGATTTTTTGATCATGCGCTATAAACAAAAAAAAGCGTAGATTTTGCAAAAATAACAATATTTTTCACATTTTTTTATATGAAATCCCCCCCAAAAAATGTAAAAATCTAAATTTTTTAACATTTTCAGCCAATTTGTTTTATGCTACATATGTTTGGTAAAAAAAAATCTCAAAAAGCGTATTTTGATTGGTTTGCGCAAAAGTTATTGCGTTTACTAACAAAAGGGAAAGATTTTTGTCATTTTTGGTGTTTTTTTTTAACGAGTAATGGCGGCGATCTGCGATTTTTATTTGCGGGACTGCGACATTGCGGCGGACAGATCGGACCCTTGGCTGACATTTTTGACACTTTTGGGGTTACCAGTTACATTACTGCAGTAATCAGTGCTATACATATGCACTGTTACTGTAAAAATGACACTGGCAGGGAAGGGATAACTGTATTGGAGAGGGAGGGGTTAAGTGTGTCCTAGGGGCGTGTTTCTAACTGTGATTGGCTACTGGTGTAAAAACAGAGATCAACGGTCCTACATAGTAGAACCGTCTGATCTCCATTTTTACACAGGGGAGAATGACAGGCGGCTTGTTTATATTGGCCGCCTGCCTTTCTCCCTTCCCGGTGAACGATCGCAAGGCGATGTCCGCCGGTCACACGCACTGACTTGTTAGGGAATGAGTCGGGGCGGGCGTGTGCCCGCCCGCTATTGGCTCACAAGCCAGTGACAGGCTAGTGATGTACCGGTACGTCACTTTGCCTGGCCGGGGCTGACCGCCGCAGTATATGTACTTGCGGCGGTCGGCAAGTGGTTAAAGGAAATATATATTCAAGTATAACTAAAGGAAATAAAAACTTTTTTTTTTTTTTAATTTGGGTGGAGTGGAGAGGTATTAGAACACCTGTCATTATTGCTGTTTTTGTCCCCGTTAGGGAGATTCATATCTTTATAATCTCCTGTTTACCATTATCATCGAAAATGTAAAATCAGGGGTCTTCAAACTACGGCCCTCCAGTTGTTAAGGAACTACAATTCCCATCATGCCTAGTCATGTCTGTGAATGTCACAGTTTTACAATGCCTCCTGGGATGTGAAGTTCCACAACAACTGGAGGGCCGTAGTTTGAAGATCCCTGGTGTAAATAAAAGTAAATCCTAAATTTTGGGTTGACACCAAAACAGTAATAGAGGGGAAATCCTCCAATGAGGACACTAATTCTGGTGACACTTCGGGACTCAACTTGGAGGGATTTCCTTTCACATCCTGTTTTAACTATGGGACAGGAAGTGAAGGAAAATCTCCACAATGGGACACAGATGGCAAAAATAAACATTACGGGGGGTTATAACCCTCCCTTACGCAATCCAAAATGAAAAAAAAAAAAAAAAAAGTTTTGCCTTTAGTTCTACTATAAAGGAGATATATACAGGATGTATATACAGGTTGTGTAGAAGTGGGCCACCGCACAGGCTTATAGGGATGTACATTTACTGGCCACTTTATTAGGTACACCTTGCTAGTACCGGTTTGGACCCCCTTTTGCTTTTAGAACTACCTTGATTCTTCATGGCATAGATTCTACAAGGTGTTGGGCACATTTCTCTAAGATTTTGGTCCATATTGACATTATAGCATCACGACGTTGCTGCAGATTTGTCGACTGCACATCCATTATGGGAATATCCCGTTCCACCACATCCCAAAGGTGCTCTATTGGATTGAGACTTGGTGATTGTGGAGGCCATTGGAGTACAGTGATCGGATCTGGTGAGTGTGGAGGCCATTGGAGTACAGTGATCGGATCTGGTGAGTGTGGAGGCCATTGGAGTACAGTGATCGGATCTGGTGATTGTGGAGGCCATTGGAGTGCAATGACCTCAATGTCACGGTGAAGAAACCAGTGGTGAGAGGATTGGAGCTTTGTGACATGGTGCATTATCCCGCTGGAAGGAGCCATATTTCTTTCTTTCAACATAGTTGAAGGGGAAAACTAGTGATATTTATTCAAACAGTGACTGCAGAAAAAGGTTAATTAATTGATAAAAGACACAATAAAAAAAAATGCCTTTTTCCATTTTTTTAATATAATTTTTATTTTAATTACCATGGTGTAGTATGGAAAAATCTAGCATTGCCCCCTGTGGCAGGAACAACTTCACATTTTGTATAACTGTCTACCAGTTTCTGACATTTTTGACCTTTCGTCCGTGAAAAAAATTCTTTGTGTTGCAAGATTTTTGTGGGTTTCTTTGCAATGACTGTTTCTTTTACAATGCCCCAAAAATTGAATTCAGAATGAAATCAGGATACAGACTAGAACAGTTTATAACTAGAGTTGAGCGAACACCTGGATGTCCGGGTTCGACCGAACTTGAAAAAAAAGTCCGGGTTCGTGACCCGAACTTAACCCGAATTTTACCCCGATCCCGAACCCCATTGAAGTCAATGGTGACCCGAACTTTTGAGCACTAAAAGTGTCAAAAGTGGCTTTAAAAAAAACATGGAAAGGGCAAGAGGGCTGAAAATGGCAGCAAAATATTTTTAAGAGCATGGCAAGTGCCCTGCAAACAAATGTGGATAGGGAAAGTATAAATGAAAAACTGAAAAATAATTATTTTCCCCTTAAATTGGTGCTTTTTGAATAGCAGATTAGAACAGCAGTGTCTAAACGCTGCATGTCACAGTAAAATATGAAGGAAAAAACATTTTTTTTTTAATTTTTTTAATCCAGATTAAGCAGACACATATGCACTGAGCTTGCATTACATGGCCGCTGCACACCACACGCCGCCCACCTAACAGACTGATTAAAGTTTTTTTTTTTTTTTTTCTCCCTCCTCCTCACTGGGCTCAGGTCAGGGCAAAAAGATCATGCACTGCACCCCCACACAATAAAATTGATGTAGATCACTGTCTGATTAAAGAAGATTCTTCCTATTCTTTCCCTGAAAGCAATCTCCAGCCTGCTCCTACAATAATCTCCTATCTCTCCCTCAGCAGCCAGGAACCTCTCCCTAGTATAGTTAGAGCAAAGTAACGTGCGGCGCTACGTGACTCCAGCTTATATAGAGGCTGGGTCACATGCTGCACTGGCCAATCACAGCCATGCCATTAGTAGGCATGGCTGTGATGGCTTCTAAGGGCACACTAGTTAAACGCTTGTTGATTGGCTGCCCTGCAGCTGTTGAAACCGCGCCATTAAAAACCGTGCCAAAACATGAAATAAATTACCGAACAACGGACTGTATCCCGAACATATAGTAAAATGTTCGGGTCCGTGTCCGGGTACCGAACACCCAAAAGTCCGTTACGATCCTGAACAATACAGTCCGTGTTCGCTCAACCCTATTTATAACCCATATTTATTATTTTCTGAGTCCTTCCTTGGTAGATCTGCTAGTGTGCTTTATATCATTACCATAATCAAAAACTTATTTTCGGTTCATCCACAACTTTTCGACAGATGGCCTCACATTCTCGTCAAGCACACTTTGATAGGATGTACAATGTCTGAGTGACTCGATGACAGATCTTAAGCATCAAAGGAACATCAAACAATACAATTTCCACCACCATGCTTCATAGTTGCTATGAGGTTCTTCTCCTGAAATACTGTCTTTGGTCTGTAGAAAGCATGTCTACTGTTACTGTAGTCTTTAGCAAAGATGTCAAGAAGGTATTGGCCCTGAATATTTAATGGTAGTAGACTTCCTTATAATTTTCATTTTGGATAGCCAAGGCTTTTTCATGCAGGTTACATTGGTGCAATTCCTTTCTGATTGATGATGCATGCACTTTGACACCCACCGTAACAAGGGTTAACTACAAATCCCTCAAAGAGTTTTCAGGTTTCCTGGAGATGTCAGTTAGCAGCAGTCAGTTCTTGGATTACTGGGTTGGCCAGTTCTGGACACATTACAAGTTGTTCAAAATCCTTGTAATACTATTTGAGCAATGATGTCACCACTATCCCCACCCCTTCCTTATATATCTGACGACAGCTCAGAGTTCAGTCATTCCTCTAGTGTTACCGTCGGGGTGTCGGGAATCCCTGTGATACGTCTGGTGCGCAGATTTGCACATGTGCATGGTGTTTCCCACAGAATTGTAACCAGGCGTGCGCATGGGCTCAAGAATAAGCACTTGCTCCCGCGCACACACACATGCACAATTCCTGTTGGCGCCCGACAGGCTATTTAAAGGATGCTCATGCCATTGCCAATGTTCCATGCTGACTTATCTTCAGCTGTTCCCTGTGTGCTGCATTTATCCTGTATGATTCTCTTGTTTTTGACCTGGCTTGCTCCTGACCTGTTCTTGGATTCTGCTCCTGACTAGAGATGTATAGAACTGTTCGCCGGCGAACAGTTCCCGGCGAACTTAGCATGTTCGCGTTCGCCGCTGCCGGCGAACATATGCGATGTTCGGTCCGCCCCCCATAAGACATCATTGAGGCAAACTTTGACCCTGAACTTTACAGTCAGCAGACACATTTCCAGCCAATCAGCGTACCTCCCTCCCACACCCTCCCACCTCCTATAAATAAGCAAGGGCAGCATCCATCTTAGATCATTCTGAAGCAGTGTGTGTAGTGAGAATAGGGAGAGAGCTGCTGCTGCTGCTGCTGTTAAGCTAGGGACAGTTAGTCAGTGTTCCTGGTCTTGCAGTGTTCTTGGTCCACTACTGCTGTAATATCAGCACCCCAAAAAGCCCTTCTAAGGGCTGGTATTTGTGTTTTTTTTTTTTTTTTAATATATATATATATATATATATATACCTAGCGTCCCCAAAAGCCCTTTTAAGGGCTGGTAATTGAGTTGTTTCTTCATATATATATATATCTATATCTATCTAGTGTCCCCAAAAGCCCTTTTAAGGGCTGGTAATTGAGGATTTTTTTATTTATATATATATACATATATATATATATATAGTGTCCCCAAAAGCCCTTTCAAGGGCTGGTAAGGTAATAGATTTTTTTCTTTATATATATATATATATATATATATATATATCTATTGTACACTGCAGTTGCCTGCCCGCTGTGTGTGTGAGAGGCCACAGACCTACCACAGACTGTACTGTGTGCACACCACACTCATTTCGGGTGGCACAGGCACAGTACCTGGCATTTTAAAAAATATTTTTTTTTTCTCTGTCATAATTGCAGTGAGTGCTGTGTCAGGTCCACAGAGTGCACTGTACCCACTGCAGTGCACTGCCCACCACTGATATATATACGTTGGCACAGCATCTTGTTGCAATAAATTGAAAAAAAAAATATTTTTTATTATTGCAGTTGCCTGGGCTGCCAGTGACTGTCAGGTCCACAGAGTGTACTGTGCCGACTGCAGTGCCACTGTGTGCCCACCCACCACTGATATATAAGGTGGCACAGCAGCTTGCAAAGTAAAAAAAAAATATATATTTTTTTAAATTGCAGTTGCCTGGGTGCCAGTGACTGCTGTCAGGTCCACAGAGAGTGTACTGTGCCACTGCCCACCCACCACTGATATATAAGGTGGCACAGCAGCTTGCAAAGTAAAAAAAATATATATATTTTTTTAAATTGCAGTTGCCTGGGTGCCAGTGACTGCTGTCAGGTCCACAGAGAGTGTACTGTGCCACTGCCCACCCACCCACCACTGATATATAAGGTGGCACAGCAGCTTGCAAAGTAAAAAATATATATATATTTTTTTAAATTGCAGTTGCCTGGGTGCCAGTGACTGCTGTCAGGTCCACAGAGAGTGTACTGTGCCACTGCCCACCCACCACTGATATATAAGGTGGCACAGCAGCTTGCAAAGTAAAAAAAAGTATATATATTTTTTAAATTGCAGTTGTCTGGGTGCCAGTGACTGCTGTCAGGTCCACAGAGAGTGTACTGTGCCACTGCCCACCCACCACTGATATATAAGGTGGCACAGCAGCTTGCAAAGTAAAAAAAAATATATATATTTTTTAAATTGCAGTTGTCTGGGTGCCAGTGACTGCTGTCAGGTCCACAGAGAGTGTACTGTGCCACTGCCCACCCACCACTGATATATAAGGTGGCACAGCAGCTTGCAAAGTAAAAAAAAATATATATATTTTTTTAAATTGCAGTTGCCTGGGTGCCAGTGACTGCTGTCAGGTCCACAGAGAGTGTACTGTGCCACTGCCCACCCACCACTGATATATAAGGTGGCACAGCAGCTTGCACTCATAGTACAACAGTAACAACACATTAAAAAAAAAATGACAGGCAGAGGCAGGCCACCCCGCAAGGGCCGTCGTGGTCGTGGTGCTGTGATTTCCTTAGGCCCTAGAATAATGCCCAGTGTTCAGAGGCCACCACAGACCCTGAACTCAAAAAATTCTGAGGCCATAGTTGACTGGCTTACACAGGACACCCAATCGTCTACAGCTTCCGCTCGGAACCCTAATGCACCATCCTCCTCCAGCTCAGCTTCGGGCACCTCTCAATTTACCACTCGCCAGCCCGCCGGCACCACCACCAACACTAGCACCACAGCCGCTTCACTTGATCCGTCAGAGGAGTTATTTTCACATCAGTTTGAAGAAATAAGTGATGCGCAACTATTAGTGCCAGAGGATATAGATAACGGGGATATGTCTCAGTCAGGCAGCATTATACACATGGACGTACATTGTGATGATGATGATGTTGTACCTGCTGCTGCTGCCTTTGCTGAGTTGTCAAGTGAAGCGGCTGATGATGACGATGTGTCTGTGGATGTCACCTGGGTGCCTGCTCGAAGAGCAGAAGAAGAGGGGGAAAGTTCAGATGGGGAGACAGAGAGGAGGAGGAGACGAGTTGGAAGCAGGGGGAGGAGGTCATCGCAAGGAGCTAGTGGCGCAGTCAGACAGCATGTAGATTCGGCACCCGGGGTCAGCCAGACAGCACGCCAATCAACGCAAGCTGTTGCCACCACCAGAATGCCGTCCTTGCAAAGCTCAGCAGTGTGGCATTTTTTTTGTGTGTTTGCCTCTGATATCAGCGATGCCATTTGTAACCTGTGCCAAAAGAAACTGAGTCGTGGGAAGTCCAACACCCACCTAGGTACAACTGCTTTGCGAAGGCACATGATCTCACATCACAAACGCCTATGGGATCAACACATGAGTAAAAGCAGCACACAAACTGAAAGCCACCATCCTCCTCCTGGTCCAGCATCTTCAGCCACGTCAACCACTGCTGTCCTCCATGCCCCCTATCAACAACCCGCCCCTCCGCCTCTCACCTTCAGCAGTTCCTGCTCGTCACCTGCCCACAGTCAGGTGTCTGTGAAGGAAATGTTTGAGCGCAAAAAGCCAATCTCGCAGAGTCACCCCCTTGCCCGGCGTCTGACAGCTGGCTTGTCGGAACTCTTAGCCCGCCAGCTTTTACCATACAAGCTGGTGGAGTCTGAGGCCTTCAAAAAATTTGTCGCTATTGGGACACCGCAGTGGAAGGTACCCGGCCGAAATTATTTTTCACAAAAGGCAATCCCCAACCTGTACTCTATTGTGGAAAAAGAAATCATGTCACGTCTGGCACACAGTGTTGGGGCAAGGGTCCATCTGACCACTGATAGCTGGTCTGCAAAGCACGGTCAGGGCAGGTATATAACGTACACTGCGCATTGGGTAAACCCGCTGGCGGCTGCCAAGCATGGAATGCGTGGCTCTGCTGCAGAGGAGTTGGTGACACCGCCACGACTTGCAGGCAGGCCTGCTGCCACCTCCTCTACTCCTCCTACTCCATCCTCTTTGCTAACCTCCTCGGCTGAGTCCTCTTCTGCTGTTGCGTCTTGCTCCACACCAACTGCACCCCCCCAGCTCCCCAGGGGCTATTCCACATGCCGGATACGACAGTGTCACGCTGTCTTGGGGTTGACTTGCCTGAAAGCAGAGAGTCACACCGGACCAGCACTACTGTCCGCCCTGAATGCACAGGTGGATCAGTGGCTGACCCCGCACCAACTGGAGATCGGCAAAGTGGTGTGTGACAACGGGAGCAATTTGTTGGCGGCATTGAATTTGGGCAAGTTGACACATGTGCCGTGCATGGCACATGTGTTGAATCTGATTGTGCAACGTTTTGTGCAGAAGTACCCAGGCTTACAGGACGTCCTCAAGCAGGCCAGGAAGGTGTGTGACCATTTCAGGCGTTCCTACACGGCCATGGCGCACTTTGCAGATATTCAGCGGCGAAACAACATGCCAGTGAGGCGCTTGATTTGCGACAGCCCGACACGTTGGAATTCAACACTGCTAATGTTCGACCGCCTGCTCCAACAAGAAAAAGCGGTCAACGAGTATTTGTATGACCGGGGTGCTAGGACAGCCTCTGCGGAGCTGGGTATTTTTTTGCCACGCTACTGGACGCTCATGCGCAATGCCTGTAGGCTCATGCGTCCTTTTGAGGAGGTGACAAACCTAGTGAGTCGCACTGAAGGCACCATCAGCGACATCATCCCATATGTTTTTTTCCTGGAGCGTGCCCTGCGAAGAGTGCTGGATCAGGCCGTAGATGAGCGTGAAGAGGAAGAGGAAGAGTTGTGGTCACCATCACCACCACCAGAAACAGCCTTACCATCGATTGCTGGACCTGTGGCAACACTGGAAGAGGAGTGTGAGGAAGAGGAGTCAGAGGAGGAATGTGGCTTTGAGGAGGAGGAACACCAACCACAGCAGGCATCCCAGGGTGCTCGTTGTCACCTATCTGGTACCCGTGGTGTTGTACGTGGCTGGGGGGAAGAACACACCTTCAATGACATCAGTGAGGACGAGGAATTGGACATGAGTAGCTCGGCATCCAACCTTGTGCAAATGGGGTCTTTCATGCTGTCATGCCTGTTGAGAGACCCTCGTATAAAAAGGCTGAAGGAGAACGACCTGTACTGGGTGGCCACGCTACTAGACCCCCGGTATAAGCAGAAAGTCTGTGACATGTTACCCAATTACCGGCAGTCGCAAAGGATGCAGCAGCTACAAAATAAGTTAAAAACTATGCTCTACACAGCGTATAAGGGTGATGTCACAGCACAACGGGAATCCAACAGGGGAAGAGGTGAAAGTAATCCTCCTCCTACCACCACAACCACGCCGGCAAGGACAGGACGCTTTACAGACGTCTTGTTGATGGAGGACATGCGGAGCTTTTTTAGTCCTATGCATCGCCACAGCCCTTCGGGGTCCACCCTCAGAGAACGACTCGACCGACAGGTAGCAGACTACCTTGCCTTAACTGCAGATATCGACACTCTGAGGAGCGATGAACCCCTTGACTACTGGGTGTGCAGGCTTGACCTGTGGCCTGAGCTATCCCAGTTTGCCATTGAACTTCTGGCCTGCCCCGCTTCAAGTGTGCTGTCAGAAAGGACCTTCAGCGCAGCAGGAGGTATTGTCACTGAGAAGAGAAGTCGCCTAGGTCAAAAAAGTCTTGATTACCTCACGTTTATTAAGATGAATGAGGCATGGATCCCGAAGGGACTGACAGTGGGGGATGCATTTGACTAAAAAAGGCCTGGTGATGACTGAGATGCCTTGGCCTAAAAATGGTCCACACGCTGCTGTATATAATCATTCTCTGCATGCCGGATGACTTACGTGACGTCTCCGCCACCAACTACGGTTCAAGCAGCAATGTTTTAGTGCACTTTCTGCCTTAAAACCTCAATTTTTCAGGCCGCTGCTACAGCAGCGGCTGCAACAATACCTACTTTTTCATGCATGTGTACATGCCTAATTTTTCTGGCCTCTGGTGCTACACTGTGGCTGCAAAAAAACAAAAAACAAAAAAAAAGGCACATACATGTGTCAATTCCCCTTCGTGATCGTTACCTTGTCGTGGTGAAGGGGCTTGCGTATCACAATGAAGCGATCACCTCTAGGATTGTGTTGGCACACCCCAGATGATAAGGTCGTTGCTTCATTGTGTACAGACCAAAAGCGATCCGCAGGATAATTTTTCATAAAAAAAAACATTCATTTTCTTTCATTCTTTCTGCGGAGCTGGGTATTTTTTGGCCGCGTTACTGAATGCTCATGAACAATGGCTGTAGGCTTATGCGTCCTTTTGCGGAGATGACAACCCTGGTGGTCAGTCGAACCCAAGGCAACATCATCGACCTCATCCCATATGCATTTTTTCTGGAGCGTGCCCTGCGAAGAGTACTGGATCAGGCTGTAGATGAGCATGAAGAGGAAGAGTTGTGGTCCTCATCACCACCAGAAACAGCCTTGTCGTTGTCAATTGCTGGACCTGTGGCAACGCAGAGAGAGGAGTCTGAAGAAGAGAAGTCAGAGGAGGAAGGTGGCTTTGAGGAGGTGGAATACCAGCCACAGCAGGCGTCCCAGGGGGCTTGTTCTCACCTTTCGGGGACCCTTGGTGTTGTATGTGGCTGGGTGGAGGAAGAGACCTTCAATGATGTCAGTGAGGACAAGGAACGGGACATGGCTAGCTTGGTATCCAACCTTGTGCAAATTGGGAGTTTGCGGTTGTGCAAATGGACTGACTGACTGTTAAACGGGGAGTTTGGTCTGTCAGAGTTTGGTCTGTCACTGTGAAGCGGGCAACGGGCGTAACCCTTACACTACTTGACCGATAAAACATCATACCTGATCGTATTCACACACTGGATGTTTTAGTGCTGGTTTACACTGCCGCTACCACTAAAGTAGCGTCGCTTCCAGTGCGACTTTGGCGCGACTTAGCGCGACTTTGGCGCGACCTCATCGCGAGGTGACTTTTTATTTGGCCAATCACAATATCATGTTTTGTTACCGTCACCTAATTTCCTTTTCCTGTTTTTTGTTTTACATATTTCCCCATGTGTGCAGTGTTGTCTGTGTCATAGCTCAACTGATAGGCATGTTTGCCTTGGCATATCATATTTCAGCTTGCCAGAAAGAAAAAAAGACAGCTGGAAAGACACTGCATTAGTTTTCTACTAAAAATCATAAGAAAAATGCTGTTTTTTTTGGGTTGTGGACATACTACAGAGCTGAAACTTGACAGGTACACTTTTTAGACCCCCCAGACACTAAATACAAAAAATGACATGCCTGCCTAAAAAAATGCCCGATAAATGCCTGCAAGAGAAAAAGACAGCCGCAGAGAAGCCGTATTCCTGAAAATATAAGAAAAATGCTGTTTTTTAGGGGTTCTGGACATGCTACAGATCTGAAACTTGACAGGTACACTTTTGTGACCCCCCAGACACTAAATACAAAAAATGACATGCCTGCCTAAAAAAATGCACGATAAATGCCTGCAAGAGAAAAAGACAGCCGCAGAGAAGCCGTATTCCTGAAAATATAAGAAAAATGCTGTTTTTTAGGGGTTCTGGACATGCTACAGAGCTGAAACTTGACAGGTACACTTTTGTGACCCCCCAGACACTAAATACAAAAAATGACATGCCTGCCTAAAAAAATGCCCGATAAATGCCTGCAAGAGAAAAAGACAGCCGCAGAGAAGCCGTATTCCTGAAAATATAAGAAAAATGCTGTTTTTTAGGGGTTCTGGACATGCTACAGATCTGAAACTTGACAGGTACACTTTTGTGACCCCCCAGACACTAAATACAAAAAATGACATGCCTGCCTAAAAAAATGCCCGATAAATGCCTGCAAGAGAAAAAGACAGCCGCAGAGAAGCCGTATTCCTGAAAATATAAGAAAAATGCTGTTTTTTAGGGGTTCTGGACATGCTACAGAGCTGAAACTTGACAGGTACACTTTTGTGACCCCCCAGACACTAAATACAAAAAATGACATGCCTGCCTAAAAAAATGCCCGATAAATGCCTGCAAGAGAAAAAGACAGCCGCAGAGAAGCCGTATTCCTGAAAATATAAGAAAAATGCTGTTTTTTAGGGGTTCTGGACATGCTACAGAGCTGAAACTTGACAGGTACACTTTTGTGACCCCCCAGACACTAAATACAAAAAATGACATGCCTGCCTAAAAAAATGCCCGATAAATGCCTGCAAGAGAAAAAGCCAGCCGCAGAGAAGCCGTATTCCTGAAAATATAAGAAAAATGCTGTTTTTTAGGGGTTCTGGACATGCTACAGAGCTGAAACTTGACAGGTACACTTTTTAGACCCCCCCAGACACTAAATACAAAAAATGACATGCCTGCCTAAAAAAATGCCCGCTAAATGCCTGCAAGAGAAAAAGCCAGCCGCAGAGAAGCCATATTCCTGAAAATATAAGAAAAATGCTGTTTTTTAGGGGTTCTGGACATGCTACAGAGCTGAAACTTCACAGGTACACTTTTTAGACCCCCCAGATGCTAAATCCAAAGAAATTTTTTATTTTTATTTTTTTTTAATTTTTCCAATAATTGGCTCTCTATCAAAAAATTATAATTTTTAAGAACTTTTTTTTGCGTGATCCCTCTCCGGCATGCCACAGTCCAGGTGTTAGTCCCCTTGAAACAACTTTTCCATCACTATTGTGGCCAGAAAGAGTCCCTGTGTGTTTTAAAATTCGCCTGCCTATTGAAGTCTATGGCGGTTCGCCCGGTTCGCGAACATTTGCCGATGTTCGCGTTCGCCGTTCGCGAACCGCGAATTTTAGGTTCGCGACATCACTACTCCTGACTTGTCTCCAGTTCCTGATTCAGCACTGTTTCTGATTTCAGCTCTGCTATGATTTGGTATCTAAACAGCCTGCCTGTTGATGCCCCCGGCTATTCCTGTGGCCACGCTTCGGTCTCTGATCCTGGCTGTCATGGAAATGAATATACACTTGATGCACAAATAACTCTGTTGCGCTAATAATTGCACTTTTGGATATTAATATACGCCAAGCACAATTAATCCCCTTGTGCTAGAAAGCACAATTCTCAGCTCTTTTGTATAAGGCATTGGAGCGCGCTCACCATCCTCAGAGACACAAACACACACAAGCTGGTTCAGTTTGGAAGTTTCCAAGTTGTCCTGTGATGAACAATGGGCCTCGTTTATGTATAGGGAACAAAAGAACAGAGACAGGAAGTGACCACATCAGCCAATGACACACTTGTATACATTCAAATGTTCAATAGAAATGGGAGTGCATGTAAATGAACCAACTGGAGCTGTGTGCAGAAGTTTCCAGCTGGTCTGTGAAAAAGGGACCATGCAAATGGCTACCAAACACTTATACAATGGAACTAGCATGGATTCGCATGAACACGGCCATACCCGAACACACGCATGCACTCCCGTCATAACCTGTTAGAGTGAATCCTATATAATATAGTTCATAAAAAACATATTTGATAGTGATTATGCTACTATTCCAGTAAATGGGACTATATCTGCAAATGAAAATATCAGCAGTATTTCAATCATGTGGATCAAGCATAATAGAAAGCTACCAGCCATTATTCCAACAAAAGGGCAGAAACCTTTTCATGTGACCCTCGCACCTCTCCTGCAGCTGTGGCACCCCCTTAATTTCTGCTCCTACCTTGTCTCAGCAGTCAACAGCAGAGAGGAGGATAGGACTTTCCCACCTGATCCTGCGCTTCTCCGTGCAGCTGAAGAGAGGTTCATATCTGCCCACAACCCCCGTCTCAGCAGTTGGCAGCAGAGAGGAAGTTAGAACTTCTCCACCAGATTCTGCGCTTCTCTTTGCAGCTGCAGAGAGGTCAATCTCTGCCCACAACCCCCGTCTCAGCAGTTGGCAGCAGAGAGGAAGTTAGAACTTCTCCAGCAGCTCCTGTGCTTCTCTTTGCAGCCGCAGAGAGGTTTGTCTCTGCTCACAACCACCATCTCAGCAGTTGGCAGCAGAGAGGAGGTTAGAACTCCCCCACCAGATCCTGCACTTCTCTTTGCAGCCGCAGAGAGGTTAGTCTCTGCCCACAACCTCCGTCTCAGCAGTTGGCAGCAGAGAGGATAGAACTTTCCCACCTGATCCTGCGCTTTTCCATGCAGCCGAAGAGAGGTTCATATCTGCCCACAACCCCCGTCTCAGCAGTTGGCAGCAGAGAGGAAGTTAGAACTTCTCCTGCAGATCCTGCACTTCTCTTTGCGGCCGCAGAGAGGTTTGTCTCTGCCCACAACCCCCGTCTCAGCAGTTGGCAGCAGAGAGGATAGAACTCCTCCACCAGATCCTGCGCTTCTCAGAGGTTCATCTCTGCCCACAACCTCTGTCCCAGCAGTTTACAGAAGAGAGGAGGACAGGACTCCTCCTGCAGATCCTGTGCCTCTCTGTGTAGCTGCAGCACCCCCTAGTCTCCGCCTCCCCTGGTGTCATCATTCAGAGTGACTCTGGCAGCTGACTCCAGCTCTCCTTGAGTCCTCCTCCAGACTCTGCACTTTCTGCTTTCCAACTTCTTCCTGGTAGTATCACAAGGTAAGGGGGGTGCACTGTGATGTAAGGAAGGGTGGGGGGGGGGGGTCTCTTGACTTCTGATAGTGGGGGGGCTCTTGACTTCTGATGGTGGGGGCTTGCTCTGGACATCTATTCTTACAGATGCAATGGGCCCTTCGAGGGCAACCATAACGCTGAGGCAGCCCTCGATGAAATTGAGTTTGACACCCCTGATCTATGGTATTCATATTATTTTTTTGAAGACTACAAATGATAACATAACAATATCATGAAAATGTATTTCCACTATGTAAGGATAAATGAAATGGCTTACCAAAAAAAAATAAAAAGTAATATTAAAGTTTACGAAACCGGAAATTAAATTACTCCTTGGAGATGAAAAAGATACTATATTAATAAAATAAGAGACAATGATAAACAGTGATGACACATGCCCTCTTACAAACCGTACAAACCATCAGACGAGACACTGTACAAACCATCAAATGAGACACCGAACAAACCATCAGACGAGTCTGTGCATTTTATCTCTCCTGTTTTTATGGTTCTTAATAATTCCTATGAGGATTACCTAATTATACTATTTTAAAAAGGCAATGTTATCCTGAAATGAAAAGAGGCATATCTCTCTTTTATAACTTATTCCAAAGCAAACAAATGTTAGAAAAATCCCTGCCTATGTTGCCGTGGGAAACTGATTTGGGTAAAGAGTTTTCCACGGGCCAATGGTCTCAAGCTCTTAGGTCAATCCATAGGGCGTTCCATTGTACTAACCACTGGGAGTTTATACAAAAAAACAGTAACGAGATGGTACAGATCACCACAACAAATAGCGAAATTTGTTCCCACATACTCCTCTTTGTGTTGGAGAAATTGTGGACAACAGGCCAACATCTATCATATCCTGTGGTCCTGCAAGAGCCTTACTAGCTACTGGAGAAAGGTCTTCCACATCCTTGCAGAAATTATGGGAAAATTAACCTCCTTTTAATAAAATGAAAGAGTTTTCCATGGGCCAATGGTCTCAAGCTCTTAGGTCAATCCATAGGGCGTCCCATTGTACTAACCACTGGGAGTTGATACAAAAAACAGTAACGAGATGGTACAGATCACCACAACAAATAGCGAAATTTGTTCCTACATACTCCTCTTTGTGTTGGAGAAATTGTGGACAACAGGCCAACATCTATCATATCCTGTGGTCCTGCAAGAGCCTTACTAGCTACTGGAGAAAGGTCTTCCACATCCTTGCAGAAATTATGGGAAAATTAACCTCCTTTTAATAAAATGAAAGAGTTTTCCATGGGCCAATGGTCTCAAGCTGTTAGATCAATCCATAGGGCGTCCCATTGTACTAACCACTGGGAGTTGATACAAAAAACAGTAGCGAGATGGTACAGATCACCACAACAAATAGCGAAATTTGTTCCTACATACTCCTCATTGTGTTGGAGAAATTGTGGACAACAGGCCAACATCTATCACATTCTGTGGTCCTGAAAGAGCCTTACTAGCTACTAGAGAAACATAGAAACATAGAAACATAGAATGTGTCGGCAGATAAGAACCATTTGGCCCATCTAGTCTGCCCAGATTCCAAAGGTCTTCCAGATCCTTGTGGAAATTATGGGAAAATTAACCTCCTTTTAATAAAATGAAAGAGTTTTCCGTGGGCCAATGGTCTCAAGCTCTTAGATCAATCCATAGGGCGTCCCATTGTACTAACCACTGGGAGTTGATACAAAAAACAGTAGCGAGATGGTACAGATCACCACAACAAATAGCGAAATTTGTTCCTACATACTCCTCTTTGTGTTGGAGAAATTGTGGACAACAGGCCAACATCTATCATATTCTGTGGTCCTGAAAGAGCCTTACTAGCTACTAGAGAAAGGTCTTCCAGATCCTTGTGGAAATTATGGGAAAATTAACCTCCTTTTAATAAAATGAAAGAGTTTTCCAAGGGCCAATGGTCTCAAGCTCTTAGATCAATCAATAGGGTGTCCCATTGTACTAACCACTGGGAGTTTATACAAAAAAACAGTAACGAGATGGTACAGATCACCACAACAAACAGCAAAATTTGCTCCTACATACTCCCCCTTGTGTTGGAGAAATTGTGGACAACAGGCCAACATCTATCATATTCTGTGGTCCTGCAAGAGCCTTACTAGCTACTGGAGAAAGGTTTTCCAGAAATTATTGGAATATTAACCTCCCCTAATCCAGCCCTAGCAGTTCTCCTCCTTGGAATAGACAACCCCCCAACCACATTCAGATCAATAACAACCCATGTGCTGCTTGCAGGAAAACTGGTGCTCACTAGACATTGGAAAGACGAACCCCCCCCCTCCCCCAAAACGTCCGAACTGGTAGCATAAGTCAACCTCAATTATCACTATGAATAAAGATATGTTATATTAAAAAAAAAGGCAATGTGGTCTTACAAATCCCAAGCAGGTATAACCCCTAACTGGACAACATTTCCTTTTCTAGCACTGTGTATCCTAGACAATTTATTCGCTGAACACACAAACAAATGGGGCACTCAGAAGTTCGCCCACCAAAGAGTGCCTCATAATGCTATGCAATCTCGTAGTGCATTGGCTGCTGATGATTACCCAAAGCATGCACCTGACCTGTAAGATTTGGCCAATTACAGTACAATGTCCTGTCAGAGCCATGATTGGCCAAAGGCAGGGTGCCCCACACTTTATAAGGCTGCTGCTTACACGGCAGCCCTGTGTAGTAGTGGAAATTAGGTAGGTAGTTAGTGGATTGTGTGTTCAGTCAGTTTAGTGCTGTCAGTGTAGTGTAGTGCTGTAATTCTTGTGTAACACAGTGTAGTGGTGCCACTAAAGTGTTTATATACAACAAGTCTGGGCCACCCCACTGATTCCATTTTTTTCATTGATATATATATATATATATATTTTTTTTTTTGCATCATCAGGTTCTGTTGTTACTTAATTAGTACTCCCCCTTCTGTGTCACAGGTGCTATTTCTTCTGCATCAGCAGTGGTTTTCTTTCTTTTTTTTTGTGGCGCAGCAGCAGCACTAATAATATTTAGGGCATACAGTAATTGCTGTCCCCTCTTCAGCGTCGCAGGTGCTATTCCTTCTGCATTAGCAGTGGTTTTATTTATTTTTTTATCTTTTTTTGTGGTGCAGCAGCAATAATAACATTTAGGGCATAATTGCTGTCCCCTCTTCTACGTTACAGGTGCTATTCTTTCTGCGTCACCAGTGTTTTTTCTTTTTAATCTTTTTTGTGGTGCAGCAGTGCTTATAATATTTAAGGCATCATTGCTGTCCCCTCTTCTGTGTCACATGTGCTACTCCTTCTGCATCAGCAGTGGTTTTATTTTTAAATCTTTTTTTTGTGGTGCAGCAGCACTAATAATATTTAGGGCATAATTGTTGTCCCCCCCCCCTGTGTGTCTCAGGTGTTTCTCTTTCTGCATCAGCAATGTTTTTTTTTTTTTTTTCTGCAGCAGCACTAAAATATTTAGAGCATAATTGCTATTCCTCCATTCTGCATTGCAGGCATTCCTCCTCTGCATCAGCAGTGGTTCCCTTTTTTTTGTGGCTTTCTTCATTTTTTCTTTCTAAAAAAAAAATATATATATATATATATATATATATATATATATATATATATATATATAATAAAAAGGTTTATAGTGCACCAAGCACAAAAGTATTGTACCCAAGCAACATATTACCTTCCCACACTCTATAATAAAAAGTTATAAAAATCCGCCCGAAAAAAACAAAACAATAAAATGTTTTTAGTGCACCAAGCACAAAAGTATTGCACCCAAGCACCATATATTCATCACACACTCTATAATACAAAGTTTTAAAAATCCCCCCCCCCCAAAAAAAAAATAAAAATAAAAACAGTAACAAAACAGGTTACAGAGTTTAGGCTTCACCCAAGGCCCAATTTTTCTGCACCTGTTTGACTGGTGCATGTCATTTCAATTTTTTTTTCTAATTTTTAACAGCAGGGCCCGTTCTTGCATGCAGCAGGAATGACTGAGGGGTTACAGTGTTCAGGCACCACCAAGGATGGGTGAACGGTTTGGGCCGAACATAAGTTTGGTCTGAACATTGCCCATTCAGGTACTCACCTAACACCTGAACTTTCTTGGCACTTAGCTGGATGTTCGCCCGCCGAGCTCACAGACAATAGGTTGTTAAGGCTTTCTTGCTCAGGAATGGATTTAAAAAAAAATAATTGTACAAAAAAAAAAAAAAATGGGGTAAAAACTGCTTGGGGGGACCCTTTGGGTCTTGTATGACTTTTAACCACTTTAAGACCGGAGGATTTTCCTGCTTAATGACCAGGCCAATTTTTTCAACTTGGCACTGCGTGATTTTAACTGACAATTACGTGGCCATGCAATGCTATGCCCAAATGAAATTTACGTCCTTTTTTCCCCACAAACAGCTCTTTTTTTGGTGGTATTTGATCACCTCAAATAGCAAAAATGTTGTGAAAGATTGACATTTTCTACTTTGACAATCCAATATATTCAATTTTTGTCATATATGTAGGCCAAAATGTATTTAGCTACATGTCTTTGACAAAAAAATTCTCAATGAGCGTATTTTTAACCACTTTAAGACCAAAAGATTTTACCCCATTCCTGACCAGGCCATATTTTGCGATTTGGCACTGCGTTACTTTAACGGACGGTCGTGCGACGCTGTACCCAAATGAAATTTATATTCTTTTTTCCCTCACAAATAGAGCTTTCTTTTGGTGATATTTGTTCACCTGTGCCATTTTTAATTTTTGAAAAAAAGAGCGACAATTAAAAAAAAAAAAAACAATATTTTTCAAATTCTGATATATAGCATTCCCCAAAAAAAAATTACAGATTAAAATTTTTTAACATGTTAGGCCAATTTGTTTTCTGCTACATATCTTTGGTAAAAAAAAATCACAATAAGCGTATTTTGATTGGTTTGCATAAAAGTTACTAACTACGGGAAAGATTTGTCATTTTTATTTATTTATTTTTTTTACTAGTAATGGCCGCGATCTGCAATTTTTAGCGGGACTGTGACATTGTGGCGGACAGTTCGGACCCCTAACTGATATTTTTGACACTTTTTGGGGGACCAGTGACATTACTACAGTAATCAGTGCTATAAATATGCACTGTTACTGTAATAATGACACTGGTAGGGAAGGGGCTAACACTGTTGGTGATCAAGTGGTTAAATGTGTGCCTCATGCTTACTGACGTGTGTGGGGAGAGGGAGTTCTGTGACACAGAGAGAGATTGCAGGTTCAGCTATGCTGAATCCTGTGATCTCCCCCTATCTGTCACAGAGAAGATCCGCCTGCTTTGTTTACACAAGCAGGTGGATTTTCTCACTCTTTCCCCCGACGATCGGGGAAGAGAGACGGTGATCGCCACTTCTCTTCCTCCAGCCTGAATCCCGCTGTGTCTAAACACAGTGGGAGCGAGCCTCCGGCGGTGCGAGCGCGACGCCGAGGCAGGGAGTAATCCAGCGACGTAGGTCTACGTCGCTGGACCCAGGGCTGCCACCTTGCTGCAGTAGCAGCAACGTGAGCAGTCCGGAAGTGGTTAAGAGAAACCCTATGACAGAATTAAAAAAAAAAAACGGCGTGGACCCCCACCAAAATCTGTACCAGGTACTTTGTGTCTGCTATGGATATTAAGGGAAACTCCACGCCAAAATAAAAAAAATGCGCGAGGGTCCTCCCCAAAATCTATACCAGACCCTTATCCAAGCATGCAGCCTGACAGGCCAAGAAAGAGGGGGATGGGGGAGGGACGAGCAAGCGTCATCCCCTCCTGAACCATACCAGTCCACTTGCCATTAACATGGGGAGGTTGTGAGAACTTGATTTTCCATGTTCGTCTTCCATAGACTTTAATGGAGTTCACCTGTTCACTAGAGCTTTTCCCTGTGCGAGATGTTCTGGTGCGAACCGAACAGGGGGGTAGTTCAGCCCATCCCTATTTGAGGTAAATAATGGTGAGAACTGCAGTAGGTTTATTTTGAGCTGCCAAACCTGAACTCAAACCTCACTGAAATCATTGGGAGCTGAATCTGTCAAATTAAAAATGTAAATTTTCTGAGCAAATCGACAAGAGGGCTCAAAAAATAGCTTGGTACGGGGGGGGGGGGGGGTGTTGATAGGGAGGTGGACTGCCCTGGGGAACATGGACCATTGCAAAAGAAAAAAAATAAAATTCCATGTGGCCAAATACAGTATTTCACCTGACTACTGCACTCAGAGCCTGATTTAGACATTGGGGGGCCTGGGGCACTTCAGGTTCAGGGGGCCCTTTATACCCCTCTCTTTCAAGTCGCCTTTTATAAATCATTTGGCAGGCGGTGAGGCGGCATTATAATACCTCCTCACAACCAAAATTTGACCCTATAATGCTGCACTACTGCGCTCAGTGTCAGATTTAGACCTGGGGGGGGGGGACTTCAGATTCAAGGGGTGGGGCCTTAAAGTTTTGCTTTACATTCTGAGGTCACACATGCCCACACACGCAGTCCTAGCGCTCTATGTGTGGTTTGCTTGAGCCATCAAAAGCTAATTTTTGAAAAAGAATACAGATGATGGCTGGCAAAGTTTTACTTCCCAAGATACATTTAACCACTTCAGCCCCAGAGGATTTGGCTGCTCAAAGACCAGGGCCTATTTTTTGATTCGGCAATGCGTGAATTTAATAGAAAATTGCTCGGTCCTGCGCAGTGGCGTAGCGTGGGGGGTGCGGCCGGTGCGAGTGGCACCGGGCGCAATATCTAGAGGGGCGCAGAAAAGTCATCCCGACTCCAGAGTGTGCCCTGTTGTGCTCTCCATAATGTAAGCTAGTGCTGTCCGTCTGAGCTTCCCTGCTTGTCTGGGCTTAGCCGAAGCCCTCTGTGATTGGCTGCACTCTGTCATGTGCTGCTGTGGGGGCGGGCAGAGCTGGCTGTGATCGTGGTTGGTGCAGCCTCTTGCTCCCCCCTCGCTCTCCAGGACTCACTGCTGGCTGGGCGGGCTTCAGGCTCCAAATCCAAAGAAAAGAAGAGCCCAGGTTAGTGGTGGCTGTAAACTGTCATGCTGGAGTCAGGCTGGATGGAGAGAAGCAGGCTCAGCAATGACTGGGACATTTAATTAAAAAGGGGGGGGGGGGGGGGGAAGACATGTCTGCCCACAATCCTATTTTAGTGGCTGGTCACTGGGCATACTCTTTTTTCACTTCTGCAGACTGCTGTTTACTAGATTCCTGAGTCCATGTAATCAGGAATCTACTGTATGTCTGCAGAACATGTTACACTCAGAGACAGCCAGATTGAGAGCATTTACTGGGAGCACTTTCAGAGGCAGTCAGGAATGGCCTCCCCCATAATTCTCTCAGGACAGGTTTTCTGCATGTTTCTGGCTAGAAGAGACTGCTGTCACTTTATACTGCTAAAGAGAACCTGTCATGCAATGTATTTTTTTCACACAGATTGCAGCATTCTAAGTATTGTGTCATTGTAACACATCCAGATATTTATTGCATCTCACAGAGATCACAGGACCCCCCTGACATTGCATTCATCTGATTTTTCTCTCCAGAAAGGACAGAGCCACCTTTGTTCAGGCATCGTCCAGGGTCACAATCTATTTCCCGGACAGATATTCCAGCTCAGAGATGACACAATCATGTAATTCCTGGTGCCTGTGCCGTTCTTTGCTGTGTTCACAAATGTATGACACAGATCATCCCCTGCTGCAGCCTCTCACCTTGTGACTTACTAGCTGATGTTACACAGCTTTCCATGTCATGTCACAGCTGTTCACAAAGGACAAACAATGCATTCATGTCCAACCCTTAGTTCCCTTGAAGAAGGAATAGGAGGAGAACCAGCGACCAGCCAAGAGCAGGGTGGGCTTCCAATGGTACATCTGAATATACCCCTTGTCTGCTAGAGGACACTGGAAACTTCTAGATCAGAGGTTGGCAACCCCCAGCATGCTTGCCAGAAATGGCCCCCAGCATATATTTTTGTGGGCATGCAAGGGATCCCTGGGACAAACTCCCACGCTGCAGCAAAGCTGACCGGCACAAGAGGGAGCACAGCTGGGATCACCTCATTGCCCTCCTGCCTCTGTTCCCGCCCACCTCACTGGCTTGCATAAGCCAAAATTGAAGCAGCAGATAACCAGATCTAGGGGGTGGTGTGCCATGCCGCAACCCTGCATGAATGCTGGTAAGCTCCTCTCCACATCCCCAGACTACACTCAGGCTTGCCATGGCACATCCAGCTTAGCGGCTCTTCCCCTCCACACAGCCAATCTGTTTCTTTTCCCGCAGGTGCAGCAATTGGGGTGATCTGAGGTGTGAAGGTGCAGGAATTGGGGCGATCTCAGGTGTGAAGGTGCAGGAATGGGGGTGATCATTGGGGTGAAGGTGCAGGAATTGGGGTGGTCTGAGGTGTGAAGATGCAGGAATTGCGGTGATCTGACGTGTGAAGATGTAGGAATTGGGGCGATCTCAGGTGTGAAGGTGCAGGAATTGGGGGTGATCTGAGGTGTGAAGGTGCAGGAATGGGGGTGATCATAGGGGTGAAGGTGAAGGAATTGGGGTGGTCTGAGGTGTGAAGGTGCAGGAATTGGGGCGATCTCAGGTGTGAAGGTACAAGAATTGGGACTGATCGGAAGTGTAAAGATGCAGGAATCGGGGTGTTCTGAGGCCTGTTGCGCAGGATTTGGGCTGATTTGAGGAGTAAAGGTACAGAAGTTAGAGCTGATCTGAGGTCTGATGGTAAAGAGATCTAGATTGATCCAAGGTGGGAAGGTGCAGGATTTGTGGTGATCTGAGATGGGAAGATGCAGGTTTTGGGGTGATGTGTGCAAGGCCCAGGGGACTCCCACTCGGTGTTTCACGTCTCCTGCCACCATCTTCCTGCACCTCCTGGGACACACCATCCCCCTGGGCTGACAATGTAGGTAGCTACTATGTGCACTACTCGCCATAAAATAAAATAACAAATGAAAATAAATTTGAGTACACTGATATTACTTTAATTACATCAGTATTTTCTTAATATACAATACATGTGCTTAGGTAAGGGGTTTAATACTGTTCTAGTGGAAAAGACCCAGGTACTGCTAAAATTCCACGGGTTAGGGGGCGCAAATTACTTGCTTTGCACCGGGTGCTGACAACCCACGCTACGCCACTGGTCCTGCGATGCTGTACCCAAATTAAATTGACTTCCTTATTTTCCCACAAACAGAGCTTTTTTTTGGTGGTATTTGATCACCTGTGCGATTTTTACTTTTTGCGCTATAAACAAAAAAAGAGCGACAATTTTGAAAAAATAACAATATTTTTCACATTTTTTATGTGAAATTCCACCCCCAAAAAAATTTAAAAATCTAATTTTTTTAACATTTTAGGCCAATTTGTTTTCTGCTACATATTTTTGGTAAAACAAAATCGCAATAAGCGTATTTTGATTGGTTTGCGCAAAAGTGTTTACTAACTATGGGAAAGATTTATGTCCTTTTTATTGTTTTTTTTAAACTAGTAATGACGGCGATCTGCAATTTGCGATCTGCGGCGGACAGATCAGACCCTTGGCTGACATTTTTGACACTTTTGGGGGTACCAGTGACATTACTACAGTCATCAGTGCTATACATATGCACTGTTACCGTAAAAATGACACTGGCAGGGAAGGGGTTATCTTTATAAGAGATCCAGGGGTTAAGTGTGTCCCTAGGGGCGTGCTTCTAACTATCAATGGGCGTGGCTTGTAATGTAACCACAGAGACATACCATCCTACATCAGCCGCCTGCCTTTCTCCCTCTCCATCGGGAGATCGCAAGTGGCCGGTGGACATCGGAGCCGCTGGTCACTCGCGCAGTGATGACAGTGAACAAGTGGGGGCGGGAGCGCGCCTCCTGCGGCGCGCGCTCGCCCCCTATTGGCTCGCAGGTGAGTGGCGTACCGATACATCACTTTGCCCAGGAGGGGCTGACCGCCGCAGTATATTTACTTGCGGCGGTCGGCAAGGGGTTAATAAAAAGAAATTTTTTTTATTATACATTTTATATTCTTTTATTATTATCTATTGTTTATTATTTTATACGTCATTTTTTATATTGTTTTATACAATTTTTGTATGGGGGGGGGGGGCTTCTGTCAGGGGGGCCTGGGGCAATTGTCTACTTTGCCCACTTATGACGTGCATTGAACACAGTTGTGGCATGGCCCCAGTAAACTCAATGCATGTGTTTGACAGGTGGTAACACCTGTCAAATTCTGCACCCCAAGTAAAAAATACTGTGGCTGCAGAGCACAGCATCTGTACAGCCCAGTCTGGCTGTGTTGGGATGGTTCAGTTGCCTTCAAGTGGGGGGTGGGGTTTGTTTAACCACTTCTGGACCGAGCCCATTTCTGACACATGTTGTTTACAAGTTAAAATCTGTATTTTTTGCTGGGAAATTACTTAGAACCCCCAGACATTATATATATATTTTTTAGCAAAGACTCTGGAGAATAAAATGTCGGTCATTGCAATATTTCCCAGTGGGACGGGAGCCCCGAGCAAAGTCACGGAAGGCGGCGGGAGGGGGGGGCGTCCCCTCCCGCTCACCCTGGTAACGATCGAGCGACTCCCGAGCCGCATCGGTCTTACTGACGGAAAGCCGACCGTCGGCTGTAAACCACGGTACCGGGATGGTGCCTCTAGCTAGAGGCATCATCCCGGTATACTACCGCAAAGTTTGCCGATGTAGGGATACGTCGCTTTGCGGTAAGTGGTTAAGATTGCGCACACCCACGGAATGGAAACAATTTCAACGTTTTTAGCGGTTACCATTTTAGAGTTACAGAGTATCTCTTTTTTTTTTTTTATTATTGCTCTTGCTCTGGTGATCACAGCGATACCTTACATGTGTGGTTTGAACAGCTCTTTCATTTGCGGGCGCGACTTCCATATACGTTTACTTTCATGCGCAAGCTCATGGCGACGGGGGCACTATACATTTTTTTTTTCTATTTATTTTATTAAATTTTTTTAATTTTAGCACAGGTTTTTAAAAAAAATAATAAAAATCTGATCACTTTTATTGCTGTCACAAGCAATGTAAACATCCCTTGTGACAGTAATAGGCAGTGACAGGTACTCTTTATGGAGGGATCGGGGGTCTTAAAGACCCCAGACCCCTCCAAAGCACTTCAATGTATTCAAAATGCCGAAAACTGCATTTTTGAATACTGTCACTTTTTTACATTTGGCGCCTTTAGCAGCTGAGTAACCCGGATGTAACCTTATGAACGCTACTTCCGGGTTACATCATCGGAGACCCGATCAAAGCCGAATACAGCTTCGTTCGGGACCCCAACACTTCCACCATCCACTCCAGTCAGGATGCGCTCTCTGCACTCTAGGCAGCACTCTCAGGCCCCTCCCTGGGCAGTCTCTCTCCGCAGCTCTTCTCCGCACCTCCACGAGTCCCTGAAGCAAGAGAGCATGCATCCGACTCCGCCCCCAATTCATACCTCCTCCCATGATTCTCGGCGAATCCCTCAAAGCTCCCTGGAAGTGTGATCCAGTCAATCCTTCAATGTATAGTTTTCACCCTCTTCCAAACTACATCCCCCATAATCCAGTTCAGCACTGCTAGGAAGAAACAGATCCTCCTTATAAAGTTCTTCAAGGAGCACCCAGACATGGTTCGGACCGCAGTTCAATATAATAACACAATAATTCTAGCATGGCTACAGTTACAAAGTTAGTGAGGTTGAAAAAAAGACACACATCAATCTGGCTCAACCAATAAAAAACAAAAAACAGTAGAAAAGAAAACCCAACCATACAATCCCATATACACAATCCCATACCCGCAGTTGATCCAGAGGAAGGCGAAAAACCCCAGCAAAGCATGATATTTTTGGTGATCAGATCAGATTTATTTATTTATTTTTTTAAAGGGACAGTGTAAAAAAAAAAATAATTAATAAGATAAATAAGTAAAAAAAAAAAATGTTTAAAGTGCCCCCATCCTGTGTGCTCAGAAAACGCATACGTAAGTTGCGCCCCGCAAATGTAAACAGTGTTCAAATCACACATGTGAAGTATCGCCGCGATTGTCAGAGCGAGAGCAATAATTCTAGCAAAAGACCTTCTCTGTAACTCTAAGCTGGTAACGGTTAAACATTTTTAAGGCATCGCCTATGGGGATTTTTAAGTATTGTAGTTTTTTCGCGATTCCACAAGTGTACGCAATTTTAAACTGTAACACGTTAACTATCAATTGCTCGATGTGACATCAAATTTCAAAATATACAAAAAAATTTGGCTAACTTTACTTTTTAGTTATTTTAAATGCAGTGAAGTTTTTTTCCACCAAAAAATGGCGTTTGAAAGACCGCTGCGCAAATACCACGTGACAAAAACAAAAATTGCAACAACCACCATTTTATTCTCCAGAGTCTTTAATAAAAAAAATAGATATAATGTTTGGGGTTCTAAGAAATTTACTTACGTTCGACTCGAACTCGAAGTTCATCTCTAGTAAAAATGTCCAAATTGGGCCCAATTTGCCATTTTCCCTCCCCGATGTCATGTGACTGGTTAGTGTTACAAGGTCTCAGGTGTGAATGGGGAGCAGGTGTGTTAAATTTGGTGTTATCGCTCTCACTCTCTCATACTGGTCACTGGAAGTTCAACATGGCACCTCATGGCAAAGAACTCTCTGGGGATCTGAAAAAAAGAATTGTTGCTCTACATAAAGATGGCCTAGGCTATAGGAAGATTGCCAATACCCTGAAACAGAGCTGCAGCACAGTGGCCAAAACCATACAGCGGTTTAACAGGACAGGCTCAACTCAGGCCTTGTCATGGTTAACCAAAGAAGTTGAGTGCACGCGCTCAGCGTCATATCCAGAGGTTGACTTTGGAAAACAGACATATGAGTGATGCCAGCATTACTGCAGAGGTTGAGGGGGTGGGGGGTCAGCCTGTCAGTGCTCAGACCATACGCTGCACACTGCATCAAATTGGTCTGCATGGCTGTCGTCCCAGAAGGAATCCTCTTCTAAAGATGATGCACAAGAAAGCCCACAAACAGTGTGCTGAAGATAAGCAGACTAATTACTGGATTACTGGAACCATGTCCTGTGGTTTGAGACCAAGATAAACTTATTTGGTTCAGATGGTGTCAAGCGTTTGTGGCGGAAACCAGGTGAGGAGTACAAAGACAAGTGTATCTTGCCTACAGTCAAGCATGGTGGTGGTAGTGTCATGGTCTGGGGCTGCATGAGTGGTGCCGGCACTGGGGAGCTACAGTTCATTGAGGGAACCATGAATGCCAACATGTACTGTGACATACTGAAGCAGAGCATGATACCATCCTTTCAGAGACTGGGCCGCAGGGCAGTTTTCAACATTATAACGACCCAAAACACACCTCCAAGACGACCACTGCCTTGCTAAAGAAGCTGCGGGTAAAGGTGATTGACTGGTCAAGCATGTCTCCAGACCTTGAGCATCTGTGGGGCATCATTACCTTGGCGGAGCGCAAGGTTTCTAACATCTACAGCTCTGTGATGTCGTCATGGAGTAGTGGAAGAGGACTCCAGTGGCAACCTGTGAAGCTCTGGTGAACTCCATGCCCAAGAGGGTTAAGGCAGTGCTGGAAAATAATGGTGGCCAACACAAAATATTGACACTTTGGGCCCAATTCGGACATTTTATCTTAGGGGTGTACTCACTTTTGTTGCCAGCGGTTTAGACATTAATGGCTGTCTATTGAGTTATTTTGAGAGTACAGTAAATTTACACTGTTATACAAGCTGTACACTCACTACTTTACATTGTAGCAAAGTGTAATCTCTTCAGTGCTGTCACATGAAAAGATAGAATAAAATATTTACAAAAATGTGAGGGGTGTACTCACTTTTGTGAGATACTGTATTTATAAAAAAAAAACTGCATAGCTGTTTGTTTGTTGCATGTAAATTATTTTAGTATGAAAAGAGCAAAAATCAAATGTTCTGAGGCTATATTCTTTGCAGAATCGAAAGCTATTCATTTGAAAAGAAAAAAACAAAACAATATGACTGGACAAATTATTGCATTTTGGCCACTAGATGGCAATGAGTATAATAAGAAATAGATATGCTTCTCAGCTCCCTCTAGTGGCCATAATGCAATATTTTAACTAAAGGAACACTAAGCAGAGCATAGCATCAAGTCACTTAAACTCCTGAGATATTTGTCTGGTCAGTTAAGTAGCAGAGAGGGTTGTTCATCAGTTTCAGCTGCTTTGGTGATTAAATTAACAGGTTCACTAGATGAGCAACAATGAGACAACCTACAAAATAGTGGCATTTATTTCCCTACTCATCTTTTCTGACTGTTTTTCACCAGTTTTGCATTTGGCTAGGGTCAGTGTCACTACTGGTAGCATGAGGCGATACCTGGACTCTATAGAGATTGCACATGCAGTCCAACTCCTCCAGGATAGCACATCAATACGTGCCATTGCCAGAAGGTTTGCTGTGTCTCCCAGCACAGTCTCAAGAGCATGGAGGAGATTCCAGGAGACAGGCAGTCACTCTAGGAGAGCTGGATGGGGCCAAAGAAGGTCCCTAACCCATCAGCAGGACCAGTATCTGCTCATTTGTGCAAGGAGGAACAGGATGAGCACTGCCAGAGCCCTACAAAATGACCTCCAGCAGGCCACTGGTGTGAATGTCTCTGGCCAAACCATCAGAAACAGACTTCATGAGAGTGGCCTAAGGGCCCAACATCCTCTAGTGGGCCCTGTCCTCACTGCCCGACACCGTGGAGCTTGATTGGCATTTGCTATTCAACACCAGAATTGGCAGGTCCACCACTGGTGCCCTGTGCTTTTCACAGATAAGAGCAGGTTCACCCTGAGCACATGTGACCGACGTGAAAGGGTCTGGAGAAGCCATGGAGAACATTATGCTGCCTGTAACATTGTTTAGCATGAATGGTTTGATGGTGGATCAGTGATGGTCTGGGGAGGCATATCCATAGAGCGACGCACAGACCTCTAAGGCTGTACATTGGCACCCTGACTGCCATTACCTATCAGGATGACTTCCTTGGACCCATTGTCAGACCCTACGCTGGTGCAGTGGCTCCTGGGTTCCTCCTTGTGCACAGCAATGCCCGGCCTCATGTGGCAAGAGTATGCAGCCAGTTCCTGAAGGGTGAAGACATTGATGCCATTAAATAGCCCCCACACTCACCTGACCTAAATTGTATAGAACACCTCTGGGACATTATGTTTCGGTCCACCTGATGCCGCCAGGTTACACCTCAGTCTGTTCAGGAGCTCAGTGATGCCCCGGTCCAGATCTGGGAGGAAATACCCCAGGACACCATCCGTCGTCTCATTAGGAGCATGCCCCGATGTCAGGCATGCATACAAGCATGCGGGGCCCAAACAAACTATTGAGTACCATTTTGAGTTGCTGCAATTACATTTCAGCAAATTGTACTAGCCTGCTGCATCCTTTTTATACTTTGATTTTCGGGGCAATTTTTAATTCAGCCCTCTGTAGGGTGATAATTTTCATTTCCATTAAACGGTGTGGCATCCTTTCGTTCCTAACACATTAGCCAGTCCATACCAGTATAGGTTCTAACACATTACCCAGTCCATATCAATATAGATATCCAGCATGAGATTTTTCCCCATTGAGATCTGATGTGTTTTCAAAGTGTTCCTTTAATTTTTTTGAGCAAATTCTGTATATATATATATATATATATATACAGGGCTCAAAATTTAAAGTCCTGAGCTACTAGCCAGGCCTTAAGGGTTACTCGCCACCAGTTGCCCCACCCAACTCCTACCCTGCCCCGCCCCTAATTCCGCCCCTAATCACGCCATAAAATTATACTGTTAAATGTTTTTGCATTAATGCAGAAGTTACAAAAATAAATATTAATAACGTTTTCAGTGCCCATCAGTGCAGCCTAATCAGTGCCCCCTAGTAACCCCCCCCCCCCAAATTTCACCTCCTAGAACAAATCCTACCCGTCAAATCCTCCCCCCATCAAAATTTTCCCCCTAGCACAAAAAAACCCATTATTCCTACTGACACAACCCCCCCCCCCCAATACCCCTTTTTAACAGCCCCAAGACTTCCTGTTCTGGCACAAATCCATCCCCCCACCCCATTCCAATAATCTCTATAAGGGCGATCCCCAAATCCCCACTCCTGGCACAAATCCTCACCCCCCCCAGCACGAATCACTCCTCCTAGCACCCCCCCCCCCCCCAATTCCCCTGCTAGAAGAAATCTTATATTGTCACCTCTCAAATTCCCCATCCCAGCACAACCCCGCTCCCCCCCCCCATATCGATCCCACTTAGAAGTAATCATCTTCTCCCCACCCCTCCTAGTACAAATACTTTTTGGGGGATTGTCCCTGGGGGGGGGTTGGAATAAGAGAATTTGTAGCATGAGGGGTGGGGAGAAGATGATTACTTCTAGGTGGGATCAATATGGGAGGGGGGTTGTGCTAAGAGGGGGGGGGGACTGTGCTGAGATGGGGTGGTTGTGCTAGGAAGGGGGATTGTGCTGAGATGGGGGGGTTGTGCTAGGAGGGGAGGGACTGTGCTGAGATGGGGGGGATTGTGCTAGGAGGGGGGGGGCTGTGCTGAGATGGGGGGATTGTGCTGAGATGGGGGGGACTGTGCTGAGATGGGGGAGTTGTGCTAGGAGGGGGGGATTGTGCTGAGATGGGGGGGATTGTGCTAGGAGGGGGGGGCTGTGCTGAGATGGGGGGATTGTGCTGAGATGGGGGGGGACTGTGCTGAGATGGGGGGATTGTGCTAGGAGGGGGGGGACTGTGCTGAGATGGGGGGGTTGTACTAGGAGAGGAGGGACTGTGCTGAAATGGGGGGGTTGTGCTAGGAGGGGGGGGGGCTGTGCTGAGATGGGGGGGGTTGTGCTAGGAGGGGGGGGACTGTGCTGAGATGGGGGGGTTGTGCTAGGAGGGGGGACTGTGCTGAGATGGGGGGGGGGGTTGTGCTAGGAGGGAGGGGGGACTGTGCTGAGATGGGGGGGGTTGTGCTAGGAGGGGGGGACTGTGCTGAGATGGGTGGGGGTTGTGCTAGGAGGGGGGGGCTGTGCTGAGATGGGGGGGTTGTGCTAGGAGGGGGGGACTGTGCTGAGATGGGGGGGTTGTGCTAGGAGGGGGGGGGGACTGTGCTGAGATGGGGGGGGGGGGGTTGTGCTAGGAGGGGGGGGGGGACTGTGCTGAGATGGGGTGGGGGGGTTGTGCTAGGAGGGGGGACTGTGCTGAGATGGGGGGGTTGTGCTAGGAGGGAGGGGGGGACTGTGCTGAGATGGGGTGGGGGGGGTTGTGCTAGGAGGGGGGACTGTGCTGAGATGGGTGGGTTGTGCTAGGAGGGAGGGGGGGACTGTGCTGAGATGGGGTGGGGGGGTTGTGCTAGGAGGGGGGGGGGATTGTGCTGAGATGGGAATTTGGGAGGTGACAGGATAAGATTTGTACCCCAGTGTAGTTCACCCTTTCCTCCAGCATGTCACAGACCTCAGATACAGCACCTGTGATACCAGATACATCGCTCTGTGATCCTCCTCTTCTTATGTCAGAGCGGAGGAGGAGCGGAGGAGAAGCCGATTCCTATTCCTAAAGCTTTGCACGGACAGCTGGCGGGAGAGATGCGGCTGCAGAAGGGGAAGAAGATTGTGTCTCAGGAATGACACTGCATGTCAGATCCGGACTATACAGAGTTTGTTACCCGCCCCCTTTCCACATTGCTTTGACTCGGAGGAGAGGGGATAACAAACTCTGTATATTCCCGATCTGACATGCAGTGTCCTTCCTGAGCCGCAATCTTCTTCCCCTTCTGCAGCCGCATCTCTCCCGAGCTGTCCGTGCAAAGCTTTAGGAATTAATTGTCTTCTCCTCCGCTCCACCTCCACTCTGACTCAGGGGAGAAGTCCCGATCTGACAGGAGTGTGTGAAGCCCGGCAAGAAGACAGAGAGAGCGCATCCCGGTCTCTCCTGTCACAGAAACACTCCTGGCAGCGCCCCTCCACCTCCCATGACACAGACGCCCAGCCAGAGCAGCCATCCATCCCACCCTACCTTGTACGGGTGTACTGCCGATTTTTCCAACTTGGGCTTGAACCCCTCCATCAGTCCTGCTGGATAATGTCGGAGCGGCGGATCATCCCGCTCAGCTTTAATTGTAATTGGCGGGCGCTCGCTGACATACACAGTCCCGCCTCCTAGCCCGGCTTCTTTGATAGACAGAACACGTCCTGGTTGGCCAGGTGTTCTGTCTATCAAAGAAGCCGCGCTAGGAGACGGAACTGTGTGTCGGCGAGCGCCCGGCAATTACAATTAAAGCTGAGCGGGATGATCCGCCGCTGACATTATCCAATCCTTCGGCTGGGTTTCCTCTCCTCTCTTCCCCTGACAGTAGCTCGCCATACATAATTTTCCACTCGCAAAATGCGAGTAGGCGAGTGGAAAATTTGAGGGCTGTATATATATATATATATATATATATATACAGTATATATATATACATATATTGTCAAAAGTATGGACCCTGTTCAGGGATGTCAAGTTCCTCCACCCCAAACTCGCTCATCCATGTCTTTATGGATCTTGCTTTGTGCACTCGAAAAAAAATAATAATAATATTTTTTACTTTCTGCTAAACAACATTCCCCCCCAAAAAAAAAATGTAAAATTAAATTTTTTTCCTAATTTTTTTTGTATTCTGCTACATATTTTTGGTTAAAAAAAAATACCAATAAGCGTATTTTGATTGGTTTGCACAAAAGATATTGCGTCTACAATTTAGGGGACAGATTTATGTAATTTTTATTTTTTACTAGTAATTGCGGCGATCTGCGATTTTTAGCGGGGCTAAAGTAATCAGTGCTAAAAATATGCACTGCTACTGTACTAATGACACTGGCAGGGAAGGGGTTAACCCAGGGGCGTTAAAAGGGTTAAATGTATGCCTAGGGGGTGTTTTCTAACTGTGGGGGTGGGCTTATTGGATCAACACAGAGACCTGTGTTCCTAAATAGGAGGAACACAGGAGCCCTGTGATGATAACTGACAGAAGAGCGGTCTGCCTTGTTTACAACAGCACACTGCCGTTCTGTCTCCATGGGGAGCGATTACGGGTGACGGCGGCAATTGCAGACTGCCGGCCATGCAGATCAGCTTTCCCTCTCGCAAATCACCCCATGTGCCCCCCTTGCTCGCTTCCGAGGAGTGACATATGGGTACGGCGATTCGCGCAACCGAGCCACCTTGCCGCAGTATATCTGCGGCGGGCGGTCGGCAAGTGGTTAACATAGCAGAAGTTTCTTGGATTCTTATAGCCCTCTGGCCACTTAACAACTATGAAAGGAAGCAAATCTCAATATGACATGAAAATCCAATTTTGTGTCGCCTCGCCATGTTCAAATGACTACTTTTACAATTTCACAAAATAAAAAAAAATCTCGTAAATCTAACTAACTTTCTGCTTGATTATCATTTAAAATGTCCATGCCGTCCCCTTTCCCACCCAGAGAAGAACCAAATCTAGAGAATTAAACAGCGTCCCCATGAATGCGTTTTACTGTATAATTCCACCAGCGGTATTTTAATTTGGCAAAGCAAATAGGGTGAGGAATTTAGCGGAATCTATTCTGAGCAGATAATGTGGAAAAAAATGCCTATTTGCATGGATGGACAATTTTATTTGCTCGGTTTTAATAAGTGATTGTAGCGTAGGCGCAGCCAGCGCACTGAGCGGCGGCGGCGGGGATGTCGCCAGGTTAGAACGTGGTTTATGAACATGTTCTTGGGGTGTAATATAAACAATAAGGATGAGCAATAAATTATACCATACATTCATAGAACTAGTATTGTAGGTTCTTTGTAAAAGGGAAACTGTAATCTTTTGTATTTGCTATTGTTGTTTTTTGATTTCTTCACTGTTATTTACATATTAATTTTTATTTTTTTATTTCTTCACTTTTATTTATTTATTTTTATTTCTTCACTGTTTTTTTTGTTTTTATTTCTTCGCTGTTATTTATTTATTTGTTTTTTTTATTTCTTAACTGTTATTTATGAATAACAGTAGGTTCTTAACAGGGAAACTGTAATGTTTTGTATTTGCTATTGTTGTTTTTTGATTTCTTCACTGTTATTTACATATTAATTTTTATTTTTTTTATTTCTTCACTTTTATTTATTTATTTTTATTTCTTCACTGTTTTTTTTGTTTTTATTTCTTCGCTGTTATTTATTTATTTGTTTTTTTTATTTCTTAACTGTTATTTATGAATAACAGTAGGTTCTTAACAGGGAAACTGTAATGTTTTGTATTTGCTATTGTTGTTTTTTTATTTCTTTACTGTTATTTATATATTATTATTTTTTTTTTTTTTTTATTTCTTCACTGTTATTTATTTATTTTTTATTTCTTCACTGTTTTTTTTTTTATTATTATTATTTCTTCGCTGTTATTTATTTATTTGTTTTTTTTTTTATTTCTTCGCTGTTATTTATTTATTTGTTTTTTTTATTTCTTAACTGTTATTTATGAATAACAGTAGGTTCTTAACAGGGAAACTGTAATGTTTTGTATTTGCTATTGTTGTTTTTTTATTTCTTTACTGTTATTTATATATTATTATTTTTTTTTTTTATTTCTTCACTGTTATTTATTTATTTTTTATTTCTTCACTGTTTTTTTTTTATTATTATTATTTCTTCGCTGTTATTTATTTATTTGTTTTTTTTTATTTCTTCACTGTTATTTATGAATAACAGTAGGTTCTTTGTAACAGGGAAACTGTAATGTTTTGTATTTGCTATTGTTTTTTTTTTTTTTTTATTTCTTCGCAGTTTTTTATTTTTTTTATTTATTTATTTTTTTTTATTGGGTTTTAACATAAGAAGGAAAAAGACATACACAGTACTGCAGTTAGGCAAAATACAGAAATGCGATCCAAAAAGAAAAAACAAAAAACTATAAAACCCAAACTGGAGCCAAGGAACAGAGAAGTATATCATATACTGTAACGGTATGGAATGCATACAATTATTCGTTGTACTGTGCAGTGAGCCTTTATAGACAGCTATCTCCGCTTTGAGAGCAATTAGGAGTGCAATAACAATATAGTAGCAGCCGAGGGTGTACCTACAGTATCTCCCCGAGGGCACCGCAATGGGATCTAACTGTGGCCCAGGGAAAAACCGGCCCCCACAAAGCATCCACCCAATGAGGTCCAAACTGACCTTTTAGCATGAAATTGTTGTATGGAAAGTTCAGAGTATGCTAGTATTTTCTCATATTCATACAATTCCTTCACTATTTGTTTTACTTCCCCTACAGAGGGGATTTCGCTACCTTTCCATTTCCTGGCAATAGTCAGTCTTGCCGCAGAAAGAATGTGTTGGATCACTGTCCTATGCTGGGATGGGTACCAATCTATATCAATACCCAACAAAGCCTGTTCTAACCTCAGTTTATTGAATATGCCCGTAATTTTTGTGATTAGTCGTGATATTGAGGCCCAAAAGCCTTGCAAGGATATACAGGTCCACAGGACATGTAGTAGTGTGCCCACCTGTCCACACTGCCGCCAGCACAAGTTGGATGTATTGCCGTAAAACTTAACCATGGAGTATGGGGTCCTATACCACCTCAAATGGATTTTTTGTATCCCCTCCCTAAAGTTGGAACATCTAGTCAGTGTGTGATTCAATTTAATGGCTCGTTGCCATTGAGACTCTGTAAATACCTTCTGGAGATCACTTTCCCATTTTAAGTAGGTTTTAGATTTCACAAATGACAATTTGTCGTGTAAGGCGAGATATATTTTGCCTATTCCTTTTGTGCGTGTGATGTTCGATTTTTTTATTTTTTCACTGATTTTTTATTATTATTATTATTATTATTATTTTTTTTTTTTTTCAAAGTCATATTTTTATCTGCTTAAAAATCCATATTCTTATTACAGTAGCTAATCAAAAGATTTTTTAAAGCTAAACTTTTTTTTTTTTTTTTTAAGTTTTTATTTTTTTATTTTAACTTTTTATGTAAAATCTTACCTTCATTCTTGTATAGTTGCTCCTCTCTTGCAAAATGGCTTATTCTAATTTCACTGCATACTTAGAAGCTGCAGAGAGTCATATGGAGCTCACCTCATTCCCTGGCTGGAGGACATCCAGCATCATTTAGCTCAGGGGGTCTCCAAACTATGGCTCTTGGACTAGATCTGACCCTCTACAAGATTTTATCTGGAACTGGGGACCCTGATGTAAGGGGGGAAATCTGATGTGAACCCTAATGTAGGTTGGGATTCTGATGGAGACTTTTATGTAAGGGGAACTCTGATGAGAACCATTATGTAAGGGGGACTCTGATGGAGATAGTGATGTGATTGGGAGGGGGTGTGCAAGAGACAGACTGTGATTGGAAGAGAGTGTGTGCCAGAGGCAGTCTTTGATTGGCCGGGGGAGCATGGTGGCTGAACAAACTACACAATACAGGCATGCTGTGTGTCTGCACAATGTCATTTACCTCTGAATGGCCAGTCAAAATTATAAAAACTGACCACACTAACATAGATCAGCTTCTGTACTTTGTGTTGTCAGTTTAGAACAAGGAAGAAAGCTGACTGGCAGGATCAACCAGGTATTTCAGAGGGAAGAAGTACATGAAAATGATAGAAACTATGATTTATAAAACACACATATGTGAACACACACATAGAAAAAAATATATATACTATATTACCAAAAGTACTGGGACACCTACCTTTACACGCACATGAACTTTAATGGCATCCCAGTCTTATTCCATAGGGTTCAATATTGATTTGGCCCACTCTTTGCAGTTATAACAGCTTCAACTCTTCTGGGAAGGCTGTCCACAAGGTTTATGAGTGTGTCTATGGGAATGTTTGACCATTTTTCTAGAGTGCATTTGTGAGGTCAGGCACTGATGTTAGACGAGAAGCCCTGGCTCGCAGTCTCCGCTCTAGGTGTTCTGTTGGGTTGAGGTCAGGACTCCGTGCAAGCCAGTCAAGTTCCTCCACCCCAAACTCGCTCATCCATGTCTTTATGGGCCTTGTTTGTGCACAGTCATGTTGGAACATTGGAACAGGAAGGGGCCATCCTCAAACTGTTCTCACAAAGTTTTCACAAAGTTGGGAGCATGAAATTGTCCAACATTTCTTAGTTTGCTGTTGCCTTAAGAGTTGCCTTCACTGGAACTAAGGTGCCAAACCCAACCCCTGAAAAACAACCTCACACCATAAACCCCCCTCCACCAAATGATTTAGACCATTGCACAAAGCAAGGTCCATAAAGACATAAATGAGCTAGTTTGGAGTGGGGGAACTTGACTGGCCTGCACAGAGTCCTGACCTCAACCCGATAGAATGCCTTTGGGATAAAAGAGCAGAGACTGCGAGCAAAGCCTTGTCATCAACGTTAGTGCCTGACCAAACAAATGTGCTTCTGGAAGAATGGTCAAACATTCCAATAGACACACTCCTAAACCTTGTGGACAGTCTTCCCAGAAGAGTTGAAGCTGTTATAGCTGTAAAAGGTGGGCCAACTCAATATTAAACCTTGCAGGCTAATGCCCCGTACACACGTGCAGATTATCTGAAGACTTTTGTCTTCAGATTTACCTTTTCTATGTAGTGCAAGGGCCTGCCGGATTGCATACAAATTGAAAGTGTTTAGGTTTGACCTCATATTATATGGTTTTGGTAAGTCTGCAGACAAAAGTCTTCAGATAATCTGCACGTGTGTACGGGGCATAAGACTGGGATGCCATTAAAGTTCATGTGCGTGTAAAGGCAGGCATCCAAATACTTTTGGTAATATATTGTATTTAGGGTAACATAAACTTTAATTTGTTCTCTTTCCTTTTACTAAGACACATCAGTTCCCCTGGATCTTACACAGAGCCTTCAGTAAATTAGCAGATGACTAATCCTTGACACATAACACCCATCCTGGTGTCCTAGTTCTTCAATCCAAGAAAAAAAAAAATGAGTTGATTTGCTGAAGGCATCATGTTGCTTATCTCACATTGAACATTGTAGAGTCATGCATGCAGCTGTCACTTCAATGTTTCACATGGAGAAGTGAATGAGTCACATTGGTCTTAAGGATACGGCTGATCCTCGGCTCCCCTGTGCCATCACCTTCCCTAGCTCTGTACTTGCTGGCACTCTGGAAGCCATTTATAAGGAGCTGCAGCAAGAGTAGTATAACAACAAGGCTTACAGTTCGACATTAAATAAATTCAAAGCCTAAATCCTAACCCCTCTGAAATCAATGGGAGCCAAACCAGTAAAACCAATATTGGCCATTTTCTTGGCTATTAGGCTGGAGAATCTCAAACAAATGGCATGGGCACTGACCTAGAGGATGTGTATTAATGAAAAAAAAAAAAAGTTAAAAAACTAAATTAGGCTGGGAGCAGTGATATTAATAATGCATACAGTAAAACAGCGGAGTTTCAGTCTGGAGGAAAAAATTCAAAGTCAGCAGCTACAAATACTGTAGCTGCTAACTTTTAATATAAGGGCACTAACCTGTCCAGGGATCCCACAATGTTGGCACCCCAAGGCGATTCGTCCATCGGCTTCGGGTGCAGGCAACGGCAGTGAAGACTTCAGGCTTCACAGCCGGTTTCCTACTGTGCATGCGCCAGTCGAACTGCACTTTCTGAATGGTCCTTCTGTCTTTTGGGACACACACAGGTCCCAGAAGGCAGCAGGGGGAAGGAGGAGGGGCCAGACATGATGTAGATCACCATGCGGCGATCTTACCAGGAAGTGGGAGCGGGTATCTGTCAAAGCCAAGTACCCGCTTCCTCATCCCCCCCCCCCCCAAAAAAGTGCCAAATGTGGCCGGGCAGTGCAGTGCACCGGGATTGCAAGTAAGGGAAACTGGCAGTGAAGACTTCAGGCTTCACAGCCGGTTTCCTACTGTGCATGCGGGAGTCGAACTGCGATTTCTGAATGGTCCCTCTGTCTTTTGGGGGACACACAGGTCCCAGAACACAGCAGGTGGAAGGAGGAGGGGCCAGACATGATGTAGATCACCGTGCGGCGATCTTACCAGGAAGTGGGAGTGGGTATCTGTCAAAGCCAAGTACCCACTTCCTCATTTCCCCCCAAAAAAGTGCAAAATGTGGCAGTGCGGGGCGGGGGGGGGGGTAATTTTGCAAACAAGCGGAGTTCCCCTTTTGGGTGGATCTCCACTTCAAAAATACCCAGTCCCATGGCAATGTAAGAATTTAACTTGTTTCTGGCATCAGACGTTCCGGTTGATCTCTGATGTAACAGGTGTTTGGATCACGCCTGATCCCACTCTAGCATTGCTCAACTGATCCCACTCTAGCATTGCTCAACATAGGTATTGAGTGCTTCCCACCCAGCTGATCTGTTGTTCCTGCTTACTCATGTATGACCCGGCTTGCCTTTGGACTTTGCCTCTTCCCTTACTCCAGCTCTGTTACCTACCACTCCAACCTTGGCTTGCTTAATGGACCTGATCTGCCTGCTGACCTTGTCCCGCAGTGCCCGGCTGTTAACGACCTTGGCCTATCTTCTGGACTTGCTTACTTGCTGATTTGGTACCTCACTGCCCGGTTGCCGCTGATTGCTGCTTGTCTCCTGGTTCTACTCCATCCCACGCTCTGGTGCCAAGCTGGTACTGCATCCAGTTCCAAGGACTGTGACTATCAGCTGTACCCACCTACAGAGTGAACATAACCAGCAAGCTGCTACGGCACTCATGCCACTCTTTGCCCTTGCACTCTCTCTTCCCACCTTCAGGAGCGCTAGGCGGGAGGAGCAAGAGAGGCCTCCACAACATTCCAGTCTTCATCAGGAACGTGATATCTACCTAATATTATTTTGTTTGCTAATTTCCTAGTATTGTGTTCTTTTGCCGTATTATGGATACCGGCAAGTCAAGTATTTGCATAATCCTTCTATTGTTTTGATAAATGACATATTATGTTGAATTTATCTTCATGTTTGTGAAGCTCCTTTTTGCTGTTCTCTGTAACTACTGCATTTAATAAAATAAAAATTATTGTTGAAAATAAAATAACCAATTCCTTTAACCCCTTCAGCCCAGTGTCCTTGTAACAGGGTCTTTATACCCAAGGGGCAAGAAGGAACTGCCAATCTCGTGACCACTGTGATTGGCTGTCACAATGTCGCCAGCTTGACCGTTTATTCATTCAATTGGCCAGAATAATACTTTTTCTGGCCATTGAAATAAATAAACACTCATTTGCTAAATAAACAAGCCTAATGCATTTAGATGTGTATACAAACATTTAGAGCGTTTTGGCATTTATTTATTTTTTTTTTGCTCATCTCTTGAACACGCAAGTGATTTTTTTTTTCTGCCACTAAACACCCCACCTCTAAACTCCTGAAAAAAATCTATGTGTGCATGGACACATAGAGGGGGGTTTAGAAGTGAAAAATAAACTCAAATTCCATTAAAACAGGCATTTTAGAGCTCAAGTGTGCCTTAATGTAATTAAAAATGAACTTTCCTTTTCAATCTGCAGCTGCCATAATTTTCTGTAAAATTCAATGCAATATGGCAACCTGGAGATGTTCTGTACACTGTTGTCCCAGAAATGTCATTCAATACTTGGTTAATTGATACTGAAGTCTACACTAAGACACAAATCAACTTTTAAGTACACCTTGTAATGGGAATTTCAGTTTTGGGGGAGAAACTCCCCAGGAACTCAAAGGATGCAGACACTGCAGCTCCTCTCATCCAGGGCTGCTAATAGAAATTGTGGGGCCCTGTACAGACTACCTGACAGGGCCCCCCTCCAAAATAAAATATTACAGCTGTATTTAGAAAAAAATACAATAACATCATGGCAGACACAAATACAACATAAATCACAGAATTCCTGTTAAATCTAAAAGATGAAACTGAGTTGATAAATAAATTTCTGTGTGTAAGGGAGGTGTTGGGGTCAAGCACATGGGTGATGTGGTCTGTACAGTGTGAATCAGTGGTTCATTTATGTGGCTTGAGACACATGGAGCTGTATGAACACAGGTGCAGGTCCTAATTCGACAGGCGTGGGGATGCAGGTGTGCGGCCCCAACACAGACAGTGTGCATTGGGGGCCACTCGCCTGCACACCTGTCCAAGTAGGGTCTGCGGCTGTGTTCATACAGGCGCTGCATCCCCATAGAATGACAGGTAGCTCCAGCCCAACCCCCTCCTTCACACAGCCAGAGAACCTTTGGGAATGAGCCCTTAATTATATTTTTCTAAGCTAAAAAACAGATCTCTCCAGCGGTGTGCTGTCACTACTAAGAGGGATTACATCTTCATCTGGTCTCTTTTCTGGGTTCTTGGACTCCAGTCGTTTGGCCAAACTACGATGATGTAACTCACACGTATGCTTGTGCATGTCATGGTCACAGCACAGCTCTCTCAATGGATGGTATTTCATCCATTTAGAGCGCAGTGCACATGTGTTGGTGCTATCACCGACTGCTACCTTTATACAATATTCACTGAACTGACATGTAAGGCCTATTATAGGCTAACCTGTAGATACAAGATGAAAAATTTAGTTTACTACTGCCAGATCAGTTAGTAAATGGGTAAATAGAAGGAGTTGATACATGGATGCAGGGGGGAACTGAAAGTGAAGGGGAGAAGAAGAGAAGTTGCATAGTTTAGGAAGTAGTCTGGGGCCCCTTTTACACTTGTGCGACTTGTGTAACAGTAAATTCCTCACCCCATGGGCATGCAGCTGATCAGCTGCAACTGTGTTAGGAAGAGAGAGCAATGCGAGAGAGATGAAAAAAAAATATTTACAGGCTGGGACAAGGAGTATAGGGAGAAGTGCAGGGAAAGAAACAAAGTTTTAGAGATAAACTCCTGAGCAGAGATAACATTAGAGCCAGGGCTGGGAGGGGGGCCCATTAATTAGGAACAACTGTCTCTTTCTCAGCAGATAAGAGCTGGCAGCAGGGAGAGGGGGAGAAATCAGCATTCAGTTGCTAGAGGAAGATTTCTGTAAATGCCGTTCATCATGAATCCCCCTCCCTGTGTGGGCCCCCCTGTGTGCTCGGGCCCCCTACAAGAGGACCGGTGATTCCCCCTATCAGCGGCCCTGCTCTCATCAGAACACTGAAAGTTCACCAGCTGATTATAATAAACCAGACCCTCCCATTCAGAATCAGTATGCACAGGACATTGAAAAACAAACAGCTTTTTCTTCACAACAGCAAAAGGTAGGAATCTGCTGCAAAGTTTGTTAAAATCCCTGCAATGTACACTGATTACCAAGAGGGTTTTTTTTTTTTGCTAAATAAAAGTGGAATTACACTTTTAAGTAGGGATCAACCGATTATCGGCAAAGCTGATATATTGAGGGCCGATATGCACTTTTCCCGATATATCGGAATCGGCCCCGGAGGTTACCGATATTGCCGATATTTCAGGAAAGTGCTTGTACCAGAGTGATGCCTGCAGCTAGAGGCATCACCCCGGTACCGGCGTCCATAGCCGACGGTCGGTTGTCTTGTAATGACAACCGATGTGGCTGAGAAGCCGCTCGGCTTTCATTACAAGGAGCGGGAGTAGACGTCCCCCCCCTCCCGCCGCCTTCCATGGCTTGCTGGGAGACCCAGGCAACCAGCCTGCATGGCTGCTGAAGACCCGATCAAAGCCGCATTCGGCTCTGAACAGTCCTCCATGCAAAAATCCGGAAGTGATGTCACTGGCGCCAGGTTAAAAAAAATGACAGCATTCAAAACAGCCAAACTTGGTATTTTGAAGGCTTTTAAGTGCAGAGGAGGGTCTTTTAGACCCCCAGATCACTGCACAAGAGTACCTGTCAAGAAAAAAATAAAAATAAATGTTTTTTAAATGTACAAAAATATTGGCACATATCCGCCGATATCGATATGCATTGGCAAAAATATCGGTATCGGTAACGAAAAAACGATATTGGTTGATCACTACTTTAAACTATATCTATAGCCCACATTTTTTTTCTTTTAATAGAATAGGTAAGTTTCAGAATGGGGGTCGTCAACAGGTCCATTGCGATCTACCTATTAATCATGTCAATGCTTGAACATTAGAGAATGTGGAAACATTTATTGGTCCCTGGTGTCATTAAGGTTGAGAATTAATGTCCTAGCCTATGTTTGTAATGAAAACCATGTGTGGGTAAGCTCTAAGCTCTGAGTGGGACAATGAAGACTGGGGTTATGGCTATGACTAGATTACTGCGATTATTCAATTTCTGTATAGACTTATGCCATGTGAGTGTTCTTTGCTGTTTTGCTTCCCATCCAGCCTCAGCATTACACCCCAGGGGCAGGATAGACTGACAGAATACATGACCACTGTGATTGGCTGTCATAGTGATTGGCTGTCACAGTGGTCATCTCGCTGACTCCTTATCATTGCTGTAAATCAGGAGTGGTCTATGACAGCTTAGTCACTGTGCTGGGAGCACACAGTGAGTATGCTGTCAGAACAAACCTCAGCCACTCATATAGCTGCATATGTGTGGGCATTAGAGCTCTCCCTCTGTTAGGGCCTGGGTCTGAACCTGCAACCTCTGCTGTGTCTGGTGATGTTTCTACTTGCTGAGCCACCTGGGTTGCTGGACAGCTCCCTGGACAATTTCTTAAATAATTCTGCCTTGAACCTTGTTTTTCTTGAACTTTGGACCCTTGCTCCTCCCATTAACTTCCTATATAAGCCATACCTTTGCACTTCCGGTTTGCCAGATTATTGTGCTCTCTCCAGCCAATATTTTGCTGCTGTCTCTCCTGCTGCCATTCGTATCTCCAATATCACTCGTTATTTACCTTTGGCTTGCTCTTCGACAACGCTTCTGCTTGATCCCAACCTGCAACTATTTGTTACTGACCTTTGACTTGTTTACTGACTATATCTCTCTCCTGCTCCTCCCTCCTCCAAGCAAGTGATTGACAGCGCAGCTCAAGTCTGTGTTGGCTGTGCAGAGTTAATGTGATAAAATGAGGACATACTGTACATTCTCCTACCTGGAAGTTCGGGGAAGCTGTGTTTGGAGTACTGGAGTCGGTGGCTGTGAAAACCTCAAATTTTAAGCATGTGTCACACACAGGAAAAATATATTCTATAGAGATTGTTTGCAGGCTCCCTAAGATGCATTAGCTAGAAAATGTGGTGTCTTTAGTACTGCTTTAACCTTGTTTTGTTACACACTGAGAGGCTTATTTTCACCTTCCAGAGAGTTGCACATCTATAAAATGGTACAAGAATGTTCTAATTTGTCAAAGGGATATCCATCTACAGTATACAAAGCTCAGTCAAGACTATAGAGGGAAGCAAGTATGATTCCACAGACAGAGGATAATACGATGCATTTTGACTTACTTGGTTTACTGAGTGATATGCATCATTGCATTTATTTACTATTCAGGATTGCACATAGTCATACAGATTATGGCTTTCGATTTATGCATTTTATTTATTACATGTTGTTATGTGTACTGCCTATTTTATTTGTCGGCTGCTCGTTGGATGTCTTTGTTAACCGCTTCCATACAGAGCAGTTAGACCCCCTTCCTGCCCAGACCAATTTTCAGCTTTCAGCACTCTCACATTTTGAATGACAATTGCTCAGTCATGCTACACTGTAACCAAACAAAATTTTTATCATTTTTTTCACACAAATAGAGCTTTCTTTTGGTGGTATTTGATCACAACTGGGGTTTTTTTTTTTTCGTGATATAAGCAAAAAAAGAGCAAAAATTTTGCAAAAAAAACACTTTTTTTTAGTTTCTATTATAAAATTTTGCAAAAAATTAATTTTTCTTCATACATTTGGGCCAAAATTTATACTGCTACATATCTCTGGTAAAATTAACCCAAATTAGTGTATATTATTTAGTCTGTGTGAAAGTTATTGAGTCTAGAAGCTATGGTACCAATTACTGAAAATTTATCACACCAGATGTACTGATGGCCTATCTCCTTTCTTGAGGCCCTGAAATGTCAGGACAGTACAAATACCCCCCAAATGACCCCTTTTTGTAAAGTAGACAGTCCAAGGTATTTAGTAAGAGGCATGGTGAGTTTTTTGAAGTTATAATTTTCTCCCACAATTCTTGGGAAAATGAAGAAAACATTTTTTTTTCTTTTTTTTCCCCAAAACGTTGTCAATTTATAAGCTATTTCTAACACATAGCATGTACACAGCAAAAATGACACCCCAAAATTCATTCTGCTACTCCTTCTGAGTATGGTGATACCACATGTGTGAGACTTTTACACAGCCTGGCCACAAAAAGAGACTCCACGTCCAAGTAGCACCATAAGGCGTTTTAGGAGCATAAATACACATAAAACTTTCTTACTACCTATCACACTTTTCAAGGCCCTAGAGCACCAATACAATGGAAAAGTCCACAAAAAGACCCCATTTTGGAAAGCAAACACTCCAACGTATATTCTATGAGGCATTATGGGTCCTTTGAACATGTCATTTTTTTCCACAAGTTTTTGGAAAATGTGGGAAAAAAATGAAAAAAATTTTTTTTTACACAAAGTTGTAAATTTATAGAATATTCCTAACACATAGCATGTACATAGCAAAAATGACACCCCAAAATACATTCTGCCACTCCTCCTGAGTAGGGTTGAGCGGACACCTAGATGTCCGTGTTCGACGGGTTCGGCCGAACTTTAAAAAAAAGTCCGGGTCCGTGTCCCGGACTTTTACCGAACTTTTCCCGGACACCGAACCCCATTGAAGTCAATGGGGACCCGAACTTTAAGGCACTAAAATGGCTCTAAAACACAAAAGGAAAGGGCTAGAGTGCTGCAAATGGCAGCAAAACGTAATTAAGAGCATGGCAAGTGCTCTGCAAACAAATGTGGATAGGGAAATAACTTAAAACAACAAAAAAAAACAGAAAAATAAAACAATGTTCTTCTTCATCTCTGAAGGACGAGGCCCATATGGAGTAGGAGGGAGGTTGAGGTGGTGGTGGATGTGGCGGTGACATAGGCGTGCGCACAGGGTGTGCTGGGTGTGCCTGGGCACACCCTAATCACCTAGGGCACATAGCATTGCCAGTGAGGAGATGGGAAAGATCTCCCTGGGACCTGCTCTGCTCTATTTCTCCTTGCCTACAGGTACATGGCCCCGATACATTACTCTCCCTGCTGGCAAACACATGCATGTGTATTTCAACTTTGGGGTGCACACCTTAATGCAATAGGCTGCGCACACCTATGGGCGGTGTAGGTGGAAGCGGCGGTGGAGGAGGACCAGGGCCGGATTAACAGCATCATGGGCTTGGTGCTGAGGATTTTGAAGGGCCTTAAGGGCCGTGCCTTGCCATGCACCCAGAGGAGGAAGGGTGCAGCCATGCATGCCTAATTCAACATGGGATGCTGTCTCTGAAGCCCATAAACACATCCATGCATCGCCAACTGTCCCTCCTTGTCCGGCCTTCACGCTGTGTGGGGAGGTTCTGAGGGTGCTGCCTGGGGAAGCGAGCATAGAAGCCAGACTTCTGTGTTTACAAGTGACAGAAGAGCGGTAACAGTGAATATGGCCAACCCGGGGCCTATATAAAAGGTAGGGGCCTGGAGCTGCAGCTCCAATAGCCCCTACATTAATCTGGCCCTGAGGAGGAGGACGAGGTAGCCAACACTGCTTCTTTTCAAAAATTTTAAATGAGGGTACACCCCAAAAGAGTGAGAAAGAGCAAAAAATGGAACAATGGGTGGGTAAGGTCGGTATCCATTGCTATTCTGCATAAGGTACGGAAAAGTCCCGTGGGATCCATGCCTGGTTCATTTTAATGAACGTGAGCTTGTCCACATTGTCTCTGGACAGGCGGCTGCGCTTGTCTGTTATAACGCCCCCAGCCGTGCTAAATACCCGTTCAGATAATACACTGGCTGCAGGGCACGCCAGCACCTCCAAGGTGTAAAGGGCAAGCTCAGGCCATGTGCCCAATTTGGAGACCCAGAAGTTGAAGGGGGCAGACCCGTCATTCACTACATGTAGGCGTGTGCACACATACTGCTCCACCATGTTGGTAAAATGCTGCCTCCTGCTAAGACGTTCCATCTGAGCTGCTGGTGCTGCTGTTTGTTGTGGCGTGCTGACAAAGCTTTTCCACATTTCGGCCATGCTAACCCTGCCTTCTGAGGTGCTGGCGGTGCCCTGGTTGCGTTGGCGACCTCCTCCTCCTCCTCCTCTGCCTTGTGCTTCCACTGTGGCCCCGCTGTCAGATGGGAATGCCAGCAGCATGGCGTCTACCAGCGTGCGCTTGTACTCGCGCATCTTGCGATCGCGCTCCAGTGAGTGAATTAAGGACGGTACGTTGTCCTTGTAACGGGGATCCAGCAGCGTGGCCACCCAGTAATCAGCACAAGTTAGAATGTGGGCAACTCGGCGGTCGTTGTGGAGACACTGCAGCATGTAATCGCTCATGTGTGCCAGGCTGCCCAGAGGCGACGAAAGGCTGTCCTCTGTGGGAGGTGTATCGTCCGTGTCCTCTGTATCCCCCCAGCCACGCACCAGTGATGGCCATGAGCTGGCCTGGGTGCCACCCTGCTGTGAACATGGTTCCATCTCCTCCTCCAGCTCCTCCTCCTCCTCATCCTCCTCATCCTCCAGAACTGTGCCCCTGCTGGACAATTGTGTCCCTGGCGTTTGTGTGTGCAGGAACCCACCCTCGGAGCCCCTTGCGAATGACTGCCCTGAAAGCCTTTGAAATGTTACCTCTTCATCCTCCTCCTCCTCCTCCTCATCCTGTGCCACATCCTCTTCCATCATCGCCCAAATTGTTTTTTCAAGGAGGCATAGAAGTGGGATAGTTAAGCTGAGAATGGCGTCATTGCCACTGGCCATGTTGGTGGAGTACCCAAAACAGCGCAACAAGGCACAATATATGCAAATGTCAAATATGCAAACTATGCCGCAATTTAATGTTTTTTACACCAAAAGGGTGTGTATTGAATAGCGGAATAGGATAAAAAACTGTGTATCTCACACGTACAAACACAGACTAGGCCCGATTAAATTTTTTCCTACCCTAAAGGGAGGATGAGGAAGAGGAGTATGGAACATGCAGCACCCTCAAATCTTCAGAAGTATGAGATGAACCCCAAAAACTTGGAAAGGTGGATCTCTCTCACACGTACCAACACAGACTATCCCCCAATTTAACTGATCCCCAAAGGTTTTTGATTAAATAGCGGAATAGAAAATATGATCCAAAAAAAGTGTATGTATATCACACGTACACAACCACACTAGGCCCCAATTACTATTGTTTGTACCCCTAAAAGGCTAGATGAGGAGTAGGGGGGGTATGGAACAGGCAGCACCCTCAAACCTTCAGAAGTATGAGATGAACCCCAACAACTTGGAAAGGTGGATCTCTCTCACACGTACCAACACAGACTATCCCCCAATTTAACTGATCCCCAAAGGTTTTTGATTAAATAGCGGAATAGAAAATATGATCCAAAAAAAGTGTATGTATATCACACGTACACAACCACACTAGGCCCCAATTACTATTGTTTGTACCCCTAAAAGGCTAGATGAGGAGTAGGGGGGGTATGGAACAGGCAGCACCCTCAAACCTTCAGAAGTATGAGATGAACCCCAACAACTTGGAAAGGTGGATCTCTCTCACACGTACCAACACAGACTATCCCCCAATTTAACTGATCCCCAAAGGTTTTTGATTAAATAGCGGAATAGAAAATATGATCCAAAAAAAGTGTATGTATATCACACGTACACAACCACACTGGGCCCCAATTACTATTGTTTGTACCCCTAAAAGGCTAGATGAGGAGTAGGGGGAGTATGGAACAGGCAGCACCCTCAAACCTTCAGAAGTATGAGATGAACCCCAACAACTTGGAAAGGTGGATCTCTCTCACACGTACCAACACAGACTATCCCCCAATTTAACTGATCCCCAAAGGTTTTTGATTAAATAGCGGAATAGAAAATATGATCCAAAAAAAGTGTATGTATATCACACGTACACAACCACACTAGGCCCCAATTACTATTGTTTGTACCCCTAAAAGGCTAGATGAGGAGTAGGGGGGGTATGGAACAGGCAGCACCCTCAAACCTTCAGAAGTATGAGATGAACCCCAACAACTTGGAAAGGTGGATCTCTCTCACACGTACCAACACAGACTATCCCCCAATTTAACTGATCCCCAAAGGTTTTTGATTAAATAGCGGAATAGAAAATATGATCCAAAAAAAGTGTATGTATATCACACGTACACAACCACACTAGGCCCCAATTACTATTGTTTGTACCCCTAAAAGGCTAGATGAGGAGTAGGGGGGGTATGGAACAGGCAGCACCCTCAAACCTTCAGAAGTATGAGATGAACCCCAACAACTTGGAAAGGTGGATCTCTCTCACACGTACCAACACAGACTATCCCCCAATTTAACTGATCCCCAAAGGTTTTTGATTAAATAGCGGAATAGAAAATATGATCCAAAAAAAGTGTATGTATATCACACGTACACAACCACACTAGGCCCCAATTACTATTGTTTGTACCCCTAAAAGGCTAGATGAGGAGTAGGGGGGGTATGGAACAGGCAGCACCCTCAAACCTTCAGAAGTATGAGATGAACCCCAACAACTTGGAAAGGTGGATCTCTCTCACACGTACCAACACAGACTATCCCCCAATTTAACTGATCCCCAAAGGTTTTTGATTAAATAGCGGAATAGAAAATATGATCCAAAAAAAGTGTATGTATATCACACGTACACAACCACACTAGGCCCCAATTACTATTGTTTGTACCCCTAAAAGGCTAGGAGTAGGGGGAGTATGGAACAGGCAGCACCCTCAAACCTTCAGAAGTATGAGATGAACCCCAACAACTTGGAAAGGTGGATCTCTCTCACACGTACCAACACAGACTATCCCCCAATTTAACTGATCCCCAAAGGTTTTTGATTAAATAGCGGAATAGAAAATATGATCCAAAAAAAGTGTATGTATATCACACGTACACAACCACACTAGGCCCCAATTACTATTGTTTGTACCCCTAAAAGGCTAGGAGTAGGGGGAGTATGGAACAGGCAGCACCCTCAAACCTTCAGAAGTATGAGATGAACCCCAACAACTTGGAAAGGTGGATCTCTCTCACACGTACCAACACAGACTATCCCCCAATTTAACTGATCCCCAAAGGTTTTTGATTAAATAGCGGAATAGAAAATATGATCCAAAAAAAGTGTATGTATATCACACGTACACAACCACACTAGGCCCCAATTACTATTGTTTGTACCCCTAAAAGGCTAGATGAGGAGTAGGGGGAGTATGGAACAGGCAGCACCCTCAAACCTTCAGAAGTATGAGATGAACCCCAACAACTTGGAAAGGTGGATCTCTCTCACACGTACCAACACAGACTATCCCCCAATTTAACTGATCCCCAAAGGTTTTTGATTAAATAGCGGAATAGAAAATATGATCCAAAAAAAGTGTATGTATATCACACGTACACAACCACACTAGGCCCCAATTACTATTGTTTGTACCCCTAAAAGGCTAGATGAGGAGTAGGGGGGGTATGGAACAGGCAGCACCCTCAAATCTTCAGAAGTATGAGATGAACCCCAAAAACTTGGAAAGGTGGATCTCTCTCACACGTACCAACACAGACTATCCCCCAATTTAACTGATCCCCAAAGGTTTTTGATTAAATAGCGGAATAGAAAATATGATCCAAAAAAAGTGTATGTATATCACACGTACACAACCACACTGGGCCCCAATTACTATTGTTTGTACCCCTAAAAGGCTAGATGAGGAGTAGGGGGAGTATGGAACAGGCAGCACCCTCAAACCTTCAGAAGTATGAGATGAACCCCAACAACTTGGAAAGGTGGATCTCTCTCACACGTACCAACACAGACTATCCCCCAATTTAACTGATCCCCAAAGGTTTTTGATTAAATAGCGGAATAGAAAATATGATCCAAAAAAAGTGTATGTATATCACACGTACACAACCACACTAGGCCCCAATTACTATTGTTTGTACCCCTAAAAGGCTAGATGAGGAGTAGGGGGGGTATGGAACAGGCAGCACCCTCAAATCTTCAGAAGTATGAGATGAACCCCAAAAACTTGGAAAGGTGGATCTCTCTCACACGTACCAACACAGACTATCCCCCAATTTAACTGATCCCCAAAGGTTTTTGATTAAATAGCGGAATAGAAAATATGATCCAAAAAAAGTGTATGTATATCACACGTACACAACCACACTAGGCCCCAATTACTATTGTTTGTACCCCTAAAAGGCTAGATGAGGAGTAGGGGGAGTATGGAACAGGCAGCACCCTCAAACCTTCAGAAGTATGAGATGAACCCCAACAACTTGGAAAGGTGGATCTCTCTCACACGTACCAACACAGACTATCCCCCAATTTAACTGATCCCCAAAGGTTTTTGATTAAATAGCGGAATAGAAAATATGATCCAAAAAAAGTGTATGTATATCACACGTACACAACCACACTAGGCCCCAATTACTATTGTTTGTACCCCTAAAAGGCTAGATGAGGAGTAGGGGGGGTATGGAACAGGCAGCACCCTCAAACCTTCAGAAGTATGAGATGAACCCCAACAACTTGGAAAGGTGGATCTCTCTCACACGTACCAACACAGACTATCCCCCAATTTAACTGATCCCCAAAGGTTTTTGATTAAATAGCGGAATAGAAAATATGATCCAAAAAAAGTGTATGTATATCACACGTACACAACCACACTAGGCCCCAATTACTATTGTTTGTACCCCTAAAAGGCTAGATGAGGAGTAGGGGGGGTATGGAACAGGCAGCACCCTCAAACCTTCAGAAGTATGAGATGAACCCCAACAACTTGGAAAGGTGGATCTCTCTCACACGTACCAACACAGACTATCCCCCAATTTAACTGATCCCCAAAGGTTTTTGATTAAATAGCGGAATAGAAAATATGATCCAAAAAAAGTGTATGTATATCACACGTACACAACCACACTAGGCCCCAATTACTATTGTTTGTACCCCTAAAAGGCTAGATGAGGAGTAGGGGGGGTATGGAACAGGCAGCACCCTCAAACCTTCAGAAGTATGAGATGAACCCCAACAACTTGGAAAGGTGGATCTCTCTCACACGTACCAACACAGACTATCCCCCAATTTAACTGATCCCCAAAGGTTTTTGATTAAATAGCGGAATAGAAAATATGATCCAAAAAAAGTGTATGTATATCACACGTACACAACCACACTAGGCCCCAATTACTATTGTTTGTACCCCTAAAAGGCTAGGAGTAGGGGGAGTATGGAACAGGCAGCACCCTCAAACCTTCAGAAGTATGAGATGAACCCCAACAACTTGGAAAGGTGGATCTCTCTCACACGTACCAACACAGACTATCCCCCAATTTAACTGATCCCCAAAGGTTTTTGATTAAATAGCGGAATAGAAAATATGATCCAAAAAAAGTGTATGTATATCACACGTACACAACCACACTAGGCCCCAATTACTATTGTTTGTACCCCTAAAAGGCTAGATGAGGAGTAGGGGGAGTATGGAACAGGCAGCACCCTCAAACCTTCAGAAGTATGAGATGAACCCCAACAACTTGGAAAGGTGGATCTCTCTCACACGTACCAACACAGACTATCCCCCAATTTAACTGATCCCCAAAGGTTTTTGATTAAATAGCGGAATAGAAAATATGATCCAAAAAAAGTGTATGTATATCACACGTACACAACCACACTAGGCCCCAATTACTATTGTTTGTACCCCTAAAAGGCTAGATGAGGAGTAGGGGGGGTATGGAACAGGCAGCACCCTCAAATCTTCAGAAGTATGAGATGAACCCCAAAAACTTGGAAAGGTGGATCTCTCTCACACGTACCAACACAGACTATCCCCCAATTTAACTGATCCCCAAAGGTTTTTGATTAAATAGCGGAATAGAAAATATGATCCAAAAAAAGTGTATGTATATCACACGTACACAACCACACTAGGCCCCAATTACTATTGTTTGTACCCCTAAAAGGCTAGATGAGGAGTAGGGGGGGTATGGAACAGGCAGCACCCTCAAATCTTCAGAAGTATGAGATGAACCCCAAAAACTTGGAAAGGTGGATCTCTCTCACACGTACCAACACAGACTATCCCCCAATTTAACTGATCCCCAAAGGTTTTTGATTAAATAGCGGAATAGAAAATATGATCCAAAAAAAGTGTATGTATATCACACGTACACAACCACACTAGGCCCCAATTACTATTGTTTGTACCCCTAAAAGGCTAGATGAGGAGTAGGGGGGGTATGGAACAGGCAGCACCCTCAAACCTTCAGAAGTATGAGATGAACCCCAACAACTTGGAAAGGTGGATCTCTCTCACACGTACCAACACAGACTATCCCCCAATTTAACTGATCCCCAAAGGTTTTTGATTAAATAGCGGAATAGAAAATATGATCCAAAAAAAGTGTATGTATATCACACGTACACAACCACACTAGGCCCCAATTACTATTGTTTGTACCCCTAAAAGGCTAGATGAGGAGTAGGGGGGGTATGGAACAGGCAGCACCCTCAAATCTTCAGAAGTATGAGATGAACCCCAAAAACTTGGAAAGGTGGATCTCTCTCACACGTACCAACACAGACTATCCCCCAATTTAACTGATCCCCAAAGGTTTTTGATTAAATAGCGGAATAGAAAATATGATCCAAAAAAAGTGTATGTATATCACACGTACACAACCACACTAGGCCCCAATTACTATTGTTTGTACCCCTAAAAGGCTAGATGAGGAGTAGGGGGAGTATGGAACAGGCAGCACCCTCAAACCTTCAGAAGTATGAGATGAACCCCAACAACTTGGAAAGGTGGATCTCTCTCACACATACCAACACAGACTATCCCCCAATTTAACTGATCCCCAAAGGTTTTTGATTAAATAGCGGAATAGAAAATATGATCCAAAAAAAGTGTATGTATATCACACGTACACAACCACACTAGGCCCCAATTACTATTGTTTGTACCCCTAAAAGGCTAGGAGTAGGGGGAGTATGGAACAGGCAGCACCCTCAAACCTTCAGAAGTATGAGATGAACCCCAACAACTTGGAAAGGTGGATCTCTCTCACACGTACCAACACAGACTATCCCCCAATTTAACTGATCCCCAAAGGTTTTTGATTAAATAGCGGAATAGAAAATATGATCCAAAAAAAGTGTATGTATATCACACGTACACAACCACACTAGGCCCCAATTACTATTGTTTGTACCCCTAAAAGGCTAGATGAGGAGTAGGGGGAGTATGGAACAGGCAGCACCCTCAAATCTTCAGAAGTATGAGATTGTGTTCACTGTACCCCACAAAGATTGAGTTCACTGCACCCCACAATGATTGTGTTCACTGCACCCCACAAAGATTGTGTTCACTGCACCTCACAAAGATTGTGTTCACTGTACCCCCCAAAGATTGTGTTCACTGCACCCCACAAAGATTCTGTTCACTGTACCCCACAAAGATTGTGTTCACTGCACCCTAAAAGGATGTTGTTCACTGCACCCCACAAAGATTGTGTTCACTGCACCCTAAAAGGATGTTGTTCACTGCACCCCAAAAAGATTGTGTTCACTGTACCCCCCCAAAGATTGTGTTCACTGCACCCCACAAAGATTGTGTTCACTGCACCCCAAAAAGATTGTGTTCACTGTACCCCCCAAAGATTGTGTTCACTGCACCCCAAAAAGATTGTGTTCACTGTACCCCCCAAAGATTGTGTTCACTGCACCCCACAAAGATTCTGTTCACTGTACCCCACAAAGATTGTGTTCACTGCACCCCAAAAAGATTGTGTTCACTGTACCCCCCCAAAGATTGTGTTCACTGCACCCCACAAAGATTCTGTTCACTGCACCCCACAAAGGATTTTGTTCACTGCACCCCAAAAAGATTGTGTTCACTGCACCCCAAAAAGGATTTTGATCACTGCACCCCAAAAAGGATGTTGTTCACTGCACCCCAAAAATGATTTTGTTCACTCCACCCCAAAAAGATTGTGTTCACTGCACCCCACAAAGATTGTGTTCACTGCACCCCAAAAAGATTGTGTTCACTGTACCCCCCAAAGATTGTGTTCACTGCACCCCACAAAGATTCTGTTCACTGTACCCCACAAAGATTGTGTTCACTGCACCCCAAAAAGATTGTGTTCACTGCACCCCAAAAAGGATGTTGTTCACTGCACCCCAAAAAGGATGTTGTTCACTCCACCCCAAAAAGATTGTGTTCACTGCACCCCACAAAGATTGTGTTCACTGCACCCCAAAAAGATTGTGTTCACTGCACCCCAAAAATGATTTTGTTCACTGCACCCCAAAAAGGATTTTGTTCACTGCACCCCAAAAAGGATGTTGTTCACTCCACCCCAAAAAGATTGTGTTCACTGCACCCCAAAAAGATTGTGTTCACTGCACCCCACAAAGGATTTTGTTCACTGCACCCCAAAAAGATTGTGTTCACTGCACCCCAAAAAGGATGTTGTTCACTGCACCCCAAAAAGGATTTTGTTCACTGCACCCCAAAAAGATTGTGTTCACTGCACCCCACAAAGGATTTTGTTCACTGCACCCCACAAAGATTGTGTTCACTGCACACCAAAAAGGATTGTGTTCACTGCACCCCAAAAAGATTTTGTTCACTGCACCCCAAAAAGATTGTGTTCACTGCAGCCCAAAAAGATTGTGTTCACTGCAGCCCAAAAAGATTGTGTTCACTGCAGCCCAAAAAGATTGTGTTCACTGCAGCCCAAAAAGATTGTGTTCACTGCAGCTCACACACAGAAAAATGGATGTGGATCACTGACACCTGCCTATCTCCAATCCCACACCACACAGCAATATCGATTGTAGTTTGTAGAACACAGTTTCCCTAAAATTCAGCAGACTCTGTCCCTAACAGGATTGAGAAGAGATCGTAGATCAGGATTGAGTGCAGATTCACCCCACCCCCCACACAGCAATATCGATTGTAGTTTGTAGAAGACACTGACCCTATAATTCAGCAGACTCTATCCCTAAAATGCCTACAACTCGCCCTGCCTAAACACTCCGACCTGTCCCTCAATTCTATCCGGACACAAATGGTTTTTTCCTGCCTATCTTTCCCTAATCAGCAGCCAGCACGTTGATGTGTGCTCTGTCCCTGATATAAGCAGCATAATGACGCCGCTGCGGCTGCCTCGAACTTATAAAGACTTGGTCACATGCTTCAGACGGCCAATCACAGCTACTAAGACATTTGCAGGCATGGCTGGGATGGCTTAAGGCACACCAGTTAAACGATTGTTGATTGGCTGTTGAAAGCCCGCCATGAAAAGAGCGCCAAAGCATGCAAAACCCGGAAATAAAACGACCGAACACGGATTTTTACCCGAACATACAGTAAAGTGTCCGTGTCCGTGTTCGGGTACAAAAAATCCAATTATTCGGTACGAACACGAATAATACAGTCCGTGTTCGCTCAACACTACTCCTGAGTATGGCAATACCACATGTGTGAGACTTTTTCACAGCCTAGCCATATAGAGGGGCCTAAACATCCAAGGAGCATCATCATGCATCCTAGCCACTTGCCTAGGCCTATTTTTGACATTTGGTGTTTACAAGCTAAAATCAGTTGTTTTTGCTAGAAAACTACTTAGAACCCCAAAACATTATATATTTTTTTTAGCAGAGACCCTAGAGAATAAAATGGAGATTATTGCAATATTTTTTATCACACCGTATTTGCGCAGCGGTCTTCCAAACGCATTTTTTTGGGAAAAAAATCACTTTTTTTAATTAAAAAATAAGAAAACAGTAAAGTTAGCCCAATTGTTTTCCATAATGTGGAAGATAATGTTACGCCGAGTAAATAGATACCCAACATGTCATGCTTCAAAATTGCGCACGCTCACAGAATGGTGACAAACTTTGGTACTTAAAAATCCCCATAGGCGACATTTTAAAAATGTCTACAGGTTGCTATCTTAGAGTTACAGAGGAGATCTAGGGCTCAAATTATTGCTCTTGCTCTAACGATCGCGACGATACCTCACATGTGTAGTTTGAACACTGTTTACATATGTGGGCGGGGTTTCCATATGCGTTCGCTTCTGCGCGCGAGCTCGCGGGGACAGGGCGCTTTAATTTTTTTTTTTTTTTTTTTTTACTATTTATTTTATTTATTATTTTTTATTTTTACACTGTTTTTTTAAAAAAAAAATTGATCATTTTTATTTCTATTACAAGAAATGTAAACATTACTTGTAATAGAAATAGGCACGACAGGACCTCTTTTTTGTGAGATCTGGGGTCAAAAAGTCCTCAGATCTCACAAGTACACTAAAAGATAGAAAAAATAAAAAAAAAATTAAAAAAAAATTAAATAAAATGAAAAAAAAAAAGGGACCTTTAAACTGGTTGCTAGGCAATGACGTTTGCCGTAGCTCCGGTCCTCCAAGACCATAGAGTCAAGTGAGGGCAAGCTTGCCCTCACTCGACATCCTGTCTGTGAGGATCTGGGACCGGATCGTTTTCCCCGCTGCCGGCGGGTCCGGTAAACGGGGAAAAGGACCAGAATGCAGCGGGGGGGGGGGGCACCTCCTTCGCCACCCCGGAAGGGTGATCCCGCGGCGAATCCGCCGCTGGGACCACCCTTATCGGAAAGCCAACCGTCCACCGTTTAAAATAATACCAGGGTTATGGCAGCTATCTGCTGCCATAACACCGGTATTTAGGTTTAAACGGACGACGTATATAAACCTTTTTGGACTTGGACATGGTGGCTGTATGAAGGGTGACAGGTACTCGGGTACTTTGCTGGGCAGGTGACAGGTAGTCTGGTACTGATGAGCAAGTGGCAGGTACTCGAGTACTCCGATAGGCAGGTGACAGGTACTCGGGTACTCTTATGGGCAGGTGACAGGCAGGTGATAGGTACTGATGAGTAGTACTGATACTGATAGGTGATACTGATACTGTACTGATGATGGGTACTGATGATCAGTACTGATACTAATAGGTGATAGGTACTGATGGGTACTGATGAGTACTGATGAGTAGTGATGGGTAATGATGAGCAGGTGGCAAGTACTCGGGTACTTCAGGTGTCAGGTACTCTGATGAGCAGGTGGAAGGTACTCGGGTACTCTGTTGGGTAGGTGACAGGTACTTGGGTACTCTGATGGGTAGGTGACAGGTACTCGGGTACTCCGATGACGGGTACTCAAAGTACCAGAGTACCTGTCGTCAGAGTACCCGAGTACCTGTCATCAGAGTACCCGAGTACTCGTCATCAGAGTATCCGAGTACCCGTCATCAGCGTACCCGAGTACCTGTCATCAGAGTACCCGAGTACCCGTCATCAGAGTACCCGAGTACCCGTCATCAGAGTACCCGAGTACCCATCATCAGCGTACCCGAGTACCTGTCATCAGAGTACCCGAGTACCCGTCATCAGAGTACCCGAGTACCCGTCATCAGAGTACCCGAGTACCCGTCATCAGAGTACCCGAGTACCCATCATCAGAGTACCCGAGTACCTGTCATCAGAGTACCCGAGTACCTGTCATCAGAGTACCCGAGTACCTGTCACCAGCCCATCAGAGTACCTGTCATCAGAGTACCCGAGTACCTGTCGTCAGAGTACCCGAGTACCTGTCATCAGCCCATCAGAGTACCCGAGTACCTGTCATCAGAGTACCTGATGGGCTGGTGACAGGTACTCGGGTACTTTGATGGGCTAGTGACAGGTGCTCTTTATTGGGGGGGGCAATCAGTGTGTTTGGGGTGCACTGTACTTGGTAACTAGCTGTTACCACAATCTCCTCCTCACACAGGATCAGTGTTTGAGGAGGAGAACACGGTGACAGCTAGTTACGCGCGCATTAAGGAACGAGCGGCTCGCGCTGGAGCCGCTCATGTGATCGGCTGTGATTGACACAGCCGATCACGTGGTAAACAGCCAATTTCATTGGCTGTTTACCTTGATCGGGGTTGGGCTCAGTCCGAGGGACGAGCCTCACCCCCGATCGCCGCGCTGCGCGCCCCCGGGGGCGCGCAGTAGCGGGGAGATCCGGGCGCCGTCATATGACGTCCGCCCGGATCGAGAAAGGATTGTGCCGACGTCATTTGACATGACGCGGTACGGAAGGGGTTAAGGTGTGCAGCACATATTTAAGGTATTTATGTACACTAAAAAAAAAAAAAATATATATATATATATATATATATATATATATATATATATATATATATACACAGTATCTCACAAAAGTGAGTACACCTCTCACATTTTTGTAAATATTTTATTATATCTTTTCATGTAACAACACTGAAGAAATGACACTTTGCTACAATGAGTGTACAGCTTGTATAACAGTGTAAATTAGCTGTCCCCTCAAAATAACTCAACACACAGCCATTAATGTCTAAACCGCTGGCAACAAAAGTGAGTACACCCCTGCTTGTATTCAGCAAACTGTTTGCGGGATTTCTTGTGCATCATCTTTAGAAGAGACTCCCTTCTGGGACGACAGCCATGCAGACCAATTTGATGCAGTGTGCGGCGTATGGTGTGAGCACTGACAGGCTGACCCCCCACCCCTTCAACCTCTGCAGCAATGCTGGCAGCACTCATACGTCTTTTTTTCAAAGACAACCTCTGGATATGATGCTGGGCACGTGCACTCAACTTCTTTGGTCGGCGCCACTCTAAGTGTAGTAGGAAGGGTTTATTAGGAGTAAAAATGTACAAGGGTAGCTGAGACCACTCGAGCCATCCTGAACCCTATACCGGATGGATGGCCAATTTATCACAAATACCTTATGCTCCTTTCATTTGCCTGTTTGTGAGTACCCTTGTACATACATTTTTATTCCTAATAAACCCTTTCTACTACACTTAGAGTGGCGCCTGTGTTCTCTTTGGAGCTTCTTTCAAGTCCCTTCTTACTTGCTACCAGAGCAGCCTTACGTGTACATGAGGAATATATATGGACTTTTATATGGACTATTTTATATAGATTGATATCTTCCATTTAGGTCCTTAGCGTGGAAAGTGATGGTCCCACACTTTTTCTTTCTTGCGTCAGTTTTTATGTGTTTCTTTCTGTTCTGAGTGGAACCTGTCCTGTTAAACTGCTGTATGGTCTTGGCCACTGTGCTGCAGCTCAGTTTCAGGGTCTTGGCAATCTTCTTATAGCCTAGGCCATCTTTACGTAGAGCAACAATTTTTTTTTTCAGATCCTCAGAGAGTTCTTTGCCGTGAGGTGCCGTGTTGAACTTCCAGTGACCAGTATGAGAGAGTGAGACTGATCACACCAAATTTAACACACCTGCTCCCCATTCACACCTGAGACCTTGTAACACTAACGAGTCACATGACACCGGGGACAGAAAATGGTTAACTGGGCACAATTTGGACATTGTCACTTAGGGTTGTACTCCCTTTTGTTGCCAGTGGTTTAGACATTAATGGCTGTGTGTTGAGGTTAGGTATTTTGAAGGGACAGAAAATTTACACTGTTATACAAGCTGTACACTCACTACTTTACATTGTAGCAAAGTGTCATTTCTTCAGTGTTGTCACATGAAAAGATATAATAAAATATTTTCAAAAATGTGAGGGGTGTACTCACTTTTGTGAGATAATATATAAGTGTACATATATATAGTACAGACCAAAAGTGTGGACCCACCTTCTCATTCAAAGAGTTTTCTTTATTTTCATGACTTCAAGAGGTAGTCACCTGAAATGGTTTTCACTTCACAGGTGTGCCCTGTCAGGTTTAATAAGTGTGATTTCTTGCCTTATAAATGGGGCTGGGACCATCAGTTGTGTTGTGCAGAAGTCAGGTGGATACACAGCTGATAGTCCTACTGAATAGACTGTTAGAATCAGGGTTGTCTTTAACACAGGGCAAAAGGGGCAGCTGCCCCGGGTCTAGTCATTGTTGTGGGGCCCAAAGCAGCTGCCCCTTGAGCCCCCAAATAGTTGATAAGTGGATTCAAGAGGGTCCAAGACAATTTTTGCCCAGGGTCCAATCAAGAATAAAGACGGTCCTGGTTAGAATTTGTATTATAGCAAGAAAAAAGCAACTAAGTACAGGAAAACGAGTGGCAGAAGAGACTTATTTGGGCTAAATAACACAAGGAATGGACATTAGACCAGTGGAAATCTGTGCTTTGGTCTGATGAGTCCAAATTTGAGATCTTTGGTTCCAACCACTGTGTTTTTGTGCGACGCAGAAAAGGTTAATGGATGGACTCTACATGCCTGATTCCCACCGTGAAGCATGGAGGATGAGGTGTAATGGTGAGGGGGTGCTTTGCTGGTGACACTGTTGGGGATTTATTCAAAATTGAAGGCATACTGAACCAGCATGGCTACCACTGCATCTTGCAGCGGCATGCTATTCCATCCGGTTTGCGTTTAGTTGGACCATCATTTATTTTTCAACAGGACAATGACCCCAAACACACCTCCAGGCTGTGTAAGGGCTATTTGACCAAGAAGGAGAGTGATGGGGTGCTGCGCCAGATGACCTGGCCTCCACAGTCACCGGACCTGAACCCAATCCAGAGTTTGGGGTGCGCTGGACCGCAGAGTGAAGGCAAAAGGGCCAACAAGTGCTAAGCATCTCTGGGAACTCCTTCAAGACTGTTGGAAGACCATTTCAGGTGACTCCTCTTGAAGCTCATCAAGAGAATGGCAAGAGTGTGCAAAGCAGTAATCAAAGCAAAAGGTGGCTACTTTGAAAAACCTAGAATATGACATATTTTAAGTTGCTTCACACTTTTTTGTTATGTATATAATTCCACATGTGTTAATTCATAGTTTTGATGCCTTCAGTGTGAATCTACAATTTTCATAGTCATGAAAATAAAGAAAACTCTTTCAATGAGAAGGTGGGTCCAAACTTTTGGTCTGTACTATATATATATATATATATATATATATATATATATATATATATATTTTTTTTTTTTTAAAGGTAAGCACAATATAATGGATTTTTGCTCTTGGATTTTGATACACTTTAGGCGATTGACAGTCAGATTCTACACTCATCTCTCCCCTCTTCACTTGTAACCGCCAACTCAATGCCACATAGAGTCCTCATTTAAACCTTTTTGCAATTAAAACAGAAATTGTTGCTTTGACTTGCAAGCTGAGAAAAAGAAAGTTTCCCCTCATTATTCAGCTTACTAAACGTCTGCCAAAAGGACGGAAGATGGAAGATAATTTTTCGCACACATCAAAGTTACCTCCCGCGGAGGAACAAAATGAATAATTGTCAGACAAGCCATGGAATGATTCACTATGTATGTCAACCATAAAAATAAACAGAAGACATAACAAGCTTAACTGACAAAAAATGAGAACAAGTAGGGTGCAAAGTGAACACTGAAAGATGAATATAAAGTGAAGTTTTTGGTAACAGAACAAACAGAATTAATAGAGCACGACTGACTTGTTTTAGGACGTGTGGTGGAAAATAACACTTTAGAGCTAGTGAAAGATGGAAAATATATTACAAACATTTCAATAAATGCCATAAAAAAAACAAGTCTATATATCATGAACTAATACTGAACCTTTTTCGAGTAGGTGTGGACATTTTGTTAAATTGTAAATTTAAAATATACACACACTGAAAGTAATAAAAAAACTTGCCCAGGTTTTTTTGTGTTGGCATTGCTTAACCACTTCCGGACCGGAAGGTTTCGCCCCCCTTAATCACTTTACCACTGGAAGATTTTCCTGCTTTACGTCCAGGCCACTTTTTGCAACTTGGCACTGCACGACTTTAACTGACAATTGCGCGGTCATGCGACGCTGTACCCAAACAAAATGTACTTCCTTTTTTTCCCACAAACAGAGCTTTCTTTTGGTGGTATTTGATCACCTCTGTGCTTTTCATTTTTTGTGATATTAATAAAAAAAGAACGAAAATTTTGCGAAATAATTGACATTTTCTATTTTACAGTTAAAAAAAATCCAATATATTCAATTTTTGTCATATATTTAGGCCAAAATGTATTTAGCTACATGTCTTTGACAAAAAAATTCTCAATCAGCGTGTTTTTAACCGCTTTAAGACCGGAAGATTTTACCCCCTTCCTGACCAGGCTATATTTTGCGATTCGACACTGCGTTACTTTAACGGACAATTGCGCGGTCGTGCGATACTGTACCCAAATTAAATTTATGTCCTTTTTCCCCCCCCCACAAATAGAGATTTTTTTTGGGGGGGCATTTGATCACCTCTGCGATTTTTAATTTTTGAAAAAATGAGCGACAATTTTGAAAAAAAAAAACAATATTTTTTATATTCTGATATATAACATTCCTAAAACAAAATTTATAAATCAAAATTTTTTAACATTTTTGGCCAATTTGTTTTCTGCTACATATTTTTGGTAAAAAAAATCACAATAAGCGTATTTTGATTGGTTTGCGCAAAAGTTATTGCGTTTACTAACTACGGGAAAGATTTATGTCATTTTTATTGTTTATTTTTTTTTACTAGTAATAATGGCGGCAATCTGAAATTTTTTTTGCGGGACTGCGATATTGCGGCGGACAGATCGGACCCTTGACTGACATTTTTGACACTTTTGGGAGTACCAGTGACATTACTACAGTAATCAGTGCTAAAAATATGCACTGTTACTGTAATAATGACACTGGCAGGGAAGGGGTTAACACTGTTGGTGATCAAGGGGCTAAATGTATGCCTCATGCTTACTGATGTTTGTGGGGAGAGGAGACTGTGTGACACAGACACAGATCGCAGGTTCAGCTATGCTGAACCCTGCAATCTGTCACTGTCTGTCACATAGGAGATCCGCCCGCTTTGTTTACACAAGCGGGCGGATTTCCTCACTCGATCCCCGACGATCGGGGAAGAGCGGCGGTGATCACCACCTCTCCTCCCCTGGCCCGACTCCCGCTGTGACTGAATACAGTGGGAGCGAGAGAGGGGAGAGTCTGGTGACATAGGTCTACGTCGCCAGATGATAACGAGCCACTTTGCCACAGTACCAGCTCAGTGAGCGGTCGGCAAGTGGTTAATGAGCAGGCTATTTTTTTCTTTTGATACGGCACTGCATTACTTTAACGGACAATTGCGACGCTGTACCCAAATAAAATTCACGTCCTTTTTTTCCCACAAATAGAACTTTCTTTTGGTGGTATTTGATCACCTGTGTGATTTTTATTTTTTGCACTGTAAACAAAAAAAGAGCGGCAAGTCTGAAAAAAAACAATATTTTTCACTTTCTGCTTTAAAACATTTCCAATTTTTTTTTTTTGAAAATCAAATTTTTTTCATCATTTTAGGCCAATTTGTATTCCGCTACATATTTTTGGTAAAAAAATCCCAATAAGCGTATTTTGATTGGTTTGCACAAAAGTTATTGTGTCTACATACTGGGGGAAAGATTTATGTCATTTTTTATTTTTTTTGTTAATAGTAATGGCAGCAATCTGTGATTTTCACTGCAACTTTGCGGCAGACAGATCGGACCCCTATCTGACATTTTTGACACTTTTGGGGGTACCAGTGACATTATTACAGTAATCATTGCTAAAAATATGCACTGTTACTGTAATAATGACACTGACAGGGAAAGGGTTAACCCAGGGGTGAGAAAAGGGTTAAGTGTGAGCCTAGGGGATGTTTTCTAACTGTATGGGGGAGTGACTTGTGTAATCAACACAGAGTCCTGCGTTTCTAAATAGTAGGATCACAGGTGCTCTGTGTTCATTCCATAGAGAACAACGGTCTGCTGTATTTACAACAGCAGACCGTCATTCTCTATCCACAGGAAGCAATCGCGGGTGCGTCCGGTGGCAATCGCGGCCGCTGGTCCCGTGGATTGGCATCCCCGCTGCCTAATGAGCGCTCCCATGAACCAACGTACCTATACATTGGCTCGTGCAGCCGAGCCAGCCTGCCGCAGCCTGTGTTGCCATTGCTGACAGCATGAATTGGGAAGGGTTTTCTTTGTTAAGTAACGCCCTTTTATAATCAACTGTCTGCCGGACAGCTGTTACACTAATTCCCCCCTCCTGTAGTTAAATTCTTGTTAATTTTTGGGAGTATTTTGAAGTATAGTGTCCCATGGAAAATGTTGATTCTGAAAGGAAAGTAAAGGTTTTCTGACAAATCTGTTTAGAAGGAGAGTGAAGACGGGATGGATATACACCTCTGAGTCTGAGCACACAGTGCAGCCTGAAGGAGAGTGCAGGTGAGATGAGTATGCACTGGAGAAGTTCACATGTCTAGGATGTATTGTATGCAGGACGTTCTATGATCATTTTAACGCGGAGTGGTGAGATTTTCAAACAGTTGAATGCCGAATAACACAAACATCACTTTACCCGATCCCTGCTCAGCATCCTTTCTGTGTGTGAACTATATGCTGTCCACCCGCAATCACTAACATTCACTAGCTATGGACCAGTCTGTGGAGCCCTCCATTACTTTGCGGTGTGCAGTTTGGAGCCTGGCTTGCCATTAGCCTGTACTGAGGAATACAATTCCCTGCAATATACAGTACATATACAAATTTTCATAGGAACCTTTCCTTTTACCGTAATCTTATCTGACTGCCATCACCCTATATTACCTCAATCCCTATCAGGAGTTTGATAACTTGATATTCAATCCTGGTATTGAACTGATACATAATTTCACTGCTGGGATAATCGTTACATTTGTAATGTTTTTGTTATGGGTGGTTGTTTGGGAGGTTGATTGATGCAGCTGCCTGTCTGGTTTGACAACGTTCTCAGTTTTTAATAAATTTGGTGGAGGTGTTTGTATACTATTTTTCTAATTGGTATGGTTTTGGAAGTTTTAATAAAGCATTTATATAATTCTGGTATACCAGTATTCCCTCTGTGATTGAATTATTGAGGTAAATCCTCTTTAATACGGTATGTTCTTATTAGGCTTGAGCAGCCTTTCTCAACCTTTTCAACACAGAGGAACCCTTGAAATAAATTTCTGGTCTCGGGGAACGCCTGTTAAAAATTAAAAATCTACAACATTAGTGTGACAGTCAGTGGGAAGAATGCTCCTTACTCTTGTCATCATTGGGAAGAATTACCCCCTTACTAAAAGGAACATTGGTACCTTCCAACAAACAATGACTTCCGCAACCCTCATTCTAGCTCTTCCCCCACTCCCCCCCCCCTTTTTTTTTCTTCTCTCTCTCTTTCTCTTCTCTCCTCGACCCCTCCCTTTCTTCATAGGTCATTACTTAAAGCGGAGTTCCGGGCACAAAAACGATTTTTTTTTTTTGTGCCCCTCCGCTAGGTAGAGCTCACCTGAATAGGAATTGGATAGTTATTTTTATTTTTTTTGTTTACTCACCTTTTTATTGAAGATCGTAAATACTCACCTATGACTGCTTCCTCCTCCAGCGCCGAGGCTCACCCCGTCACTTCCTGCCTCGCGATGATTCCTGGGAGCTAAACGTCATAGCTCCCAGGAATCAATGCGACGGCACCGGCCCCGCTCGTCATTTCCGGGCGACGCCGCATTCCCCTGCTAAACAGCTTCTGGGCATGCCCAGAAGCTGTTTAGGAATGCGGCGCCGCACCGGAAGTGACGAGAGGGGCCGGTGCAGTGCATTCTGGGACACGAAGACGCGGAAGAAGACAGAGAAGAGGACCGTGCCGGCTTCAGCTGCCCACAACAGAGATGGAAACGCTGTGGAAGAAATTTTCTAAGTAAGTATTTCTTCTAAAAGGTAAGTGCGAACCGGGACAGATCAGAGGCTAGCCATTGTGGAATGTGCTAGCCCTGACTGTCCCGGGGGTATGTTCATCAAAAAATCATTTCTGTGCCCGGAACTCCGCTTTAACTGGCACAAGTAGTGAATACCTACAGACTTTGCCACGTCATTTGCACACTATTATTCTGACAAATTACTCTACAGACAACTTTTCCCACCCCACAATGGATATTACTACCCAGGACAAGAGTCCACCCCAGGACCCACACTAACTAGACCTGATATCCATTCCCTTTCATCCTCCGGATTGTGCATGTCCTATGCCCCCCAATCTAATTATAAGAGCCACCATGAATACTGCACTTACCTGAAGCCTGGCCCAGGAGGGTGAACGGGAATAGTACTATGTTAAAGTGATGTTCTGTTATGTGATTTCTTTTTGGGTTTTTTGAAAGATATTCACTTACCATTTGCAATGTCCTTACTTTTCTGTATGTTTTTTGGAGTGGATTGTTGCCAAGTGTAAGACAGATGCACATTTACTGTTTTTAAATATTTTTTTATTGCATTCCTTTCCTTTTTCTCAATAAAAACTGTTTAAAAAAAAAAAAAAAAGGAACAATGGCATCATTGGAAACTTATCTGAGAGGCAGAAATCGCCCATTTCTCAAGGAACCCCTAGCAACCTCAGGAGGAACCTTGGTTGAGAAACCCTGGGCTAGAGGGAAACACTCTTGTTTTTTTATTTGAGAGTGACGGTTTTCAGGCTAACAGGGTTAGCAGGAACTTTTTTCTCCCTAACTATATTTATGTGAGGTTGAGCTGGACCCCTTTTATGCTTGTTAGTTTTATTGTAGAGATTACCTGTTCCATATTTGAAGCAGTTTTTGCACTCCGTTTTTATAATTCATGCCAAGAAATTGATAAAAAAAAAAAAAAGAGTTTGTTTTTCACAATAAACTTTTAAAATGAACACCTATGCTGCTAATTTAAGTAAAAAGAGCACTTGAAAATCACTGAGTTTTATGATGAGATAGATATCATACTTATCAATAGAGATGAGCTTTTGGTTTGGAACAACTTTGACTGACTTAGACTTGTCAAAATGTGTGGTATGTTTATTTTTTGTTTACTTTTTTTTTAAAGAGTATCTCAGGGGAAGAAAAAGATCCCTCTTACGGTGTATTATTTCTTGTAAACTCAATTTATTAAATATAAAATGGATGCAATCACATGGGTCCAGATAAAAAAACAGCAGCACAATATCAGTATTGCAAAGTTTCAAACCAGTAAAATGGCCGTGCGTGATGACGTCACACTCCAAAGCTCCACCCTACGCGCTCTGTCATTATAAGACATTATCAGGGATATATTCTTGGAAGATCACTGCCTTTTACCATCTGGCCACTTTAGTGTTGGAAAACTCTAAGCTGGATATACATATTGGTGGACCGGGTCTTCTGTGAACAATTCCAGGAGTATTATTGTGTGCCTTGACCACTTGTAATTATGTGGTCAACTCCATCTGGTAAGATACTGTGTGTGTTCCTGAGGTGGTGGAGGATCTTCTTCTCTTTGGGATATATCTTTATTCACCTTACAGTCATCACATAAGGACTAAAGATATACTTTTTTTGTACTTTGATGTAATTGTGTTATATGTCGTTAAGGAGTGCTACAATTCTTGATTTTATTTTAGGTGATTTGGAATGGTTCAGGAGTGGGGGCAGATGCTGCCTCCCTCCTTTGCCTGGCCTGCTAATCTGCATGTTCTGATGACTATGTAAAGAAATCAGGTGCGCTGCCCTAGTGCATATGTGCAACATACAAAATGATGCAAACAAATAAACCAAAAATGCAATAATAATGCAAAAAAATGAAAACGTATGCAATTCGTGTAAAACAAAAAATGTCCAGAAGGTGACTAGTGATACACCAATGTGCAATAAACGTCCATGTTATAAGTCCATAAATAAAGTGCAAAAAATGGTGACATAAACTTCCAGCTTGGGGAAAGGTGAACTGTGATTGGAAGGTGCAAAGTCCCACCACCAGCTTGGCCTCTTACCAGAAGTTCAAACGTTAAGGGCATATATGAATATGACCGCTCCAAAGGTCATGCAGCCAGGTAGAAAAATTCCCAGAAATACAGAAGGCACTCTGACACACTCGTGCTCCCTAGACTCTTACCGGACAAAAGCCAAACAAGAAGCCTGGTTCTATGGTGATGAGTGGTCCTGCTGGGGGTTACTGGACTCTAGGATGGCTGATGTAGTTGCTTGTGTCCAAGAGGAACAGACCCAGTCAGAAAGCCTGACGAAAGAAGATCCTGCCAAAGGTGACTAGACTCTGATTGGCTGCTGTGGTGGGACTTTGCACCTTCCAATCACAGTTCACCTTTCCCCAAGCTGGAAGTTTATGTCACCATTTTTTGCACTTTATTTATGGACTTATAACATGGACGTTTATTGCACATTGGTGTATCACTAGTCACCTTCTGGACATTTTTTGTTTTACACGAATTGCATACGTTTTCATTTTTTTGCATTATTATTGCATTTTTGGTTTATTTGTTTGCATCATTTTGTATGTTGCACATATGCACTAGGGCAGCGCACCTGATTTCTTTACATATTCTACAACATACACTCTAAGGTAGCAGCACACCCTATATTGAATCAGCGCACTTTCCTACCCACCATGTTCTGATGACTGTCTGGTGTAGATTTAGTGAGGGAGAATCAAACTTTCTTTTTATACGGGGTTTTCTCTTAAAGCACATACCAGTTCCTCTTCCAGGATAAGGGTCTGGTATAGATGAAGGTATAGAGGAAGTCCATCATGAACGCTGTGGCCAGGCTCATCCACCTTGCAAACCGCTCTGTGTTTGCTATCCCTCTTTGCCAATCCCTCCATTGGCTGCCACTCAACCAACAAATTAAATTTAAGCTACTAACCATAACTTACAAAACAATCCATAACTTGGCGCCCAGCTACATCTCTAATCTGGTCTCAAAATACCAACTAAATTGTTCTCTTTATTCCTTCCAGGAATTTTTCCTTTATTCCTTCCTCCTGCTCTTTAGCTCCCTTGTAACCACTTCCAATGCTTGCCTCCAGGACTTTTACTGAGCTTCTCCCATCTTCTGGAATGCTCTACCCCAACCTGTCCGACTATCTCCTACTTTGTCTACTCTCAGACGATCCCTGAAAACACATCTCTTCAGAGAAACCAATCTGGCATCCACCTAACAAATGTACTTTTATTTTCTCCATCAGCCCACCCCCCACAGTTATTACCTCTTGTATCACTTGACCCTCCCTCTTAGATTGTAAGCTCTAACGAACAGGGCCCTCTGATTCCTACTGTATTGAAGTGTATTGTATTTGTACTGTCTACCCTCAAGTTGTAAAGCGCTGTGTAAACTGCCGGCGCTATATAAATCCTATATAATAATAATAATAATAATGAAGGAAATTCCCAATCACTTTGTTTATAAATTGAAGTAGGCGACTGGGAGATGTCATTTCAGAGCATTTTAAATTACCTTATTTTATTCTGTAAATGCCAGTTTTGCTATAGTAGGTTGTATATAAATACAATAAGTCGCGCTAAATGATATAGAACAAATAAATGTCCAACAAAATAAAATCCCAAATTGTGAACGTGAATGAATGAAGAAATAATGTTGAAAATCTTGATCAGCACACAAAGCAATCTAGAGTCTCTTAGGAAATGTGCTTACCAGACAGGCATTTAAAATTGCGAAATTCATATGCCAAAGTGACTTGATTGCGTGAAGTTTCAGCGTTGGATACAGAAAAATATATATCACAAACATAGATATCGATCCCAGTGATGAGAAAGGAGGAAGAACCACCACCGAACATAAAGCCTCTTACCAGATTGAAATATATGATCAGCAGAATTCAGATATAATCCGAGTACAACTAATCACCAACGTGACACCCAAAGACACCATGAGCCTCTTACCAGACCACAAATTCAGATGCACAAGATGTAGTTGCTCTATGCGCTCCCCCGACGTATAAGCAGACAACCTCAAGGACCAGAATGATGCCAGTGGATATACCAACAAATGTTCTCAGGGACCAGGGTGTTGCCAATGGATGGAACCAGACCAGCCCGGACAAAGAGAAAGGCGCCAATAGTGTAAAATCTTCAAAAACTATTTATTAATAAACGAAATACACTTACAAGCGATAGTAGATAAATCACGAGGAATGTGGAGCCGCCGGCCGGACGGCAAAGCACATCCGCTCCCTCAATACGCATACGGGGATGATGTCAGCACGCCGTGACCTAACGGCGTTTCGTCCAAGGAGACGTTATCAAAGGTTGTATATATTGTAAACTATGCACCACAGGCAGGTTAAGAGTTTCCCCCCCAACCATGTTTTTTAAAGGAATTTAATATTTTTTAATGGTAAACATTTACTTGCACTTTAAGTACTATTAAGAGTTCTGCTTCCTGTCGAACGGACTTGCAAAGGCCTTTTTTTTTTGCATTCGATCATGTCCCCCAAGACAATGTCCAGCCCTCCCCCCCCACACCTTTTTTTAACAATCTCTGATCTATTAGCCTTTAAAATTACTAATTTTTAAGATTTGGCTGTCATTATCTTCAAGGGGATTTGGATTACCAAAACTTCAGCACAGTTATTTGAACCTCCCGTAAGCCAAACCCAGGTACATTTGGCTCATCCCTACTTATCATTAAGCTTTAGTAGATCTATTGTGTGAAGACTTTGTGAATGTATTTTTTCTGATGTTGTGTCTGTTTGCAAAGGCACAAAACAGAAGTTTTATTTTTGGGAGAACAATTTTAAGTTGTAAATCTTTAAAAAGATGCAAAATAAATACGTAAATATTTCATATTCACTCACAAAGAAATCAAAACAAAAAAACTGTCCCAGAACCAGTTTGAAGCTCATGCATTTCATGTTGTTGGGGGGGAAGCTTACCTTGGCTCGGGCTTGGAAGTCCCCCTCGGTCTCAATGGGGGCGACCAAACGCAAAATCTCTTGGATCATGACCCAGGAGAAGATGGTCAGCATCTTCCGTGACAAGCAAGCGGAATTTGAAGCAGTATGGGAACCCTGGCGTCTGTACATCTCACCTCCCTCATCCTAATTGTCTGTGTTTTGTATTTTCTCCACCCGATCCCTTCTTGCATCCACTCCAGCATCTCCATCCTTTCTCCTATCCCCTTTCTCTTCTTGTGTTCTTTCCTTCTTTTCCTTTCCTTTTCTTCCTTTCGGATATTCCATACTTCCTCCTTTCTTGTGGCTTATAGGGTATCTACCTCTCTCAGGACCTATATCTTCAGAGGGTGATTATATGCAACCCCAGTTCATAAGATTCAGGGGGGGGGGTTCCCCTTCCTGGTTTACAGAGGGCATTTGTAACTTACATGGAGGTCCACGGTTATATTTTTCTGTGCTTTGCTTGCGGGCTGGGATTCTGTTCTGATCCTCAGACGTTTTAGTAATACTGTTTTAGTAACCATGCCTATCTCGTATTGCATTGTTGCCATTGTTATCATTACAAAGTCCCTTTCCGAGAGGGCTCTGTATATGACACATTGTATACCTTTCTTATGCAATATTTCCTGAGATTGTATGTTATTAATCTACATATGTCTTACAAAATAAAAAACTTTTGCAAGTGAAAACAAACAAAAAAACTGTATATGGAATTTATTTTTTAGCATTTTCTTTTCGTGGAAAACTATTTGCAATAACACATTTTTGTGGAAGAGAAGAGCAGGGAGAGATCAGTACAGCCTGGATTACTGCTTCCTGCCCAGCACACACCAGAGCTCTCCCTGGGCCTGACTGAAGATCTCAGAGGACAGATGGCAGCTTTTACATGCTTAAACCTTGAGACACAGTTCTCCTTAGGTAAAGTCCATCTCCATTAGAAGTGTGATGACATATTTTGGATATCTTGATTGAAGATTCCTGAGCAATAGGGGTCTCTATATAGCTGTTGACTATCCCAGCCTGTATGACCCATTTACTTTATGATACCTGTGTCCATAAACTCTGGTAAGTGCAATATATTCATCAGTGGTGATGGTGGGCTTGTCACGCTTCTCGGCCTTTTGGCTAAGATCAAGTGTAGTATCTGTTCTTATCAGTTTTGGAATGGAACCTGAAGGTTAGTATCGGTGGTGGCCGAAGTATACCGGGGCGCTCTGGGCGTAACTGGAGGACCGGAGTAGGCCAAACCAGAGAAAGCCGGAGGGTTCCAATGCCTTCCTGATTTGAATGGGTCCGCCCCTACCAGTTTGAAGGGAGCAAGAAAGCTGGGGAAAGACGGTTAGTATTGCTCCTGGATGTAATTGGTGAGGAATTGGGATGGCGGTGGGAGGGCCTTTCCTCCTGGGTTGAATCTGGCCTTGCAAAAGGCTTGTCCCCAGTTGAAGGCAGGCTCTCTCTAAGCTGTCCACGTTCCAAACCTCCTGGTAGGCAAGGGCTACACTCGGTCTGGCCATTGGGCCGGGGTAGAGAAAGCCCGTAGTGTATGTGCCCCTGGGGTGGCAGCCCAGGGGTGCCTTAATTCTCACTGGTGAGGGGCAGCTCACCTTCAGTTTTTCGGCACCATGGTCACTGCACCTACGCACACTTTTTTAAGCACCTGCCTCTTGGGCAAGGCCTTTTGGCTTCGACCAGAGGAATTTTTATTCCGGCCGGAAGGCCTGCCCTTGTATTTTCACAAGGGCACTAATTCACTTCTCCACTTCCCTTCCCCCACCTTTTTGTTTGTGTGTGCCTTTTCTTTGTAGTTTGTCACTTGCTATCACCTTTTTTCACTTGCACGACTTGTAGGGTGTGGGTCCTCGGGCCCTACCTTGAGTCTTGGGAGGGGGTGGATATGGCCTTTTGGCTTGGTCCGCCCTCTCTCATGGGGTCTCCCTTCGGGGGAGCCCTACTTAGTACTCGGTGGGGGCTGTTTCGGCAGTCCCCCTGAAGAACGGGGTCAGTCTGGTTTCGGCCAGACAGACCATGAGTACCTTAAATCCCTGTCAGGAGTCTTGCGCCCCGGGGGATCGAGGTTCGGGTCCTACCTCTTCGGAGGGAAGACCATTTGTTTGCACACCCTGTGCACTTTTTGTGTTCCTCACGTTTGTGTGTGTGCACTTTTTTATGCACCGGGTGAAGTCTTTTGAGTGTGTTTCACACGCTACGGGCTTAAAAAAAAAAAAAAAAAAAAAGATGGTGGGCTTGTCACATTGGTGACTACTGGCATCTGAACATCTTTGTTTCCATATTAGTTTTCCAGTATCTTCACCTGAGCACTTTGTTGGAATGTGGATTTTTTCTTTTTCCTGCTGTGATTTTGTGGACTTTTTTATGAACTTTATTATTTCTCACGATTATATATATATATATATATATATATATATATATATATATATATATATATATATATATATATATATACATATACATATATATATTATTTAGCACTGCACTTTTATATAATATACAATAACATATTTTTGGGAATTGGAATTCTGTCCATTTTTTCCCAAAAAATGGGAGAGTAAAAGTGTAAAGCCTCTTTCACACGGCCGCTCAGTTTTTTTCTTCCGCTCCAGCACTTTTTTTTTTGCACGGACACGGATGACACTTGTGTCATCCGGTCCATATGTCCGCATATCATCCCATCCGTTTGCAGATGATATACGGACATAATGCATCTCTATGGGGATTGCGGATTTCAGCGAATGACATCGCTGACATCCGATTTTGCTTCCTTTCCGTTTTTTTAAGCGAAAGAAAAATAGGGTTCTGTTCCGTTCCAAAAAACAGAACAGAACTGAAAGGACGCAAATCGGATGTCAGCGGATGGTCATCCACTGACATCCGCAATCCCATAGACATGCATTATGTCCGTATATCACCCTCAAACGGATGGGGTGATTTACGGACATATGGAATGCCCCGTGTGAAAGAGGCCTATGTAAACTTTAATAATGAACGTCACATATTTGTTTCTCTTTGGTCTGTTAAACACACCAATGAAAGTGTTTTGTAATATCTGTTCATAAAGTGTAAAAAAAAAAAAAAAAAAAAAAAAATTTCTATTCTTTCAAAAACACATATACATTAAGTTCTAGTTACTTGAAGGATCACCAGGTAAATATAACAGAAAAAAAAAGCATAAAAAAAGAACTAATGGATCCATTACATCTAAGAACTGATACGATGCAATATAGTACATTATGGTACTCCCTGAGGATTGACCACCAACATGAAGTGAGGGAACCCCCAAATAAAACCACAGACAGAAATAAAGCAAAAGTTTGAGCCACTACTCCACCAAAAACAGTATCTTATTGTTTCAATTTCCCAACAGAAAAATCAATGATTGCGTGTACCCAAATTAATATATATATATATCTATCTATAAAAAAAAAAAAATATATATATATATATATATATATATATATATATATATATATATATATATATATATATATATATATATATACAGTATCTCACAAAAGTGAGTACATCCCTCAGGTTTTTGTAAACATTTTATTATACCCTTTCATATGACAACACTAAAGAAATGACACTTTGCTACAATGTAAAGTAGTGAGTGTACAGCTTGTATAACAGTGTACATTTGCTGTCCCCTCAAAATAACTCAACACACAACCATTAATGTCTAAACCTCTGGCAACACAATTTAGTATATTCCTAAGTTAAAATGTCCAAATTGGGCCCAAAGTGTGTGGTCACCATTATTTTATAGTACTGCCTTAAGCCTCTTGGGCATGGAGTTCACCAGAGCTTCACAGGTTGCCACTGGAGTCCTCTTCCACTCCTCCATGACAACATCACGGAGCTGTTGAATGTTAGAGACCTTGCACTCTTCCACCTTCCATTTGAAGATGCCCCACAGATGCTCAATAAGGTTTAGGTCTGGAGACATGCTTGGCCATTCCATCACCTTTACCCTCAGGTTCTTTAGCAAGGCAGTGGTCATCTTGGAGGTGTGTTTGGGGTCATTATCATGTTGGAATACTGCCCTGCGGTCCAGACTCCAAAGGGAGGGGATCATGCTCTGCTTCAGTATGTCACAGTACATGTTGGCATTCATGGTTCCCTCAATAAACTATAGCTCTCCAATGCCAGCAGCACTCATGCAGCCCCAGACCATGACACTCCCTCCACCATGCTTGACTGTAGGCAGGACACACTTCTTTTTGCACTCCTCATCTGGTTGCCGCCACACACGCCTGACAGCATCTGAACCAAATAAGTTTATCTTGATCTCATTAGACCATGGGACATGGTTCCAGTAATCCATGTCCTTTGCGGACTTTCTTGTGCATCATTGTTAAAAGAGGCTTCCTTCTGGGACCACCATGCAGACCAATTTAATGCAGTGTGCGACGTATGGTCTGAGCACTGACAGGCTGACCTCCCACCCCTTCAACCTTTGCAGCAATGCTGGCAGCACTCATAAGTCTATTTGCCAAAGACATTCTCTGGATATGACGCTGAGCACGTGCACTCAACTTCTTTGGTTTAGGCCTGTTCTGAGTGGAACCTATCCTGTTAAACCGCTGTGTGGTTTTGGCCACTGTGCTGCAGCTCAGTTTCAGGGTCTTGGCAATCTTTTTATATCCTAGGCCATCTTTATGTAGAGCAACAATTCTTTTTTTCAGATCCTCAGAGAGTTCTTTGCCATGAGGTGCCATGTTGAACTTCTATTGACCAGTATGAGAGAGTGAGAGCATTAACACACAATTTAACGCATCTGCTCCCCATTCACACCTGAGACCTTGTAACACTAACGAGTCACATGACACCAGGGAGGGAAAATGGACAATTGGGCCCAATTTACACATTTTAATTTAGGTGTGTACTCACTTTTGTTGCCAGCGGTTTAGACATTAATGGCTGTGTGTGGAGTTATTTTGAGGGGACAGCAAATTGACACTGTTATACAAGCTGTACACTCACTACTTTACATTGTAGCAAAGTGTCATTTCTTCAGTGTTGTCACATGAAAAGGTATAATAAAATATTTACAAAAATGTGAAGGGTGTACTCACTTTTGTGAGATACTGTGTATATTTCATCTCCACTTTCATACATTTTCTGATTGAAATTTGATACAAATTCCCCCGAAAGATCACCTTATCAATTCACATGTTACGAAAGTTTAAAGGGTCATCAGGCAGGAGCAGGTAGGTTTCTCTTAACCTCTCGCACAGCTCACCTAGGGCAGCAGTGGTGCAGAAAAGTCTCATGTTTGTCTTCATAAGCAATGTTTTTGACAAAGGGAGGACCACATTAAAGCACCCCTCCAACAATGAAAAGCATACAGTCCTGTATGCTAATGGTTCCCAGCCATAGGGATACCAGCTAGTAAACTGATGTGCTAGTTTTTTAGCATAAAAAAATCCTTAGAAAAAATACGTACCAAGCAGGAGGTATTCGAATATCACTTCATCTTCTTCAATCCTCAATCCTAGTTATGAATTGGCCATTTAATTTGCATATCTCTGTTCCATAAAGTAGACCTTGCATTCAAGTGCAAGGCCAACTTATTAAAGTACAATTACAGGCAATTTTTGTTTTAAGTTTTGTACAGAGTACAGATGGATTAGAACCCCTGGCACTTTTCTATTGCTGTTAGGGAGATGTACCCTCTCTATTTGTCTTGATTACCATTATCATTGAAAGTGAAAGTAAAAGAAAAAAACACATTTTGGGTTGTCCCCAGAAAAAAATAATAGGGGGAATCTTCCAATGGGAACACTAGTTCTGGTGACCTGGGTAGCCCCAAGGGATTTCCCTAATTTGCAGGGACTTCCTCTCACATCTTGTTTTAGCTATGGGGCAGGAAGTAAAGGGAAATATCCCCAATTTGACACAGATGGCAAAAAATAAACTGACAGGAGTTGTAAACCCCCTTACTCTATTCAAAATTAAAAATATATATATATATATTTTGTCTATAGTTCTATTGTATATAAGAAAAAAAATAGACGACACCCTCCCTTCCCCCCCACCCCCTGTCAAAAATCTGCAGTTAGCTTTAAAAGGACCAGTAAAAATATATTTGCCTTCTGATGAGATCTCAAAGGCTCTAAGCATATAAAATCTCCTGAGAAGGTGCTCCCAGGCTCTTGCCAGAAGGATTGTGGCATCTCCCTCTGCTATGAAGAAGCTTGATGTCAGATAAGTCATTTTTTTTTTTTTACCTTATCTGCGCTTTTCTTTTTTTTTCAAGGTGTTCTGGCTTCTGACCCAGGGTGTAGACTGGTATTTATTAAATTGACCTCCATTTGATCCAATTTGTTTTCAAAAGATCTACAAAAATTCTATATTTGTGCTTAATTTTGTTAAGGGATGCAAAAAAATATGAACTTGTTAGAAAGAAAGTTATATTTTTGTTACAGTGAATTTTTACACCATGGGAAATGTTCTTTATGAAAACTGAACCATTAAGAGAAATTACAGAGAAAGATTGTGAAAACTAATGAAAAACATACATCTTTTGCACAGGCTATATTCCCCCTAGAAAACATAAAAGTATTAACTTTGACAGATTCTGGTCTATATTATAAAATAACATAAAAGTGGAATTCTCAGTATGTGCATATTTATGACTCATTCTTCAAGTAGGAATGCAAGGACGGGTGCCGAAAACATAAATATTGTGAATTTTTTTTTTTTTTTTTGTCCAAGCATCATTTTACATGCTGTGAATTCATTATTAGTCTTTGTAGTCAATGCTGCTGTCATTTTATCTTTCTCAGAAATTTGCATAGATAAATGCAATCTCAATGAGTTTAACTTACAAAACAAAAGGGATGCAGTAAAAATTATAAATTATAATACTTTGAAAAATTAGGGTCATTGGAACCTACCAGTTTGAAATCTTTTCCTCAAAAGCATAGAAACATATGAGGCAACAGTGCTGTTATATTTACTGAATCCAAATGATAGTTTTCATGGAATTCAACATTTTTTTTTTTTTGTGGAAGACAAGCAATTCCATCAAATCGTCTGACTTTGGGTTCATCATCCTGCTATCATTTAGGTTGTATTGGCCAACTATAGAATCACAACAATCTGAATTGTTGGGTTTCAGTATCAGATATTCCCTGTAGAAGGCACTGTGAAATTTTAATTTGAAATGTCCCATTTCCAATGAATTAGTAAGGTTTTCTTTTACTAATAAAGATATGGAACAGGGATACCAACTCCTCAAAAAAATGGATGGTGTTAAAGATGAATATTTGTTTTTAGGTAGTAGTAGTAGTTAGTCATATTCAAGTAGGCTTGTTATATGATATGAAGATGCTTAACCACTGATTAAATTGGCTTTTAAAGGAATGTTGGAAGCATACTCCGCATAGCCACCTGGGTAACTAACCAGGGGGTTGAACAAAAGAATATGAATCGTTTACCTCCCGCAGGACTATTGTCGAAGAAGAGATCGAATTCTGTACAACCAGCCTGTCCATAAATGGATCGACAAATTCAAGTTTCAACCCATCTATGGATCGAAATTCAAATTTCAACCCAACGATGGATTGAAATTTGAATTTTGACCCATTGATTGATCAAAATTAGAATTTTGACCCATCGATGGATCGAAATTGGAATTTTGATACATCTATGGCCTGCCGAAGTCACCTTAATCCAATTGCCATTATCTAAAAACAGATGTCTATTGCCCAAAACTGGTGGGAGTAAATATTTGTGAAACTTCAGTTCAAATTTATATAATCAAATTACTGTATAGTGCCATGAAACATGGGCCAGGTGTTATTTATTACATCAATGTGGAGACCATGACCTAAGAGTTCTGTCTTCCTTTTGTTGAGTTGTGCTTCCCCATTGTACATGATGTACCACTTTTCTTAGTAATAAGTACCCCTTATGCTCACTTTAGAGCAAGGTAGTGGACCCAACGTAAGATAATATTCCCCAATTGCCAAAATTTCTAAAGAACTTTGAGCATTAACATTTTGAATTTGGGCAGTTGAGGTTGAATCTTTGAAGCATTAAGGGTCATTGGCAGATTTTAATGTTCTACACTTTGGGGTTACCTGTATGTGTCTCCTTGTGACTACCCCACAAAGACTTTACTGAATAAGGGGGTTCAAAATAAGGGGGTTCAATTGATGTCTTGGTAAAAGTGACTTCTTTACACCTCAGGTGAACTATGTTTTTCTCCTTTTTGGGGACACAATACCATATGTGACCTTCATTTATCTCAAGATATCTATGACATTTAAGTGACCCCTAATATGAGAAAAGTGCTCAGCTGCTCATCCCTTCCAGATAATAGAACTTTATAAAATAAAATGGACTGTCTGTACAATCGAGCGCAAGTGTGAGTTATTTCTTCTCTTGTGGGACATTTGTCTTATCCTTTTGTTTCTATAAACAGAAGCTATCAATGCACATGAAGACTTTGCCCTTTTATCTCTGTAATAGCAGATTTCTGCTAATATGGCATAGTGGAGGTGAATACTTTCTTGATCAATTTAGAGATGAAGTTTCATACACTACCTCCCACTGAGACATTTGTATGTTTCCATGTGCTTAAAAGTTAGCAAATGATAACAGATATGCAAAGTGAAGACTTTTTTTTAACCACTTGTGGCACTGAGGCTGGTGGTTACATTGACAATGTATAACAAGGCCACAGATAACCTATTTGTTGTTAGGGATGAGCTTAAGATTCAGTCCAAACACAAATTGGGACTGAACCTTAGTTGTTCAGGCATTGAGATGGTGATATCACTTCTTGCATGTATGCATGATAGTATACTTATCCATCCAGTGGTTGGTGGGAATATAAGTTCATTGTTCTCATGCAAGGGAATCTCCTGCCTGGAAGCGTGTTGGCATGCACATGCACCATGGGGCAGAGACAGAGGGTGGACGCCAGATACGCCTGACCAGTTTCGCCGGGCATAAGCCGGGTGTTTCAGAGTCAAAGTGGATGGATAAGTATACTATCATTATTGTATACATCTTTAGGGACATTCACTGATCATTTGACCTTCAGGTCACATTCAATAACTTTGAGGACTTACTTCCAAGGCAGTTGATGGAACGGTAACCTGAACATTTATTGGTGTGCGAGGAAGGTTATATTCACAAATTTATCTTGACCTATGTGGCTATATGCCCAAGATAGATATTGATTTTGCTCACTTGGTGAACATTCATCCAACTCTGGACCACACTAATCCACCCTTCCTCTCCCCTCACAAATATGGGAGTTTTTATAGTAGAGTTAAGCAGAGATCCATGTTTCTTCATCTGACACTTTGGAGTATCAATACTAATCATTTCTCATAAGGACACCATAGGGAAAAGGACATATCAGTGGATGGTTATCATGGTTGTTATGGTGACATGGGTGTTGCCCATTGGCTGCCATAAAAGTCTATTAAACAAGGGGTCCACAAGGTCTGGGCCATGGACCGTGGTCCAAAGCCTGTTAGGAACTAGGCTGTGCATGAGTTCACAACAAAGGAACAGAGAGCTGCCATAGCCCTTTATTACGCCGGTAGCTGTCCATTTCCGGCTGTGGTAGGGGCAGTGTGGTGCAGGATTCAGTGAATCACACTGCTCCTTTTTTTTTTTTTACTGGAAAAAAAAACAACTGTATTAAGAGAATGTACATAATACACGTATCTAGTGAAGAAATACTGTATAAGGAGAACACATATACAATGTAGATTAAAGCAGCACATTTAGTATATTAAGTATAAAACATTGGAGCTTATACTTTAACATATGGCAAATATATGATGGTGGAATTCACACATAATTATGGAGTATAAAATTAAGATAGATACCTAGGGGTATTTAGTTAACATCTATGTGACCTGCAATAAAAGACATTTGGTTAGATACAAGTTTCACCATTGGATAACCATCTGTCCCATATCTTGATGTATTTGCGTGGCCATCCTCTGTGTATATAGTTGAGCTTTGCTTTATGGAAGTGCATCATTAATCTCTTTTTTCATTTTTTGGATCATGGGAGGCAATGCTTGCATCCAGTTTCGAGCTATTGTAAAAGGTAACTGATGCTAAAAAACGTCAACCACCCGCCCGGCGCTAAAATATATATATAAATCAGTGTAAGGTATAAAGAAATAAATATATCTACTCAAATCATGAATAAATAGTAAATAAAATCATGTAGATAAAATCATGTAAAACATGTCACTCTGTGCATCCTTTTAATGCACTAGCTGCCACTGTAAACGTAAAACTTGCAAAATCAAATGTATAATAATAGCCCAATCTGTGCGTCTCAGTTCGTTATATCATACATTCAGCGGCGCTTCAGCACACACAATGTATGTGTGCAAGTATATTAGTCAGTTCCTGCAGTGCTTCAGAGCCTGCAATTGCAAACTAGTCCCAACTCCACAGGATGTGCAGTCACAGCCAGCAAAAAGATTTCTCCTCTGATGTTCAGCACCAGTGATTGTACACACAGTATCACTAATCCTTCACCACACCGACTGTGCACCCCTATGAAGTGGCCACTCACCGAATTGCCCTTGAAATATCGCCTTTATGCATAAGCTGCATGAGCCCTTGCTTCTAGTCGGTCTGTCGTCGCTTAGGCACGTCCAGATCCTATCCGTCCACCAGGGGTCACTATCAGGCTGTATATCTCCTCAGTGCAATTTGTAAGCAAACGACATGAAGCAAGAGAGTAGTGTAATACTGTTTCGACTTTAATAATTAAATAAAACGTCCCTCCCCTTCAGCGTATATGCTTACATTTCAATCACCCTTTGCACGCATATCATAAACACAGAGGCTTTGAAAGGTACCGCCGCTCGCCGACCGCGAGCTAGTCCCTGCTGTGGATTACAGCGCTCCTGCGGCTAACAGGCGAGATCCAGAACAACAGCGGTATCCTCCCTTCGTCTCCTCAGCAGCAGCGTACGTGCATCCTGACCGGTTTCGTCTGGTAGACTTCAACAGAGGACTAACGTGCGCTGCTGCAATCAAGATTAATGTATGCAGCCGGAGGACCTCCCTCCCATCATGATTGGTTTACACCACTGATGGGTTCAAACACCTCTTCATTGCCATTACCTGGCCTGAAGGAAATTCAATATGGACATACCATAGAATCATTTTCTAAATACCGGAAAAACAAGATTAATCGATACAAAACAAAGTTTAATACCGCTATCGACTCTCTTATTACTGCAACCAGTATCTGAATGGGTATTCCCCGGGTTTGAATCACACAGAACCCCAGTTTTTTTCAGATTGGCCATCTTTGCCCGATCTGAGCATGTATGTTCAAAATTTCCAAACCTATCGATTTGTAAAAATTGGTCATGGAGTTCTTTCTACCCCTAATTCTACATGCCATCTTGCCCTATCCGGATGCATACATCTTAAGTACTACTAATATTTAAAACGGTTATGCTAAAATCGATATAACCAAAATTTGACACAAAAATAAACCTACAGCACCTGGTATTCCCAGGTGGTCTCCCATACAGGTACTAACCAGGCCCGACCCTGCTTAGCTTCTGAGATCAGATGAGATCGGGCATGTTCAGGGTGATGTGGCCATAGGTAAAATGTAAAGTGCATTCTAATGGTGAAACCATCATGTATGACCACTATCCTCAAGATGTCATACTTATTACATAATTAGCACATGTCATGTAATTTCTGATATGTTTTAAAACCAGTAAATGTCAAATCTTAAATAAATCATTTCATAAATAGTAGATACATAATAAATAAATACATTAACTTCATAAATAATAGGTACAATTCATATGTTGAGATTACAAGAAAATGTTGTTCATAGAGGCCAAATCGCAAATATAATATATAAAATTCACTCTAAAATATCTTAGTCCATAACCAATGGTACTAAAGGTTAAAATATATAAAAAATAAAGGCGTGTTGCCATAAGGAATCAATGGTCGAGGCATAATCGTAAATTCGAGTAAAATTGGAGAAGGATAAAAGTATATATAAAATGGAATCCATAAAACGTCCTGTCTAAAAAATATACTTAATAGTTGCTTAAAAAACAGTTCAGGTCAAGTTCTATATTTAACCCGTTGGGCGCCAAGGAGTTTGTCTTGTAAATCCATTCAGTTTCCTTTTTGGACAGTTCTCTTACTCTATTGCACCCTCTCCAGTTGCAAAATCATCATGAGGAGCCTCAGGTGGGAGGTGGCCCCTCAAGACGGGCTTGATGATATTGATTCTATGACTGAATGGTTGGATTTTTTCAACCAATCGGGTCTTAAATTACAAGAGTTAGTACTGAAGAGAAAACGTAAGAAAATGTTGTATCTAGAGGCAAAAATTGCAGATTTACAGAAGAAATTAGAGGCACATAAAGACACACCATTAGTGACAAAATTCAATACAGATATTAAAAAACGATTGGAGAAATTGGACAATGATACCCAGAAGAAGAAAGTTAAGAAATATCAGAGGGATATTAACGATTTCAGGAACAAGCAGATATATTTATGGCAAATTCCAATGCAGGAAGGGGTGAATGATACTGAAGTCAGATGGACTATGGATGATGAGGGACCATCAACTAGTGCAGGTCAGATGAAAGAAATGGCCAAAGTAAGTACCCCCAGGAAAAATAATTGGCAGCAGGCCAAAAACGCATGGAAGAAGCCCAAACCAGCGAACACTGTGAACACCATCAGGCCAGGTGGCCCTACATCACTGCAGATAAACAAGGAGGGCACCAGAAATGGAAAAGAGGGATTCCAGCATCATACCCCGCAGAGGGTACCAACTATGAATAGATTTGAACCCCTCTGGAGGCAAAACGAACAACAAGGCAATGGTTTCCGTCCTTTTTTATGGAGAGGTGGGAGGGGGAGGGGTCGGGGACGAGGAGGGAGACCATGGAGGGGTCGACCCTGGAACAGGGAAGCGCCCAGAGACATGAGGGACTATGGCCCACAACCAACAAACCAGTATATGCCAACAAACAATCAACAAGTAGGGGCTGCCGAGCTGGACGAAAAATCCAAAAAAAGAAGGCTGGGACAGGATTAAAAGGGATTTATAATTTGGCTGAAATAGAGCTGAACCAAAAAGAAATCAACGTATTAAATGCGGGACTCAAATGCGGTATTAAAAAGTCGCTAAACAAATTTGATGTCTACATGGATATTCAAAAATACACACGAAAATTGAATATGAAGAAGTATTTCTTGAATATAAACCCAGGTAAAAATCGGGAGAATATTGTCCCATCGGCAACAACAAGTGTTAATAGTGGACTCAAAAACAATTCGCTTTTTAATCCTCCACAGACGTCCAACCACAACATCGAGGTTTTTAAACAATTAATAACGACAGACTTGGAGAAAATAAAACCAATAAGGAATGCCAATCCTAAATACATACAAGAGGGCATTGAGGCCCTAGAAAACAGAAAAGAGGTCGTGATCAGACCAGCAGATAAAGGAGGGGGAGTGGTTATTTTAAAGAAAGAATTCTATCACGAGCAACTGATAGGCATGCTTAATGATGTCACCACGTACAGGATTTTACCTAAGGACCCCACATTGATGTATAGAAGGGATTTGTGCAATTTGGTTGAATTTGGTTTTAATGAACGCATTTTAACTATGAAGGAGAAAAAATATTTATTCCCTAGTTTTAATCGCGTACCTACCATATATACGCTCCCGAAGATCCACAAAAATCAGTCTTGCCCTCCAGCAAGACCGATAGTAAACAGTATCGGATCAGTGACCTCAAGAATTGGGGAATACTTGGATGTATTCCTTCAAAAAAGTGTGGTTGAATTAAAAGCGTATTTGAAAGATACGAAGGAATTTTTAACCTTGTTGGACAATCTAACTCTGCCTGATGCCCCTGAGATATATCTTGTAACAGCTGATGTAGCATCTCTCTACACGATTATCCAGCACGAGGATGCATTACTAGCCCTCAATTGGGCAATGAGTAAGAGAGAGGACATACCACATACCCAGAAAAAATTCTTGGGGATAGTTATGGACTTTTGCTTAACCCACAACTATTTCTGGTATGGGGGACAATTCTTCACGCAGCAGAAAGGTGTGGCGATGGGTGCAAAATATGCACCCAGCCTCGCCAACCTATTTATGGGCGAGTGGGAAGATAGGAGTATATATGCCCACAGAAAAGAGCAGCTGGTCTTCTACAAAAGATACATCGACGACCTATTTTTTATTTGGGCTGGTACAGAGACATCGCTAGCAGAGTTCACTGAGCATTTAAATATAAATAAACACAACATCAAATTAGAATGTACATGGGACAAAAAAGAAATTAACTATCTAGATGTATCTGTGCGGATCGAAAACAGACGGATCATCACTAAGGCATATTTTAAGCCTACAGATAGAAACGGCTATCTTCCAGTATACAGTGGCCATCACCCGTGCTGGCTAAGGAACATCCCCAAGGGGCAATTGCTGAGGATAAGGAGGAATTGCACCTTGGAGGAGGATTTTTTGGAACAATCACGCGTGATAACAGACAAATTTACCGATAAGGGATACAGACCGGAGGTACTGGAGGAGACAGTGAAAGAAGTACTGGCGGTTTCACATGAGTCCTGCCTGGCTCCAACTAATAAGATTCCAAATGAATCGCACCAATGGGGCTTCATAACAAATTATAATGTCCAGTTCAGGGAATTTGAATCTATCATGAAAAAGCACTGGGGAATATTGAAGCTTGATAAGGTTCTGGGCCCCGTGATTCCGGATAACCCAATATTTATATACAAAAAGGCTCCCACTATTGGAGACAGAGTGGTGAGGAAAGTTTTGGACCCTCCCAGACCACCAAAGATGTTCTGGGACTTGTCTGGATTTCACGCATGCAGAAGGTGTAAGGCTTGCAGACAAGTGAATACACACTTTCGGGGTCTAACGGAGTTCACTTCAGGAGCAAATGGGAAGACCTTTGAAATAAAGGAGTGTATCACGTGTATCACGACCCACGTGGTATACGGAATGGAGTGCCCTTGCGGTATGTTGTATATAGGAAGAACAAAGAGAAAATTGGGCATCAGGATTTCTGAGCACATTTATAAAATAACAACAGGCTTCAAGGAACACAGTGTCCCACTACATTTCAGGGAAAAGCATGATAAAGACCCCTCAGCACTGAAATTTTGGGGTATAGAAAAGATGCCAAGCAACTGGAGAGGGTGCAATAGAGTAAGAGAACTGTCCAAAAAGGAAACTGAATGGATTTACAAGACAAACTCCTTGGCGCCCAACGGGTTAAATATAGAACTTGACCTGAACTGTTTTTTAAGCAACTATTAAGTATATTTTTTAGACAGGACGTTTTATGGATTCCATTTTATATATACTTTTATCCTTCTCCAATTTTACTCGAATTTACGATTATGCCTCGACCATTGATTCCTTATGGCAACACGCCTTTATTTTTTATATATTTTAACCTTTAGTACCATTGGTTATGGACTAAGATATTTTAGAGTGAATTTTATATATTATATTTGCGATTTGGCCTCTATGAACAACATTTTCTTGTAATCTCAACATATGAATTGTACCTATTATTTATGAAGTTAATGTATTTATTTATTATGTATCTACTATTTATGAAATGATTTATTTAAGATTTGACATTTACTGGTTTTAAAACATATCAGAAATTACATGACATGTGCTAATTATGTAATAAGTATGACATCTTGAGGATAGTGGTCATACATGATGGTTTCACCATTAGAATGCACTTTACATTTTACCTATGGCCACATCACCCTGAACATGCCCGATCTCATCTGATCTCAGAAGCTAAGCAGGGTCGGGCCTGGTTAGTACCTGTATGGGAGACCACCTGGGAATACCAGGTGCTGTAGGTTTATTTTTGTGTCAAATTTTGGTTATATCGATTTTAGCATAACCGTTTTAAATATTAGTAGTACTTAAGATGTATGCATCCGGATAGGGCAAGATGGCATGTAGAATTAGGGGTAGAAAGAACTCCATGACCAATTTTTACAAATCGATAGGTTTGGAAATTTTGAACATACATGCTCAGATCGGGCAAAGATGGCCAATCTGAAAAAAACTGGGGTTCTGTGTGATTCAAACCCGGGGAATACCCATTCAGATACTGGTTGCAGTAATAAGAGAGTCGATAGCGGTATTAAACTTTGTTTTGTATCGATTAATCTTGTTTTTCCGGTATTTAGAAAATGATTCTATGGTATGTCCATATTGAATTTCCTTCAGGCCAGGTAATGGCAATGAAGAGGTGTTTGAACCCATCAGTGGTGTAAACCAATCATGATGGGAGGGAGGTCCTCCGGCTGCATACATTAATCTTGATTGCAGCAGCGCACGTTAGTCCTCTGTTGAAGTCTACCAGACGAAACCGGTCAGGATGCACGTACGCTGCTGCTGAGGAGACGAAGGGAGGATACCGCTGTTGTTCTGGATCTCGCCTGTTAGCCGCAGGAGCGCTGTAATCCACAGCAGGGACTAGCTCGCGGTCGGCGAGCGGCGGTACCTTTCAAAGCCTCTGTGTTTATGATATGCGTGCAAAGGGTGATTGAAATGTAAGCATATACGCTGAAGGGGAGGGACGTTTTATTTAATTATTAAAGTCGAAACAGTATTACACTACTCTCTTGCTTCATGTCGTTTGCTTACAAATTGCACTGAGGAGATATACAGCCTGATAGTGACCCCTGGTGGACGGATAGGATCTGGACGTGCCTAAGCGACGACAGACCGACTAGAAGCAAGGGCTCATGCAGCTTATGCATAAAGGCGATATTTCAAGGGCAATTCGGTGAGTGGCCACTTCATAGGGGTGCACAGTCGGTGTGGTGAAGGATTAGTGATACTGTGTGTACAATCACTGGTGCTGAACATCAGAGGAGAAATCTTTTTGCTGGCTGTGACTGCACATCCTGTGGAGTTGGGACTAGTTTGCAATTGCAGGCTCTGAAGCACTGCAGGAACTGACTAATATACTTGCACACATACATTGTGTGTGCTGAAGCGCCGCTGAATGTATGATATAACGAACTGAGACGCACAGTTTCGAGCTATTGTCGGAAAAGTAGCGAGACATTTGTCAATCTCCAGGTAGTAGGCCAGCTGATATTCATATAGGAAGCAAATCACCTAAAGCCACAATGTCTGAATAATTGAGCAAGCCCAGATCAGATGGTAAAAAGAGCCAGGGGCTGAGGTACATAGCGGGTACATTGGATTATCAGTGGGTTTATACCGGGTGATTCTTTAGGGTGGAAGACATCCCTGATGTAATATGTATATTTGTGTGGTAATCGGCGGGTGATATTTTGGTGGAAACTGTTTTGATGTTATCTAAGATCCCCTCCCAATCAGTGCCCTCTTGTAATGTTCCGGTACCTTTGGTACCCTAAATTACACTTTCCACAAGTGTATGCGCCCCACCATTTACTTTTGGAAAGGTGCGCATACACCTTTAAGACTGGAGCTGTCATCACTCAGCGCCGGACTAGATGGCTATTTAAGGCGTCGGTTCTCACTCGTTCAAACACCCTTACCTGGATGCTAACCTTGCTTGAAGCTTCCATGCTTGCAAGCTTACTTCGCTGACGGAACCTCGCTGCGCTGATCCCTGTATCCCGCTACTGGATCATCCGCCTCTCCTGAACCACCCTTCGGCTGTATCGCTAATAGTGCTAAGTACTCCGCAGGGGAATTCTCTATAAACTTATACTAAGCTTACACTATCTAGCTCTGCATAGTAAAGACTGTTTATTACATCTGCATAACTAGATTGCTAGCTCTTGAGACTACTGCTACTTTTCTGCACTGGGTTGATCTCTTTTGTATGTCCACCTGCTATTCTGTCATCTGCTACCATACAACATTGCTAAACCTTCCTGCATCCATCTGCTACTGTCTCACCTTCAAGTGTCTATCACCTACCACCTCCACTCAACCTATCCCTCAACCTTCATCATTGTGTTACCACATACATAAAGTCATTCTAGGAACCAGCTTGCTAATTGTGTGTATTTACTGGCTGAAATAAGACCTTCCACACATGATGAGTCATTGAGGTTGGGAATGGTATCTCAGCATATCTCTTACATGACTACTGACGTGGAATTATTTCTGCTGCTGAAAATCCACACCATATAAGAAACGCAGGAGCGTTACACCTCTATAGTTCCAAGATCAGATTCCCATCTAGTTTTAGCTTTGTAAGCTAATGTTTTTGCTTTGGGAAGGTGAATAGTACAATATAGAGTGGAGGTTAGTTTGGTGGATTTTGGGCTAAGTATAATATCTAGTATAGGGGGAGTAGACAAGGAAGGGTTCAGGGTATGAAACTGGGTTTGTAGGGTGTGTCGAAGTTGAGGATATCTCTATAATAGGTGGTTGGGGAGGGATAATTCTTCCTTCAGTACTTGGAATGTCTTGGGTCCAGTGGGAGTCATAACTTGGTGTAAGTATAATATGTCGTGAGCAGCTTAAACAGCAGGGCTCGGAATTATCAGTAGTTCAGATTAGTGATTATTGAACCATAGGGGGTTATTGGAGTGGGTTGACTGGAGATTAAATTTACGCAAAGTAAGTTCCTAGATACGTTTCTGGTGGGTGAGTATAGCATTTTTTTGCCGAGGGGGCCCGTGATGTGATTTGTCCTGCAGAATAGCTTTGAGGGGAGTAAAAATGTAGAAACTTTTTTAAAGTGAACAAAACATTTGCTTTATTCATGGCATTGTACAGCAGAGCGCTGCTGTCCATTGCCATGTGATTTGGCACATTGCGCTACAAAAAAATGCATTGTCTCTCCAGCATTGCTTCCTGTGGGTCTTTGCGGTGCTAGGCGTTTTATAATGCAGTAAAATGTCTGTTACGATACTCTGCTTAAATTAGCCCCAGCACAATGCCCATCCCACCCCCTGTCTATTGTCTTTCCTCAAGAATCTGGTCCCTGTGCCCAAAAAAATGGTTGGAACCACTGTATTAATCAATCCTTACAGGGCCCCGTAGGACACAAGAGGTATTGTAAGAGAACGTTTACTGTGCAAAGACATGTTCCTGTCAGAAACCTGACAATGGCCAATGCGCGTGAGCGAACGTACGTTAGACATTGGCGCCAAAGGGGCTATTTAAACCCAGCCATTGCACTGCTCTAGTGCTGCTTTGTCTTCAGCCTGTTGACCTGAACCTGCTAACCTGTATCCTGTTTACCAGTGCCAGACCCGGCTTGTCCTGACTATCCTCTACTCTCCGCCTGCACCAACTTTGGCTTGTCCTTTGACCTCCGCTCCAGTCTGCTCCTTCTGGCTCCTGTATGACCGTTTGGCTTCTGACCTGGCTTGTCTCACTACGCTCCTGCCGCCAGCACTAGTTGCCTGCATACCTGCTCTGGACCTACCCGGCTATCACTGTCTGTGGACTTCAGCCTGCTTCCAGCTACATCAGGCACTCATGCTACTCTATACTCGGTGCCTCCTGTCTGCACTATCAGGGGTCCCGAGTCAGAGGTGTAAGAGAGGCCTTCCTCACTGTTGAGGCTCATCTCCAGGTACGTGATAGGTAGAAAGCCAAAGACTGGTAAAGTGAACAGAAAGCTGCTTCAGGCCATCAAAAAGGTAAAAAGGTGACCACCCACCCCCCTACCCCCTGGATCATGGAACAGATTATTCAGGTATGTTTTTATGTTTTTTTTTTTTTTAACTAGATCTTGTTGGAGGGGTAGGGTGGTCTATTTCTTTTCTAAGTGATAATTCTGCTAGCATTAGTTGCTTGGCTGTCACGGTGTTCCTTCAGTAATTTTGGTTATTGTTTTAGAACAAACATTTTTTTTTTTTTTTTTGTTAATGGTCACGGTGTACTTGTAATACAAAAGAATTCTTCATCTGAACAAGCACTTTTTATTTTCTTTCATAACACAAGTAATTAAAATCCTTCCTTAAATCAAGTTTCTAACCGCCATATTTTATCATGAGCCGTTATTTTTATTCCTGTAGAATATAAAACAAGATTAACACGCTTTTCAAATTAAATTTTATATTTTATTTTATATTGGACATTTTCATAATGTTGCACAAACGTACCTAATTTTAGCTGCCTACCTAGTGGATTTTTTTTGTGTCTATTTATTTTTATTTTTTTTTGTTTATTTTTTTACAGCTCTGCTGTGCGCTGTTTTGCAAGTATTATAAATAAAACCAAAGGCAAAAAGATAAGGTGACAATGATGAAGTGACGACCAGCAAAAGAAAACAAGCACAGTTTCTTTATGTACGTTATGGATCTTTTTTCCCTACTAAATGAGGCAGATGTAATTACAACAATACCTTAAATGTCAGAGATGTGCCAGCACTAAATATCAGTAAAGGAAATAGCAGCTATTTTCTAAACATTTGCATGCAAATATACTACATGTTTTCAAAAGCTTCTGTCAAAGAGGAAGGATTGCTCGCTCAGTGGAGTATAGGCTGTATTATCTTTGTCATTAACATATTAGGCATACATTTCACATATGACAAAGTTATTTGTTAAAGCAGAACTCCTGTAAAAAAAAAATGTTAATAGCCCAATAAATCTAACAGTACTTCTTTTCTGCCACTAGATGTCCTCAATGAGTCAATTGGATGACAGCCAGCATAAAACTCACTTCCTCTGAACTCACAATGTCATAGGTCTGCCCTGAGCCTGTGACTAGTGTTGTGCAAACACGGACTGTATTATTCGGATCCGTATCGGATAATTGGATTTTTGTTACCCGGACAAGGACCCGAAAACTTTACAGTATGTTCGGGTTTAAAATCCGTGTTCAGTAATTTTATTTCCTGTTTTGTATTTAATGGCGGGCTTTCAACAGCCAATCAACAAGCGTTTAACTGGTGTGCCATAGAAGCCATCACAGCCATGCCTACTAATGGCATGGCTGTGATTGGCCAGCTGAAGCATGTGACCCAGGTCTTTATAAGCTAGAGACACAGCGCGCTGTGCGTCAGTCTGCTGTAGTGTAGGGAGAGAGCACACATAACGGTGCTGGCTGCTGCTGATTAGGGACAGACAGGGAAAAAAAACATTGTGCCCGAAAAGAATGCAGGGACAGGTCGGAGTGTAGGCAGGGAAAGATAGAAGAGCATTTTATGGACAGGCTGGAGAGAGTAGGCAGGGAGAGATTAGGAGACACAGGACAGAACAATTGTCCGTTAGCGATCTACATCAATTTTGCTGTGTGGGGGGTGGTGCAGTGAACAATCTTTTTGCCCTCACTTGAGCCCACTGAGGAGGAGGAGGAGGAGGAGGGAGAAAAAAAAATATTTTTATCAGTCTGTTGTGTGCAGCGTTCAGCTATATTTTACTACGGAGTGTTGTTCTAATCTGCTATTTAAAAATTACAAATTTAAAGGGGACTTTTTTTTAAGAGCACTTGTCATGCTCTTAACTACATTTTGCTGCCATTTGCAGAACTCTAGCCATTTCCATTGGTTTTTTAGAGCCATTTTATTGCCTGAAAGTTCGGGTCCCCATTGACTTCAATGGGGTTCGGTGTCCGGGTAAAGTTCGGAAAAAGTCCGGGTCACGGACCCGGACTTTTTTTTCAAGTTCGGCCGAACCCGCCGAACACGGACATCCAGGTGTCCGCTCAACTCTACCTGTGACTTCTCTTTGCCGCACTGCTCCCACCTCCTATCAGTATGCACCTTGTCAGCACATAAACTGATTGGCCTCTTGAAATTCTGCCTTCTTTCACACTCCAGTCCGGCTGTACAGTGGCGATAAGAAGCTGATACCAGGTCAAATTTAGGTACTTATACTGTTTTAATGATGTTGTGACGGTACTCACCGTCACTGGGAGTGAAAGACAGATACTTAATGGTTTGGATTGTTTCAGGTGGGACAGTAATATTTGTCAGCAATATCTCTCAAGAAATATGAAGATGCAATCCCACTTTACACTGTGAGACCTATAGCCTGATGCCATGAAGTCTGACTTCTAAATAATCATAGCAGTACGTAGATGTGTATTCCATGTACTTCAAAGTAGGAGATGGACAGACTCTCCTTATTGTCTATCTATTAAGGTGGAATGTGGATTGTGTTAAGTCTGCCTGTCCCATTGTTAAATGTTAATGAGCCCACATTGTTCTGTCCAGATGGCTAGATAATTAGTTCAGGTTAATTCTGTTTCTGTATACAATTTAATCTGCATATGATAATGTAATCAGGCAACCTCTGACCCGTGTGGGGTAATATGATCAGGAGGGGGAGGTCCATGCTGTATATAAATTTTGTGTGACTGTTCAAACAAGAGTGATTCCATTACAAGCTAAGTTGTTGGCTAGCTTTGCATGAGGGCGGCTGGGAAAATCTGGTATATATGTGCATGACTGCAAGGAAGCCGTATACTGAAGGAAGACCACAAACACAGTGTGGGTCGGCGGTTCCATTAATAAATACAGACCTGAATTTTTTGCTTGCTATCCACCTTATAGCAGTTTTCCTGCTACAGGGAGGCAGCTGTGTGCCGTATCATGTATATATATATGTGATCTCGCACTTCCGGATAGGAGGCGCACATACACGCCGGCGGCGGCTCGCTTCCGCTGTGATTACACACATTGGAAGCCGATCGGCGGGTGCCGGGTACTCCATGTCCACCCGCACCCGCTGATCATCAGGCAGAGGGACAGCACTGCAATCTGCCCATGTAGACAAGGCAGATCACCGTTCTGATGGGGGTGGGGTTCGGAGTTTGTGTTCCTGCAACAAATTTAATCTCTTCTCCTAGTAAAAGCACCTCACACAGTTCACATAAACACTGGATAGCCACACAGTTAATCCTTTGATCGCCTCTGATGTTTAACCCCTTCCCAGGCAGTGTCATTAGTACAGTAACAGTGCATATTTTCAGCACTGATCACTGGATTAGTGTCAATGGTTCCCACAAAATGTCAGCTAGTGTCAGAATGTCCACCACAAGCAGTCCTGCTATAAGTCACGTATTACCGCCATTACTAGTAAAAAAATGAAATAAATAAAAATATCTCATAGTTTGTAGATGCTATAACATTTGCACAAACCAATCAAAATTTGCTTATTGGGATTATTTTTTTTTTGCCAAAAATATGTAGTAGAATACATATTACCCTAATTTTATGAAGAAATTTGATTTCTTTTTTTTTTTGTTGGATATGTTTTATAGCAAAATGTAAAAAATGTTCTTTTGGTCCAGCATAGACCAATGTAGCTATGCATATACCATACCTGCCTGATCCTCACTATCTTCTGGGTCCGTCGTCGGTCAGCTGCCCTGTTGCATAGTGAATACAGGGTGTTTCATGCTCAGCACAGGCACTATTCAGAAAACACTTTTTACTTAAGTGGAGGTATTACTACCACCACTAATTGACAGCTCCCTGCTGTGTGGGCTCAAGCGTCTTTGGTTGCTAGGTTTTAAGGTCCTGTATCCAAATTTGGGTTTTGAGGTCCTGTATCCCAATTTGGCTTTCAAGATCCTGCAACCTCCTTCAATCAGATCTCCAGCTCTTGCCCAGCCTGACTTCATTTACTGTCCGCCTGTTGCCCATCCTGACTTAATTGACTTTTCGCCTGGTGGTCAGTTTATCTCAGCCCACTCTCCACCTGGTATCCAATGTGTCTTCTTTGACTGTCTGCCTGTTGATGAGCTTAATGCTATTGTGTCTCTGCCTGCCAATCATCCTAACTCTGTGGACTCTCTTCCTTCTGCTCAGCCCCACTCCGTTGTATCTCTGCCTGCTGCCCAGTCTGAACCCAGTGCTCCCACCAGCTGACTGGTCTGTGTCCACCAAACTATGCTTACGTTACCATTTACAATAATAAAATAAAAAATAAAAGCCTGACTGAGGCTCTACATGTCTGTGTAATAGGTTTAGTTAGATCCAGGGAATACTATAAAGTCCTTCAGAGATCCCCAGGAGAAAACTCGGCACTACATTCAAAACCTCAATAGAAATTAATTTATATCCAAAAACATGAAAAATATACTAACACAAATTGACACACTGTGAAAGAAAAATCATAATTGGCCAATTATTGAACACACCAGCAGCTGTGAAGAACTCCCCTAGAACACTGCATAATGAACATTATAATGTGATGATGGTAATATAACTAAATAAGAGTATATATTTCTTCAAATCTCCTAATTAAACTAGAACTAGACAAGGGTGTGCTTCCCTACGCACCAAAAGGCCACTTAACTAAAACTTAACCTTTACTGTAAATCATAAAACATATGTAATTGATCATAACAGGTATACCTATAGGATGAGGTCAATGCCATTATATATGAATCAACGTTCTATTCTCTATGTGGTTATACTAACATCTACCAAGTTTAAATGGTGAAACTTCTCTTAATAGATACATATAGACAATATGAGGGTTATAATCTCCTTCTACATTCACTATAAAGGCTCCAGACTGTTTACAGCAGGGGTGTCCAAACTATGGTCCTCCAGTTGTTCAGGAACTGCAATTCCCATGAGGCATTGTAAATCTCTGACATTCACAGACATAACTATGCATGATGGGAATTGAAGTTCCTGAACAACTGGAGGGCCATAGTTTGGACATAGCTGGTACAGGATATAAAAACTCAAGGTCTACTCACCAACACCAACTGGTATAAAGAGATGGGGGTATATGTGTCTCTCCTCCCATCTATTGGCCACATATAAAAATGAGATGAACAGAAAAAGAGAAAGTTTACTAGTAAATACTGTCTTACTGAGGATGTGGGCTATCTGTCTTCCACTCTACGAAATGATCTCTCTCAGATATGTAATACGGGTACACTCATCCATGTGGACACAATTAACCACTGATGGACAAGCCCCATATATCACCATATCCAGAAAAAAGCTTCTCTCTTAATCAAGACTGCATTGACACAAAGCATATCTCACCCCGCAAAAAAGAAAAATGATGTGGAGTGGGAAAATAATGTGTCAGGACAAAAATTATAGCGTAAATGTCTGTTTAGCCTTGGTTTGGCTGGGCCCCAAATAAACCTAAAGAGGAAGCGTTGCAAGGACCTCAGGACATGCGGAGGGACCGGAACAGGCAGAACTCTGAACAGATATAACAGCTTTTGCAGAAGGGTCATCTTTATTGCATGTATCCGGCCCAGCCAAGAAAGGTGTGTTTTGTTCCAGGACTCCAACAGACAAGTCAGAGCTTTAATATGAGGGGGATAGTTAGCACAATACAGAGCTGAGTATGTCCGGGTAAGCATAATCCCAAGTTAGGGGATAGAGTCAGACCATTGGAAGGAGCAATGGTCTTGTGCCATCAGGAAAGCGTCATCCGGCAGGGAAACTTTCAATGCATGGGACTTGCCGGATTTACATAGAGGCCTGAAAGGGAGGAGAAACTATCTAACAGAGATACGAAATTGGGGAGCATGATATGTGGAGATGGAATATACATCAAAATATCATCGGTGAACATCAGTTGGTGTTGGTGAGTAGACCTTGAGTTTATATATCCTCTAAACAGTCTGGAGCATATTTATTTATATTGAATTTAGGAGGAGATTATAACCCTCATATTGTCTATATGTATATACTGTATCAAGAGAAGTTTCACCATTTAAACTTGGTAGATGTTAGTATAACCACATAGAGATAGAACGTTGATTCATATATACTGGCATTGACCTCATCCTATAGGTATACCTGTTATGATCAATTACATACCTTTTATGATTTACAATAAAGGTTGAGTTTTAGTTAAGTGGCTTTTGTATACATGTAAATCTCCTAATTATCCTCGAAATATGGCAGTTTAAATTCTAACTCAACAATGTCCCTTTAGGGAGTGTAAAATTTTTCTTTTGTTATTCACCAATATGGTAATTCACATAGTCCTTCTTGGGAAAGGAGAAGGAGAAAAGTCCCAATATGAATGTATCAAACTTCAATAAATATCAGAGAAATTTCAAGAAACGGAAGAAATCATCCGCCACCTGAGGGGGCACTTTTAACTTGTATTCACTGCTGGTAGACTCAGAGAAAAGGGTTATTTGCATTTATATCCATGTACTGCAAGTCCACTAGGTTACACACAGCCATGATGCACAGGTACATAGGCTCAATCCAGATGCCAAGCCTTTCAAACACTTCTCACTAGCAACATTCACCCATCTATAGGGGGTCAACATATATCACAAGATTAGGCATTCCATGCCACACAATATGTTGCTACATGCGCATAGAGACACTAGCCATGAAACACCATTCAATGCCCATAGAGCAATATTGAGGGTTGGAAATACTTTGCCATCAAATATTCTCTGGTACAACAATGTGGTCTAATTCATCTCAGTGGGAACTTGGGGAGCCTTCCCCAAGAAGCTGGAAGAGAGGGGAAGCAAAAGCGGTTTTGCTAATCGGACTAGCTGCATGAGGCCGTCTGATGCAGCTGGCCTGACTACTTAAATGGAATCACTGTCAGGAACATGTGGCACAGCCAGAGCAGCTGCTGGTATCACTGTAGTTCATAAGCATAATGGTACAATCTGTATGGCCACCAGCAGGTGTCTTGCAGGGGCCAGTTGAGTATAACTAACCACCACCTAAGTCCCACCCTTCTGTATTTTCTATGCCTCAGTATTGTGCTTATGTGTTAGTTCTTAGTGTCGTCTGAGCTGGTTCTCTTGTATCTGCCTTGACCTGCTCTGATATGATATTCTCTATGGCCACTTGCCTGACCTCACTTTTCCCTATGTCTCCATTTCTGTTCACCTGAGTTTAAGTGTACATAAGTAGTTAGTTAGCTTGTGTAATATTTATATGGTATATGTCAGCTAATTAACTGTGCTGTCTTCACTTCTGCTCACATATCCTATCCACCAGATCCCAGATATCTGCTCACATATCCTCCTGTCCACCAGATCTCAGATATCTGCTTACATATCCTGTCCACCAGATCCCAGATATCTGTTCACATATCTGGTGCACCAGATCCCTGATATCTGCTCACATATCCTGTCCACCAGATCCCAGATATCTGCTTACATATCCTGTCCACCAGATCCTAGATATCTGCTCACATATCTGGTCCACCAGATCCCAGATATCTGCTTACATATCCTGTCCACCAGATCCCAGATATCTGCTCACATATCCTCCTGTCCACCAGATCTCAGATATCTGCTTACATATCCTGTCCACCAGATCCCAGATATCTGTTCACATATCTGGTGCACCAGATCCCTGATATCTGCTCACATATCCTGTCCACCAGATCCCAGATATCTGCTTACATATCCTGTCCACCAGATCCTAGATATCTGCTCACATATCTGGTCCACCAGATCCCAGATATCTGCTTACATATCCTGTCCACCAGATCCCAGATATCTGCTCACATATCTGGTCCACCAGATCCTAGATATCTGCTTACATATCCTGTCCACCAGATCCTAGATATCTGTTCACATACCCCGGGCCAGAGGGTGGGACTTTAAGGCAAAATATTAGAAAGAAAAAGTATTGAAAAGTTTAAACGTTTTATCATAAAAACGAAGTTTACTCATAAAATAATTTTACATGTACAGAACATGAAATGTAAAGTGCTCGATGGGTGAAAGGCCCATCCGTGATGGTGCACGAAAGAAAAGATTGTGACACTGTGATAATAGGTGACTTTTTTTAGAGACGCAAATTCCTGTCATCCATAGATGTTGGATGTTGCAGGATGCGTTTCAATCCAACGCGTTTCGGCTGAGCCTTTTTCAAGGATTTTCACTGTATCTATGTAAAGATATTTAGTCTTTATTAGTGTCATTAGAAAATTTTGAGCAATTTTGTTATGTAGTTTACAATATTTAGCTTACATTGAGTTTTTTGTGCAGTACTGGATCTGTTTTGGAGGAGCCCCCTCTTATGTCCCAAAGCAACCACAGGATCCCGAAGGTGAGGAATGGCGGTAGCGATTGGGTTCTGAAAGACCACCGAATTGTAAATAGTATATAGTATACATAGGTATGCAGCCCTTTAAGTTTACAAAGTTTACTCACAGGCTAAAAATATTTTTTATGTAGATATTTGGATTTAGAGAAAATATAATCCAAATGTGGGCAAGTTATTTGCAGCTAATACTCGGATAATATAATACCTGTTAGGCGTCTTGTTTATAGTGGTCTCTCTGCAGAAAGAAGCACCAGCGGTGCTTCAAAGTGGTGAGTTGTCTCGTTCTTTATCTGGAATGGGACCAAATGTCATTGTAACAACCTATGGGATTTTATGCCAAAAATTTCAGTGTGGGCTAATACCAAGAAAATCACCTTTTTGTATATGCTGCAGAAGGATATACTTGTTATGGCTGTAGAGCCTGAGTCTGTAGCAGGGTGACCTTCCTTGTTGTTAGATGATCTCTCCTGTGGAAAGATACATCATTGTTGCAACAGAGGAAAAGTGTCCTGTGTTTACAGGGCTAAATGCTGTAGGTTGTACCTGTCTCCAGTAGAGGGAGTTCTATCCAAAGATGTAAGGGTTCCGCCGTCCTCCAGGTGGTGCTTTCACTCCAAGAGCTTGGAGATGAATGGCACACTATGGGATCCCCGGCGCCTTAAATATAGGCCGCGCATGCTCACTACGGCGCCGCGCGGTCCTATCTGTCAGGGCGGAAGTGCTTCGCTTGTATGTACCGCGCATGCGCCTGGGCTGCTGTGCGGTCAGTGACGAGGAAGTGTATCCGTTACCTGGCAACAAAGGACGCCGCTGACATGGAGAGAGAGGGGCAATCCGGATGCCGTAGGCTGATGTTGGAGCCGACAAGCCTCTCGGCTGAAAAAGCGGCAGCTGGTTTTTGCCCCGAACGTTGCCCCGCCGGGGGCGGGGCTTTCCGTGCCGGGGGTTGTAATTAGGTTGAACAGGGGGGCAATCACAAGGAGGCACAAAAACCCAAGGCATTTTCTCGAGACTCAGAGAGGGCCCAAGGAAACAAAAGCCTTTTTTAGGGAAAACCAACCTCAAACAAACCAAACTACCGGTAGTCACAGATTCCCAAGGGCTGAAACAAATGGAGAAGAGAAACGATCCATAATCAACCTCTCATCTAAAACTTTAACCCAACACGAAGAAGAGGTTCTACGGCTTGGCCTCTCCTATTGTCCAAAAAACAATGCCGACAAATTCGAAATCATCAAGGATGTGAACCTATTTGCACGAAAAATCATATTTCAAGCAATGTATAATAAACCCCCACCTGAGGCCCAAGACCCGGGCCTCACAGCAGAGGAATTCCGCGCCATCAGAGACCTTAACATCTTATTAGAAGAAGGTGGACTTGACGACGACTGGGAAGAATCTACCTCAACACCAGAAGAAGTGGAAAATGATGGAGAAGAGGATAACCCCCAAACACCCCACTTCCAGAAAAAATCCCAGAAATTCCCACCATTGAGCCAAAACCCAGCGGTCGCCTTGTTTGTGAAAGAGACAACCAGAGAGATCGAAGGGCTGAATATCAAAAAAACAAAAGATAACCTAACTAGGGAACAAAGGAAGGCATTTGAAGATCTCAAAAGCTACGACACGATCACCATTAAACCAGCCGACAAAGGCGGTAATATCGTCCTGATGGACAACACAAAATACAAAGAGATGTGTATGAACATCCTGGAAAATCGTATATGCTACAAGCAAATATCGCCCCTCATGATCAAGTCATATAATGAAACCTTCTACAAAAAAGTTGATAGAGCCCTCAACGAAGGGGCCATCTCAAAAACACTGTGGGAATACATTAGAACTAAGCACCCCAGAACACCTACGTTCTATTCCTTGCCAAAAATACACAAAAGAGCCATTAATCCTCCAGGCAGACCCATTATATCTGGGAACGGTAACATCTCGGAGAACATAAGCAGAGTCATAGATGCCCACCTCCGCCCACACGTGACTAACCTTCCATCGTACATTAAGGACACCATTCATCTCCTCCAAATATTGGAGGGCATGACGGCATCCGAAACAACCTACCTCGTCACGATTGACGTTGAATCTCTGTATAGCAATATACCGCACGAAAAAGGCATATCAGCAGTCAAACATGTACTCAGCCAACATAGCCGCCATGATCAAAAATTTAATGACTTTATCCTCTCTATGCTACAGTTCATTTTACATCATAATTACTTCTGTTTCGACGGCCTACATTTCCTGCAGATCTGTGGCGTGGCCATGGGCACGAGTTGTGCCCCATCATACGCCAACATATATCTGGGTGTATGGGAGCAGGACTTTCTTAACCACTTGCCGACTGCCTAACGCCGATCTACGTCGGCAGTCAGCCCCTCACAGGCAAAGTGACGTAGGGCTACGTCACTAGCTTGTGAGGGTCTAGGGAGCGAGCGCGCGCCCCCGGAGGCGCGCTCCCGCTCCCGCGTGGTCACGGACCCCCCCGCGCGTGTGACCGGCGGACCCGATGTCCGCCGGTCACTCGGCGATCGGCGGGGGAGAGGGAGAATGTCAGGCAGCTTGTGTAAACAAGCCACCTGTCATTCTCCTTGCTGTTAGGATACTGATCACTCGGATCTAGTATGTAGATCCGTTGATCAGTGTCCATACAGCTCAAGCCCCAGCCAATCACAGTAGAAAGCACGCCCCTAGGGATACACACAGCCCCTCCCTCCCAAATAAAGTTAACCCCTTCACTACCAGTGTATTTTTACAGTAACAGTGCATATATATAGCACTGATTACTGTAGAAATGTCACTGGTAACCCCAAAAGTGTCAAAAATGTCAGTCAAGGGTCCGATCTGTCCGCCCCAATGTCGCAGTACCGCAAAAAAAAAAACGCAGATCGCCGCCATTACACGTTAAAAAAAAAAACAACAAAAATGACAGAAATCTTTCCCTTTGTTAGTAAACGCGATAACTTTTGCGCAAACCAATCAAAATACGCTTTTTGCGATTTTTTTTACCAAACATAGGTAGCATAAAACAAATTGGCCGAAAAAGTAAAAAAAATTTGATTTTTAAATTTTTTTTTTGGGGAATTTCATATAAAAAAATGTGAAAAATATTGCTATTTTTGCAAAATTGACGCTCTTTTTTTGTTTATAGCGCGTGATCAAAAAATCGCACAGGTGATCAAATACCACCAAAAGAAAGCTCTGTTTGTGGGAAAAAAAGGACGCCAAATTCGTTTAGGTACAGCGTCGCACGACCGCGCAATTGTCCGTTAAAGTCACGCAGTGCCGAATCGCAAAATACCCCCTGGTCGGAATGGGGGTAAAATCTTCCGGGGCTTAAGTGGTTAATGATGAAAAAAACTCTATATACTCTCGCCATATAACACTATGGCAGAGATATATAGATGACATTTTTATCCTGTGGGATGGACCCGAGGATCTCCTACGCGAGTGCCTGAACCACATGAACATAAATTCCTTTAACATGCACTTCACCATGCAATACAGCCTAGCCAAAATCAGCTTCCTGGACACCTGGATCTTTAAAGATCCCAAGGGCAACATCAATACCACACTTTATAGGAAAGAGACTGCCGGCAACACCGTATTGCATGCGGATAGCTTCCACCCTACTGTGCTAAAACAGTCCATTCCCTATAGTCAGTTCCTATGACTAAAGAGGAACTGTACTCTTCAAAAAGACTTTAAAAGCGAATCTGACAAACTAACAGCACGGCTACTTACTCGAGGCTACTCAAAAACAAGCCTAAGAAAAGCTTTCAACCGAGCCAACAACATGGAGCGAAATCAAATTCTGTTCAAAAAACCCATGGACCAAACACAAGATGACACCAATCGACTGATCATGCGATTTACCAATCAACATGAGTCAATCAGAAAAATCGTTCAGCAAAAATGGCACATCCTTACCGCTGACCCTAGTCTCAAACACCTCCTCCCACCTAAACCAAAAATTACATTTAGGAAAGCCGGCTCCTTACAGCAATCACTGGTGCACAGTGAATTTAAAGAGGGACCGAAAAAGGACCCATGCAAAGACAAGGGGACACATCCATGTGGGGGTTGTGCCCAGTGCAAAGTTATTGTCAAAAGCACCACCAAATTGCTACCCAATGGGGAACTATTTACACCGGCCCACTTCGTCAACTGCAAAACGCAAGCAGTAGTTTATCTGATGGAGTGCGACTGCGGCGCATATTATGTAGGGAAAACTAAGCAAGAATTCCGCAAAAGAGTGGGCCAACACCTGGCATCCATGGAAATGTGCAACTTCTATCTCCCACTGGGTAGACACGTGAGAGATAAGCACCAGTCAAAAATGCCCCCTGTTAAATTTATGGCCCTGGATAGGCTGCACATTCCAGGGAGGGGGGGTGATTGGAATAAAACTCTCTTACAAAGAGAAATGAGGTGGATTAGTCGCCTGAAAGCGACCACGCCGCCAGGCCTCAATGAAACAGAGAGCTTTAAACCGTTCCTTGATAGCTTTGTATCCGGAAAAACAGACTAATAGCAAAAAACACCTTGACATTATCCCCATCTCTCTCCACCGGTGTAGAGACATAAAATACTGACATCTGATATCCATACAATCCCCAGCCTTGTATATATATATATACCCCCCATGGCCACTTTCTCCCTCAAAATACCCTATCCCATTCTCCTTGTCCAAAAAATACACGTACCAGATCTGTTATTTTAAGAATTGAAAAGTGTAAACAGCATATATATGCATTATTATTGCCTAAGCATTACTAATATTATAAATTCTTTCTTTGATATAATATATATCTCATTGCATGTAATGCAGACTCAAACTGTGGACTTGCCCCCCTGTTCAACCTAATTACAACCCCCGGCACGGAAAGCCCCGCCCCCGGCGGGGCAACGTTCGGGGCAAAAACCAGCTGCCGCTTTTTCAGCCGAGAGGCTTGTCGGCTCCAACATCAGCCTACGGCATCCGGATTGCCCCTCTCTCTCCGTGTCGGCGGCGTCCTTTGTTGCCAGGTAACGGATACACTTCCTCGTCACTGACCGCACAGCAGCCCAGGCGCATGCGCGGTACATACAAGCGAAGCACTTCCGCCCTGACAGATAGGACCGCGCGGCGCCGTAGTGCGCATGCGCGGCCTATATTTAAGGCGCCGGGGATCCCATAGTGTGCCATTCATCTCCAAGCTCTTGGAGTGAAAACACCACCTGGAGGACGGCGGAACCCTTACATCTTTGGATAGAACTCCCTCTACTGGAGACAGGTACAACCTACAGCATTTAGCCCTGTAAACACAGGACACTTTTCCTCTGTTGCAACAATGATGTATCTTTCCACAGGAGAGATCATCTAACAACAAGGAAGGTCACCCTGCTACAGACTCAGGCTCTACAGCCATAACAAGTATATCCTTCTGCAGCATATACAAAAAGGTGATTTTCTTGGTATTAGCCCACACTGAAATTTTTGGCATAAAATCCCATAGGTTGTTACAATGACATTTGGTCCCATTCCAGATAAAGAACGAGACAACTCACCACTTTGAAGCACCGCTGGTGCTTCTTTCTGCAGAGAGACCACTATAAACAAGACGCCTAACAGGTATTATATTATCCGAGTATTAGCTGCAAATAACTTGCCCACATTTGGATTATATTTTCTCTAAATCCAAATATCTACATAAAAAATATTTTTAGCCTGTGAGTAAACTTTGTAAACTTAAAGGGCTGCATACCTATGTATACTATATACTATTTACAATTCGGTGGTCTTTCAGAACCCAATCGCTACCGCCATTCCTCACCTTCGGGATCCTGTGGTTGCTTTGGGACATAAGAGGGGGCTCCTCCAAAACAGATCCAGTACTGCACAAAAAACTCAATGTAAGCTAAATATTGTAAACTACATAACAAAATTGATTGCTCAAAACTTTCTAATATGACACTAATAAAGACTAAATATCTTTACATAGATACGGTGAAAATCCTTGAAAAAGGCTCAGCCGAAACGCGTTGGGATGAAACGCATCCTGCAACATCCAACATCTATGGATGACAGGAATTTGCGTCTCTAAAAAAAGTCACCTATTATCACAGTGTCACAATCTTTTCTTTCGTGCACCATCACGGATGGGCCTTTCACCCATCGAGCACTTTACATTTCATGTTCTGTACATGTAAAATTATTTTATGAGTAAACTTCGTTTTTATGATAAAACGTTTAAAATTTTCAATACTTTTTCTTTCTAATATTTCGCCTTAAAGTCCCACCCTCTGGCCTGAGGAACCAAAATCACTACTTGTTCTAATCAGGGATGTTGGCACCAATACAAAACTCAAATTTACTTTAAATTTCGGTTTTCTAGAACTCAACACAAATTATATTACTGTTCACATACCCCTTCCACAAGATCCCAGATATCTGCTCACATATCCTGCCCACCAGATCTCAGATATCTGCTTATATATCATGTCCACCAGATAGAGAATAATCTGTGAGGTGGTCACCAGCAGTGGATTCACTCATGACTAGCCAGTAAGCCTTGGCCCCTGTGTGCATTGAAAGCTCTATTCCAAGTTTTAACTGAGGCTTACCTATTTTCTTGAGCTCTTCTCAGAAATGTACAAGTGGATGAATATTTACAAGGTACAAACACACATTTTTAAATAAAATAAGTAAACCTCCAGCCATCTCTAACATGCGTATTTAAAGAAGGCGAAAAAAGCAAAATTTAAATTAAATGCAAGTCATTTTTCCTTGTCAGGAGCTGGCATTCACAGGATATGGGGTCAAGGAACATTTTTCATTAAATGTAATTAAAAGCTTTTGAATTATGTGTTTGAAATAAATACACAGGCTTCCTATGGCTTCAACATTAGTATTCAATGTTTGGTGGGCGCATAGTAATTTTTCATGTGCTTTGACTCTATCTTGTCCTTTAATTAACCAAATTAATGCTGGGACAGATTTAACCCGTTTAATTTTATTTGTCTTCTCTCATAATAGAAAAGCCATAGCGATTATTAGTTAAGTATCTGCGTAGGAGTTTGTTTACCAAAGATGAGAACAAAATTCTTCCACCTATGCTCAGGGAACAAGAAACTTTTAGAAAGCTACTTGGATTGTCATTTTAAAGCACCATGATCAAACAGAAGCTCCACTGAGATCTTGTAACTGTCTGCTGCCAGTTATATTCTACCAATGGAGATAAACAGCTTAGAAACTAAAACTAAACCTAGCTTTAGTTTGGGATAAAGTGGAGAGAAATTAGAACACATGTCAGGTTTTAATTAGGGATGATCGAACGGTTCGGGTCGACCATCGGTTCGACCTGAACATTGGGTGTTCGAAATTCGGGCGAATTCCGAACTTTTTGCAGTAAAAGTTTGGAATTCGGCCACCCGAACCGCCCAAAATGCAATGGGGCAGGAACTGGGCTTTAAAAGCCCATGATTGGCCCAGAAACATCAGTAAAATGTGATTGGAGTGACTACGGGGTCCAGAGCCCAATGAGGAGTGAATACGCCCCCCATATGCCCCCCAGTATATAAAATAGCCCCGCCAAAACTCTAGCACTGTAATACAGGGGCTGTGGAAGAGAATGGAAGCATTTGTGTTGCTCCAGTGTCATTTTGCAATTATTAGTGTGAGGAAAGGGATATGCAGTGTAGTTAGGGTACCATATACCACTATATTTAGATTCAAAAATCAAGTTTTTGTAGAGATAGCTTTAGGTGTCAGGGTGACCGTAGTGTAGTTTAGGGTGACCTGACTCTGCCATGTCAGGGTGACCGTAGTGTAGTTTAGGGTGAACTGACTCTGCCATGTCAGGGTGACCGAACTCTGCCATGTCAGGGTGACCCCACTATGCAGATTCTGGGTTAGGGGTATACATATATACATATATATATATATATATATATATATATATATATATATATATATATATATATATATATATATATATATATCAAAAACGACAATTTTTAAGAACTTATTTTTGCCTGATTCATAGTCCCTGAACCCTAGGCACTTTTTAGGGGCATTTATTGGGTTTTAGGGCTTCAAAATGGTGTTTTTTCATTCCAGAAGTTCGGGTCCCATTGATTTCAATGGGATTTTGGAATCCGAACCAAACTTTTGGGAAATGTGGGTGTTGTGTTTGAACCAAACTTTTCAAAAGTTCGATCATCCCTAGTTTTAATTACCATTTGCGTCCCTATTTGGGGGATTCCACCTCTCTATTGGACCTGATAACGATTATCCCATGCAAATGAGAGAAAATCCCAAATATTAGGTTGTCAGCAGAACTGAAAGCAAAGGGAGCTCTTCCAATTGGGACACTAGCTCTGGTGACAACCAGGGATTCCCTCGCTTTTCTCTCTTCTGCATTGCCACTCAGTCTGCACATGCATTATATTCTTCTTTCTTTACTTACCACCAGTGCCTGCAGTCCATTGACATTTTCTCTGCAGCTGGTTCTTCTTACTGCTGTGGGTCCCTGGAACCCTCATCTTGGATATGGGAGATGAGTGTTGTTTCCTGGGGAAATGCAGCTGCCTTCCCAGTGTGCATGCGCCAGGTCATATGACACTCCCTGACTGCGCCTCTTGGTCATGTGGGTAGGGAGGGAGAGGGTAGGGCAAGGGGCATCATTTTCATCCAAATGAGGATTGAGGTAGTGGGAACAAGTACCAATACCCCCCCTCCCCCTTCCCAAAAAAAAAAAAATGCCACTCAGTCACAGGCTGGGAGGGAGGAAATAAGCAGTGTCTCCTTTTTTGAGTAAACTTCTGCTTTAATTGCGTTCTCCATTTTTTGAGTAAACTTCTGCTTTAATTGCGTCCTCAATTTTTTGAGTAAACTTCTGCTTAAATTGTGTCCTTTACAGGCACTGTTTTGTTTAACTTTTTTTTAGAAGCAACAGAGTCCCATTAACCACTTTAGGACCGGAGGATTTTCCTGTTTTATGTCCAGGCCACTTTTTGCGATTCGGCACTGTGCGACTTTAACTGACAATTGCGCGGTCATGCAATGCCGTACCATAACGAAATTAACATCATTTTTTTCCCCACAAACAGAGCTTTCTTTTGGTGGTATTTTATCACCTCTGCGCTTTTCATTTTTTGCGATATTAATAAAAAAAAACGCGACAATTTTGGAAAAATAACAATATTCTTCTACTTTGACAGTTAAAAAATATTCAATATATTAAATTTTTGTCATATATTTAGGCCAAAATGTATTTAGCTACATGTCTTTGACAAAAAAATTCTCAGTGAGCGTATTTTTAACGGCTTAAGGACTGGAAGATTTTACCCCATTCCTGACCAGGCCATATTTTGCGATTCGGCACTGCGTTAGGTTAACGGACAATTGCGCGGTCATGCGATGCTGTACCCAAATTAAATTTATGTCTTTTTTCCCCCACAAATAGAGCTTTCTTTTGGTGGTATTTGATCACCTGTGCGATTTTTACTTTTTGCGCTATAAACATAAAAATATCGACAATTTTGAAAAAATAACAATATTTTTCACATTTTTTTTTATATGAAATTCTCCCCCCCCCCCCCCCAAAAAAATGTAAAAATCCAAATTTTTTAACATTTTAGGCCAATTTGTTTTCTGCTACATATGTTTGGTAAAAAAAATCGCAATAAGCGTATTTTGATTGGTTTGCGCAAAAGTTATCGCAGCTACTAACTACGGGAAATGTATGTAATTTTTATTGTTTTTTTTTAACTAATAATGGCATTGATCTGGAGGCGATCTGCGATTTTTTTTGTGGGACTGCGACATTGCCGCGGACAGATCGGACCCCTAACTGATATTTTTGACACTTTTGGGGGTATCAGTGACATTACTACAGTAATCAGTGCTATAAATATGCACTGTTACTGTAAAAATAACACTGGCAGGGAAGGGGTTAACTTTTATTGGTGATCAAGGGGTTAATGTATGCCTGGTGCTTGCTGACGTGTGTGGAGGGAGGGGACTGTGTGACACAGGCACAGATCACAGGTTCAGCTATGCTGAATCCTGTAATTTGTCCCTGCCTGTCACTTAGGAGATCCGCCCGCTTTGTTTACACAAGTGGGTGGATTTCCTCACTCGATCCCCGATGATCGGAGAAGAGCGGCGGTGATCACCGCCTCTCCTCCCCTGGCCCGACTCCCGCGGCGCTCACAAGGGGAGGGGTCCATCGACGTAGACCTACGTCACTGGACGATAACGAGCCACTTTGCCACAGTACGGTCAATGTGAGCGGTCGGCAAGTGGTTAAAATAGATGTAAACCCAATCTGACCATGCATGCACTCCATTGGTGGCTGCTTGGTATTTCTGAATGAAGCTAATGAATGAGAAGGAGAGATCAGCAATAGTAACGCCTACATCTCTTTAGCATTGTTATCCTTTAAAGGATTTTATTAGAGTTAACTTAAGGCAAAAAGTAGGAGAAAAAAATTTTCTTAGATATTTTGAATGTAGCCTCAAAGTGATTCCAAAGGTTTACCTTGTAAAAGAACCCATACAGTTTAAGAAAGAAATTAAAAGGAAAAACATTTGTGTATAAATATAAAAAAAACAAAAAAATTATAAATACCCCATTTGGGAAAATTGGGTATTTATAATATTTTTGTTTTTTTTATATTTATACACAAATGTTTTTCCTTTTTAATTTTTTTAATAAGTGATCACATTCCCTCTGTTTTCAGCTGCATAATTGCTGGTGGGAAAAGCAACAGCATATTGAGCTTCCCAGTGAAAGGCTGTGCAGACTGGGTGTGTCAGGACAAGTCTGATTATTTGTGGAGAACAGGCTGAATTCCCAGCACAGCTAGAGAACTGACCATGGTGTGTTCTCCTGCTTAGTGTGGTCAGTTGTAACAGGAAAGCAGGGGGACTGACAGGGACACAAGGGATTTCACACAAACAGAAAGAGAACAGGATACTTTTTTATACAAGTACATGGTACAGCAGACTCATAATAGGAATATGAAATGTTGGGGTAACAAACACTTTAAGTTAAACATGGTCCTATGGGGAAATATAGAGTATGGGCACTAGGGACTTTGTAGGTGCATAAGATAAACCAAGTAGGTTATATTGAAATCCAAAAAGATTCAAATAAATAAAAAAAATTAAAAAGAAAAGAAATACAAATTTATAAAAATCTATATATAAAAGTGTTTATTTATTACAAATATGTTTAAAACCACATCAAGATAAAATCAATATATGTAGAACTATGCTTTAAATTGACCGGTTTCGCCTAAGCGGCTTCTTCAGAACAAGCGTAGATCAAAATCGTAGCTAGACGGATAAATAAAAAATGTTATAAGTATACACAAACCAATTCATTTAGACACATTTTAATGCACACATATTTATAGCATTGCAACCCCCACCAACCAAACAAAGGGAACATCTCTACCTGAGTGCTGAATACATGGTGCAAACAAGATGGTACAGATTCAACCCAGAAAACCATTCGGGACAAGCACCAATTGTGGAAAGTCCACCTCAATGGGCCATCCGCACGGGGAGGAATATACAGTGGGTACGGAAAGTATTCAGACCCCCTTAAATTTTTCACTCTGTTATATTGTAGCCATTTGCTAAACTCATTTAGGTTCATTCTTCTTCCTCATGAATGTACACATAGCTCCCCATACTGACAGAAAAACACAGAATTGTTGACATTGTTGCAGATTTATTAAAAAAGAAAAACTGAAATATCACATGGTCCTAAGTATTCAGACCCTTTGCTCAGTATTTAGTAGAAGCCCCCTTTTGATCTAATACAGCCAGGAGTCTTTTTGGGAAAGATGCAACAAGTCTTTCACACCTGGATTTGGGGATCCTCTGCCATTCCTCCTTGCAGATCCTCTCCAGTTCTGTCAGGTTGGATGGTAAACGTTGGTGGACAGCCATTTTTAGGTCTCTCCAGAGATGCTCAATTGGGTTTAAGTCAGGGCTCTGGCTGGGCCATTCAAGAACAGTCACGGAGTTGTTGTGAAGCCACTCCTTCGTTATTTTAGCTGTGTGCTTAGGGTCATTGTCTTGTTGGAAGGTAAACCTTCGGCCCAGTCTGAGGTCCACAGCACTCTGGAGAAGGTTTTTGTCCAGGATATCCCTGTACTTGGCTGCATTCATCTTTCCCTCGATTGCAACCAGTCGTCCTGTCCCTGCAGCTGAAAAACACCCCCACAGCATGATGCTGCCACCACCATGCTTCACTGTTGGGACTGTATTGGACAGGTGATGAGCAGTGCCTGGTTTTCTCCACACATACCGCTTAGAATTAAGGCCAAAAAGTTCTATTTTGGTCTCATCAGACCAGAGAATCTTATTTCTCACCATCTTGGAGTCCTTCAGGTGTTTTTTTAGCAAACTCCATGCGGGCTTTCATGTGTCTTACACTGAGGAGAGGCTTCCGTCGGGCCACTCTGCCATAAAGCCCCAACTGGTGGAGGGCTGCAGTGATGGTTGACTTTCTACAACTTTCTCCCATCTCCTGACTGCATCTCTGGAGCTCAGCCACAGTGATCTTTGGGTTCTTCTTTACCTCTCTCACCAAGGCTCTTCTCCCCCGATAGCTCAGTTTGGCCGGACGGCCAGCTCTAGGAAGGGTTCTGGTCGTCCCAAACGTCTTCCATTTGAGGATTATGGAGGCCACTGTGCTCTTAGGAACCTTAAGTGCAGCAGAAATCTTTTTGTAACCTTGGCCAGATCTGTGCCTTGCCACAATTCTGTCTCTGAGCTCTTCAGGCAGTTCTTTTGACCTCATGATTCTCATTTGCTCTGACATGCATTGTGATCTGGAAGGTCTTATATAGACAGGTGTGTGGCTTTCCTAATCAAGTCCAATCAGTATAATCAAACACAGCTGGACTCAAATGAAGGTGTAGAACCATCTCAAGGATGATCAGAAGAAATGGAAAGCACCTGAGTTAAATATATGAGTGTCACAGCAAAGGGTCTGAATACTTAGGACCATGTGATATTTCAGTTTTTCTTTTTTAATAAATCTGCAACAATGTCAACAATTCTGTGTTTTTCTGTCAGTATGGGGTGCTATGTGTACATTCATGAGGAAGAAGAATGAACCTAAATGATTTTAGCAAATGGCTGCAATATAACAGAGTGAAACATTTAAGGGGGTCTGAATACTTTCCGTACCCACTGTATGACCCAAAGGGGTGGACTTTCCCCAATTGGTGCTTGTCCCAAATGGTTTTCTGGTTTTCCGCACTCAGGTAGAGATGTTCCCTTGGTTTGGTTGGTGGGGGTTGCAATGGTATAAATATGTGTGCATTAAAATATGTCTAAATGAATTGGTTTGTATATACTTATAATGTTTCGTATTTACCCATCTAGCTATAATTTTGATCTGCGCTTGTTCTGAAGAAGCTGCTTAGGTGAAACCGGTCAATTTAAAGCGTAGTTATACATATTCTTCATGTGTTTTTTAAACATATTTGTAATAAATAAATACATATAGATTTTTATAAATTTGTATTTCTTTTCTTTTTCATTTAGGCTCCATTCACACCTGGGCGTTTTTGTTTCAGGCGTTTTTTCAGGCGTTTTTATGGGCGTTTTTGTAGGCGTTTTACAGGCGTTTTTTGTGCAGGCGTTATTAGATTGACTAGAGACCAATGGAAAACGCCTGTAATCTGCCCAAAAAGAAGCTCATGTACTTTTTTGAGCGTTGGGCATTTTGCTTCAGGCGTTAAAACGCTCAGATGTGAACAGGGGCCATTTAAATGAATGGGGTTTTACTTGTTGGGCGTTTTGGAAACGTTTCTTTTGAGCGTTTTTGGAGCTGAAAACGCCCAGGTGTGAATGGAGCCTAAGTTTTTCGTTTACTTGAAACGTTTTGGCTTTCATTATAACCTACTTGGTTTATCCTATGCACCTACAAAGTCCCTAGTGCCCATACTCTATATTTTTCTATTAGTTTGGGATGTTGGGGCTTCAAGGTTTGGTCTCAGCCTTCTAATGTAATCCATGGTCCTATGGGGGTTGTCGCATTCCCATGCCTATTATGTTTGTTACTGTTTGTTTTGTCTAAAATGTTATGGGGTAACACTGGCTTTCATGAACTTGTCAATGTGTTTGCCCATCCTTGCCTTACATGATAATAAACTATATAGTCAAAAGTTTGCAGATATCTGATCATTACTCCTTCCATATGGCCAATGTTCTGGTGATGGGTATTAGCACTCACCCCCACAGGAGCCGCTGGATATGATGAGTTCTCTGTTCTGTGTTCTGCCATGATTCTTTAGAATCTTCAGTCCTTACTGACACACCTGGAAGTAAGTTGGAGGCCGCTCACACCTGTGTAACTTAGGTGTTAGTATGATTATTACAGTACACAGAAAATAGGCCACAAACAACTGGATGGTAGATTGAATAAGTGTATTAAGGCAATACAAAGCAAACCAGTAAATGGGCAGAGATCACATTAAAATGCATTAGGCGAATATGAATGCCAGCCTTAAAGTGATTGTAAAGTCTTGTTTTTTTTTTTCAATAAAAAAACAAAAAACAAACATGTTATACTTACCTCCTCTGTGCAGTTGGTTTTGCACAGGGCAGCCTAACTCCTCCTCTTCTCTGGTTCCTCTTTGGCTCTCCCGGCCCCTCTCTCCTGTTGAGTGCCCCTACAGCAAGCAGCTTGCTATAGGGGCACCTGAGCCATGGCACAGCTCCATTCATTCATTCAGACATGGAGCTGTGGTTCGGCCCCTTTCTCTCCTCATTGGCTAACTAACTTTGTTTGACAGAAGCGGGAGCCAATGGCGTCACTGCTGTGTCTTAGTCAATGAGGAGGGGAGTCCCGGAAGGCTAAGACAGTCATGGACATTGCTGGATGGAGAGGGGGCTCAGATAATCATTAGTGGGGGCTGAGAGGGGCTGCTGCATGCAGAAGGTTTTTATCTTAATGCATTGAATAATGCATTAAGATAACAAACCTTCTGACTTTACAACCCCTTTAAGCATGGCGAAGCAGCTTAGACCACATAACACAAACTAACATGGCTTCCATAGCATTAATAGGGAACCACATAAGCGGTGAGGTATATATTGACATTAAAGGAAGTCTCTCAGTAACTCTGTTAAAAATTATTCAAAGAAAGTGTCCTCGAGTGCAATCTGCAGTTATACTTGTGGCATAGTGTAAAATATTAAGCCAGCTGTTGGTGGGGCCATTCTGTTTGGTGGTGCACACGCAGCTATTCCTTTGAGAGTGTTCCCCTCCTGCTGGCTGACATTAGTGGGGGGGGGGGTGGATAGGTGACAGAGAGGGGCCCACAGGTACTACTAATTTTACAGTATATTAAGACATTTTAGATAATGACATTCTTTCAACTTTGTAATAAAAGTTTAAAGAAGACCCCTTTCTGTTCGAGCATGGCTGTGCCCTTTACACAAGGAAAACTCCATAAAGACATGGTTTAGGTGAATTAAATGTGGAAGAACTTAAGTGGCCTTACCTCAACCCTCAACTCTACTGAACACCTTTAGGATGAACTGTAACACCAACTGCAGGCCAGGTTTTCTCATTCAATATCAAAGTCTGACCTAACAAATGTTCTTTTAGCTGAATGGGTACAAATTCCCACACACAACCTCCATTTTAATGAACATGGTTTCACAAGTTCACATAGGTGTGATGGTCAAGTGTCTACAAACCTAAGCGCATTTTTACAGATTTATCCTCTCAAGTGGGTTAAGGGGCAGTTGGATGCCTGTTTGGCACACATGACGAGACCAGGCATTCAAATTATTTCATATTATTGTTTGGGGGTGATCAAATTGTGACCAAGAAAGGTTATATTTAGACTGTTGTTATTTTGGAATTTATTTGCACTATTTCAATAAAGCGATGACCTGGCTCTATTCAACTTAAAGTGTTTGGAAGCAGTTATCCGCAAAACATGTCGGAAACTCTTGGGAATTGTCTCTTTACACCTGGAGGAGCATATAGAGGAATTACCTCCCCTCCGGTTTGTATATGATCCACCTTGGTTTTTATTGCTCTTCAATTTTGATGTGCCAGACATTTTCTCTTTTGTGTAGTTTGTTATTCTGTATGTATGTAATAACATTTTTATACTTTTTATACATATGTTTTTTGGTCTAATTACCTGTCTGGGAACACTACCACTAAAATCCCTCCTTTTTTTGCCCCTAGCACCAATTGTTTTTCTTAAAGTGTATGTAAACCCTTACCTTGTAAAACAACCCATTCAGTTTAAAATAGAAATGAAAGGCAAAATGTGTATAGATATAAAAAAAAAAAAGTATAAACACTTTTCCCCTGTTTTATTAGTGATCACATTCCCTCTGTTACCAGCAGCGTAAGAGCTGAGGGAGGAGAAACAGCAGCAAACTGAATGGCTGTGTGTGGGGGTGGGGGGTCTTGTCAGGACAAGTCTGATCATTGGAAGAGATCAGGCTGAGTTTCCAGCATATCTAGAGAACTGACCACGATGTGCTCTCCTGCTTAGTGTGATCAGATTTTAATATGAAAGCAGAGGGACTGGCAGGAACATCAAGGATTTCACACAAAGGAAGCAATTCAAAGAAAACAGGATATTCTTTCATGGTACAGCAGGCACATATTAGGAATATGAAATGTTGGGTTTACATACTCTTAAAAGTGTTACTAAACCCACAACAGTAAAATCAGTCTGTATATGCAGTACTTACCAAGCTTACCTGTTATATGCACTGTGGAACCTAAGGGGTAATCATCTGCATTGTGTAAAAATGAAGTTTGATCCTGTCTGTATATATTTAGCACTGATTACTGTAGTAATGTCACTGGTCCCCCCAAAAGTGTCAAAAATGTCAGTCAGGGGTTCAATCTTTCCGCCGCAATGTCACAGTCCCGCAAAAAATCGCAAATCGCCGCCATTACAGGTAAAAAAATAAACAATAAAAATGACATAAATCTTTCCTGTAGTTAGTAGACACAATACATTTTGCACAAACCAATCAAAATATGTTTATTGCGATTTTTTTTTTTTTTTACCAAAAATATGTAGCAGAAAACTAATTGGCCTAAAATGTTAAAAATTTAGATTTTTAATTTTTTTTTTGAGAATGTTATATAGCAGAATGTGATATATATATATATATATATATATATATATATATATATATATATATATATATATTTTTTTTTTTTTTTTCAGAATTTTCCCTGTTTTTTTGTTTATAGCGCAAAAAATAAAAATTGCACAGGTGATCAAATACCACCAAAAGAAAGCTCTGTTTGTGGGAAAAAAGGATGTAAATTTTATTTAGGAACACTGTCACATGACTGCACAATTGTCCGTTAAAGTAACACAGTTCCATATCACAAAATAGGGCCTGGTGATTAAGAGGGCAAATCCTTGCGGTCCAGAAGTGGTTAAAATGGGGTGTCCCAAGACTGTCCATAATTTTAGAGGGTGCCTTGAGACTGTCGATAATTTTAAAATGTACCTTGACTGAAAAAAGGTTTAGAAAGACCGTTCTAGAGAGATAATAGTGCCTTGGGACTTACCAATCCTGCTACATTATGTAATCCTTCCTATTGGACACAAGCAATTGGATATCCAGCTTGTGGTGCTCTTGAGATGGAATATCAAGAAAAAACTGAAGATGATTAAACAAAGTTTAACTATAGCTAGAGGGACAAATACTTCATGACATGACAGATGTCTTAGAATGATCACACATTCATTCATAACTAATTACAAAATCATTTATCCTAAGGAAGGGACGAAACAGAAGTAATTATGGAAAACAATATTCTCGAGGGAAAAAAAAAGATAAAAATAATTTGAAAACATTGAAACTATCATATTTATTTACAATCTTTATTCATTTTTGGGGCTCTATGACAGTTGTGTTTTTTTTTTACTTGAGCCATGGGAGTGCAGCAGGGACATATGGTGAGGTCAGTGGCCGGTGAAGCACTGGCTAGTATCAGATCCAAATACACAAAGGTCACATAGTCACAAGTCCTAAAAGGAAAATGGCCCCTGGGAAACACAGTCATCCATATTGGTTGTGTTAGATGGAAATATAGCAAGAGAAAAAAATATCAGAAAAGAGTGTGGAAGCTGAAACCAAACACACTGAAAATTGAACATGTACTATAATGGTAAATAAAAATAGGAAAACATTAGCCATACACAATCAAAACATAAATAAAATGTGCTAAGAAGTAGGGATGATCGAACTTTGGAAAAGTTCGGTTCGACCAGAACACCTGAACTTCCCGAAAGTTCGGGTCCGAATTCTAGAACCCCATTGAAATCAATGGGACCCGAACTTCGGTAATAAAAAAACACAATTTTGAAGCCCTAAAACCCAATAAATGCCCCTAAAAAGTCATGCCCCAGGGACTATTAATCACACAAAAAAAAGTTCTTAAAAATTGTCGTTTTTGATAAGAGAGCCAATTATTGAAAAAGTTATTGAAAAAAAAAAAAGAGATTTCTTTGGATTTAGTGTCTGGGGGGTCTAAAAAGTGTACCTGTGAAGTTTCAGCTCTGTAGCATGTCCAGAACCAGAAAAATAAGATAGTTTGTCTTAGAATTGCAGTAGAGCAGGGATGGGGCTCCGCTACTTTCACACCTGGCCGTTTTTGTTGCAGGTGTTTATTGGGCTTTTTTGTGGACGTCTTTGGAGGCAGGCATGACATCTGAACTTCTGTGTAGAAGTATATACACACACACATGTATGTATATATATATACACATACACACATATAGGTGTGAAAGTAGCGGAACCCTATGCCTGCGCTAATGAAATTATTTGCAGGGATGTGGCTCCGCTCCTATCACACCTATATGTGTGTATGTGTATATATACATATATGTGTGTGTGAGTGTGTATATTTACCCCTATACAGAAGTTCAGATGTTATGCCTGCCTCCAAAGACGCCCAAAAAAAGGCCAATAAACGCCGGAAACAACACACCTGGGCGTTTTTGTTGCAGGCGTTTATTGTGCATTTTCTGGGCGTCTTTGGAGGCAGGCATGACATCTGAACTTCTGTATAGGGGTATATATACACACACACATATATGTATATATACACATACACATACGTTATATAGCAGATTGTGAAAAATATTGCTTTTTTTTTCAGAATTTTTGCTTTTTTTTTGTTTATAGCGCAAAAAATAAAAATCGCACAGGTGTACAAATACCACCAAAAGAAAGCTCTGTTTGTGGGAAAAAAAGGACATCAGTTTTATTTAGGTAAAACGTTGCACGACCGTGCAATTGTCCGTTAAAGTAACGCAGTGCCGAATTGCAAAATATGGCCTGTTCATTAAGGGGCAAATCCTTCCGGTCCAGAAGTGGTTAACAAACGCTGTCCCTTTAGGTTTGTTTTTCAGTCACCCTTTTTGTTGATGCTGGAAACAATATTACTAGCAAAGATGACAATAAAGATTGTAGAAAAAAGTAAAATATGTCCCTTTATTTTCTGAAGCCAGACATATAACAGTAATATTCAGTATTAAACAAGTAAACGATAAAGGGTTCCGGGTTATTTACTAGAAGGTGAAATGCAGGAGAATTTAAACTAAATGGAAAAACAGTGAAACAGTCCAACTAAAAAAATATATATAATGTTTGGGGGTTCTGAGACTTTTTCAGCAAAAAAATTATGATTTTTACATGTAGGAGAGAAGTGTCAGAATTGGCCTGGGTGGCAAGTGGTTAATTACCATAAGTAAGTAATATACAAATAATTATTATATTTTGTTTTTAAGGTCATTTACTATATTTTCAAAAACTGTACACAAGCAGGTGGCTTAATGGACAAATTACTGAAATTTGAAGTTATAACTTCAAACCAGTAATTTCACAGTAAATAGATAAAAAAAATAAATTATTATGTTATAACATACAGCATAATAACGGAAAATTGTTTCATACTTACCGTAATTTTCCTTTCCTGGTGCCTATCCATGGCAGCATACTAGTGATAGAGCTCCGCCTCTACTCCTCCCTCAGGACTAGTGAGTAGCATAAAAGAAAGGCCCAGCCCCCTGTCCCATCATTCTCTGTCATATAGAATACCAGGGGTGGGAGCATATGCTGCCATGGATAGGCACCAGGAAAGGAAAATTACGGTAAGTATGAAACAATTTTCCGTTTTCCTGGTGCCTCCATGGCAGCATACTAGTGATAAATAACTAGCAAGACAAATGGGTGGGTAATGCTAAATATGCAAATCTTTAATTGGTCAAAGACATGGCCGACTGAATAGTCCTTCTGCCGAACTCTACAGTTGTAAGCGACCCTGGGTCGATACGATAATGTTTGAAGAATGTATGACGTGAAGACCATGAGGCGGCCCTGCAAACCATCTCTAAGGAAACGTTGGCCCTTGCCGCCCAGGAAGCCGAAACTGCCCTAGTAGAATGAGCTCTTACTTGTGAAGGTGGAGATAGCCCCTTGACTTTATAGGTTTTCTGGATGAGCTTGATGATCCATGAAGATAGAGTCCTCTTGGTGGACTCTTTGCCCCTGTTTTTCCCAAAGGGGATGACAAACAGACTGTCAGACTGTCTGAATGAGCTTGTGATTTCCAGATAGGCTTGAAGAACTCTAGAGATGTCTAGGTCGTGCTGAGTTGCATCTGCGTTTTGGAAAACCGGAAGGGCCCAAGGTTCTAGGAGATGAGAAGAGGAGGAGACCTTGGGGATGAACCCCTGCCTAGGGCGAAGTTCAACCCTGTCCGGAAAAAAGGTGATGTGATCCTCACTTATTCCTAGGGCATGTAGCTCGGAGACTCGTCTGCCGGAGGTGATGGCCAAGAGGAAGGCAGTTTGTAATGACAAGTTCCAAAGAGAGGCCTGTTCCACTGAAAAAAAAATGGGGGGTTACAAAGAACTTCCAGGACCAGGGAAAGATCCCACTGTGGAAAAGAGCGTCTAACGGGAGGACGAATTTTCAACACTCCTCTTAAAAAGGTAACCACTAGAGGATCTTCGGCCCATCTCTTGTTGGTCGCAGCCGAGATTGCCGCTACCTGTACTTTGAGGGAGCTTAGTCCCAATCCTAAATCCAGTCCTGTCTGTAAGAAGGCTAAGACTTGAGAGGTAGAGGGGAGGACGGGGTTGAAGTCCTGCCCCGCGGCAAACGCTAGGAATTTGTTCCACACTTTTGAATAGACCGCGTTGGTAGAGGGCTTCCTGGCCTTCAAAAGTGTCGCGATGACTTCAGGAGTACATCCTAAGGCCTGAAACCTTTGCCTTTCAGTTTCCAAACCCGCAGATCTAATCTCTGCGGGTTCGGATGATATAGTCCCTGCTGGGACAGTAGGTTGGGAAAATGTGGAATCCTGATGGGGGGTTCCACACTGAGATGGATGGCTAGAGGAAACCATGGTCTCTTCGGCCAAAAAGGGAGTATCGCCAGGACTTGTACTGATTCTGTGAGAAGTCTCCGGAGAAACTTCAGAATCATTGGGCGGGGAGGAAAGGCATAGGCCGTCGAGAAATTCCATGGGCATGTCAGGGCATCGATTGCTTCCGACTGAGAGCAGGGGAGGCGAGAGTAGAATCTGGGGATTTTCGAGTTGTCCGGAGTGGCAAACATGTCCACTTGAGGAGGGTACCAGAGGTTGGTGATTTGGAGAAAAACTTGTGGATGTAGAGACCACTCGTTGTTGTCTGCGAACCTCCTGGATAAAGCGTCTGCCACTGTGTTCAGCCGGCCTGAAATGTAAACGGCCCTGAGATCTCGTAGGTTCCTTTCTGCCCACAGCATGATGGGTTCGACCTCTCGGAGGAGGGTCCTGCTGCGAGTACCTCCTTGTCTCAGTAGGTATGCCACTGCTGACTTGTTGTCTAATCTCAGGAGGACTCTGTGGCCTTGGAGGAGGGGTGCCAAGGAAATCAGAGCTAGAAATGCCGCTCTTAGTTCCAGTACATTGGATACCACTCCTTTGGTTGAGTGGTACCATCTTCCCTGAAGCTTCATCTCCCTGCAATGGGCGCCCCATCCATGCCCACTCGCATCAGACGTAAGGATGGTCCAGTTGAATGAGCCTAGGTGACGGGGGTTGGCAAGATTTTCCTTCTTTGTCCACCAAAACAAGCTTCTGCGCATTAAGGCGGTCACTCGGATCTTCTGGGAGAGGTGTTGTTTCCTCCATTGTGACAGAAAACCTGTTTGGAAGAGCCTCAGGTGCCAGTGGGACCATGGCACCATGGGAATACAAGAGGACATTGTGCCGACTAGACTCAGACACTGAGAGGCCGTCAGATGAGTACTCCGAATTACAGTGAACATCCTCCGTATGATAATATCCATCTTCTGGCTGGGTAAGGACACTGTCCCCACTTGGGTATTGAACATGGCTCCCAGGTAAACCATCTGTTGTGTCAGAGACAAGTTGCTTTTTTGAAAATTTATGAGCCAGCCGAACTCCTGCAAAGTCTGAAGGAGAATTTCCCTGTGGGATCTGAGTTGATCTGGATTGCTTGCCAACAGGAGAATGTTGTCTAGATAGTGGTACACTCTCAACCCCCTCTCCCTGAGGGGGGCTAGGACAGTTATCAAGGTCTTGGTGAACACTCGCGGAGACGTGCAGAGCCCGAATGGAAGGGCCTTGAACTGAAGGTGTATCTCGCCTACAGCGAACCTCAGAAATCTCTGATAAGTTGGGAAGATTGGGATGTGCAGGTAAGCATCTTGTAGATCGAGAGATATCAACCAATCTCCTGGCTGAATGACCTGGATGATAGTTTGCAGGGATTCCATTTTGAAGCTCTTGAGTTCTATATATCGGTTGAGCCTCTTGAGGTCTATCACCGGCCTCCAACCTCCAGTCCTTTTTTGCACTAAGTAGAGTGGAGAATAGAAACCGGTGTAACGCTCCACCAATGGAACCGGTATGGCTGCACCTTGAAGCTGAAGATCTGTCAGCCAATGCTTTTGATGGCTAGGCTGGTATTCTTGACTCCTGAAACGATGCATGAGGAGGAGGATGAGCAAACACCCACCGGTGACCCTGATGGATTGTTGACAGAACCCAGGGGTCCTGACAACGCGAAGCCCAAATTGGGAAAAAAACCTGTAGCCTGGCTCCGACTGGGAGGGATTGCGATCTTCTGGCGTCAAAAAAGCTTTGTTGCCTCCTGGGGAGCGGTAAAAGTCTTGGTTTTGCGTGTGTTCAAAAAAGAGGCCTGGGTGCCTCTCCAGGGTCTTCTGTTATCCCTGTTCTGTCTGGTTTGCCTATAATCCCTGGAATTTGAGGGCCGGAATCTAGACGAATAGACTCTTGTTCTCTTGACTTTCCTGTCTTGTGGCAGGAGACCAGACTTGCCTCCAGTTACCCTGGAAATTGCCTTGTCCATTTTTTCTCCGAAGAGGGTTTTGCCGTCGAACGGAATCTTGCACCAACTCTGTTTGGACGCAAGGTCAGCTGTCCATGGTTTTAGCCAGAGGGCCCTTTTGGCCATTACTGTGTGGAGCATTGATTGTGTGGAACAATGTATGGTATCAATGGCGGCCTCTCCGATGAAATCGGCCGATATTTTCAGTTCCTCCAGTGCCTTGACAATGTCTTCTCTAGGGACATTTTGGCGTAGCGCTGTCTCGACATTTTCCGTCCAAGCCCTGATGGCATTGGAGACAGATGTAAGGGCAATAGCCGGTTTACAGGCTGCGCCCGAGGCCAGGTAGCTCCTTTTTAGGTCCAGATCTATTTTCCGGTCTAGCGGATCTTTGAAAGAAGCTGCATCTTCCATAGGTAGTGTCACGTTTTTGGCGAGCCGTATAACTGCAGCATCCACCACCGGCATGGAATTTAATGATTGTGCTTCAGCCTCGGCTAGAGGGTAGAGTTTATTAAGATGGCCCAATGAAAACTTTTTATCCGTCTTCTTCCATTCCTCTTCGATAATTTCTCTTATCTCGCCCATAAGAGGAAAGAATACTTGTTTCCTCTTAAGGAAGGAAAAATACGTTTTTGATTTAGGAGTGGGTTCTTCAGGATCCTCCCAGGCAATTGCTGTTTTTACTGCCTGAATAAAAGGTGGGATTAAGGCATAGTTAAAGCCTGACGGGTCCGACTCCTCTGTGGATTCTTCCGAAAGGTGACCAGAAGATGCCTCTCCAAGTAATGGAGCCGCAACGCGTGAAGGGTTTAGCCCAGAGGGGCCTGGAGCGCTATCATCCCTGTCCGGAACTTGAGCTGCAGAGGGAGCTGCCTGTGCGGGTACTAGAGTTGTTAACTCCAAAAGGGAATCTTTCATTGTCTGCTTTAGCAGATCCACCACTTGTTGGTTTTCCAACTCCAGGTTGGCTGCGTAGTCCCGAAAACAGTCCTGGCAGACTAGTTTTCTAGGTAAGGGTACCGCGCCACAAGCCCAACACTTCTTCCTTGATGAATGTGATGGCGGAGAAGGAGAGTGACGGTATCTTGACCTAGATCTTTCTGAGGATCTATAGTGGGAAGATCTTGATCTGCGATCTGGACTGTCATGGTCGCGGTGCCTCGAAGACTTCCCGGATCTTTTGGAGTGTGTTGGGCTGGAACAAAGGACACTTGTTAGTCCATACAAGCACTCTTTTCCTTCTTTCTTCAATACTTACAGAAAGGTGGTCCCATACCTATTGTGAGGATCTTGGTTACGTGATGAGTGGCTCATCGTAGGGCGTTGCAGAAGGACCGGCTGTGAGAGGAAAACGCAAGAAGAAAAACAGAAAAAGGGAGAAGAAAAGAAGGAACAAAAAAAAAAAAAAAAGTTTTATTGAAGACAAATAAAAACTGAATAAATGGGAATGAGGGCGGAGGAAAAAAAAAAAAAGTATTACAAAGTGCTACCTACCAAGGGCTTTAACAAGTCGGTAGGAGCAGGGAAAGATGCTGTCTTTCAGGTGGACAGCAGGTGGAATGGCCCTTTAATAGGCAGAGCAGCCTAAGAGAGCACCAAACCCCTCCCCTTAGCTTCTGTGGGAACTCAGGGCAAAATTACACCTGGTTCCCACATCCAAGATGGCCGCCCGAGCCTCAACCGCACTGCGCATGCGCCCGCGCATGTGCAGAACGTTCCTCGTGCACGGCCCTACTCCCCGCCCTGCGAGGCGGTCCGCAGAGACGCCGAGACTCTGTGGAGAGAGGGGCGGCCTCGATTTGCATGGCGCTGCAGGGGGAATCCCAGGACTGGGAGCCATTTACACAGGATCGGATGTCTTCACAGAAAACTTAAAGGGACAGGCTGAAAAGGTAAGACAAAGGCAAGAAGGGAAAAGAAAAAGAGGGAAAGAGAAGGGAAAGACAACAATGAAAACGAACACAAACAAACAAACAAACAAACAAGTACTGGAAAACCTAAAGGGGAATCCAAACTGAAAAGAGGGGGGGGAGGAAGAAAAAAAAAAAAGATGGTCCTTGTGCAAAATCCTGCAAAGCCAAACATTTAAAGAATTTTTAAAGATTTTTTAAAGAGACAGTGGCAGTATGCGTTCCTATGAGGAAACACTGCAAATCCACAGAAGGGGGTTCCGGCCTTATTAGTGCTTTGAGCGACCCAAGAACCGGGACTGCGCACAGGAGGGGCTGAACCCGGCGGAAAGCTGCCTGGAGGCAGAGGTATGGACATACTGCTTATTCTTCACCAGTCAGGAAGGTATGAGGAAAAAAAGGAGAATGATGGGACAGGGGGCTGGGCCTTTCTTTTATGCTACTCACTAGTCCTGAGGGAGGAGTAGAGGCGGAGCTCTATCACTAGTATGCTGCCATGGAGGCACCAGGAAAATATATTATTTTGCTTGATTAACCACTTCCGGACCGATCGCAGCAGTTTTACGTCGGTACATTGATGTTAAATATCGGGATTATAGCAGCAGATTGCTGACAGTAATTCAAAACCACCGATTTTGGCATTTTGAATACTTTTAAGTGCAAAGGAGGGATTTGTTTTTCTTTAGATTTCTCCATAAAGAGTACCTGTCACTGCCTATTTCTGTCACAAGGGTTTTTTTTTATATTCCTTGTGAAAGCAATAAAAGTGATCAGATTTTTTTTTAATGGAATAGTGAAAATAATAAAAAATAAAATAAAATAAATAGGAAAAAAAAAGGTTTTTAAAGCGCCCCGTCCCCGTGTGCTTGCGCACCAAAGAAAACGCATACATAAGTCACACCCGCAAATGTAAACGGTGTTCAAATCACACATGTGAAGTATCGCCGCGATTGTCAGAGTGAGAGCAATAATTCTAGCAAAAGACCATCCTCTGTAACTCTAAACTGGTAACCGTTAAAAAATGTTAAAGTGTCGTCTTTGGAGATTATTAAGTACCGTAGATTGTCGCCATTCCACGAGTGTGTGCAAATTTAAACCGTAACAATTTAGGTATCTATTTACTCAGCGTAGCATCATCTTTCACAATATACAAAAAAATTGGACTAACTTTACAGTTTATTTTTTTTTTTAATTCAATGAAGTGTATTTTTTTCAAAAGAATTGCGTTTGAAAGACCGCTGCACAAAATACCACATGACATAAAATATTGCAACAAGCGCCATTTTATTCTCCAGAGTCTTTGCTAAAAAAAATAAATAAATATATATATATATATATATATATAAGTTAAAATTTGTATTTTCTGCTAGAAAATTATTTAGAACCCCCAAACATTATATATATATATATATATATATATATATATATATATATATATATATATATATATATATATATATATATACAGTATATACTGTGTGTATATATATATATATATATATATATATATATATATATATATATATATATATATATATATATATATATAATGTTTGGGGGTTCTAAATAATTTTCTAGCAGAAAATACTAATTTTAACTTGTAAACAACATGTGTCAGAAATTGGCTGGTCCTTAACTGGTTAAACTGGCCACGCTGTATGTAGCTTCTGACAGGCTGTGCAAGGAGCCCTGTATCTCCAGAACCATAGGTGCTAGGAACCCTCAGTTTTGACCAGTGGCAGGGTAAGCCTTCAGCTATGACCTACAACCCTCTAAGCTCGATCGTTTTTTTTTTGTTTTTTTTAAGTTCATGGTAGGTGAGGCTCTGCCTCATCCGCCTCCCCTGACTGCACATCCCGGAAATGCAGACTCCTTCAGTGAAGATCAAAGAAAAAAACATTCATCCCCCTTGGACTTTTGGACAGTTCAAAACATTTTACTTCCTCAGAAAAGATTTGGCTAAAATACTTACATGTTTTAATTATGTGTTCCTTTTTTAATTACAATAATAACTTGCAATATATTTGTGTTGGTATAAAGTTGAACTTTCCATAGTCACATGAGTGTTGGGCTAAAATAATATTTATTGGTCAAATAGTATAAATTTTTGATAAGTTTGAACAAAAGAAAACAAGAATAAATATGTAGATTACAGATTTGTTTTCCTTTCTCATTTTCTTTAAAGTTCTATAGCTTTTGGAGAACAATATTATTTCTTACTATTGTATGGCCCTATAAACCTTCATATCTCCTAAAAATCTCACTGTGCTCACTTTTAGAGTTGAGCGGACACCTGGATTTCCGTGTTCGGCGGGTTCGGCCGAACTTTAAAAAAAAGTCCGGGTCCGTGTCCCGGACTTTTGCCGAACTTTTCCCGGACACCGAACCCCATTGAAGTCAATGGGGACCTGAACTTTCAGGCACTAAAATGGCTCTAAAACACCAATGGAAAGGGCTAGAGTGCTGCAAATGGCCGCAAAACGTAGTTAAGAGCCTCTGAAGGACGAGGCCCATATGGAGTAGGAGGGAGGTTGAGGTGGTGGTGGATGTGGCGGTCTCATAGGCGTGCTCACAGGGTGTGCCGGGTGTGCCTGGACACACCCTAATCACCTAGGGCACATAGCATTATGGCTCTGTTTGCCAGTGAGGAGATGGAAAAGATCTCCCTCGGACCTGCTCTGCTTTATTTCTCTTTGCCAGCAGGGAGAGTAATGTATCGGGGCCATGTACATGTAGGCAAACACATGCATGTGTATTTCAACTTTGGGGTGCACACCCTAATGCAATAGGCTGCGCACACCTATGGGCGGTGTAGGTGGAAGCGGCGGTGGAGGAGGACCAGGGCCGGATTAAGAGCATCATGCGCTTGGTGCTGAGGATTTTGAAGGGCCTTAAAGGCCGTGCCTTGGCATGCACCCAGAGGAGGAAGGGTGCAGCCATGCATGCCTAATTCAACATGGGATGCTGTCTCTGAAGCCCATAAACACATCCATGCATCGGCAACTGTCCCTCCTTGTCCGGCCTTCGTGCTGTGTGGGGAGGTTCTGAGGGAGCTGCCTGGGGAAGCGAGCATAGAAGCCAGACTTCTGTGTTTACAAGTGACAGAAGAGCGTTAACAGTGAATATGGCCAACCCGGGGCCTATATAAAGGTAGGGGCCTGGAGCTGCAGCTCCAATAGCCCCTACGTTAATCTGGCCCTGAGGAGGACGAGGTAGCCAACACTGCTTCTTTTCAGAAATTTTAAATGAGGGTACACCCCAAAAGAGTGAGAAAGAGCAAAAATAGAACAATGGCTGGGTAAGGTCGGTATCCATCACTATTCTGCACAAGGTACGGAAAAGTCCAGTGGGATCCATGCCTGGTTCATTTTAATGAACGTGAGCTTGTCCACATTGTCTCTGGACAGGCGGCTGCGCTTGTCTGTGATAACGCCCCCAGCCATGCTAAATACCCGTTCAGATAATACACTGGCTGCAGGGCACGCCAGCACCTCCAAGGCGTAAAGGGCAAGCTCAGGCCATGTGCCCAACTTGGAGACCCAGAAGTTGAAGGGGGCAGACCCCTCATTCAGTACGTCTAGGCGTGTGCACACATACTGTTCCACCATGTTCGTGAAATGCTGCCTTCTGCTAAGACGTTCCATATGAGCTGCTGGTGCTGCTGTTTGTTGTGGCGTGCTGACAAAGCTTTTCCACATTTCGGCCATGCTAACCCTGCCTTCTGAGGTGCTAGCGGTGCCCTGGTTGCGTTGGCGACCTCTTTCTCCTCCTCCTCCGCCTTGTGCTTCCACTGTGGCCCCACTGTCAGGTGGGAATGCCAGCAGCATAGCGTCTACCAGCGTGCGCTTGTACTCGCGCATCTTGCGATCGTGCTCCAGTGAGTGAATTAAGGACGGTACGTTGTCCTTGTAACGGGGATCCAGCAGCGTGGCCACCATGTAATCAGCACAAGTTAGAATGTGGGCAACTCAGCGGTCGTTGTGGAGACACTGCAGCATGTAATCTCTCATGTGTGCCAGGCTGCCCAGAGGCAACGAAAGGCTGTCCTCTGTGGGAGGTGTATTGTCCGTGTCCTCTGTATCCCCCCAGCCATGCACCAGTGATGGTCATGAGCTGGCCTGGGTGCCACCCTGCTGTGAACATGGTTCCATCTCCTCCTCCAGCTCCTCCTCCTCATCCTCCTCATCCTCCAGAACTGTGCCCCTGCTGGACATTTGTGTCCCTGGCGTTTGTGTGTGCAGGAACCCACCCTCGGAGCCCCTTGTGAATGACTGCCCTGAAAGCCTTGGAAATGTTACCTCTTCATCCTCCTCCTCCTCCTCATCCTTTGCCACATCCTCTTCCATCATCGCCCGAATTGTTTTTTCAAGGAGGCATAGAAGTGGGATAGTTAAGCTGACAACGGCGTCATCGGCACTGGCCATGTTGGTGGAGTACTCAAAACAGCGCAACAAGGCACACAGGTCTCGCATGGAGGCCCAGTTATTGGTGGTGAAGTGGTGCTGTTCCGCAGAGCGACTCACGCGTGCGTGCTGCAGCTGAAACTCCACTATGGCCTGCTGCTGCTCGCACAGTCTTTCCAGCATGTGCAAGGTGGAGTTCCACCTTGTGGGCACGTCACATATGAGGCGGTGAGCGGGAAGGCCGAAGTTACGCTGCAGCGCTGACAGGCGAGCAGCAGCAGGGTGAGAACGCCGAAAGTGCGCACAGACGGCCCGCACTTTCTGCAGCAGCTCTGACATATCGGGGTAGTTCAGCACATGCGCCAGGCAAGGGATGTGCGTCAAACCGGCTAGGCCCAGAGCTGCTATGAGATTTCGCCCGTTATCGCACACCACCAGGCCGGGCTTGAGGCTCGCTGGCAGCAACCACTCATTTGTCTGCTGTTCCATGCTCCTCCACAACTCCTGCGCGGTGTGTGGTTTTTCCCCCAAACAGGCAAGTTTTAAAACTGCCTGCTGTCGTTTACCCCTAGCCGTGCTGAAGTTGGTGGTGAAGGTGTTACGCTGTCCAGATGAGGAGGCGGTAGAGGATGAGGAAGCGGAGTAGGAGAAGTTAGGAACAGGAGGCAAACTGAAGCGCCCTGCAATCCTCGGTGGTGGAAGGACATGCGCCAAATTGCTATCCGCCTCAGGCCCATCCGCCACTGCATTTACCCAGTGTGCCGTTAGGGAGATATAACGCCCCTGACCGTGCTTACTGGTCCACGTATCAGTAGTTAGGTGGACCTTGCCAGAGATGGCGTTGCGCAGTGCACACCTGATTTTTTCCCCCACTTGGTTGTGCAGGGAAGGGATGGCTTGCCTGGAAAAGTAGTGGCGGCTGGGCATGACATACTGTGGGACAGCCACCGACATAAGGTTTTTAAAACTGTGCGTCTCCACCAGACGGAATGACAGCATTTCAAAGGCCAAGAATTTTGAAATGCTGGCATTTAGGGCCAGGGATCGCGGGTGGGTAGGGGGGTACTTCCTCTTCCTCTCAAGTGTTTGGGAGATGGAAAGCTGAACGCTTCCACGGGACATTGTGGAGATGGTTGGTGACCCAGGTGGCGGTGTTGCTGACAGATCCTCTGTTTGCGGGGTGGCAGGTGCCGGTATCACTACAGATGTGGCTGGAGCGGCCGAGACTTCAGCAGAAGAAGAAGCAGGATGAACCAGAGACGTTTCTTGGTTTTGAAGGTGTCTACTCCACTGCAGCTCGTGCTTTGCACTTAGATGCCTGATCATGCAGGTTGTGCTCAGGTTGAGAAGGTTTATGCCTCGCTTCAGGCTCTGATTGCACAGGGTGCAAACCACTTGTGTCCTGTCATCAGCACATTTTCTAAAGAACTTCCACGCTAGAGAACTCCTTTGAGCTGACTTTGGTGCGCTCGTTCCCTTGCTGCGTTGGGCAGTAGCAGGCGTAGTGTCTAGGGCACGGCCGCTCCGCTTCTGCACCCTGCTCCCTCTTCTGCTGTGCTGGTGGCTCTGTGCGACCACCGCCTCTTCCTCCAAACTACTCAGGTCACCTGCATGACGTTCATTCCATGTGGGGTCGAGGACCTCATCGTCCTCCACATCATCTTCCACCCAGTCTTCACCCCTGCCCTCCTTGTCGGTCTCCACAATTCTGAACGCCGCAGCAGTTGGCACCTGCGTTTCGTCATCATCGGAGACGTGCTGCGATGGTCCTTGCATGTACTCATCTTGAGAAATAAGTAGTTGGGCATCGCTGCACTCAATCTCTTCCACTTCTGGGGCAGGGCTAGGTGGATGGCCCTGGGAAACCCTGCTGACAGAGTCCTCAAAAAGAAGAAGAGACTGCTGTATGGCTTGGGGCTCAGACTGCTTGCCTGATTTGCAAGGGGGTGAGGTGAAAGACGGTTGGACATTGGCTGCAGGTGCCAACTCTGACCTTTCTGCAGTAGACTGGGTGGGAGACAATGTGAAGGAACTGGAGGCACTGTCAGCAGCAAACCAATCTACTATCGCCTCTCTGTGTTCTGGCCTCATCATCACTTCTAGAGGCGTATGATGCCCTACCAAATACTGATGCAGGTTCTGTCGCCTACTAACACTTGAGGAAGGTGTTTCACTTGTACGTGTAGCTGGCACAGATCGACCACGTCCTCTCCTTGCAACAGGAGCTCTACCAGCAGCACCACGACCAAGGCCACTGCCCCTATTTGAAGGTCTCCTCATATTTCTGTAATTTAAGATCTTGCCCTAGAAACGTGTTTATTGAATAGCGGAACAAAACAACAACACTATCGCACGGGTGTATCTCACAGTCAAATATGCAAACTAAGCCGCAATTGAATGTTTTTTACCCCAAAAGGGTGTATATTGAATAGCGGAATAGGATAAAAAACAGTGTATCTCACACGTACAAACACAGACTAGGCCCCGATTAAAATTTTTTGTACCCTAAAGGGAGGATGAGGAAGAGGAGTAGAAGAAGTTGGGAACAGGAGGCAAACTGAAGCGCCCTGCAATCCTTGGCGGGGGAAGGAGATGCGCCAAACAAATTTAAAAGGTGTATCTCACATGTACCGATACAGACTATGCTGTAATTTAATTTTTTTACACTCCAAAAGGGTGTCTATTGAATAGCGGAATAGGAAAAATTTTATAATACGGTGTATCTCACACGTACAAACACAGACTAGGCCCGATTACAATTTTTGGTACCCTAAAGGCAGGATGAGGAAGAGGAGTAGGAGGAGTTGGGAACAGGAGGCAAACTGAAGCGCCCTGCAATCCTCGGCGGTAGAAGGAGATGCGCCAAACAAATTTAAAAAGGTGTATCTCACATGTACCGATACAGACTATCCCGCAATTTAATTTTTTACACTCAAACAGGGTGTATATTGAATAGCGGAATAGGACAAATTTTACAAAACGGTGTATCTCACACGTACAAACACAAACTAGGCCCCGATTACAATTTTTTCTACCCTAAAGGCAGGATGAGGAGTAGGAGGAGTTTGGAACAGGCAGGAGGCAGACTGAAGCACCCTCAAATCCTCGGCAGTATGAGATGCGCCCAAAAAATTGGAAAGGTGTATCTCACACGTACCAACACAGACTATCCCGCAATTTAATTGATCCCCAAAGGTTTTTATTGAATAACGGAATAGAAAATATGATTAAAAAAAGTGTATGTATCTCACATGTACAAAACCACACTAGGCCCCAATTACTATTGTTTGTACTCCTAAAAGGCTGGATGAGGAGTAGGAGGAGTTTGGAACAGGCAGCACAGCACCCTCAAATCTTCAGAAGTATGAGATGAACCCCAAAAACTTGGAAAGGTGGATCTCACACGTACCAACACAGACTATCCCGCAATTTAATTGATCCCCAAAGGTTTTTTATTGAATAGCGGAATAGAAAATATGATCAAAAAAAGTGTATGTATCTCACACGTACAAAACCACACTAGGCCCCAATTACTATTGTTTGTACCCCTAAAAGGCTGGATGAGGAGTAGGAGGAGTTTGGAACAGGCAGCACCCTCAAATCTTCAGAAGTATGAGATGAACCCCAAAAACTTGGAAAGGTGGATCTCACACATACCAACACAGACTATCCCTCAATTTAATTGATCCCCAAAGGTTTTTATTGAATAGCGGAATAGAAAATATGATCAAAAAAAGTGTATTTATCTCACACGTACAAAACCACACTAGGCCCCAATTACTATTGTTTGTACCCCTAAAAGGCTGGATGAGGAGTAGGAGGAGTTTGGAACAGGCAGCACCCTCAAATCTTCAGAAGTATGAGATGAACCCCAAAAACTTGGAAAGGTGGATCTCACACGTACCAACACAGACTATCCCGCAATTTAATTGATCCCCAAAGGTTTTTATTGAATAGCGGAATAGAAAATATGATCAAAAAAAGTGTATGTATCTCACACGTACAAAACCACACTAGGCCCCAATTACTATTGTTTGTACCCCTAAAAGGCTGGATGAGGAGTAGGAGGAGTTTGGAACAGGCAGCACCCTCAAATCTTCAGAAGTATGAGATGAACTTCAAAAACTTGGAAAGGTGGATCTCACACGTACCAACACAGACTATCCCGCAATTTAATTGATACCCAAAGGTTTTTATTGAATAGCGGAAGAGAAAATATGATCAAAAAAAGTGTATGTATCTCACACGTACAAAACCACAATAGGCCCCAATTACTATTGTTTGTACCCCTAAAAGGCTGGATGAGGGGTAGGAGGATTTTGGAACAGGCAGCACCCTCAAATCTTCAGAAGTATGAGATGAACCCCAAAAACTTGGAAAGGTGGATCTCACACGTACCAACACAGACTATCCCACAATTTAATTGATCCCCAAAGGTTTTTATCGAATAGCGGAATAGAAAATATGATCAAAAAAAGTGTATGTATCTCACACGTACAGAACCACACTAGGCCCCAATTACTATTGTTTGTACCCCTAAAGGCAGGATGAGGAGTAGGAGGAGTTTGGAACAGGCAGCACCCTCAAATCTTCAGAAGTATGAGATGAACCCCAAAAACTTGGAAAGGTGGATCTCACACATACCAACACAGACTATCCCGCAATTTAATTGATCCCCAAAGGTTTTTATTGAATAGCGGAATAGAAAATATGATCAAAAAAGTGTATGTATCTCACACGTACAAAACCACACTAGGCCCCAATTACTATTGTTTGTACCCCTAAAAGGCTGGATGAGGAGTAGGAGGAGTTTGGAACAGGCAGCACCCTCAAATCTTCAGAAGTATGAGATGAACCCCAAAAACTTGGAAAGGTGGATCTCACAAGTACCAACACAGACTATCCCGCAATTGAATTGATTCCCAAAGCTTTTTATTGAATAGTGGAATAGAAAATATGATCAAAAAAAGTGTATGTATCTCACACGTACAAAACCACACTAGGCCCCAATTACTATTGTTTGTACCCCTAAAAGGCTGGATGAGGAGTAGGAGGAGTTTGGAACAGGCAGCACCCTCAAATCTTCAGAAGTATGAGATGAACCCCAAAAACTTGGAAAGGTGGATCTCACACGTACCAACACAGACTATCCCGCAATTTAATTGATCCCCAAAGCTTTTTATTGAATAGTGGAATAGAAAATATGATCAAAAAAAGTGTATGTATCTCACACGTACAAAACCACACTAGGCCCCAATTTTTTTTTTTTTTTTTTTAATATATTTTTTATTGAATTCTATACGAGTTATACAAACATGAAGTAGAAAAGAACAAAGGGGGAGTCTCCCCAAATTATATACAGTTAAGCAATCCCTGCTTGTCATAACTAGAACCAATGCAAAAAAGAAAAAAAAAAAAACATACGAATATAATTTACCTACAAGAATCAATATTTCTGGGGTTGTTAGATATTTTAGTCCAGTTGTTTAAGCGGGGGCTCTCCAGTGGAGAGGGGAAGGAAAGGAAGGAAGAGAGAAAAAAAAAAAAAAAAAAGGGAAAGTGGGGGGGTCCCTTGGTGTTTTGGTGTTTCACCAGTCTAGGCGTTCTAGCCTAGAGAGGCCTCTGCCATATATGAGGCGTATATGTTAGTGTGGGTGAATGTTAACCAACGTGACCAAATCTTACGTGCCAGGGGTGCCTGACCTCGAAGATCCAATGTCATGTCTTCCAGATAGTAGATACGGTCAACTGCCCGCAACCATTGAGGTATCGAGGGAACTGTAGACTGTTTCCAGTATTTTGGGATTAATGCTTTGGCTGCATTTAAAAGGTAAGGGGTAATAGACTTTCGATACTGGGCCGGAGGTAGTTTAGTGTCATGGAATAAGACAGACAACGGATCCCTAGCAATAGGTAAACCCTGAATTTTTTCAATCAAAGACAATACGCTAGTCCAAAAGGGTCGAATTGCTGGGCAGAACCACCATATATGTGCGTGCGTAGCTCTATGCCCACAACCTCTCCAGCAAACAGCCGAGAGAGATGGTGTCATCCTCTGTAGCTTGGCGGGGGAGTAGTGCCATCTAGTGAGAAACTTATAATTGGCTTCTGTTGTCCGCGCCGATGTTCCTGAGCTATGAGACAATTGAAGAATAACCTCCTCCTGTGTCGGCGAAAAAGTGCACTTAAAGTCTAGTTGCCACTGTTTCATAAAGTGTGGGGTGGAATTAGGGCCTAGTGCGTCCAATGACTTATAAAACTTAGATAATAAACCTTTACCTGATTCAGGGCGTACTAGAATTTGTTCAATCGGATTCAGGGAGTGTATGTTGCGTAAGGGGTGAGGCAGTTTTTTCACGAATTGCTGAAGTTGGTGGTATTTCCAGCAATCCATAAATGTCTTTGGTGATGCCTGGCATATTTTAGAGAATGGGAGTATTCCTTCCATCCCCGTTATATGATGCAACAGCGTGGCGTTGGCCTGTGGTAGCCACTGGGAGAAAGAGTGGTCTTTATGACCAGGCGGGAAGAGGCTATGGCCTAAAATCGGCATAAGCGGTGAATTATATGGAATTTTATGGAGCCTATGTAGCCGATCCCAGACGCGAAAAACCGAACTGGTTAAAGGCGAGATAGTGTCAGCAAAATTTCTAGTCTCTGGAGGTATCCAAAGTTGAGGATATAATGATGTATTTGCCAGCTTGTGCTCCAGCTGAACCCAGAGCTTTTCCTCTGTATGAAATTTCCAGTCGGCTATCCGAACCAGGGAGACGGCGTTCAGATATCTCCCAAAGTCCGGCACCGCCAACCCCCCCCGGCTTTTGTCCCGCGATAATAGCGAGAGCGCAAGCCGAGGGTGTGATCGGCGCCACACGTATGCTCTAACCAGAGAGTTCAAAGTCCTCACCAAATTGACGGGTATATTAAACGGGAGCATTTGAAACATGAAGAGCACCCTGGGCAGCACATTCATCTTGACAACATTCACCCTCCCTATCCAAGAGGTGGCTAGATGATGCCAATTCGCAAAGTTAGCTCTAATTGTGTTAAGTAAGGGAATATAATTTGCTCGTGCTAGATCCTCCACCTGGGCAGTAATGTGTACCCCTAAGTATTTGAAAGAGTAGGGTTGCCATATAAAGGGGAAAGCTGGGCTAATGTCATGTGCCATTGCCGGGGCAATTGTAACGTTTAGGATTTCCGACTTCGTTAGATTGATTTTGAAGTTAGACAGAGCACTATATCTATCAAATTCAGAAAGAAGATTAGGCAGGGATATCATAGGTTGTTGTACAAAAAAAAGAACATCGTCCGCATAAGCCGCGTATTTGTGTTGCATAGACCCGACTGTGATACCATGAATCGAGGGGTTTGCTTGAATTCTAGCCAGAAAAGGTTCCAAAGATAAAACAAAAAGTATAGGGGAGAGCGGGCAGCCCTGTCTGGTCCCATTAGAGAGCTTAATTGATTCGCTGAGGATACCATTAACCTTAATCTGAGCAGTAGGGGATTTATATAACGCATTAATCAAACGACACAGGCGGGGGCCTAGACCAAACGCCTGTAGTGTCGCCATCAGGAACTCCCAGTCCACCCTGTCGAACGCTTTTTCAGCATCCGTGGAGAGCAACAGGGTGGGCTGGGAGTGCTGGCGAACAAAAGATAAAAGTGAGATTGTGCGTGACACATTGTCCCTCACCTCACGACCAGGGATGAAACCCGTTTGACTGTTAGCGATACTAGCGGGTAAAAAGGGGAGCAATCTGTTGGCGATTACCTTGGCATATAGTTTAACATCAACATTTAACAAAGAAATGGGACGATAACTAGAACATAAAGAGGGGTCTTTACCCTCTTTCGGGATTAATGTAACATATGCATGCAAAGTCTCCGGGCGCAAGGAAGAGTCTGCCAGAATAGAATTAGCATAGGAGGCCAGGTGAGGGAGCAAGGTTTCGGTATATTGTTTATAGTAAAAGGCCGAGAGGCCATCAGGGCCCGGGGCCTTCCCCATTGGGGTAGAGATTAAAGCAATTCGAAGTTCTTCCACCGAAATTTCATCCTCCAGAGAATTAACTTTCTCTGGTGGGATAGAAGGGAGGTTGGCACTAGCAAGATATTCTGACATCAATGATCTACGCTTTTCTGGATCCGAGATGGCTTTCGGAACAGAATAGAGATTTAAATAGAATTTGTGAAATTCGGCCGCGATGGAGGTGGAGTCGTGCGCCAGGGAGTCATCATGTCGCTTGATTTTAGGAATATAAGAGGCTACTTTTTGTTGTTGCAAGGACCGTGCAAGGTGTCGGCCAGGTTTATCACCCCATTCGTATATCCTTTGGGACACCTTGCGATATGTGGCCTTGTTTTGTGAATGAAATAGGGCCTTAAGCTCCTCCCGTTTTTCAGTCATTAACTGTAAGGTAGAAATAGCAAGGGAGGCCTTATGAGAGCGTTCGAGAACCTGTATTTCAGCAACAAGAGTTCTTTGAGATGATACGCGCTCTTTCTTCTTCCTTGCTCCTAATTCTATTAGTTTACCTCTAATATAGGCCTTATGGGCCTCCCAGCGAACAGCAGTATTGACCTCCGGCAAGGAATTATCCACAAAAAAGTTATCTAGTTCTTTACCTATATTTTGTTTGTCCACAGGGCTCACAATTAGGGAATCATTTAACTTCCATGTGGATTTTTTATAATGGAGAGAAGGAAGCTTCAAGGTCAAACAAGTAGGGGAATGATCCGAAATAGAAGATGAAGCAATAGTGACAGAGTCAACTAGTTCGAGGTGGAAGTGGTCCACCAAGAAATAGTCAAGTCTTGAATAGAAGTTATGTGTTTTGGAGAAGTACGAGTAATCCCTATCTGAAGGATGGAAAACACGCCAAGCATCTATTAATTGAAACTCATGCAATTGTGTACGCAAATAGTTTAACCGTTTATATGAGATATAAGACTTACCCGAGGAGGTATCCAGCAAGGGGTCCATAGGGACGTTGAAATCGCCTGCCACCACTAATATTCCGTCAGCAAATTCCTGGAACCTGCGCAGGGTGGTCGTTAAATAAGACACTTGATCTTGATTAGGAGCATAAATATTTGCAAAAGAGACAACAGTGCCGCCCAGGGTACCCTTCAGAAACAAATAACGCCCGAATTTATCAGCTACCATTTGTGTGAGTTTAAAGGGTGAGCCTTTACGGAACCCTATGGCGACTCCCTTGGAGTTACGAATATCCGAAAGGCTATAGTACCAAGTAGGGTACGTGGGGGTGGTCAATTTAAGATTTGAAGTGTGGGTGATATGGGTCTCCTGCAGGAACACTACTTCTCCTTTCAGCGCATTCAGTTCTCTATATAAGCAATGCCGTTTAGCTGGAGTATGAAGCCCCCTTACATTATAGGATAGATATGTCACCTTCGACATTGAGATCTAAACCGGATATATACTAATATCCACACCTAGACTGGTGTACACCAAGGGGGGGGAAAGGAACAATTGGAAAGATAAGAAAAAAAAAAAAAAAAAAAAAGATCGAGGAAAAAAGGTTGTCGCCATCGCGACAATATGTTGGTGAGGAACACTCACCAAAGAGCGGAAAAACGGCGATCTCTCAGCCGCGGTCCCACCTGGAGACCCGCTACCTGGCGGGAAACACGGGTGAGGGAAAGCCGAGCTCCGCTCAAAAATTGGGGGGGGGGTGAGCAACGAGAGGGAGATAAAGACAAAACCAATCAGAGATAAAAACCCTGAAGAAATCCGGGGCCCCTCCGCGGGACCTCGCCAGGTGGCTGAAAAAAAAAAGAATTTATCAAATTATCACTTTTTCTCTCTCTGTATCTACAAGATAGCCCACAAAAAAAAAAAAAAAAAAAAAAGTGCAATATTGTAATTGTTAATATTCAAGTCGTATTCAAGTGGGTTTATCAGAGGGAGATTTTCCGTGGATTCTATAGATTAGGCGTCTTCTGCCAGATGGCCTCTACAGATGGGGTTATCCAGAAAGGCTTGCCAATATTCAACTTATAATCAAGTAGGCTTATCAGAGGGAGATTTCCGTGGTTTCTGCGATTTAGACATCTTCTGCCAGGCACCATCAACAGATGAGGCTGGAGCCTGGAAGGCTTCATCTTGCCAACCCGGAAGGTCAGGTATTGGTATATTAAGCGCCATGCAAAAGCCCTCCAGATCTTCGGGGAATCGCAAAGTTGCAGTGCGACCTTCTCTAGATGCGATTAGACAGGAAGGGAAACCCCATCGATATGTTATAGCGGTCGCTCTCAGCTTTTCTGTGAGGGGCTTTAGTACCCTGCGGCGCTCCAAGGTCTCCCTAGCCAAGTCAGGATAAAGCGAAAGGGGTGCCCCATCAAAGTCCAGGTTTTGGACTTCCCGGGCTCTTAGCATTATACGCTCCTTCTCAGGGTAGTGATGAATCCTGCATATGATATCTCTTGGGGTCTCTGTCTGCAGGCTGCGGGGGCGAAAGGCCCTATGGGCTCTATCAATCCTCATTAACTTGTCAACAGGAAGGCCGAGCAGCTTGTTGAAAACCCCACTTATCGTCCGGAGCAGATCTGGATCCTTGATGGCTTCAGGCAGACCTCGGATTCGGATATTATTACGCCTGCTCCGATTTTCCTGGTCCTCAATTTTATACAGAGCCATCCTATGTGCTAATGCTTGACGTTTAGAGATATTTTGGAGTTCTTGGATTGCAGCAGCATGTGAATCTAATCTATGCTCGGACTCCTCAACCCGGGTTAGTACCTGATTCAAGTTCTCTCGGACCAAGGATACTTCGTTTTTAATTGACTTTTCCAAACCCCTCAACATAGAGGCTAAATCCGCCTTTGTGGGCAGACCGCTTACTAGCGCAGCTACTGTGGATCGGCTCGGGGAGACATCCGTCCCGTCCGAGCACCAAGAGGAGGCTGGAGATCTATGGGAAGCTGACGGGCTATGGGGGGGGCCGGAGCGAGCACCCGGCATATGGTCCGAACCCCCTGCTTCCAGCAACTCCTCGGTCTCCACTGCCAGGTACTTTTTTATAGAGCCAGTGGTCGGCTTCTTTTGGGGTTGTGTTGTTCTCAAGGTCCTTCTCCCCATAGCTGACAAGCGGCACAGCAACCAGATCCGCACCCCACAGGCCCTGCGGCTCTGATGTACAAGCTGCCCGGATTGCTCTAAAGTAAATGTGCAAGGTCAGGGGGCACAAAGAACCCCAAACCCTAAAATCTCGATGGCTCAGCGGCACAGCTGCTAGCAGATTCACAGGTCAGCGATCAATCCATACGGCAGTTCTCAATACAATTCTGCGACTTAGTAGCTTGGCGACTTGACGACGGGATTCGGTTCAATTTAGTTTAGTGATCCAGCGACTTGCTGCTTCAAAGCTATCCCACCTCACGATGCACAGCGATGCACAGCAATGCACAGCAACTAACAAGCAGGCTAGCAGATAAATTGAGCGGTCAGACCACCTGGCAGTTCTTAAATAAAGTCTCAGTCACCGCTTAGTCTCTATTTTGTCACTGCTTTGATACTGAGCTTGCTGACCCACTGAGCACTGAGCCCGCTGTACAGTCGGCTGGTGGCTTAGGATTTTAACAGGATTTTAACAGGTTTGGCAGCTCTACAGCTCTACAGCTCGACACAGCAACACTCCAATGACTCAACTCAACCCCACTCAGGCAGCCCAGGAGTAGAAGGGCTAGAGGTCTTAGTCAGGAAATCTGCCCGCCAATCCCGGCAATCCTCCGCTCCTCCGCTCTGATGGCTTAGCGACTCGGTATAGAGCTGCACAGCTGCACAGCTTAGTAGCCCGATAGTCCGGTAATCCGGATGGTATTCAGCTCAGTGCAGTGCTGTCTTTACAGTCTATGCAGTCTTTGCTCGGTACTATGCAATGCGGAGCGGCGGTACCTCGGCTCAGTATAGCCCCGCTCTATGCGGCGGTACCTCTGCTCAGTGCAAACCCCGGCTTGTGTGGCGGTACCTCGAGTGCAATGTAGCTCCGCTCGGTCCTGCTTGTTTATCCGGTAATATCTTCGGCACTATCCTCGGCTCGCTCTCAGCTGTGATCTGCTGTGCACGTTAGCTAGTCAGGCAACAATTAGCAGACAATTAGCCGGCAGACAATGCGAACACCTGGCGGTTCTCACGGAGGGGCTCAGGAGCTCAGGGAATGTGTGTCCTCACCCTCTCATGCTCAAGAAGGAAAAAAGGCCCCAATTACTATTGTTTGTACCCCTAAAAGGCTGGATGAGGAGTAGGAAGAGTTTGGAACAGGCAGCACCCTCAAATCTTCAGAAGTATGAGATGAACCCCAAAAACCCCAAATATCATTCAGCTCTGCTGCAGGCCACAATTTAATTTTTTTTAACCCAAGGCTGTATATTGAATACTGGAATAGAAAAAAGTGTATGATTTTTGAAACCACTCAATAATAGCACATGTGAACTGAACACTGAACACAGCAGTGTATGATCAGTCAGCACAGCACAGCTGAAGGAAAAATGCTGCACACAGTGACTGATAGAAAAATAATTTTCTCCCTCCTCCTCAGTGGGCAAAAAAAATTGTGTTCACTGCACCCCACACACAGCAAAATCGATGTGGACCACTGACACCTGCCTATCTCCAGCCTCTCCCTAAATGGATTGATAAGATCGTAGATCGGTCACTGAAAACCCCTCCCACACAGCAAAATCGATCGTAGAAAACTGACCCTAAAAATCAGCAGCAGCCTCTCCCTAAAAGGATTGATAAGATCGTAGATCGGTCACTGAAAACCCCTCCCACACAGCAAAATCGATCGTAGAAAACTGACCCTAAAAATCAGCAGCAGCCTCTCCCTAAAAGGATTGATAAAATCGTAGATCGGTCACTGAAAACCCCTCCCACACAGCAAAATCGATCGTAGAAAACTGACCCTAAAAATCAGCAGCAGCCTCGCCCTAAAATGCCTACAACTCGCCCTGCCTAACACACTCCGACCTGTCCCTCAATTCTATGCGGACACAAATGAGTTTTGCCTGCCTGTCTGTCCCTAATCAGCAGCCAGCACGTATGTGTGCTCTGTCCCAGAACTAGTACACAGCAGAATGACGCCGCACGGCGCTGGCTGGAACTTATAAAGACTTGGTCACATGCTTCAGATGGCCAATCACAGCTACTAATACATTTGTAGGCATGGCTGGGATGGCTTAAGGCACACCAGTTAAACGCTTGTTGATTGGCTGTTGAAAGCCCGCCATGAAAAGCGCACCAATTCATGCAAAACCCGGAGATAAAACGACCGAACACGGATTTTTACCCGAATATACAGTAAAGTTTTCGGGTCCGTGTTCGGGTAACAAAAAAACAATTATTCGGTACGAACACGAATAATACAGTCCGTGTTCGCTCAACCCTACTCACTTTTGTTGCCAGCAGTTTTGACATTAATGGTTGTGTGTTGAGTTATTTTGAGAGGACAGCAAATTGACGCTGTTATACAAGCTGTACACTCACTACTTTACATTGTAGCAAAGTGTCATTTCTTCAGTGTTGTCACATGAAAAGATAGAATAAAATATTTACAACATTTTTGTGAGATACTGTATGTTTGTAGATAGATAGATAGATAGATAGATAGATAGATAGATAGATAGATAGATAGATAGATAGATAGATAGATAGATAGATAGATAGATAGATAGATAGATAGATAGATAGATAGATAGATAGATAGATAGATAGATAGATAGATATAGATACATACATATATATTATATATATTTATATTTATATATATATAATGTGTGTGTGGATAGATAGATAGATAGATAGATAGATAGATAGATAGATAGATAGATAGATAGATAGATAGATAGATAGATAGATAGATAGATAGATAGATAGATAGATAGATAGATAGATAGATAGATAGATAGATAGATAGATAGATAGATAGATAGATAGATAGACACACATATAAACCACTGCTTGCCTGCACATTTCTCCTCTCTTGATGAATACACATGGATCTTCTGTTTTCTCCACCCTCATCCAGCCCCCTGCAGCTCTGCAGCTCTCATTAGCTTTCCTATGACTCATTCCTCCCTTTCTGGCAAACTCTCACAAAAGTGAGAGAGAGCTGCGCATGATGTCATTAGCCTAGGCTAATGACCAGACAAGAAAGAGGAAGTGGGCTGTATAAGGTATTTACTGGCAAACAAAAAATAGGTTTTACTATCCAAAGTTAAAACAACAAGGGCAGATGATTTAATAGGCGGAAAGATGAAAAAATGACTGAAGAGCTGCTTTAAGGAATTATTCAACTATGCCATCTGCAGCATAAGTTCAGTAAACACAATGGTGTATGCTTGAGTACATTATGACAGCCTTTGCTCTAGAAGAGGAGCATCTGCTGGTTGCTGGGATTAGTTATACTGGACTGCGGTGTCAGAGCCGCCTATCATCTGCTGTCTACAGGTTTCACATTCACTTTCCCAACAGCTGACTCCCTCCCCCCACCGGTGCCTGTAGAGAAGTAGGGTAGAAGGGACTAAGGGACCTATGTCAGGGTCAAAGAGAGCTTTTTGATAAAGCTGCCCAGTAAGTGATGCAGCTCCTAGAGAAAATAAAAATGAACAATTTATGACTGGTGTGTTCTTTTAGCATTCTGTTTCAGTTGCCATATGATGGATCATAGATGGATAGATGTACTATGTCTGTCAAAATAAGTCTGACGTTTTCTCATGCGCCCGCTACAACCGCTCTTCAGGCTGCGATGATTTATCACTCGTATTATAGGCTTCTCTTCTCACTTTGGACTTTATCAGTTTATTGGTATATATCACTAACTGACATGCTTATTGTAAATAGGATTTATGTTATAACAGAAAGAAATTTGTCATTTTGAGCTTAATTTCTGTGTTTTTTTTTTTTTTTTTAATCCTGTCATTGGTCACACAAATGAAACTGACCCTGCACAGAGAGCACCCTATAGTTACACCTTGTACCAGAGGCGTAACTATAACCTTCAGGGCCCCAGTGCAAGAAACCATAAGGGGCCTCCTGGACCCCTGACCGGGGCCCTTCCCTTCAAGCCTGGGGCTCTTCCCACTGATCCCGGGGTCCTTTACTCTTGTTGCGGGACCCTTTCACAAGTTCTGCAGTGGGCCCTCTTCCTGCCACCTTGGGGCCTCCCTACGGTGGTGGAATGCAAGTTCACTCACTGGTGTCAGTAGTTTTAATTTGTTGGTATTTTAATTGTATTATTTTTTATCATTTTATTTTATTTTTTTACAATGTCACTGACTATGACTCTGTCCATTTAGAAAAGGAAGGAGCTGGCAAATTACATATTTACCGACCCCTTCCTGGTTCTCTATTGTGACACATCCCCTGCAGCAGCCGGCAGGAGAGGGGAGGGAGCATAGTGGGGAGGGGGGCAGGGGAGCACACAGGGGCCCAGAGACAGCAGAACGGGGGGGCAGGGGAGCACACAGGGGCCCAGAGACAGCAGAACACAAGTGAACTGGATAGGAGGAGTGGCGGGGGCAGAATACAGAGTAACCAATCTCCTCCTGCAGCTACAGGAGGAAAAAGGAGGACAGTGATTTCTCTACATGCTGCCCCTTCCCCTCCCTCTCGTATCCAGGTGTACAGGGAAGCCGCACAAGCCCCCTGGAGCATGGGGCCTGGTTGCAATTGCAACCCCTGTAGTTATTCCCTTGCCTTGTACCTTTAATGTACCTACTCACCACCTTAATCCATCACTATAGACCCTTAAAGACGCTCTGCAAACACCGAATTTTATAAAAGACAGAATTTTCCTATAACTAGACCCATGATGGCGAACCTTGGCACCCCAGATGTTTTGGAACTACATTTCCCATGATGCTTATGCACTCTGCAGTGTAGTTGAGCATCATGGGAAATGCAGTTCCAAAAAAATCTGGGGTGCCAAGGTTTGCCATCACTTGTCTAGACCAATGTCTCTCAACACCCAATAAAGTGATAGTAAACCTTAATTTTGAAGAAAAAACTAAAAGAACAAACATGATATATGTAACTGCTCTTAGCAAGTGTTTTGCACAGAGAAGCCCCAATCTTTTTTTTCTGGGGTCCCCTATTGACGCTCCAGGCCCCTCCCTTTCGACAAGTGCTTTCCCTGGGGGCACCCATGCATGCTTGTTCCTGAGCCGCCCAGTCTGCTTCTATTGACACAGACCACTTCCCGACCATAGGATGTCATATGACGTCCTCAGATTAAAGTGGTGACATCTGGATGATGGGTGCAGCTACAGGCATCATCCAGATATCTTTGTTTTCAGCCAGTGATTCCCTGTAATGTTAAAGCCACCTTAGCGGCTATTCAGCCCCCTCCTGCCACTCTGCAGTGCCTTTGCAGGCTTTCCGATGAGATAAGGAAGCCAGAATAATGATCCAGCGGTGGCGTTGGATTACCATAGCTCTGGTTGTGGACCAGATTGTCCGTGACCATCTCTATGACCCTGGGAGGCTGGAAACAATGTCATGATGTCACACTGACCCTTTGTTTTCCCTGGAAAGCAGAGATCGATGAGTTTATTTTTTTTATTTATTTATTTTTTTACTTTTAATACTTTTTTATTCAATTTTTAAAAAATAGTAATACAAATACAAGTACAAGAATTATAGCGAAAAACAATTCATATATAATAACATCAATAGATAATAACGGCATTGTAGAGCTAAAGGGCCATGAATCAAAGAAAACTTTAAATTCCCCCTATATGGGAATCAATACCATACCCCCCCTTATCAATACCTACGGCCCCTTATTAACAGATAGACATAAAAAAAAAAAACCCCGCAATATCCACTAACTTCACACCAAAAAGAGGAGGAGGAGATATTTGGGGGTCTAATTGACCCCAGATGTCTTCATAAAGAGAACCTTTCATGCTGTATTTTTTCTTAAGGGATGTTTACATTAGTTGTAATAGGAATAAAAATGATAAAACATAAATAAAAATAAAAGGGACAGTGTAAAAAAAAAAATTAAAAAAATTATATATATATATATTTAGTGCCCCCATCCCCTTGTGCTCACACGCAGAAGCATACGCATACATACGCTGTGCACAAATGTGTAAATGATGTTCAAACCACACATATGAGGTATCGCCGTGAAAGAGCATTTATTCAAGTACAGGGCCTCTCCTGTAACTGTTAATCGGTAACCTGCAAAAAAATAAATAAAAATTATACATAGCCTATGGAGATTTTTAAGTACTGAAGTTTGGCACTATTCCACAAGTGTGCGCAATTTTAAAGCATGACAGGTTAGGTATCTATTTACTGGGCATAGCATCATCTTTCAAATTATACAATCAAATTGGGGGTAAATATTGTGGGTTTTTTTTATTCATTAAAGTGCATTTTTTTTACAAAAAATTGCGTTTGAAAAATTGCTTTGCAAATACCGTGTGACATAACAAATTGCAAGTCACTTTTTATTCACTAAGGCCTCCCATTTTATTCACTAGGGCCTCTGCTAGAAAAAAAAAAAACATTTATATGGATATATATATATATATATATACATATATATATATATATATATATATATATATATATATATATATATATATACACACACACATATATATATATATATATACACACACACATATATATATATATATATATATATATATATATATATATATATATATAAATGTTTGGGGGTAAATTTCTAGCAAAAAAAAATAGGATTTTTGCATGAAGGAGAGGAATGGCCCTGTATGGGGGTGGTTATTACGGTCAAAAAATAATTGATGATGCTGGACTAAGGAGTAAAAAAAAAAATGGGGGGAGTAAGTGGAAATTATTTTTTATTTTTTTTATTTGTTTTGTTATTTGTTTGTTTATAGGGAGGGAATTAGGCTCTGTTCACATATAGGCGTTTCGTGGTAATTCTGCCCATGATTCTGAACCCTTGCAAGTCGCGGGACGCCCAAGCGATTCCCGTGACCTGCAATGGCACCCCAAACGTGGTGTGATTTTGCTGCGATTGTCACCCGATGAATCACGGTTAAATCGCGCAAACAAAAATCGCAGGACGCCTGACGCCCAAAAGAAAGAACTTGTAGTAGTGTTTGGGGTGCCATTGCAAGTCACAGGAATTGCTCGGGCGTCCCGTGACTTGCAATGGTTTCGGAATCGTGGGCAGAATCGCGGCAATTCTGCCCACAATCCAAAACGCCTTTATGTAAACGGAGCCTTAATAAAAAAAAAAAAAAAAAAAAATGGAGTTCTACTTAAAGAACTTTCACCTTCTTGAAACTTCTTTCTTGTGTTTCTACAGTGTGAGGAAAGCTCAAAAATACATGTGCTATTTCAATATTTCAATACCAAGCTGAAAGTGAATAATCCTGTATCATCTGTCACAGATCAAGAGGTACAACTCTACATCTAGCAATATACCTTGTACTTTAAATCTAAAGGTCTCACTTTCTGAAGAAAGTTCTAAAGAATCCCAATCCTTGATGTACTTTAGTGCTCGGTCAGATGTAGCTTTCTGAAATCTCGTCATTCCCATTGTGACAAGAGCGAGGTAAAAAAAAAAAAAAATATCTAAATCTTGAGACGTTTCCATTTGTTTGTTTTTTTTTTTAAATATTTTTTTCCATGTTTAAAATCAGAGATAAGAACGTCAAAATCTTGAGGAACATCAAATCAGAAGTGCTTTTCAGAAGACAGGTTGGCACGTTCATCGGCAGACTTATATGATGTTTTGGTTTTTATGATTTGTTTGCCTCTTTTTTTGAAATATGGAAGGAATATCAAACTTTCACATATTTCTCCAGCATCACAATATATTTCCAGAACATCGGTATGGCACATTTTTTGAAAGCTGTGTCAATCATTTTAAGGCCTTTAGCCTGTAGAGCTTGGTTTTCCCCATCCGCATGACCTTATATTTTGTTCAGCACTAACATGTGGCACTAAAAGTTATAGTCAGTTAAAAAATAAAGCCTTAAACTGACACAGTATCAGAAATCTGAGACATTTTAGCAATATCTATGAGCGCTTTAGATGCTTTGGTGATTGGTGTACATAAAGCCTTGATGCACTAGCTCTTGATGAGCATTAGGAATCTCTATACCCTTTCAGAGTTGCTCTCACAATTTCCGAAAGTAAGGAGCAATGGAAGAAACTAAAGTGATCATTTTTTGAACAATTGCAAAAATATTTTAATCTTATGCCTTATTTTTTTTTTTTTTTCTTCTCTCTGTTCTTTCCTTCCTCTCTTTATTGGAGAGCCCCCGCTTAAACAACTGGACTAAAATATTTAACAATTCCAGAAATATTGATTTTTGTAGGTAAATTACACCGTATGTTTTCTGCATTGGTTCTAGTTATGACGAGAAGGGATTGCCTAACTGTATATAATCTGGGGAGACTCCCCTTTTGTTTTTTCTTTTTTTTTTTCCTTTTCTATTTCATGTTTGTATAATTCGTATAGAATCCAATAAAAAAATATATTAAAAAAAAAAAAAAAATCTTATGCCTTATTGGGTGCGCCACAGGGAACAAATGTTGCAAATAATTTTTCTTGTGGAAGTCATGCCCGACCCGGACTCCATTATATTTAACTGTCATATTGTCATAGCCTTGGCCTCTAGCATCTCTTAACCACTTTACCCCTGGAGGATTTTCCTGCTTAATGACCAGACCACTTTTTGCAACTTGGCACTGCGCGAATTTAACTGACAATTGCGCGGTCATGCAACGCCGTACCCAAACAAAATTTACATCCTTTTTTTCCAACAAAGAGAGCTTTCTTTTGTTGGTATTTGATCACCTCTGCGCTTTTCATTTTTTGCGATATTAATAAAAAGAGAGCGAAAATTGAAATTTTCTACTTTGACAGTTAAAAAATATCCAATATATTCAATTTTTGTCATATATTTAGGCCAAAATGTATTTAGCTACATGTCTTTGACAAAAAAAATTCTCAATGAGCGTATTTTTAATCACTTTAAGACCGGAATATTTTACCCCATTCCTGACCAGCCCCTATTTTGCAATTCGGCACTGCGTTACTTTAACAGACAATTGCGCGGTCTTGCGATGCTGTACCCAAAGAATTTGACGTCCTTTTTTTCCCACAAACAGAGCTTTCTTTTGGTGGTATTTGATCACCTGTGCGATTTTTTGATCATGCGCTATAAACAGAAAAAGAGCGACAATTTTGCAAAAATAACAATATTTTTCAAATTTTTTTATATGAAATTCCCCCCCAAAAAATGTAAAAATCTAAATTTTTTAACATTTTTGGCCAGTTTGTTTTCTGCTATATATGTTTGGTAAAAAAAATCACAATAAGCGTATTTTGATTGGTTTGCGCAAAAGTTATTGCGTTTACTAACTAAGGGAAAGATTTATGTCATTTTTGTTGTTTCCTTTTTAACGAGTAATGGCGGCGATCTGCGATTTTTTTTTTGCGGGACTGCGACATTGTGGCGGACAGATCGGACCCTTGACTGACATTTTTTACACTTTTGGGGGTACCAGTGACATTACTACAGTAATCAGTGCTATACATATGCACTGTTACTGTAAAAATGACACTGGGAGGGAAGGGGTTAAATTTATTGTAGAGGGAAGGGTTAAGTGTGTCCCTAGGGGCGTGATTCATACTGTGATTGGATGTGGCTGTGTGTGTAACAGCACAGATCAACGGTCCTACATAGCAGGACCGTATAATCTGTGCTTTTACACAGGGAAGAATGACAGGCGGCTCTGTTTACATTAGCCGCCTGCCCTTCTCCCTCTTCACCCGACGATCGCGAGTGACCGGCGGACATTGGGTCCGCCGGTCACACGCCCGGGCTTCTTAGGGTGTGAGCGGGGGTGGGAGCACACCTCCGGCGGCGCGCGCTCACCCCCTATTGGCTCCCAGGCTAGTGACATACCGGTACGTCACTTTGCCTGGGAGGGGCTAACCGCCGCCGTATATAGTCGGGCGGCGGTCGGCATGTGGTTAACTGTCATATTGTCATAGCCTTGGCCTCTAGCATCTCTTAAATGGGTTGTAAACCCTTACATATACCCAGTGAAGTGACTGGCCTCAGGTGATACACAGTGATGAAACAAATCCTCCTACACAAGTTGTACCTGTTTATCTGCAGTCTTCTCTTCTCTATATCAGTTCAAAGTCCAGAATTTATACAGCTTGTCTCAGCTTCCAGAAATCAGGGCACAGGAAGATGAAGTTACACTCAGTGAGGAAAGCTAAGAGCTGAGGGATGCACCTCCCTTTACACAACACACAGAAACAGAGCGGAGGCTGTTAATTACAGGCTGTGTCCTAGAAATCTCTCCCAGTTACCCTTTTTTACATCTTTCTTTCAGGAAAACTTGTCACAAGTGACCTATACAGATAGCAGAGGAATGAGGCAGCAGACAGAAATTACCCTTTGAACTCTGGATTTATACAAGTACGCACTATAGAAGGATATGCTTTGTTCTTTTTTCATGTCTGAGGTTTACAGAAAGTTTTTTTTTTTTTATCTTAAAGTAATCTATGCATTAAGATAAAAAGCCTTCTGTGTGCAGCAGTCCCCCTCAGCCCCCCTAATACTTACCTGAGGTCCCTCTCTGTCCAGCGATCTCCACGAGTGCCTAAACCATCTGACTCCTCCTGACTTCTGACTGCCTGAGACACAGCAGAAGTGCCATTGGTTGCCGTTACTGTCAATCAAAGTCAGCTAACCAATCAGGAGAGAGAAAGGGCGGGACGGGTTGGGGCTCAGTGTCTGAATGGACACAGTGAGCTGTGACTCGGTTTGGGTGCCCCCATAGCAAGCTGCTTGCTGTGGGGGCACTTGACAGGAGGGAGGGGGCCAGAAGCCCCGTAGAAGGACCCGAGAAGAGGAGGATCCGGGCCACTCTGTGCAAATCCACTGCAACAGAGCAGGCAAGTATAACATATTTGTTATTTTTATAGGGAAAAAAAATTAGACTTTACAATCACTTTAAATATAATTCTATGGTGATCGACTGTGCAGGAGGGGTTAACTGAAAGAAGATTTCAGCCCCTTGATCTAAAGATTGCAGTAAAGTAAGCATATAACTAAAGGGCCATACACACTAGACTTTTTCCTTTAGACTTACCAAAACCATATAATATGAGGTCAAACCCAAACACTTTCTATTTGTATGCAATCTGGCAGGCCCTTGCACTACATAGAAAAGGTAAATCTGAAGGAAATCTAACCACAAAAGTTGGATAGTGTGTATCCAGCTTAAGGCTGCAAAGGGTAGGCTACTTTGGATTCCCACTATGGATCTGTTTAGATGGTGATATATTCATCAATACTTAAGATAAAGCAATACATACATTGTTTTTTGGGGGGAAATAAATGGCCTTTTAGTAAGATTTATTTGAAAAAATTATTTGTTTTCTATGGCACTTATAGACAAGGAATTTTGATTTTTTTCTGTTGTTGTAATATATATATATACAGTTTTACTGTAAATAAAAGAATACATTTTCTTCTAAAACTTGCCCCATTTAAGATTTTTTTTTTCTGGTTATAAGACACTAAAAACATACTATAAATATGTAACAAACAAAATAAATGTAAACAAAAACAAGTTATTGGTTAAAAAAATAAATAAATAAATAAAAAAGAATTAGCAGAAAAATTAATAGCTAAGAGAATAAGGTATTAACCAGTTTCTGCCTAGCTTATCGCAAAATGACAGCCAGGCGGGACTTTTCGTCAATCCGGATGGATGTTATACAATGTGCTTCCGCATTGTGCTTCATGTGCTGTGGCCATCAGACACAGCCGATGACCGATCAGTGTACTAGGCTGCTGCTGGTATCATGTGACCACTGTGATCAATCACAGCAAATCACATGACAGTTGTAAACAATGGATGGCTTCCTTTCATGTCATCCATTGTGTTGCTAGCTGTGATAAGTCAATGTGATCACATGGTACAAACAGGGCCAATCACAGTCCATCTGTACCATGTGATTAGCTCAGGCCAATCACAGATAATCATAGCAAAACAAACTGAATTAATCAGTTTTATTCAGTAAAATGCTTGCTTATAGCAATGAAATTCACTGCTATAAGCAATCCTAACATGTAAAAAAAAAAAAAAAACTGATTACTTCTCCAGAGTTGTACAATGTTACTTGGTAACATTGTATTGCTCTGGTCACAACGTGTAAAAAAATAAATAAATCCTAAAATAAAGAAAAAAATATATATTTTTTTTTCTTTTGAACTGTCACCAGTCAGTATCCTTGATCACCGTCACACCAGTTATATGATGACAGTATGTAACAAAAACAAAAACTGTGATTATTTTTTTTTTTTTTTTTCATTTCTTAATTTTCCAAAATATGATGACAAAAAAAAAGACAACTTCCAAAAACTCGCAATCCCTCTTACTAAATACCTTGGACTGTCTAATTTCCAAAAAGAGATAATTTGGGGGGTATTTGTACTGTTCTGGCATTTTAGGGCCTCAAGAAATGAGAGACCATAAGTCCATCAGGACTAATCCATTTTCAGATGTATACCATTGTTTTGTAGTGGAAATTTTATTAGAAATAAAACCCATCCTGAAAAATGTCCACACTATTTCTAATAACATTTCCACAACAAAACAATGGTATACATCTGAAAATTGATTAGTCTGATGAAGCAATCAAAGTGACAACAGGAGGGGGGGTAAACGTGCTCGGTATTGAAGTGGTTAATAAGGGCCAATTAGGGTTTGACTTATGCCCCGTACACACGTGCAGATTATCTGAAGACTTTTGTCTGCAGACTTACCAAAACCATATAATATGAGGTCAAACCTAAACACTTTCAATTTGTATGCAATCAGGCCCTTGCACTACATAGAAAAGGTAAATCTGAAGACAAAAGTCTTCAGATAATCTGCACGTGTGTACGGGGCATTAGGTTTGATAAGGAATACATTTTATGTAACCACTTAAGCCCCGGAAGATTTTACCCCCTTCCTGACCAGGGCCTATTTTGCGATTCGGCACTGCGTTGCTTTAATGGACAATTGCGCGGTCGTGAGACGCTGTACCTAAATGAATTTGACGTCCTTTTTTTTTCCCACAAACAGAGCTTTCTTTTGGTGGTATTTGATCACCTGTGTGATTTTTCGATCATGAGCTATAAACAAAAAAAGAGCGTCAATTTTGAAAAAATAACAATATTTTTCACATTCTGTTATATGAAATTCCCCAAACAAAAAACGTAAAAATCTAAATTTTTTAACATTTTCGGCCAATTTTTTTTATGCTACATATGTTTGGTAAAAAAAATCGCAAAAAGCGTATTTTGTTTGGTTTGCACAAAAGTTATTACATTTACTAACTAAGGGAAAGATTTTTGTCATTTTTGTTGTTTTTTTTTTTTAACGAGTAATGGCGGCGATCTGCGATTTTTTTTGCGGGACTGCGACATTGCGGCGGACAGATCGGACCCTTGACTAACATTTTTGACAGTTTTGGGGTTACCAGTGACATTACTACAGTAATCTGTTACTGTAAAATGACACTGGCAGTGAAGGTGTTAACTTTTTTTTGAGAGGGAGGGGTTATGTGTGTCCCTAGGGGCGTGATTCTAACTATGATTGGCTGTGGCTTGAGGTGTAGGAACAGTGATCAACGGTCCTACATAGTAGAACCGTATGATCACTATTCCTACACAGGGGAGAATGACAGGCGGCTTGTTTACATCAGCTGCCTGCTCTAACGGACGATCGCGAGTGCCCGGCGAACATCGGGTCCGCCGGGCACACGCGCGGGGGCGGGGTCCGTGACCGAGCGGGAGTGCGCCTCCGGCGGCGCGCGCGTTTGCTCCCCAGAGCCTCACAGGCTAGTGAGGTACCCATACGTCACTTTGCTTGTGAGGGGCTGACCGCCTCAGTATATGTACTTGCGGCAGTCGGCAAGTGGTTAAAAAAAATAACTTGTAATGTCTGTATTCAGATCGAAGGTCACAGATTTGATTTATAGTACATGTGGATGACATAGTACCTACAATGAAAAAATACATTGCTTTGTAATGTTTATTTATTGACACTTGCAAGTGTCATTTTGCGGTGGATTGGCTGCGTTTTGACATCGGTTCCTGCTGTGTAATACAAAGCGGTTAATGCTGGTAATAGGGGCAGGGGAAGCAGCAGTAAGGGGAGATGAGATACATGAAGAGATGTCCAAAAAATGTTGTCAACATTTTTTCGTGGAATAGAGGGAAGGGCTAGAACCCCTGTCAGATTCCTATTGTTGTCTGTATTTCTGGGGAGATTCAGCCTAACTATGGTCCTGGTGACTGTTGTGTTGGTAGAGGATTTAATAGAAAATAATCATTTTTGAGCTGTCTACTGACCAGCTTTATGGAGATGCTGATTTCATTTTCCAGCAGGACTGGGCACCTCCCCACACTGCCAAAACTATCAATACCTGGTCACATGATCATGGTATCACTGTGCTTGATTGGCCTGCAAACTAGTCTGACCAAAACCCCATAGAGAATCTGTGGTGTATTATCAAGAGGAAAATGAGAGACACCAGGCCCAACAATGTAGTGAGCTGAAGGCCACTATCAAAGCAACCTGGGCTTCCATAACACCTCAGCAGTGCCACAGGCTGATCGCCTCCATGCCACTCCGCATTGATCATTGATTAAATCATGCAAAAGGAGCCCCGACCAAACATTGAGTGCATACCATACTGTACATGGGACATGCTTTTAAGTAAGCCAACCTTTCTGTTTTATTGGTTCTATGTAATATTCTAATTTTCTGAGATACTGAATTTTGGGGTGTCACTAGCTGTAAGCCATAATCATCAAAATTAAAATAAATAAATGCTTGAAATATCTTGCTCTGTGTTTAACACATCTATATAAAAGATAAGTTTCACTTTTTGAATAGAATTTCTGAAATAAATAAACTTTTCATGATATTCTATTTTAATGAGATTCACCTGTATATGCGGAGTGACAGGTCCTCGTTACAGAGGCATTAGGAGCCTCTTGGATCCCTAATGCCTCCCCTGCAATCCTGGCGACAAAGTCCAGACAACAAGTACCATAATAAAAATCCAGAGGGGTCATTGTTCCAAATCATTGACCATTTCATCGCTCCTTGGAGAGGCGGCTCCAAGTTACGGGGTGTTTCACGCCAAGAAACCTTCTGGATCTGTACCTTGAAATAATATTATCCCCACGGATTAAATATAGAGTGGGACATTAACGCTTTTATTAATACTTCATAGTGTTCTTTGGTCCCCTCTATGTTTTAATATTTAATTTTTTTCTGTCACAGAAGTTAAAATATTCCTCCCTTTCTTCCTAAAATTTTAATTCCAAATATATATATATAAAAAGTTTTTTTACAAAGTTTTTTATATCGTTTTTATTCCCGTTTAAAATAATATAAAGTCTTTTATAAAATATTTAGTATTTTTGATTTTACATTTCATATCATATTTTTTAACATTAAAGTGGGGTTAGGGATATTTGTCCTCCCATTTATGGTTTTAATAGGTGAACCAAATAATGTTATTTTTCTTATATCTTTTAATTACAAAAGGGTCCCATTGAATATACATATATTTAATAATATCTGTCATATGTGAATATGGGCTCTAATTTATAAATGAATGATGCTCGATATCCCACAGCAATAATGGCATTTTTATTTGTATATACCATTAAGAGATATCTGCCTTCTGTTGGGGCTACTATCTGTACATTATGTCCCTTAAGTAAGATGGCTTCTTGGTCTCTACTAAGAACTCATTGCGGCTTCCTGCTTGATTTAGTTCCGCATATGACGCGGTCCATCGTCATATCCGGTCTATTCCGGAAGTGACGTTGTGTCATCCGGCGAATGTGGAAGAGAGGCGTGACGCATGCCAGCGCCATATTGGATGAACATAGTATTACAAGGCAGATAACAACAGGTGGGATACAAATTATAATCATCATTTCTTTATAAATAAACGACATACACGAGTCCTCAGGTTGGCTACACCTTTTGAAAAAGGCAGTTTTGCTGAAACGCGTCAAGGCCATGCCACGGACAGCCTACCCATGTACTTTTGATGCATTATTCTTGGGATGTCTGTAAGTGTAATTGCTTTATTTTATCAATAAATTTGTAGCGGTATTACACTATTGTCTGCTCCTTTTTGGTTTATTTTCAACATTTCTGAATGGGAGCCATCCTTGTGCATATACCAGCTATTAAGTTACACTGAGGCATCTGATGACAGGGTACGGACTCGGTTAACCATCATACACCATCCAAGCTGTGTAGATCCAGGTGCTATATGGTACTCTGGGTCCTCTATTTCTGGTGAGCGCTCATAACATCTCCTGTCGGTGTTGGGATTCCACGTGCACCATAATCACCTATTACAATTTTGGACACTTTTTCCCTTCATTTTTTAGACACTTGGGACTTATGTTTTATATATATATATATATATATATATATATATATATATATATCACCATGGACTTTAATTGGACACATGTTATTGCATATGTTTGTTTATATGTAATAGTCTATTAGTGCTGCACGTTTTATTATTATTTTTGCTTTACTGGATCAACTTTTCGTCAGTTGTTTTGTGCTAGCAACTCACTTCACGGTTAGCGTAATTTATTTGCTTTAGGCCCCTTTCACACTATCCGTCCGTCAGACGGTCACCGTTTATCTCAGCGGGGGATTGATCCGCCAATCCCCCACTGAGCAGAAGGATGACAGCTGTTCTCTGCACTGTGTGCGGAGACACAGCTGTCAGTTCCCCATACATCTCTATGGGGAAATCGGATGGGAACTGACCGTCGGTCCGTTCTCATCCGATCCCATCCGATCGGATCGGATGGGATGGGATCGCATGTCAGCGGACATGTCTCCGCTGACATCCGATGCCCCATAGGGATGCATGGGGGGACCGCTCAGATCCGCCAAAAAAACGGACAGGCGGATCTGAGCAGTCCGCCTGTGTGAAAGAGCCCTCAATGTGTAAAGTCCAGACAATACTCAGTTGGTTGTTATCCAGGATCTGAACTCAGAAATGCTCAGAGCTGAGCTTTTTGGATTCATTGCTCATGTGGAGATTTAGAAACAAATGTTTGTTTCTCATCCTTCCTCCGCCATCCATCCTCACAGTCCAGACAATACTCAGTTGGCCATTTTTCCAGAATCTGACAGCTCTGAACTTGGAAGTGCTCGGAGCTGAGCTTTTTGAATCTCATGGGGAGATTGAGAAACAGTTGTTTCTCATTCTTCCTTCACCTTCCACTTTCAAGGTCAGCATGGACATCCTGAGTGCCTAGGGGGCACAGGTCAACCAGAAACACACATGGGGAGAGAGGGCAGTACAATTCCCAGCTAAAGAAATGATTGGGTGGTTTACAGCCACCCAAATTACCATTGCAAAATCCAAAGCTTGTTCTATAACATGTAAACAAGCCGTGGTCTCTTCTTCATTCTAAGGCTCGGTTCACACTGGGGCGACACGACTCTGTACTACTTCAGGGGCGACTTGTGCATTCCCATGCACCACGACTTCGGAGCGACTTGCATGGACTTCACATAATGGAAGTCTATGCAAGTCGCTCCGAGGTCGTCCCGAAGTAGTACAGGACCCTTTTTCTAAGTTGGAGCGACTTGTGTCGCTCCTATTAGAACAGGTCCTGTAGCAGTCAATGGAACGCAGTGACAAGTCGCGCTGGTGTGAATGGAGTCTAAATGTTTTTAACTCCCATAACTGTTGCAGAGAGTGGCACCATGTAATGATGTTGGATGCTGGATCAGTGAGGGGGTGTTTCTGCAGAGGACAGCACTAGAGAACAGGTGGGTATAGCAGGCAAAGATTTTTTTTTTTTTATTCTTAACATGCCAGTGGACCAGTATTTATTGTATTTTCCCAAATCTACAAATGGGCCTTAAGCCGTTTTTTTGTTATAATTTTGAAATTGAAAATATACTACTCATGGGTATTAATGAATGGAGAAGGGAACAGCGACGTATATCCTATGAAGTCGTAAAAGCGTTGGGGGTGGGGAGACTTTGACATTCTCCACCTCTCACTGGAGTCAATGTCAGTGAAACTACAACACCTACCTAGAACTTCTACACTCATTATGCTAACCTACCCAGCGCCTAGAAGTCATAGTTCACCAGCGGCATCCAAGGAGATAAAGATTACTTGCCTGATATAGAATGGCTCTTCATAAATGATGTCTTCAATCAATATAAATGCATTCACGCAGCTGGGTAGCATAATATATAACAGCCATATAATATCCATCCTTCCTTGTGCCCGCCACCTGTGAACATTGCCATAAATTAATGATATCACTTTTCAATGAATACTTATCATTAGGTAACGATCTATTGTATAGTTAGTGAAGATTCAATTTTGTCTTCACAATCTGTCTTACCGGCCATTCTTAGAACTAATATGACAGAAAGACGTGTTATATCATTAGAAAACTGATGAACCACAAGCTCACTTATTCATTTTTCAGGTCATGCACAAGATATAATAAAGTTAAAATTTGGTCGGGGAAAAAAAGGCAAGTTTTCGTGTGTTAACTGGCAGTGGCTTTATATAGCTTTGCCATTGTTTTATATCAGCATTACATTTACATTTATATTTAAATTCATCACTTGTAAGTATTAGCGTTAAACTTTTTACCTTCTTCTTCTTACTTGAAATGAGAGGGAGGTTAGCTTAAAGACCAGAAGGTGAAATCTTGAGAATATCTCAATGGCATGGGTTGCACAAGGTAGAATAGAGCAGTGATCTCCAAACTGCGATCCTGGGGCCAGATGCGGCCCTTTGCTTGCCTTTATCTGGCCCTAAAACCATTATTCCTACCACTGACACCCAGGGCTTTTTTTCTCAGAGTATAGGTGCATGTACTCTTCTTTCCAAGTCACCTCTTGTCTCCACCCCTGACCACCTCCGAGCACCATTCCTTGGTTCCATCCCTATCCTCCTCTCAGTACCGCGCCTTTTAGAGAATTCAGAACCAAGTAACATTTGTGGTTCTAAGCCATTTGTACGGGATTTGTTAATGATAACAAGAAAAGCAGTAAAATAGATCCCCTGCAGTCAGCAACAATAGACCCCCAGCAACTGTAGTTCCCCCCAGCAACAATGGACCACTTGCAGCAAAATACCACCCCTTCCAAAAAAAAAACAGACCCCCGGCAGCAACAACAAATCTCCCCACAGCCAGCATCAATTGACTCTCCAGCAGCCAGAAATAATAGACCCCTCCCTCAACAGCAGATCACTTCCAGCAACAACTGACCCCCCAGCAACATGAGATTTACCCCCCCCCCAGCAACAAAAGACTCCCCCAATGACAATAGATCCCTTAATGACCAGCATGATTAGACCCTCTAGACCACCTTAGCGTTCCCCCACGTTCCTGCTGAAAAAAAGCCCTGCTGACACCAACAAAGGGGCATAATTCCTGCCACTGACACCAACAAAGTGGCACTATTCCTTCCACTGAAGAAGGGAAGGGGAGAAAGGTGCCAGGCAACCAACGGTGTAGCACAGTTTATTGAATAAAAAACATGTAAAATCAATAACCAGTTTAACTCATAGAATGACATTGGTGGCAGTCTATGCCTGGATGGGCTATGGTGAAAATCCCATACAGGATCGTGGAGTAATCCATGCCACAGCCAGCAGCTCTGTGAACCAGGAGAGAGAATGCGGTGATCATGAGCAGACGTGGGCTAGTGGGCACCTGTCAAACCTCGAGGAGAACAGACCAACTGGACAGACCATTCAGGCATAGACTGCCATTAATGTCATCCTGTGAGTTGAATTGGCTATTGATTTTACATGTTTTTTTATTCAATAAACTGTGCTACAACATTGGTTGCTTGGCGCCTCTCTCCCCTTCCCTTCTTCTGTTTCACTGTGGGTTCCCAGACCCCTGTGCAGGCTGCCTAGCTTCCATTTGAGACCACAGTTATTTTGCAATTATTCTTGGATTGATTTTGGATTGTTTTTGGAGTTGGCATTTTACCCAGACTAAGCACCTGAGAGATACTCTTTTTGTGTATATGTGTACACCCACATGTACATAGATATAATGCATTATTATTCTGATGATTTTACACTGGACAACCCAGGGCAGTGCTGAGACTTTTTGTTTGTTTGTTTCTGGTCTACTATTCCTTCCACTGACAGCAAAAAGGGGGCATTATTTCTCCCAACGACACCAGATCAGGCATTGTTTACTCCCACTTGGCACAGTCCGGCCCCCCTAAAGTCTGAAGGACAGTAAACTGACTTGCTCTTTATAAAGTTTGGAGACCTCTGGAAGAGAGGAAAGCTGTGTTTGATCATGGGATCAGATTTTTTTTTTCCTGGCTTAAACATAACATGCTGATAATGGGTGCCCATTTTAAGGGACAAATTAGTAAAATTTTTCACATTTGCTTGACTGAGGTATTAAGGTTGATTTGTAAGATCTTGTTAACAAAAGATGACCTTCAGAGTTGTGCCTTGAAGACTAAACACGATGTGCAGGGGAAAAAAAATCTCACACAACTCTTCAGAGCTTAGGCCATTCTCATAACATCAGGAGCTTTCAAGGCTCCCACACTTAGCCACTGTACACAAGCAACAACTTGCAGTACTTGGTGGGTTCTTGGAGTAAAATCAAAAAAGTTAGAGAAGAGATAATTTTTCATCTTCTGATGTGGCTACATCTCCGTACCCACTTCTGCTACACCTAGTGCTTAGTCCTCTGTGCTCCTAAACCAGCACTCATTTCAGTTATCACTCAACAGGTTGTTTTAAGAGTGGTGTTTGAAATAATTGAGACTCAGAGATCTAAATATTCAGGAATTTTACTGAAGACTTCTCATAGGTGTTCAGTAAGGTTAAGGTCAAGGCTTTCTGGAGGCCACTTAAGTTCCTCCACACCAAACCTATAAAACCATGTTTTTTTGGAGTTCACATTGTACACAGGAGCACAGTCATGCTGGAACATGAAAGGGCCTTTCCCAAAATATCACCAAAAGGTTGGAAGTACACACTTATCTGAAATTCCTTTGTATTTTGTAGCATAACGGTATTTTTAGCTACTTTTGGCAATATACCGTTGGCAAAAAAGAGTGGTCAAAAACTCCATTAGAGAGGTGTAAGAAACGCATTGAAACAAAATACATACAAACAAAAAAATATAAACATGAGAATGTCTAAGCATTTGTAATTGCAACAATTTTCTTGACGAAGTGGTGCATTATCTGACAGAAATGCAGGGGTGCCAATATTTTTGGCCATGACTGTATGCATACCTCCCAACTTTTGAGATGGGAATGGGGAACACCTATTAGCAAAATGATGTAGGTCTAGGACACCTGCCCCGTCCCTATAAATGTACATTTAAAAAAAAATGCATTTTATATACAACCATATAGATCAGACCAAAATGAGGGACAAATGAGGAGGAAAGAGGGACAGGTGGATATTGTTCCAAATCAGGGAAAGTCCCTTGAAATCAGGGACAGTTGGGAGATACAGTATGTGTGACATGAGTCACTTTGGTTGGGGGGCTTGTGGAACCCAGATTGCTTTAGGGAGGTGGGGAGACTCCTTGTCCTTTGTGCCCCCCCCCCCAGCTCCTTGTTGTTTGTATTGTATTCGGTCTGACCAGACTCTGGGGTTGAGAACCCCACCCTCCCACACCTGTACTCTATAAGTGTCCACTAGCTAGCAGATATAGGAGGAGTCCCTTATAGTCAGAGATGTATAGTAACGAAGTAGAACTACTTAAGTACTGTACTTAAGTACCGAAATGCGGTATCTGTACTTTCCTAGAGTAGAATTTTTTTCTCCTACTTCTACTTTTACTTCACTACATTTTTTCGATGATTTCGATACTTCTACTCCGATATTTTTTTTTTGTGCTGCATCGTTACTCTTTACTTTTCTCTGCCTTTCCCTTTTTCTTTTTTGTTTGGTTTCCCTCCTTACTGCTCTCTCCTACTCTTTCAATTATCCTCCCTATTCTGCCTTCCCCTCTCCCCTCCCCTTTTCTATAGGAAGGCAAAGACAAAGGAAAAGATACCCCCTTTTTCATGGGTACCTGGTCTCTGGCCATTTGGGTAGCGTTGTTCCGCTCCAGGCTTCCGCTGGGCCGGCGTGGAGTGCTCCCACATGCGCCTCTCGGCGCTCTGACATGTGTGGCGGCCTTCGGTCACTCCGCTCCTCCCCTCCTTGTCTCCATTCGCTGATGTTTCAGCGCTGGGAGGCGGGGATTCCGGCGGCCGCGCAGTAGAGGCATGTGCGCATGCGCAGTGCGATCGAGGCACTGGTGGCCATCTTGGTTAAGGGAAACATGGGGGGGTCTCTGATGTAAGGGGGGGGCTTTGTGTGGGCGATCTCTGATGTAAGGGGGCTCTGTGTGGGGGTCTCTGATGTAAGGGGGTGCTGTGTGGGGGGTCTTTGGTGTAAGGGGGCTCTGTGTGGGGGGTCTCTGGTGTAAGGGGGCTCTGTGTGGGGGTCTCTGATGTAAGGGGGCTCTGTGTGGGGGGTCTCTGATGTGTGGAGGGCTCTGATGTAAGGGGAGCTCTGTGTGGAGGGGCTCTGATGTAAGGGAAGCTCTGTGGGTGGCTCTATGGGGGGGGCTCTGATGTAAGGGGGGCTCTGTGGGGATGGTCTCTGATGTAAGGGGGCTCTGTGTTGGGGTCTCTGATGTAAGGGGGGCTTTGTGTGAGGGGTCTCTAAAGTAAGGGGGCTTTGTGTGGGGATGGTCTCTGATGTAAGGGGGCTCTGTATTGGGGTCTCTGATGTAAGGGGGCCTTTGTGTGGGGGGCTCTGATGTAAGGGGGCTCTGTGGGGGGGTCTCTGATGTAAGGGGCCTTTGTGTGGGGGGTCTCTGATGTAAAGGGGGCTCTGTATGGGGGTCTCTGATGTAAGGGGGCTCTGTGTGGGGGTCTTTGATGTAAGGGGGGCTCTGTGTGGGGGTCTCTGATGTAAAGGGGGCTCTTTGTGGGGGCTGGGGGGTCTCTGCTGTAAGGGTGCTCTGTGTGGGGGGTCTCTGATGTAAGTGGGGCCTCTGTGGGGGGTTTCTGTTGTAAGGGGGCTCCTTTGGGGGGTTTCTGTTGTAAGGGGGGCTCCGTTGGGGGGGTATCTGATGTAAGGGGGGTCTCTAATGTAAGGGGGGCTAAGTTTGTAGTGATCATAAAAAAGAAAAGTCAAATGAAGTGCAAAAAAAGTGCAAGAAATAATGTGCAGGACGCTGGTGGGGGCGCCACAGGATCAGCTCGCACAGGGCGCTTGAACACCTAAGGCCGGCCCTGGTTGGGAGGTTCTCTTTCCCATTAACAGCAGATATGAAATTATATTCATCTTGTTTTGTCACATATATATATATTTGAAGATTCACAATATTTTGAACTTTTTATTGACTTAGATTTCATACACTCTTCCTTTATTTCATTATTGGAATATATTGTTGTATATCACATTGGTTTATATATGATTTTGCGCACCAATAAGCTGTGGAGAAAAAAAAAACAGGCAGGGAAGAGAAGGAGGGATGCTTTAAAAGGGGAAGGGAGGGACATACTTTATCTGTTTTTTGTTTACAAAAAGTTACAGCCTAAGGAATTGTGATTGTCCTTTAGGTTAATCATTTGAATAAATCATTTGAAATAATAAAAAACAATATGATGTTCAAACTTTTGACTTCTTTCTTTAATAACTACATAACACAGTACTTGTACTTCTACTTTCAGTACTTGAGTAGAATTTTTTTTTAAAAACTACTGGTACTTTTTACTTTTAGTACTTAAGTAGCAATTTTTTTGAAAAAACTACTTGCAATACTTAAGTAAAAAAAATGTTGAATACTTTAGTACTTCCACTTAAGTAACTTTTTCTGTGAGCACTTCCACTTCTACTTAAGTAACTTTTTGATCGAGCACTTGTACTTTTACTCAAGTAGAAATTTCGAGTACTTTATACAAGTCTGCTTATAGTGCAGTTGCACATCTCTCCCAGTAAGGAGTAAGTATCTCCAATGGTTTGAGAGGCAGGATTCACCCTTCTTTTTATGGATAGTGTAGGACCCACTGACAATGGGGTACTTTGACGTAGTGGTGTGCTTGAGCACGTTATGGCCATATGGTGGGACTAAATCCCCATTTTTATTTATTGATTGCCTTCATATTTGATAGTCATTTCTTTTGCATGTGTGCGCTATTTTTTGTAAATATGCATGTTGCTTGGTTCATAGCTGCACCAGCTTTAGAAATGAATGTTCAGGGTGTGCCCCCAGCTCCTTGTTGTTTGTAATGTATTCAGTCTGACCAGACTCTGGGGTTGAGCACCCCACCCTCCCACACCTGTACTATATCAGTATCCACTAGCTAGCAGATATAGGAGGAGTCCCTTATAGTGCAGTTGCACATCTCTCCCAGTAAGGAGTAAGTATCTCCAATGGTTTGAGAGGTTGGATTTATCCTTATTTTTATGGATAGTGTAGGACCCACTGACAATGGGGTACTTTGACGTAGTGGTGGGCTTGAGCACGATATGGCCATATGGTGGGACTAAATCCCAATTTTTATTTATTGATTGCCTTCATATTTGATAGTCATTTCTTTTGCATGTGTGCGCTATTTTTTGTAAATATGCATATATCTCTTTGTGCCTGTGTTTCAATAAACTGTTTATTTTCTGGTTAACTCCAAAACTTGTACTGTCGAGTTCTTGTAATGTTCTGGTACCTCTGGTACCCTTATTCCACTTTCCAATTCAGTGTATGCGTCCCACCATTCTCTTCTGGTAGGTGCGCATACACCTTTAAGACCGATGCTGTCATCACTGAGCGCCGCAGAGCGGTTATTTCAACCGCCGGCGTTCTCACTCACATGTTCGTTCAACCGTCATGGTTGGATCGTCCCTGTCTGAAGTCGGCATACCAGATGTTACTCGCTCCTGTATCTCGCTACCTGAACTTGTTCCATATCTGATCCTGTGTCTCGCCACCCGATCACTCCCGGCATGCTGCTTTCACCCTTCACTCTTCAACCTGCCTTGAAGCTCATATGCTTACAAGCGTACCTCGCTGTCGGAACCTCGCTGCTGATCCCTCTATCCCGCTACCAGATCACTCGCTCATACCGAACCTCTCTACTACTGCTTGCTATTAGTGATAAGTACCCCGCAGGGGAATCCTCCATAACCTTCCTACTACGCTTACACTATCTAGCTCTGCATATTAAGGACTGTTACTATCATCTTCACTATTATTTAGATTGCTAGCTCTTGAGCCTACTAACATCTATCCTTGCACTGGGTTAGTCTCTCCTGTATGTCATCTGCTATCCTACTACCTACTACCATACATGATTGCTAACCTATCTGCATCCTACCTGTTACCATCTATACTCTCATGAACATTTCTCTCAAGTGCTGTTGACCTATTGTCACTGTTCATACCTGTCTCTTCAGCTCATCACCACTATACTGCTATATACATCTATCACTCCAGGAACATCTTATTGAGTGTGTATATTTGTATGCTGAATCAGATAGACCACAGTGATGAGTCTTGGGAGTTGGAATTGGTATTTCAACGTATCTCTACATGACTGCTGAGTGGAGTTTTTCTGCAGCTGCAAATCCATCTTGTTTCAGAAAACGCAGGAGCGTTACAGTTCTTGGGGTAACTATAGCCAGATTCACGGATCTCATGTTGCAGAGCTTATGAAAGCAGCTTCTTGGCAGAGATACCCAGTCGGGGTGTCCGGATTCCGTTACATCGGTGGCAAGCGGTGGGATGCTTCCTGCAGTCTTGGACATCCAAACCTCCATCAGGATCCAAGATCGGGATAACAGACTTTGGTCGACCCAATGGAGATATGGACTTGGCATCAGAGTTCGAGGGGGTGCTGTAGATCGCCCTTTCAGTATACCCCAGGACAGTATCTGCGGATCAATACCTGGAGCCCAGGCAGCATATTGGGGTGGAGCCCTGGCTTGGCGCCCTCCATCTTGCTGGTATATACCAGGGCAAGTACTTTCCAATACCAGGGCAATGGGCCAGTGACCAACGGGAGTTGCGGATGGCATTCCTGGGAGAGCGGCCCCAGGAGCAATGGGTATCCGAGTTGGACAGGCTGGTCCAGCAGGAGATAGAGCTGGACAATCAGTATCGGGCTCTGCAATGGCACACAGAGCATAAATATTTAGAAGAGACATCCGAATATGGGATATGACTTTGGTGGCCTTGGATTGCTGTGGGAGAGCCTTACAGATGCGTTTGTGATTGGCGATGAAGGTAAACCTACCCTTGAGGACCTGCGAGAATACAGAGAGGCTATGCTCGGTCTCACAGGGGTATCAGGGCTTAAACCTGATCTAGAACACTTGCTAAGGAAAGAACAGCATCTGGAAAGGGCATAGAGGAAACTGCTAGGACACGTTCAGCAGCATGCCTTAGAGTCGGTAGTGGAAACTCCGGAGATTGCTGTTCCCAAAGCTGAAGTGCTGACAACAGGGCAGAGCTCTGCTAGCCTCTGCCTAGCACCGATAACATCTTCTGGGTTCCACAGACAGGAGATGGTGAATCTCGATCCCCAGACACCACCAGAGACTGGGGATTTAATAGACTTTTCTGCAGAGGATGAACAACCCGGTGAGCATCCAGCAGAAGAGCTGACTTCAGAGCTTGGCGCTGTTGACCCCTGCATACAACAATCAACTCTGCAGGAGCTCCAGGGAGAGAATGCAATCGGCACCTCACAATTGCAGCTTGAGCTGATATTGGTGGATGGGACTGCGGTATTCACTGAAAGCAACCCAGCAGAGGAGCTTGCAACAGGACAGAGTGCTGCTGGCCTGTGCCCCCAACTAACAGAAGATGGATTTCCTGTGGTAGAGGAAAAGACTTTGATTTCCACTAACACAACTCCAGAAAAAGGTCTGGCATTGGGACAGGAGGATGTCAGGCTTGTTGAACAAGCACTGGTGGATTTTCAGGAAAAGTGGATGGGACTATGGTCTCGACCTGGATACTCCAGGGATGCTGGGCAGTCGGCTCAGATCCCCAACAGGATGAGCCCAGCCACCAATGTCTTCTCTCCAACAGGTAAATGGACTACAGAGAGAAGGGCCAGTCCATGCTTCTCCCCAGCAGGGGTTGTATTCTACGAGAGAGGCAGAGGTTGGCTGGGTGAGTAACTATCCGTTCCAGACAATTTGTTTGGGGTAATGTGTGGGTACAGACATTGGGGGACTGGAACTACAGACTAACTTCGAAGTCAACCCATTTGGGGTCTTCTTTTGTGTTAGTCTCCTGCCGAAAGGGGAGATATGTGAGTCACTTTGTTTGGGGGGCTTGTGGAACCCAGATTGCTTTAGGGAGATTGGGAGACTCCTTGTCCAGCTTCCCCAGCCCCTCTTATGTGTAAGTCACCCTGTGTCTATTGGGGGCACAGGGTGACCAAGAACCCCAGTTGTGTCTGCACTAGTCAGACTCACTGTACAAGCACACTGGACTGTTGTTACCCCGGTTATCCTGGGTTCTATATGTGTGGTTTGTGATGAAAGAGTGAGGGGCTCTTTCACTTGGCACAATGATATTTCTGAGCAGTGTCCCTCAGGAAATATATGAAGATAAACAATTTGACTTTTCAGATTGCTAGAATATTGCAGGAGTGTCTCATAGACCCTTGCTAGATAGTAAGGCAGAGTGGTGTTTGTTATTGTTAAGTACCTGTATTCCATTGTTCTATTGTTTCTGTCTGCCTTAAGATCAACCTATTATGGGATGTAAATGTGTTTTTTGGATTGGCTGCAAAGGGGAGGGATTGTCCCACAGTGTATATCTCTTTGTGCCTGTGTTTCAATAAACAGTTTATTTTCTGGTTGACTCAAAAACTTGTACTGTCGAGTTCTTGGGGTAACTATAGCCAGATTCACGGATCTCGTGTTCCAGAGCTTAGGAAGCAGCTTCTTGGCGGAGATACCCAGTCGGGGTGTCCGGATTCCATTACAGTATGTGTATGGAGTATACAATTATGATGTGATATATGCTTTTGGGGTCTGGTATTGCCTTGCAGGGTGATATTTTCATTTGTAGCATGATATACAATATACAGTTGTGATGTGATAAAAAGTGCTGGTGGATATTCTTTCATATTTAGGTAATACAATTTACTTCTCTTGTATGATATAATGGACATTTGATGCACAATAAGCTCTTGCTGGGTGATGTATTGTTGCTGCATTAAATCTCAGCAGGGCCTGTACACACACTAATATGTCAGGAAAATACATCATCATAAGCATTGTATGGACATGGTGTAGTGTTTCAAATGACAACTTTTTCTACAGTGCCTTTATCACTGATTCTCACATACTTGTATGAGTACCCCAGGGGTTCCGTATGCCTCTTGTTATAAATTCATCATAACAGTTTTTACTGAGAAATTATTTAAAAATATCCTGGAGTGTTTAGAACTAATGTATACACAAAGAGGGGGTATAGTTAATAAATGTACATATGTTAAAAGGTACCTGAGATAGGCTGACACACAACAGGAGATACTGAGTAAACACTGAATGTTTTAAAGGCACATTTTTTTTTTTCTACTGGATTTGGGAAACATCAGTCTATGGAAAGTAAAATCTGCACGGTCTGTAAATAATAAGCTACATAACTACGCTCTCAAAAGTCACCATGATTACATTTCTTAAAGTCTCTTGATAGAAAAATGCGTTGGGGCTGCCAATGCTCTTTTGAAAAGTTGTTTGATGTGTCTGGCTTTAATATTTTTAGTCACATACTCAGAATAAGCACACTATAATTGGGGTTCGAAAAAATGTCTAAATTCCTTAACTCTATACTTATTTGTGTCAGAGAATCAGAAAGCTTTGACAGAAAGGGAACTAATTTTCTCAAATAAGAGGTCAGCAATGGCAGACCCTGGCTTTAGGAGACCTTCCTCTTCACTTAGACTTGCCTCACAACATTTTTATGTTTAAATAAAAGTATTGATATACTCCTTCCAAGGTCCTTCTGGTTCCTTAGTCCTGATGTAAATGGCACTAAAGTGGAGACATACTGTATAAATGCTGCTGTAAGGAACCTGAATTGGCCAGAGATTCCCACCAAGCTGTCCCAGATCCAGGCACACTTTTTTGCCAGATGGGATAGTCACCTACCTGTCTTTTTAGAGATACTCTGCCATCTTGTTGTACCCACTCTCCTGGCCTGAAGCCCGCCTTCTCACATATTTCTTGCCTGAGCCCTCCTACCCTGAATATAGAACTTTCAGTCCTGATTGCTTTTCAACACTTTACTGCATCAAAGTTGGCATACACAATAAAATATCTTCATCGCGAAACACAGTATCAGTGCAGAACATTAAGTACCATAACGCAAATCCAGCAATCTTCCCAGTTGTCATTAGTGAGTACCCTAATGGTGGTTCCTCACACAAAGTGTTTGTACGTCTCACACACCTTGCCTACCCAAACCAAGCTACAGATCTGCTAAGCGAAGGTCAGGGATAGCAAGGTTCTTCCACCTTATCCCTTGTGAGTCCATTGTGGCAGAGCGTTGCCCTGCCTAGAAAGAAGTTGTGACCCAGACTTCTCAACCAGACAGGCTGAGGGGCTCCAGGGAGCTTGTGACATGAAGAGGAAACTGACTTTTTAGTTTCCTCAGTGTTTTAAAATGTCCAGTTTGGACTTTTTTGATCTGAGTGGGATGAAATCTCCAATCCTGGGTCCAGGTGTTCAGAACAGCCAGCATAAAAATTGGTCAGGTGTGTGCTGGGCTTATAGTAGTAACCTGCCATGGTTCTGGGCTCCATCCCAGCAGACAGAAGGTCTCGCCCAGGAGTCAGGAGGGCTCCACCTCGGCAGACAGGAGTTTTGGCCCAGGAATCATGAGGGCTGCACGTAGGAGTCAGTACAGCACAAGACTGATAGCGGTGTGCACCCAGTTGGTGAGCCACATGTCCAGGGGCGTAACTACAGGGGTTGCAGGGGTTGCAATTGCAACCGGGCCCCATGCTCCAGGGGGCCTGTGCGGCTCCCCTGTACACCTGGATAGGAGGGGCGGTGAGGGCAGCATGTAGAGAAATCATTGTCCTCCTTTTTCCTACTGTAGCTGCAGGAGGAAAATGGAAGAGATTGGTACCTCTGTGTGCTGCCCCCCCCCCCCTTTACTCCTCCTATCCAGTTCACTTGTATTCTGCTGTCTCTGGGCCCCTGTGTGCTCCCCTCACCACCCCCCCCCCCCCCCCCCAATGTCATAGTCAGGGACATTGTAAAAAAATTAAAAAAAAATGATAAAAAATAATACAATTAAAATACCAAAAAATAGAAACTACTGACACCAGTGGTTGAAGTTCCAGGATCGCAAAGGTCACACTTGCAACCGGGCCCTGACATTCCACCACCATGGGAAGGCCCCAAGATGGCAGGAAGGGGGCCCACTGGAGAACTTGTGAAAGGGTCCCGCTGCGGGACTGTAATAAAGGGCCCCGCAATGAGAATAAAGGGCCCCAGGATCAGTGGGAAGAGCACCAGGCTTGAAGGCTAGGGGTCCGGGGTCCCTTCATGGTTTCTTGCACCGGAGCCCTGAAGGTTCTAGTTACGCCTCTGCACACGTCTACAGAAGGCAGACAAGGGCCTGTAGTTTAACCAGTTTAAGGCCGGAGGATTTTGCTGCTCAGTGACCAGGCATCTTTTTTCAATTTGGCACTGCATGACTTTAACTGACAATTGCGTGGTCATGCAATGCTGTACCCAAACAAAATTTATGCCCTTATTTTTCCCACAAACAGAGCTTTCTTTTGGTGGTATTTGATCAACTCTGCGCTTTTTATTTTTTGCGATATTAATAAAAAAAGAACAAAAATTTTGCAGAAAATTGACATTTTCTACTTTGACTGTTAAAAAATATCCAATATATTCAATTTTTGTCATATATTTAGACCAAAATGTATTTAGCTACATGTATTTGACAAAAAAATTCTCAATGAGCGTATTTTTAGACATTTTAAGACCGGAAGATTTTACCCTCTTCCTGACCAGGCCATATTTTGCGATTTGACACTGCGTTAATTTAACGGACAATTGCATCGTGCAACACTGTACCCAAATAAAATTGATGTCCTTTTTTTCCCCACAAATAGAGCTTTCTTTTGGTGGTATTTGATCACCTGTGCGATTTTTAATGTTTGAAAAAAAGAGCGACAATTTTGAAAAAAAAAAAAAAATTGTTTGATATTCGTTATAACATTCCCCCCAAAAAATGTAAAAATCATAATGTTTTAACATTTTAGACCAATTTGTTTTCTGCTACATATTTTTGGTAAAAAAAAAAAAAAAGTGTATTTTGATTGGTTTGCGCAAAAGTTATCACATTTACTAACTACGGGAAAGAATTTTCATTTTTATTGTTTTTTTTTTACTGGTAATGGCGGCAATCTGCGTTTTTTTTTGCGGTACTGTGACATTGCGGCGGACAGATCGGACTCCTAACTGACATTTTTGACACTTTTGGGGGGACCAGTGACATTACTACAGTAATCAGTGCTAGAAATATGCACTGTTACTGTAATAATGACCCTGTTGGGAAGGGGTTAACACTGTTGGTGATCAAGGGGTTAAATATGTGCCTCATGCTTACTGACGTGTGTGGGGGGAGGGGGTTATATGACAGAGATAGAGATCACAGGTTCAGTTATGCTGAATCCTGTGATCTGTTCCTGTCTGTCACAAAGAAGATCTGCCTGCTTTGTTTACACAAGCAGGCGGATTTTCTCACTCTTTCCCCGACGATCGGGGAAGAGAGACGGTGATCGCCGCCTCTCCTCCTCCGGCTGACTCCCACTGTTTCTAAACAGTTAGGTCTACGTTGCTGACCCAGGGCTGCCACTGTGTCTCAGTATCAGCACAGTGAGCAGTCATAAAGTGGTTAAGGCCAGAGCAGCAGTGCTGCGATGAAAGCCCTTAAAACCACTTAAGCCCCAGCCCTATTTCGGACACTTTTTGTTTACAAGTTAAAATTAGTATTTTTTCCTAGAAAACTACTTAGAACCCCCAAACATTATATATATATATATATATATATATATATATATTTTTTTTAGCAAAGACTCTGGAGAATAAAATGTTGGTCATTGCAATATTTTTTGTCACGCGGTATTTTCACAGTGGTCTTTAAAACACCATTTTTTTGGAAAAATTACGAAAAATCACATTTCACTTCATTTAAAAAATACTAAACAGTAAAGTTAGCCCATTTTTTTTGTATATTGTGAAAGATGATGTCACGCCGAGTAAATAGATACCCAACATGTTACGGTTTAAAATTGAGAACACCGTGGAATGGCGACGACCATCTACGGTCAATAAAAATCTCAAAAGGCGACCATTTAAATTTGTTTAACGGTTACCAGTTTAGAGTTAGAGTGTAGCTCTTTTTTTTTAATTATTGTTCACGCTCTGGCAATCGCAGGGATACCTCACATGTGTGGTTTGAACAGTGATTTAATTTGCGGCTCGACTTCCGTATACGTTTTCTTTCATGCGCGAGCTAACGGTGACGGGGGTCGCTAAAATTTTTATTTATTTTTTTTCCTATTTTTTTTTTAAACTTTATTACAGGTTTTTTTAAAAAAAGAAAAATCTGATCACATTTATTGCTGTCACAAACAATGTAAACATCCCTTGTGACACCAATATGCAGTGACAGGTACTCTTTATGGAGGGATTGAGGGTCTAAAAGACCCTAGACCCCTCCACTACACTTCCATGTATGCAAAACGCCACAAACGGCATTTTTGAATACAGTTTTTTTTTAAATCTGCCGCCTTTTGTAACAGAGTAACCCGGAAGTGACGTCATGGACGCCGCCTCCGAGTTACGTCATCGGAGACCCGAACGAATCCGCTTCCGGCTTAGATCGGGACTCCATCCAGCTGGCGGATGCGCCGGCTGAGTGCTCGGGTCTCCTGGTGGGACGGGAGGCCCGGGCAAAGTCACAGAAGGCGGCGGGAGGGGGGGACGTCCCCTCCCGCTCCCCCGGGTAACGATCGAGCGGCTCCCGAGCCGCATCGCTCGATACCGACGGAAACCCGACCGCCGGCTCTAAACCACAGTACTGGGATGGTGCCTCTAGCTAGAGGCATCATCCTGGTATAACTCCGCAAAGTCTGCCGACGTATATATACACGTCACTTTGCGGTAAGTGGTTAAAGGAAAAAAAGTGAAGTGAGTGGCGGTGTCCTTTAAAAGCTCTACATTTGACGCGAGTCCCTACATCATATACAATCCTCTGGGCAGTTCAGTACTGCAGAGAGCTTTCTCTCCTACACTCATGCACAGACCACAGACTACATTGTGTTGGTCAGGGGTGACCTATTCCCATACACAAACAGCTAGGCCCTATCCCAAAGGGCTGTGCCCATGAGAGCCTTGGCTCACAGGAAGTTGGAAAATTACACTAACCATAATTTAGCCCAGAAGGAGAGTTCCATTTGGTGGAGGGGTGGACCTTCAGAAGGGGACAGTGCCAGGATTGATGGTGCATATTCCATCCACGAATAGTGGCCTGATTATTTTTTTTATTATACTCATGACATAAAGGAAACAAAACACTCTAAAGTGAAAAAAATATACATGGCAGATCTTCACATTAGAGCCCATCCCCTGACATTTCTATTTTAAAATAAAAGTGTACATACCTCCTTCCAAGGGCCTTCTGGCTCTTTATCCCTGTACTGAGTGACTCTAAAGTAGTGACATGGGAATGCTACTCCATGCAGTAGTACTGCCAGTCCAGGGTGCCATAATATTGCACCCTCCAGAGGGTGCGCCCATGACAGCCCTGGCTCAGAAGATATTGGTATATTATGTTGACCATCAGTTAGCCCAGAAGTGGAGCACCATTTGGTGGAGGAGTGGACCTTCTCAAGGACATGGTGAACGTTTAAAGGTGAATATTCCACGAATAGTGCCTATTTTTTATTGTTTTTACTTTAAAAGGTAAAACTGAAGTTCTGCTTTAAGATTCTGGCAACATATTGATATGGTCATCCTTGAACTCTCTTCTTTTGAAAGCAGGGTAAAAGTGTTGGTGCTGTGAATACTCTAGATCCTAACAGGCTTAGGGTGCTGCCTCTCTCTTTTTCCAGTTCTATTACTGCTAAAGGGAGGAGCGATAAGGCATAAGGTGAGAAGTGTGAAGGTGAGGACATGTGTCAATTCATGGGCACAGTTTTGCCACTGTTTTTATTGGCATGTAGAACCCTTTAGCTAGTGTGCTAATGTAAATAGTGTAGTTTTTAGTGTAGACAAATTGGCTTGGCTGAGAGACAGGCCTGGGTTGTGAATCTGGGTCAGGGATAAGTGACTCAGGGAGGCTGGATAACTCATCCTGACATCTCTTCTGGTCCCTCCCCCAGTTTTCTGGAACATTGGAGAAGCGTCCAGATGTAGTGGGTGGAGGCTATGAGGGGCTGTTTGGCATTTTTATGAGGACCTCTGCCAATCCCCAGCAAATGGGCTGGCAAGGGGCAGATTCCCCTCATAAATGAGCATGAGTCATGCCAGCAGGGGCAGTCAGGTGGAAGATGGTGACAGAGTGCTAACGAGGCTGTCCGTGGTCCTTGAGGGTGCCCCCTAGTCGAGGGGGGGGGTGGGGGTGACTTTGGACCAGGGGCTAGGGTGCTTAAAGATTCCCCCTGAGACACAGTCCTTCCTGGAGGCACGGGAGCAAAGAGAGGACAGCAAATGTAGGTCAGCATGTCTTGGAGATCTCCTGAAAGTCAGCCGGCTGGGATGGTGAGTGTCAGTCTGGAGGACTGTGGAGAGAGTGTCAGTCTGGAGTACTATGGGGAGAAGTTAGCCTGGAATGCTAGTGAAAAGGGCAGCTGCAGCCAGGAGCACTGGCAGTGCCTGAAGAGGTGGTGCTGGGGTCAGTGACCACAGAGAGGAAGTGCTGTGTCACCCTATTTATTCTCCAAGTATAGAAGCTGCGAGTCCCTGCCTGTAATGGACCTTTGCTACAAAGCCTCAACAGGGTGACATAGTCCTGCAAGCAAGAGTGTGCTGGGGTTTCAAGGGAAGCTGTATATAGGACTGTATATAGGAGAAGTTGTCCCTGAAGATTGTTTTAAGTCAGATGGGCATCTAGTGGACCAACACCAGCAGATGACATGGCTCCCCAAATCGCAATGTCACAGTACCGCAAAAAAAAAACGCAGATTGCCGCCATTACCAGTAAAAAAAAAACAATAAAAATGAAAATTCTTTCCCGTAGTTAGTAAATGTGATAACTTTTGCGCAAACCAATCAAAATACACTTTTTTTTTTTTTTACCAAAAATATGTAGCAGAAAACAAATTGGTCTAAAATGTTAAAACATTATGATTTTTACATTTTTTGGGAGGAATGTTATAACGTATATCAAACAATTTTTTTTTTTTTCAAAATTGTCGCTCTTTTTTTCAAATATTAAAAATCGCACAGGTGATCAAATACCACCAAAAGAAAGCTCTATTTGTGGGGAAAAAAGGACATACATTTTATTTGGGTCTGTGGAAAATCTTGCATTTTATTTATCAAGGTCCCAGAGTCTAGAGAAAGAGTGGAGAGGCACAGAATCCACGTTGCATGAGGTCCAGTATGAAGTTTCCACAGTCAGTGATAGTTTGGGAAGCCATGTCATCTGCTGGTGTTGGTCCACTGTGTTTTATCAAATCCAAAGCCAACACAACCCTCTACCAAGAAATTCTGGAGCACTTCATGCTTCCCTCTGCTGACCAGCTTTATGGAGATGCTGATTTCATTTTCCAACAGGACTTGGCACCGCCCACACTGCCAAAACTACAAATACCTGTTTTAATGATCATGGACGGTATCACTGTGCTTGATTGGCCTGCAAACTCGTCTGATCTAAACCCCATAGATAATCTGTGGGAGATTGTCAAGAGGAAGATGGGAGACACCAGACCCAACAATGCAGACAAGCTGAAGACCGCTATCAAAGCAACCTGCGACATTGCGGCGGACAGATCGGACCAGTAACTGATATTTTTGACACTTTTGGGGGGACCAGTGACATTACTACAGTAATCAGTGCTAAAAATTTGCACTGTTACTGTACTAATGACACTGGCAGGGAAGGAGTTAACACCAGGGGGCGATCAAAGGGTTAAATGTGAGCTTTGGGGAGTGTTTTCTAACTGTATGGGGGAGGGGCTTGTGAAATTATAATAAAGACCTGTGATCCTTCATCATTTCAGAGAGAACAACGGTCTGCTGTGTTTACAACAGCAGACCATCGTCCTCTCTCAGCGGGGAGCAATCACAGGTGCCTGACGCAATCGCGGCCGTTGGCGCACACTCGCCTCCCAGCACAACTTCCGCGAACCGACATACCCCTAAGTCGTTTCGCACAGCCGAGCCAGGCTGCCCCAGTGAAACAGCGGCGGGCGGTCGGCAAGTGGTTAATAGCAACGCAAAAGACATCCACACACCAGCAAACAGTGAACATAAAAATATAAATAACCCACAACCATATAACAAAAATGCATAACTAAGTAACAGAAACCTAACAAACTAACTATATACAATATTTACAAAATATATACAAGATGGGAAGCACAGGTTATAGGGAATGCCGGAGATGCAACGAAGAGGTAATCAGTACTGGGTACAGGAACAAGGAGAGCCGATGTAAGGCAGAAGGATGCAGGGCTAGATCAAGAGCAGGATCAAGAAAAAATAGGATGCAGTATCTGGCAGCAAGCAAGACAAATCAAAACACTGACGTAAGGGAACATAGCAGAGGAGATACTTAAAGTATAACTATGGGTAAAACTTTTATTTTTTTTCATATTGTTTAGAGCAAAGGAGGGTTATAATCCCTGTCTTTTTTTTCACCATCTGTGTCCCATTGTAGAGATTTCCCTTCACTTCCTGTCCCATAGCCAAAAAGGAAGTGAGAGGAAATCTCTGCAAATTAAAGGAATCCCTTGGGGACCCCCAGACCACCAGAACTAGTGTCCCCATCGGAAGATTTCCCCTCTATTACCTTTATGGGGACAACCCAAAATTGGGATTTTTTTTTATACTTTCACTTTCACTGATAATGGTACACAGGACACATAGAGAGGGTGAATCTCCTTAACAGGGTGAGCAGACAGAAATAAAAACTGACAGGGATTCTAATCCTTATCCACTCTATCCAAAAATAAAAAAAAGTTTTGCCTTTAGTTATACTTTAACCCGCTGTACCCAAATAAAATGTATGTTTTTTCCCCACAAATAGAGCTTTCTTTTGGTGGCATTTGATCACCTCTGTGGTTTTTATTTTTTGCACCATAAACAAGAAAAAGACAGACAATTTTGAAAAAAAAAAAAAAAAAAAAACAATGTTTTTTACTTATTGCTATATAACATATCTAATAAAAAAAAAGTAAAAAATCAAATTTCTTGATAAATTTAGGCCAGTATGTATTCTGCTACAAAACCCCAATGTTTCAAGCCAACAAGATGGCCGCCATATCCCATAGTGTGTATCAACGTCGTATGTCATAAGCTCCTCTCTTTGTTGGCTTGAAATGTTGAGCTGATATATGTGGGGATATGCTGGAAGCTTTTAACTTTCATGTAAGTTATTCTTATTTATAATAAAACGGTCTGTGACGTCTACACTAGGAGAAGTGTCTTGTTTATCTTCACATGACACGCCATGACACGCCATGACTATGGCGATTTATGGAGAGGATTGTTGAGGAGGAATGCTGAAGGACTCCATTATCACCTGTGCCTCCTACTTTATTCACTGCTTCCATAGACCTTTGTAGTGAGGGTCTGTGGCATTTGGTAAGAGGCTGTGGGATTGGGTGTCAGTGGTGGTCCTCACAATATTGATTGAAGATTTATTTTATGTTTTTTCCTTGGATGTGGACTATTAATTAGCGCTGCACTTTCTTTTAATTTTTATTATTAATCTTTTGCATAATTCATGATTTTGTGTCAGCTGCTTTTGTATTTTACCTTATAGGTTTTTATTTTAATACCGGGTGCAGCATATAATTATTTATATTGCTAACCGAATACTAGAACAATATCCTATTGCATTAACATTGTCTCCTAATTTCTTGGAAGAGCCACTCTCTACTCGGCCATCATCATTACCTGTATCAATCTTGCTGATGGCAATCTGGCAATAATATAGAGAAACTAGAACCTGGTAGAGGAGGGGAGGATTCTATAAATCAGATGACAGATGAGTGTCAAAGAGACTGATAACTCCGGTCATATTTACCCATCTCTCTCTAATACAGAGCCAACATTTTGATGGATGGGACAAGAGCAGGTATTTAGTTGCATTTGCTACGAACTGATACCTCTTGGCTGAAATTCTGAATAAAAGTCATCTATAGACTGTTCCTGTCTCTTCAAGGCAAGCCCTTTGAGCTACTCCTTGGTTTGAACCTATTACGAAAGATTTATACATTCATTTGCCAAAAACAGATGGAGCTCCCTGGTTTGATACTAATATCATGCTCCATCGATTGTCCAAATTACAGTGTATCTTAGCATGGAACAACAGACCCACCTTGTCACATAATCCACACTGCGATCAAAACTCGACTGGCTAGAGGTACCAGGTGGGATCAATACACTAAGCGACGGGCATCTAATATTGTCAATCCAGAGAAGTGTGGTCAGAAACCTTCATCCACCTCTGCCCTGGAAAATTACATTAAATTCCGTGACCTATTTTCTTATCTTTTTTTATATATTTGATGTAAAATACACTAAGCTGGCTACTATTCCTCGGAGGGATTGCTGCATTGTCCTATTGATTTAGGTAATTTTTGTTACCGAGTCTGATGCATTTGCGAAAGATAAGCTATTAAGTGACTAAATTGAAAAACCAGTGACTTCGATATTTTTAGATAATACTCATTCCTAGTAGCTCCGACCAGATTCAGAAAATACAGTTAAAGTCTTATTTAATGGGGCAGTTTCTGTTTTTTAATCCATAAATTTGATTTGTTTCATAAAAGATAATGCTCAAAGCCCCGTCAGGATTCAGAGACTCGCATGTCGCTATCTAAAAATGTTAATCATTAATTTTTAAAAGGGTCACTATTCATAAGCTTGTTCGGTTCAGGGCTGGAATGGAGTATTAAGCAAGATTAATTTTGAGAAGCGGGGAAAGTCTGCTGCTGATGCAACGACTATTCATAAAGGGATATTCATGTGAAGGGTTTGCTTTACAATGCTGACCATGTCATTTAACAGTAATGCTATAGATGGAGCTCTGTAATGCTTGTCTTCTAAAGAACCATTCATGAAATATGTTCAAGAAGAAAAACAAAGAATATGGTTAAAAAGCAAAAAAGAGGATGATGCTTACAATGTACGTCAGGGCCAAAAGCAAAAAATATATTCTGTACATCTCTGCAATACATGCACATTTCCCCATGTTTTATACCTTTTAAAATGTTGCAAGAACTCAACCTAGAAGACTGTGGACGTACTGTGAGCACAGGACTTCATGATCTCACTCCCTGAGGGTATCAGGACAATATCCCCCCGGACAATATCCCCCCGGACATTTTCCCCTGGGCAATATCCCCCTGGACATAATCCCCCCGGGACAACATCCCCCCGGGACAACATCCCCTGGGCAATATCCCCCGGGACAATATCCCCCCGGAAAACATCCCCCTGGACATAGGGTTAGGATTAGGGTTAGGGTTAGAGGGTTAGGATTAGGGTTAGGGTTAGAGGGGGGATATTGTCTAGGGGGATATTGTCCAGGGAGGATATTGTCCGGGGGGATGTTGTCCAGGGGGGATATTGTCCGGGGGGATGTTGTCCAGGGGGAATATTGTCCGGGGGGATATTGTCCGGGGGGATATTGTCCAGAGGATATTGTCCAGGGGGATATTGTCCGGGGGGATATTGTCTTAGAATCCTCCCTGAGGGGGCATCACCATGGCACCCTGAATTCACTATGTAATGGTGCAGGAAGTGGCACTGATGCCATCATGTGAGCTCCACCCTCTTTGAAGACCTCCCAGCCTAAAGATGAGGCAAAGAGGATGAGGACCTTGCATTATTTGACTAGCATAAAGGCTTTAGAAAAGATAATAAAAAGACAGAATAACGTATTTGCAGGAGTCCTCGGGGGAGCATGAAGCCTGGATTTAGGCTTTAGGGAGCTTTGGACTTTAGATGGCACCCGGGTTTACAGAACTTTCTTTCAACTATCCAGAAAATATTGTTGAACAAAAAACAGCCCCTTATTAGCTTTATTATTTTATTGACAGTCGCCAAAACCCTCAAATAAGACTTTTTCAACACGAGGGTGCATGCACACTTTCCAAAGCAGTGAGTTAACTATCAGTCTTTGCAGAAACTTAAAAAGCCAATTCCTGGGTTCAGGAGGTTGTTCCCAGGGGATACAGGTTAGAGCTTACCTCCCAGTCCCCTCACTGATTCATCATTTCAAACTTGCCTATATCACGCACAGATTTGCAAGTCTCCATGCAGCAAGTCTCCATGCAGCCCTAGTAAGTCTTCTGGAACAAGGTGTCATTGCCCTAGTCCCTATGGCAGAATAGTATCAGGGGTTCTACTTCAACCTCTTTACAGTAGACACGCGCTATTCGTTTCGTAACTAATTGTTTTTCATACAAAATTTTAAGTATTTGGACATTCGGATCAATCTGTACATCCGAATAGGTAAAAGAACGAAAATACGACAATTACAAAATTCCGAACAAGCACAATAACGAAAAAACGAAAACTCGAAATTCCGAACATATGAAAGAACAGAAATGGAAATGTCTCTATAGCGAATGATTTTCACACACTCATTCTCACTCCCTACTACAACACATGCAATCTCACTCACTGCAGACATTGTATTTTTTTTTACTAGTAATGGCAGTGATCAGCGACCCAAAACCACACAAAAACCACCAAAACAATACCAATCTCTGCTCCTCCCTCACCACACCACTGTACTCTCTCTCAAAATGGCATCAGAGGGGTGGCGGCTAACCGTGTCAGAGAATGAAACTAAAATGTTGAAATTGCGGATAATTCCGAATAATCGAAATGTGTTTACGAAAGTACGAATAAAACCGAACCACCGAAATACATTACATTTCGTAGTTTTGTATTTTGGCTATTCAGAATGATTGGGAATTTGGTATTTTAGTTTCCTTTTCTGACAGACACATTAGGCGCCACCATTTTAAGAGAGACATGTTTTTGGTTTTCTTGCTGTTTAAGAAAAAAACACACACTCTGATCCCGTTGAATGCAATGAAAGTACAAATTCCAAAAATTACGAAATGTGTTCCGAATCAACGTAAAAAGCGATCTCACGAAAGTACGAATTTGGAGTCAATGAAAAATTAGCCTTATGAAATTACTGATTCAGATTCTGATTCTGATTCAATGAAAAATATCCCTTACGAAAGTATGAATTATTCCAAATAGAAAAAACACACGTTTTACGAAATTACGAGTCATTACGAATCAACGGAAATGAAACAAAATGAAACAAATTTTCCCACTGTGCACTTGTCTACTTCACAGTTCCTAAACCAAAGGATGCATCCCCCCATCTTGGATCTCAAGACTCTAAATGTTCTGCATGGAATTTATCAGATCGGCATAGCCTTTTTACCACAACCTATTAGGCAGGACAATTTAAATGGTAGCAGACTGTTTGGTAAGTTGAGCTGGGAATTTTCTTTGGCTTGGTTTTGCATGCGTTGCCTTCCATGTGCTCCTTGCTGTGAAGGCCAGTTATAGGTAGGGGCAGGGGTCATTTCTTTGTTACTGATGTAATATCAGTGAGGGGACACACTGAATGCATTAGCTGCCATTGTGCTACCTGCTGGGTGTCCAGTGTGCCCCTGTGGCTTTAGGAAGGGGTGGGCTACCTCCAGGCTCACCTGCCCTCTATCTACCTAATAGAATGCATGTGCATTTACTATGGGGGCTCTCATAAATGTAAAAGTTAGGGCTGCGGAAATATTGGGATGCCTTGGAGCATTTTGCAAATGTGTGCTAACTGAACCCCTGTTTTTACCGCATACTGTTAGACAGGATAATTCAGTTGGTTGCAGACTGGTTGGTGAGTTCAGCAGGGAATTTCTTTCTTTTTTTTTTGGTTTGTTTGTTTTTTTTGGTCTTTGGTTTTTGGTTTTGTTTTGCATAGCCTCGGGAAGACTTTTTGAGCTCTCTGGTCATCAACGACTAAAAAAGAGTTACCCCTTTGCTCATGTCTAGTCGTTAAAATGGAAGAAAACCTAACCAATCCTAAAAATGTTCCCTCCTCCTATCTATGCTGCCTAAGCTGTAAAAAAAAGATGTGTATATTTACCTAATTTTAATTTGCTCTGCAGCTCTGGCTCTCTTGTTTCAGTGAGAGGCTGCTGCAGGAAAGAAGTGGGGGCATTGGCAATGGCCAGGTAATAGGAGCCCCTGGGTGACATCACAGCTCCCAGAATTCCCAGTCATTGTCAAGAGGTTCCTGAGCCAGAACTGCAGAATCATGCGACCAGACCAAAGCAGATTGAAAATAGGTAAGTACACACTTCTTTTTTTATACAGGCTAGGCAGGGTAGGTCAGAGAAGAGGGCAGGGAACATTTTTAACAATAGTTAGACTTAGGCTTTTCTTCCACTTTAACTCAGAAAGTACTGAAGCCAGTAGCAGCCAGGCAATTAGCACATTCATAAAAGGATCACCAATGGCAGCCTCCATATATTCCCAGTAGAGGTTTCCTTTAAAAAGATTTTTTTTTTTTATTTCTTTAGTGCAGTTTGTCATTGATTTCTAATGTGTTTTTGAAGTGATCTTATCCTGTCTTGAGAAAAAAGAATAATGACAAGGGAATGTTGTATCATACATTATTATGCAGCGTCTTCTTCCCAAACAGTCAATTTATGACCTAAACTATGCTTTTTTTTCCCCTGATCCGCCACTTCAGCTATCTATTCAATGTTTAGCAGGATGTGCTATAAAAATGTCTGGCTGCACTCTAAAAGCTTCTAATGATTGACAATAACGTGCAAAACTGTTAACCAGATAACCTTGGTGCCACATCCATGGGATATTTATTCCTCATGAGCCTACATTGCATTGTGATTTCTACAATGTGCAATGGTATATTTCATCCATTAATTCAGTTCAACAAAGTATCACCAACAATTTCTTTTTTTTTTTCCTGCAAGTTGCAAAGTAGAGTTCCAAGTTACTTTCAAAAAAGATCTAAATGATAGAAGTTGTGCCCAAAAAAAAGTAGGAAGAGGGCAAAGGACGAATATTGCTCATGGGTTCTTTGCAGCTAATCGTTTCCCTGTTACTTACTTACTGCGCCCTTTTATGTACTGTGTCTCTCTATAAAAGTGGCCATATTGGCAAAGGAGCAGGGCTTTGCTTGTATGTTTTAGAGTTTCCCACCTCCCCCCCAACAACTGGTGAAGTAAAGGTGTAAAAGCAGCAAGAGAGGTAAAGGAAGTGTAAAATCTCTTAGTGATTGTAAACCCTAAAACCAAAATGATGTATGTCATTCAATATGAAACTGTATATCTCAATTCATTATTTTTTGTAGTTGCGCTAATAATCTTCTAAATATTACCCGGAGATCCTGCCAATTATAGTATTCCTTTGGAGCTCCCTATAGTAAGGTGACAACACTTATTCACTTCGGGAGATGGGGTTAATTTTAAAGTGACTCAGGGTTCGGCACCTTTGGCAGACGGGTGAGTTGAATTGCCTGTTTTCCCACCCCCCTGCCGGCCAAAGAGAACCTCCAGTTGCTGCAGGAAGTAGTCATACATTTAGAGGCAATATTATTACCACCACTAAATGTGACAGCTTTCCACTCAGGGCTGTGCATCCACCCCCTCCTCCACCCATATTGGTTGCTAGGACGCTGGTGACTGCCTGCATCATAGCAACTAAGGGCGCTGTGTGGGTGTAAGGTAAACCAGATTGCCAGAATCAGAAAACCAGTGTAAACTTATGCTTGTGTGTGTGTGCATTGCGCTGATCATACCACTACAATACCAGACCTACTATGACGATCCACGTGCACACATGCATGTAGCAATTGGTGTGCACACTTGACGCCCAGTGTCACTGAAAAAAAGTTGCTTAATGCTGTCCAGCTTAGTTCTATTTTATTAGGATTATTCATATTATACAGGATTTATAAAGCGGAAACAGTTTGCACAGCGCTTTGCAATATGAAAAGGGACAGTATAATTACATCACAGTTAAATACTGAAGGAATAGGAGGGCCCTGCTCATGGGGTTTACAATCTAAAGGGAGGGAATGTGGTACAAAAGGTAATAGCTGCAGGGGATGACCTGGTGGAGATGACTCGAGTACATTTTTTTAGGTGGAGGTAGGGTAGGGTTCCCTGAATAAATGGGATTTCAAAGATCACCTAAAGGCAGATAGGATAGGAGCTGATCGGACAGCTTTAGAGGATGGGAGAGGTTCTAGAAAAGTCAAGGAAGTGAGTATAGGAGCAGGTAACAAGGGAGCTAGGGAGCAAGATGTCTTGCGAGGAGCAGAGAGGATGATTTGGGTGGCATCTACAGATGAGGTTGTTGATGTAGCTGGGAAAAGTGTTATAAAGTGGATAGCTTTGTATGTTGTGGTTAGTATTTAGAATTTTTTACGTTGGGCTAGTGGAAGTCAGTGTAGGGATTGGCAGAGAGGGGAAGCAGTCACGGATCGGTTAGTAAGGTGTATAAGTCTAGCAGCAGCATTAATAATAGTCTAGCCTGTGTAAAGGTAGGCCAGTGAGGAGGGAGTTGTAGTAGTAAAGGCGGGATATAACGAAGGAGTAAATAAGTTGTTTTGTGGTGTCGCTAGTCAGGAAGGGGCGAATTCTGGAAATGTTGCGGAGGTTGAGGCAGCAAGATCTAGCCAGTGATTAAATGTAGGGCCTGAGGGAGAGGTCACAGTCTAAGATTGCACCTAGCACCCTGGCATGTTTGAAGGGACCAATGGTTGTGCTGTTGATCTCAATAGTAAAGTCATAGGGGTGATCAGGGAGGAGGAACTAGTACAAGCTTAGTTTTAGAAAGATTGGGTTTGAGGAAGTGGTGTGACATCTATACAGTAAATTTGTGATGTGTGAGAAGATTGAAGGGATGAGCTGGGGAATAGAGAGATAGATCTGGGTGTCTTTGGCATAGAAATGGTATTGAAAACCATGGGAGGCTATCAACTGGCCCAGGGGAAGAGGTAGAGAGAGAAAATAGGAGGGACCCAAGGAAGGAGCCTTCGGGTACCCCAACAGAAAGAGGAAGAGAATCAGAGGAAATGGTGTTGTATGTGATGCTGAAAGGGCACAGAGATAGGTAAGAGGAGAACCAGGAAAGAGCAGAGTCGCAGAGGCCAAGGGAGTGGAATTTGTTGAGGAGGGGTGGGTGGTCAAAGGCAGTGGAAAGGTCTAAGAGTATGAGTATAGCATAAAGGCCATTGGTATTAGCAGTTAGTAGGTCGTTAGTAAATTTTAGTAGGGCAGGTTCAGTGGAATGTCGTGGGCTGAAGCCAGACTGTAGGGGATTGAGAAGGTTGTTGTCAGTGAGGTAACAGCACATACAGTTGTGGACAAGGCATTCAAGAATCTTGGAGGTAAACAGGAACAAGGAGATGGATCTTAGGTTATTCAAAAAGGTGGGGTTCAGTGAAAGTTTTTTAGGTACAGGGGAAACCAGTGCATGTTTAAATGGGGAGTGAAAGGTGCTGGTGGATAGGGAGAGGTTGAACATGTGAGCTAGAGAGTTTAGGATGGAACAGGAAGAGGATTTCAGCAATTGTGAGAGGACAAGGTCCAGGAGACAGGTGGTAAGGTGGGCCTCGGAAAGGAGTTTGACAACATTCTCAGTGGTAACAGGGTCGACGGAGGAAATTGTTGAGTGTGGTGTTAGACCTGGTATGTTAGTTGGAGGGAAAGGCTGGACAATGGATATCTCATCACATATTGTGAAATGGGAAATTTTAGAGATTTAGATCGACTTTAATTTAGAACCCCAGCCTAAAAAATAAAAGGATAAAAGATAAAAATTAATAGTTAATTTATCGCTTCAATACAGGGAACTTTCACCCCCTTCCTGCCCAGGCCAATTTTCATCTTGTAGCGCTGTCACATTTTGAATGACGATTGTGTGGCCATGCAACACTGTATCCAAACTACATTTTTATAATTTTTTCCCCACAAATAGAGCTTTCTTTTGGTGGTATTTGATCACCACTGTTTTTTTTTTTTCTTTTTTGCTAAACAAATAAAAAAAGACCGAAAATTTTGAAAAACAAAAAAAGGTTTTCTTTGTTTATGTTATAAAATTTTGTAAATAAGTAATTTTTTTCTCCTGCACTGAGCCCTGATAACGCTGCACTGATGGGCACTGATGGGCACTGCTGGGCACTGGTGATGAGGCACTAATATGCAACACTGATGGGCACTAATAGGCGGCACTGATATGCAGACCTGATGGGCACTGATAGGTGGCACTGATATGTGGCACTGATTGGGCACTGATAGGCAGCACTAATGGGCACTGATAGGCGGCACTAATGGGCACTGATAGGCAGCACTTATGAGCACTCATAGGCAGAACTGATGGGCACTTATAGGTGGCATTGATAAGCGACACTGATGGGCAATGATAGGCGGCACTGATGGGCACTGATAGGTGGCACTGATGGGCAATGATGGGCACTGATGGGTGGCACTGATAGATGGCACTAATAGGCAGCACTGACAAGGAGGCACTGACAGGCATTACTAATGGCCACTGATTGGCATTCCTAATAGGCACTGAGTGACAACTTTGATAAGCACTGATTGGCATCCCTAATGGCATGGGTTGGCATCCCTGGTTGGGCTCTAGTGGACATCCCTGATGGGTCTGCACTGATAATCAATGCGCTGATTATCAATGCAGCCCCCCCTGTCAGGAGAGCCACCGATCGGCTCTCCTCTACTCGCGCCTTGTCAGCACGAACTGGGAAAGCCGATAAACGGCACTTCCTGGTTACCATGGGAACATCTGTGATTGGACACAGCTTTTCACATGGTAAAGAGCCTACATCATAGGCTCTTTACTGGGATTGGAGATACGGTGTGTCAGAGTGACACACCACACGACCGATCGGAGCTCTGCACACCCTAGTGGATGCGTGCGAGTGGCTTATCCTGTTGGACGTCATGTGATGCCCAGTCAGGATAACTTAACTCATTTGTGGCCGTCGTTCTGCTATGTGGCAGGCGGAAAGTGGTTGAAAGATAAAATAACAAAATGTACTTTTTCTGCAATGTTCACCTTCTATCCAGACACTTCCCCAGTGGTGATTCTAGGAACAATATATAGGGGGGGCACATAAGATACCGTAGTCAAAACCAGAGGGGCACTCATGATTTTCACCGCTATATGAAACCACTAAAAAAACTAAATATATATATATATATATATATATATATATATATATATATAAATAAGGTTACAAAATACGTGAGTAATGCAGTATGCAATGATACCTTTTTATTGTACTAACCTAACACTTAAAAGACAACCTTTCAAGAGTTTTCCTTTCTTCCTCAGGTATTGCTTCACACCTGAGAAAGAGGAAAACTCTTAAAAGCTTTTCTTTATAGTTTAAAGCAATTTCAAGAACCATTTTACCCAGTAATACCCCTAGTATTGGTGCCAGTTTATGCATTAATAGCCCCTACTATTAGTGTCAGTTTACACAGTAATAGCCCCTACTGGTAGTGGTGCCAGTTCACGCAGTAATAGCCCCTAGTATTGGTGCCAATTTGCACAGTAATAGCCTCTAATATCGGTGCCAGTTTACACAGTAATAGCTCCTAGTATTGGTGCCAGTTTATGCAGTAATAACCCCTACTAATGGTGGCAGTTTATGCAGTAATAGCTCCTAGTATGAGTGCCAGTTTACGCAGTAATAGCCCCTAGTATTGGTGCCACTTCACACAGTAATAGCTCCTAGTATTGGTGCCAGTTTACACAGTAATAACTCCTAGTAATTGTGCCCGTTTGTACAGTAATAGCCCCTAGTATTGGTGCCAGTTTTTGAAGTCATAACCCCTATTAATGGTGGCAGTTTATGCAGTAATAACCCCTACTAATGGTGTCAGTTTACGCAGTAATAGCCCCTAGTATTGGTGCCAGTTTACGCAGTGATAACCCCTAGTATTGGGGCCAGTTTACGCAGTAATAAAGTCTAGTATAGGTGCCACTTGGTAACCAATCGCGGGCCACAATGAGTGGAGCAGGCAAATGACAGGTCCGTGTCCACTCAGCATATGCAGAGCAGACACGGACACAGCCCGCTCTACTCTATGGGCCCTCCGATCCCCTTCTATTTTTTTAAGTGGATCAGATTGGAGATAGGCAGGGGTAAACGGGCACAAGTCCATTTACATCTGTCGCTCTATAGAGGTGAATGGAGGGTCCGATTGGGTCCATCTGAAAAACAAACAGGCGGACCCGATCCGGTTAGTGTATTGGACGGATCCCCTTCTGTTTTTCTAAGTGGATGAGATTAGAGATAGGAGGGTATAAACAGGCACAAGTCTGTTTACATCTGCTGCTCTATAGAGGTGAATGGAGGGTCCAAATGGGTCCATCTGAAAAACAGACAGGCGGACCCGATCGGATCGATCGTGTGAAAGGGGTCTAAGGCTGCCTTCACACAGATGCACTGCAGTTTACCTGAACCTCAACTGACCTCAATCTTCACTTCTTCCTCAGCATTCTTGCAGGTATCGCTGGCTGCTGCTGTCCCCCAGGCGGGTATAGCTGGTGGCTGCTGCTGGCTGTCCTCCAGGGCTGGTACTGCTGATGGCTACTGCTGGCTGTCCTCCAGGGCTGGTACTGCTGATGGCTACTGCTGGCTGGTACTGCTGGTGGGTACTGCTGGTTGGTACTACTGGCTCTTACTGTTGGCGGATACTGCTGGCTGGTACTGCTGGTGGGTACTGCTGGCTGGGACAGCTGGCTCCTCTGATGGAGATGTGACAGGAGCGCCACTGGAGGAAGCATGCCGCTGCAGAAGAGAGCAGAGCCGATGCTTCCTGTTTCGCTCCTGACACAGGCGGAGTACATTTGGTATCACTTCGCCTGTGAAAGGTGTCGGTGCTATACAGGAAGCATCAACTCTGCTTCCTCTAGTGCCGTCTCCGTTCTTCACAATACGGGTCGGGAATGGCGTGTCGGGAACCTGCCATCCCAGAGCAGGAGGAGGGATCCTGTTGGTGGGCACATGGGGAGGCACAGCATAATGTGTCCACTGCAAAGCTGCAGCCCTGCTGTAAGTCACTGGTCGCCCCCATTACCCCATTACTAGCAAAAATAAATAAATAAATAAATAAATAAATAAAAATTCCATAAATACATCCCAAAGTTTGTAGACGCTATAACTTTTGTGCAAACCAATCAATATACGCTTATTGTGATTTTTATTTTTACCAAAAATATGTAGCAGAATACATATTGGCCTAAATTGATGAAAACATTTGTTTTTTATATATTTTTTTTATTGTTTATTGGGAATGTTTTATAGCAGAAAGCAAAAAATATTGTATTTCTTTTTTTTTTTTTCAAAATTGTCACTATTTTTTTGTTTATAGCTTTAAAATATAAAAAGTAGATGGTGATGAAATACCACAAAGCCAAAGCTCTATTTGTGGGGAAACAAAGAACATAAATTTTTTTGGGGTACAGCGTCACAATTGCAATTGCCGCAATTGTCTGTTAAAGTAACGCAGTGCCATATCGCAGTGCCATATCGCCTGGTCATTATGGGGGTCAAAATATGAAGCAGAATACTTTTTGGCCTAAATTGATGAAAAAATTGTTTTTTATATTTTTTTATTGGATGTGTTTTATAGCAGAAAGTAAAAAATATTGTATTTTTTTTTTTTCAAAATTGTTGCTCTTTTTCTGTTTCATAGCGCAAAATATAAAAACCGCAGAGGTGATCAAATACCACCAAACCAAAGCTTTATTTGTGGGGAAAAAAAGAGCATAAATTTTTTTGGGGTACAGCGTCACAATTGCCGCAATTGTCTGTTAAGGTAACGCAGTGCCATATCGCAAACAATGGCTTAGTTATTAAGGGGGTCAAACCTTCCGGGGCTGAAGTTGTTAATGACACTTTGACATCATTAACCCTGTCTCTACTGTGTTCATATTTTCAGCTGTAAATTATATTTTTAGGCTGTCTATCCTAACAAAGAGTCAAACATTTAGAAACCGCCCCTGTATTGCATATCAATGGAGCGTGGCTCCGTCTGTGTGGGGACAAAGACACTGTGAGACTGTCCGTAAATTCCTAGAATCAGCCGCATTACCTTCTACCTAAGTAGGTAAGAAATATTGGTATGCTGTGAGAATGGGAACACATAACATATAGCATATAGTGGAGTTTTCTCAAATCTGACTGCAAAAGTGGAATTATGCATGTATTATCATATGTTATATGTTGTTAAAAAAAAACAGAAGAAACAACAAGCTATCTATTAAGCCTGCTTTAGACAAAAACAATTGTGTCTTTTGCTATATAATATAATATAATATAATATAATATATAATGTAACATAATATACAGTAATATGTGTGTATATATATATATATATATATATATATATATATATATATATATATATATATATATATATATATATATATATATATATATGTATATATATACAGTATCTCAAAAAAGTGAATACACCCCTCACATTTTTGTAAATATTTTATTCTATCTTTTCATGTGACAACACTGAAGAAATTACACTTTGTTACAATGTAAAGTAGTGAGTGTACAGATTGTATAACAGTGTAAATTTGCTGTCCCCTCAAAATAACTCAACACACAGCCATTAATGTTCTAAACCTTTGGCAACAAAACTGAGTACACCCCTAAGAGGAAATGTCCAAATTGGGCCCCAAAGTGTCAATATTTTGTGTGGCCACCATTATTTTCCTGCACTGCCTTAACCCTCTTGGACATAGAGTTCACCAGAGCTTCTCAGGTTGCCACTGGAGTTCTTTTTCACTCCTCCATGACGACATCAGGAAGCTGATGGATGTTGAAGACCTTGCACTCCTCCACCTTCTGTTTGAGGATGCCCCACAGATGCTCAATAGGGTTTAGGTCTGGAGACATGCTTGGCCAGACCCTCAGCTTCTTTAGCAAGGCAGTGGTCATCTTGGAGGTGTGTTTGGGGTTGTTATCATGTTGGAATACTGCCCTGTGGACCAGTCTCCAGGGGGAGGGAATCATGTAGGCAAGACACACTTGGACACACAGGACATGGTTCCAGTAATCTATGTCCTTAGTCTGCTTGTCTTTAGCAAAATGTTTGTGGGTTTTCTTGTGCATCATCTTTAGAAGAGGTTTCCTTCTGGGATGACAGGCAAGCAGATCAATTTGATGCAGTGTGCGGTGTATGGTCTGAGCACTGACAGGCTGACCCCCCACCCCTTCAAACTCTGTAGCAATGCTGGCAGTACTCACACGTCTATTTCCCAAAGACAACCTTTGAATATGACGCTGAGCATGTGAACTCAACTTCTTTGGTCGACCATGGCGAGGCATGTTCTGAGTGGAACCTGTCCTATTAAACCACTGTATGGTCTTGGCCACCGTGCTGCAGCTCAGTTTCAGGGTCTTGGAAATTTTCTTATAGCCTAGGCCATCCTTATGTAGAGCAACAATTCTTTTTCTTCGGATCCCCAGAAAGTTCTTTGCCATGAGGTGCCATGTTGAACTTCCAGTGACCAGTATGAGAGAGTGAGAGCGATAACACCAAATTTAACACACCTGCTCCCCATTCACACCTGAGACCTTGTAACCCTAAAGAGTCACATGACACCGGTGAGAGAAAATGGCTAATTGTTACCCAAATTGGACATTTTCACTTAGGGATGTACTCATTGTTGTTGCCAGCGGTTTAGACATTAATGGCTGTGTGTTGAGTTATTTTGAGGGGACAGCAAATTCACACTGTTATACAAGCTGTACACTCACTACTTTACATTGTAGCAAAGTGTCATTTCTTCAGTGTTGTCACATGAAAAGATATAATAAAATATTTGCAAACATCTAAGGGGTGTACTCACTTTTGTGAGATACTTATATATATATATATATATATATATATATATATATATATATATATATATATATATATATATATATATATATATATATATATATATATACAGTATATATATATATATATATATATATATACACAGTAGCGAAGTGTAATTTCTTCAGTGTTATCACATGAAAAGATATAATAAACTTTTTACAAAAATGTAAGGGGTGTACTCACTTTTGTGAGATGGTTTGTGTGTGTGGTCACTTAGGCAACCCACAAACGTCCGACGTCACGCTCAGGAAACCTGAGCGTCCTGTGTTCTGGTACCAAGCCGCGGGCTGCTCGAGTGAACTACAGTGGCGGTAGAACGTGCGGCTGCAACCGGTGTCTAAGCTCTTTACATGCTATGATTACAAGTGAAAAATGTGAGTTTGTCTTTTATTTGAATTGATGTAATAAAGTTCCTTTTATGAAACAGATCACGCTATGAGTTCCCCTCTATGATTTTATGTGGCCAGGAGTGCTGGCTGTTTTCCAGAGGAGGTTCTTGAACCGGGTGTGTGCAAGCAGACTGAGGTGGAGAGCCAGGTCCATATGATTGGGCCCAATTTGGACTTTTTGACTTAGGGGTGTACTCACTTTTGTTGCTGGCGGTTTAGACATTAATGGCTGTGTGTTGAGTTATTTTGAAGGGACAGAAAATTTACACTGTTATACCAACTGTGTAACAACTACTTTACATTGTAGCAAAGTGTAATTTCTTCAGTGTTGTCACATGAAAGGATATAATATAATATTTTCAAAAATGAGAGGGGTGTAATCACTTTTGGGAGATACTGTATATGTATATATATATATATATATATATATATGTGGGTGACCCCTTGCGTCGGTTCGTTACACAGAGAGACAGCCGAGGAGTGGTTGAAAACAACAGTCTATGGTTTATTCTTCCAATTTGCTGGAAACAAGTGCAAGCATCCAAACAGCATAAATCAAACAAACATAAAACAAACCCTGGCCACTTGGGGCGTCTACCTTCACAACACAGGAACCTACCTATGGTGTCTGTCCCAACCTATTGCTGGGCAGACACTGCTGGTCATACAGCAGAAGACCAATAGTCTATTTGTTTTTCTTTTCACACAGAAAAAGTCAACATCACCTCACCTTCAGAAGTCTCTCAGCTCACTGCTCTCCTTAACGCACAAAGCCTCAGGATGCAGCAATCAGTAGTCATCCTCTGGATAACTTATAGAGGCCTTAATTGCCTCATTCTGAATAGCTGAAGCTTTCCAACGTCCTAAACCTCTCTGGGTACCTCTCGCAGCCGACACCTAATAGTAATTGGTGAATTGTCTAAACGAGGCAGAAATGTATCTCCCGTCTGTGGCAACATCCACAGATTTACCTGACTTCCTGTCACAATATATATATATATAAGTATGCAATTATATCATCCTAGATGATAGCTGGCAAATAACAGGTGTAAATGTATAGTCAGCATGTAGAGATATGGATATGTATCAGAAGATGGAAACATGTTAAGGAGTGTGGACAGGGCAGGAAAATGAAAAAAAAAATAAATAAATAAAAATGAAAAATAATATATATATATATTACTGTGTGTGTGTGTATATATATATATATTGAATAAAATATTTATTACAAAAAAGATAAAAAAGATAAATAAGTGTGTATATATATATATATATAGTGTATAAATTCTGTGTGTGTGTATATATATATATATATATATATATATATATATATATATATATATATATATATTTACAAGTTAAAATCATAATTTTTTTGCTTGAAAAATACTTAGAACCCCCAAACATTACATATACTGTATATAATAATGTAAATTACTGGTATGGAAATATATTTCAAAAATGCATTTTAAATAGTTCTTTAGACTGTTCTACAATGCGTTTACAGTATGAATAATTACCCTGGTAATTAGTGTCGTTAAGTGGAACTGGGGACATTGCCATCAGTATGCACGAAACTCGAGATCTTTAACAATGTTTCCAGGCTGGAATCTCAGTAGGCTGCAGTTTTTTTTTAGCTAGAAAGTATTTTCTTTACTTTTTCCCTGTTCATAAAATATTATACTGTCAGGTCACAGCTGGTTTTCCGTTTCAGTAGCTGTTTTCTTGCGGTGTCTAGAACATATTATGTGTGTGTATTTAAAGTCCCAGGGAACTGGCGCTCCCAGCACTGACAGTGTGACAACTTAGGTTAAATAAGCACCGAGTCAAAAGTGACAAATGTTCTAAAACCGGGTTATCGTAACAACATTGATCAACATCTTTATTAGCGTATCTCAACGAACGTCGTCAAAATTAATTCAGCAATGTTCAATAACATTTTTGGAGTGGATTATATTTCTAAGATGATACTTTAGAGATCCCAAAACAGAGGCATCAACAAAAAGTTTAATAAAAAGTTTAATTAAAAAGTCTGACTGATTTTTCACACAAGTAAAGAAAAGAAAAAAACTTTGTTAACAAGATGACTCATTACTTCAGGTCTATAATTATAGATTTAATCATCTACATTATTTCCAAGAAAAAAAAAAAAACTCATTATTTCAAACACGCTGTTGTAAAAATGAGAAATGTTGTCAATGAAAAAATAAATATTCATAAGTATTAAAGGTACACACTAGTCAAAAGGGAAATTTGAACTTTGAGATGCACCTACTTGATCAATACATCATTTTTTTTTTTATTTTTTTTTTCATCCAGACATTGTTGTTGTGTGCTAGCCCAACCAGCTCCTTTTCTTACTATTTTGCTAATCTGGGAACACCTATTTGTAAAACAGGATAGCTATTCTCAAACAAGCTCACAGTATGGTCTTTCCTTCGAGAATTACCTGTACCGAATGGGCACACTTAACCCCTTGGAACCTAAGTCTTTCTCTGACATATGTTGCTTACAAGTTAAAATCATTATGTTTTGCTAGAAAATTACTTAGAACCCCCAAACATTATATGTACAGTATCTCACAAAAGTGAGTACACCCCTCAAATTTTTGTAAATATTTTATTATAACTTTTCATGTGACAACACCGAGGAAATAAAACTTTGCTACAATATAAAGTACTGAGTGTACAGCTTGTATAACAGTGTAAATTTGCTGTCCCCTCAAAATAACTCAACACACAGCCATTAATGTCTAAACCACTGGCAACAAAAGTGAGTACACCCCTACATGAAAATGTCCAAATTGGGCCCAATTAACCATTTTCCTTCCCCTGTGTCACGTGACTTGTTAGTGTTACAAGGTCTCAAGTGTGTTAAATGTGGTTTTATTGCTCTCACTCTCTCATACTGGTCACTGGAAGTTCAACATGGCACCTCATGGCAAAGAACTCTCAGAGGATATGAAAAATAAGAATTGTTGCTCTACATAAAGATGGCCTAGGCTACAAGAAGATTGCCAAGACCCTGAAACTGAGCTGCAGCATGGTGGCCAAGACCATACAGCAGTTTAACAGGACAGGTTCCACTCAGAACAGGCCTTGTCATGATCGACCAAAGAGGTTGAGTGCACATGCTCAGCGTCATATCCAGAGGTTGTCTTTGGAAAATAGATGTATGACTGCTGCCAGCATTGCTGCAGACAGAGGTTAAAGGGGTGGGGGGTCAGCCTGTCAGTGCTCAGACCATACGCCACACACTGCAACAAATTGGTCTGCATGGCTGTCATCCCAGAAGGAAGCCTCTTCTAAAGATGATGCACAAGAAAACCCGCAAACAGTTTGCTGAAGACAAGCAGACTAAGGACATGGATTACTGGAACCATGCCCTGTAGTCTGATGAGACCAAGATAATTGTATTTCGTTCAGATGGTGTCAAGCATGTGTGGTGGCAACCAGGTGAGGAGTACAAAGACAAGTGTGTCTTGCCTACAGTCAAGCATGGTGGTGGGAGTGTCACCTTCCTGTGGATTCTACTTTTGGACTTTACATATAACATTTATATGCCATAATTATTTATGGAATATCTAATTACTGTTTACATTCCTTGTGATTTCTAGTGGTCACTTTTTTATGTATACATGATTTATTTGTTGCCTCACTGAGCTAATTGTTGCTTCACTCAGTGTTTGTAACACAGGCACTATTTCTATTTATTTATTTATTTAATTTGAATTTTGCACAATACCTAATGGTTCATATTAGCGCAGCTTTTTCTATTTATTGTTTCTTTGGTGTAGTCTCACTTACAGCTGCTGCTTTTTCCTTTGATATTTTAGCACGGTTACACAATTTTATTTGTTATGGCTTATCAGAGTGTGTACGGGAGAACCGGCATTGAGGAAAGACTACTGGCAGTGAAAACCTTCCCTTAGATGTGTAGACGCGTTCGCTCTACATAGACACCTCAGTTGGCAAAGTATAGATCTTTGTGTATTGTGGTGCAAAGTCAATATAATTTTGATATCTATCTGCCTTTATGTAGAGATGTCCCGAACTGTTCACCGGCGAACAGTTCCCGGCGAACTTCGCATGTTCGCGTTCGCCGCTGCGGGCGAACATATGGGTTGTTCGGTCCGCCTCCTATACATCATCATTGAGGCAAACTTTGACCCTGAATCTCACAGTCAGCAGACACATTCCAGGCCAATCAGCATACCTCCCTCCCACACCCTCCCACCTCCTATAAATAAGCAAGGGCAGCATCCATCTTAGATCATTTCTGTGTTACTGAGAGCAGGGAAAGTGCTGCTGCTGCTGGTATAGCTAGGGACAGTTAGTCAGTGTTCCCGGTCTTGTTGTTAGCCAGTGTTCTTGGTACACTACTGCTGTAAGGACAGCACCCCAAAAAGCCCTTCCTAGGGCTGGTATTTGAGGTTTTTTTTGGAGGGCTGGTATTTGTGTAATTTTTTTTGTTCTGTGATATATATATATATATATATATATATATATATATATATATATATATATATATTGTCCCCAAAAGCCCTTTTGAGGGCTGGTATTTGAGTATTATATATATATATATATATATATATATATATATATATATATTGTGCACTGCAGTTGCCTGCCCGCTGTGTGTGAGAGGCCACAGACCCACCACAGACTGTACTGTGTGCACACCACACTCATTTCGGGTGGCACAGGCACAGTACCTTGCATTTTAAAATTTTTTTTTGTTTTCCTCTGTCATAATTGCAGTGAGTGCTGTGTCAGGTCCACAGAGTGCACTGTACCCACTGCAGTGCACTGCCCACCACTGATATATATACGGTGGCACAGCATCTTGTTGCAAATTGAAAAAAAAAATATTTTTTATTATTGCAGTTGCCTGGGCTGCCAGTGACTGTCAGGTCCACAGAGTGTACTGTGCCCACTGCCCACCCACCACTGATATATACGGTGGCAGGCATGACTTTTTTGAATTAGTGTCTGGGGGGGGGGGGGGTCTAAAAAGCGTACCTGTGAAGTTTCAGCTCTGTAGCATGTCCAGAACCAGAAAAAAAAGATCATATAGGTGTAAAAGGGGTTCCCACCATCCCTGCTCTACTGAAAAATGATCTTTTTTTCTGGTTCTGGACATGCTACAGAGCTGAAACTTCACAGGTACACTTTTTTAGACCCCCTAGATACTAAATCACACAAAAAGTTCTTAAAAAGTGTCATTTTTGATAGAGAGCCAATTATTGGAAAAATTAAAAAAAAAAAAAAAAACTTAAAAAAAAAAAAAATTTCTTTGGATTTATTGTCTGGGGTGTCTAAAAAGTGTACCTGTGAAGTTTCAGCTCTGTAGCATGTCCAGAACCAGAAAAAAAAATAGAATTAGGGTTAGGGCTAGGGTTAGGGTTAGGGTTTGGGTTAGGGCTAGGGTTAGGGTCAGGGCTAAGGTTAGGGTTATTTTTAGTGCTTAGGGTTAGAGGGTTAGAGTTAGAGGGGTAGGGGTAGGGCTACTAACTCTAACCCTAAGTATCTCACCGTAACCCTAACCCTAGCCCCTAACACTAAACCTAACCCTAACCCTCTATCCATAATCCTAACCCTCTAACCTTAAACCTAACCCTCTAAGCCTAGCCATAAAAATAACCCTAACCCTAAACCTAACCCTAGCCCTAACCCTAACCCTAACCCTAGCCCTAACCCTAACCCTAGCCCTAAGCCTAACCCTAGCCCTGACCCTAATTCGTAATTTTTTTCTGGTTCCGGACATGCTACAGAGCTGAAACTTCACAGGTACACTTTTTAGACCCCCCAGATGCTAAATGCTGCTACCCTTTTTAAGCAGCTCAGCTGAAGCTCTGCATATGTCCATTGAGGTCAAACGGCAGAACCAGGGGGCCTATTTCCGGAGAATGTTTGGGATTGTTTAAGGCACTTTACCGGTCTTTTGTTACGGCTTTATGTCTCTCTCACTCAGGATCTACCTGTAGAGGCTGGGTGGCAGACAGCCCCAAAAATATTGTGAGAACAGATCTGAGTGCTGGATCCTAGTAACTGTTTGCTGCTGCTATCTTTGAGTGCTGATGTCAGTGCCTGCTTGTATCAAGACATTTCCTATAGAGCCTTAGCGCTGTTCAGCTGTGGCTGCTACTAGAAGACCTGTGCTAACAAGCCTTAATATAGTCAGTTTACTGTGTTACTGTGTTACTGGAGTATCGCACAGCTTCCCACCACCCCATCCAAGTTTGATCCATCTACAAAAAAAGTTCCCAAACCTCAAAAAAAGGGCCAGTTTACTGTCCTTTAGACAGGGGGCCAAATTCTGGCCAATGCAGTTAGAAAATGTCCTGGGCACAACATCAGTGAGAATAAACATTGCCTCAGGTTTGGTGGTCAGTTACATAGTGCCTGTGGTCATTAGGAGGAGGAATAGTACCCCATCATTGTGTTGTATTACCCCCGTAGGAGCCTCTGATGTCCACCTTACACAGCATTTCCTTCATTAAATTAAACGCAGTTAACAGTCCTTGGATTGTTTTTGTTGTTTTATTAGGGGATGATAACTTGGGTAGTGTAGGGAATTATGGGATGCCCAACTGGAAAATGTCCAGAACACTGCTTCCTCCCTATTTACACAGAAATCTTCTTGTTCCTTCCTCCTGCACAAACTTGGCTCACTATGTATCACTCCAATTGGAATTAACAGTCTCTTGTCAATTCAGTAGCAGGTCATTATAGGCTAGGAACGTCCCCTCAGTTTGTGAATAAGTAATTACTTGGAGTGTGGAGTAAAAAGCGTTTCCTTCTGCCTCCCTGTAGACACAGAGGCCAGTTCTACCACAGCAGAAGACTACCAGCCCACTTGGCTGTTTGCTTCCCCCAGTCCTCCTGACTGGCATTCTTCCCCACTCCTCCTGACTTACATGCACACATAGGGATTTCCCAGGGCAAGGTTAGATGAAGACTTGGCACACACATCTTTAAGAGAGCACTGCTACAGCTGACAGTCTCTGCCCTTGTCTTGTCCCTGCTTCGTGCTGATCTGCTCACTGTCTCTCCTTGCTCTCCTGCTGCCTCTACAGCATGGATTCCCACCAACTGCTTCCTGTGGTGGAATCCTTCCAGGATAGCTTTCCCGAGCTCCAGTCCGAGGTAAAACCCCTCCTGGCAGAGACCCACCGAAGCCTCTCCTCAGCACTGCTTCGCCATCTTCCACCCAACTCCTCTGTTGGTATGGCCCATGTCTGTTTATGTGTTTCTCAGTCCCCTGACAGGCCCACTCTTGGGGATTGGCTGAGGGCCCATAAATATTTAAGGCAGCTCCTCCTAGTCTCCCCCCACTATTTTCCTAGAACATTCTTCAATATTCTAGAAATAGAAGGGAGGGGGGGGGCACCAGAGTGCTGCTGCGATGGGTTATATCCAGCCCTGAACTTTAGAAACCCTGACCCAATTACAGACTCATTAGTTTACATGAGTCAGAGTATAGTTTTCCTCTAGAGAGTGTGTCTTGGTATTACTGGGGGAATAGTACCCTATTATTGGTATTAGTGACCCATCATTGGTATTAGTGGGAGTAATAGTGCCCTATCATTATTGTTAGTGCCAGGAATTATGCCCCACTCTTGGTGTCAATTGGAGGGATACTGCCCCAAGGGCCAAATTAAGGCTAGCTTTATGTGGCCCTTGGGCCGCAGTTTGGAGACCACTGCCCTAGATTGTTCATTGAGCCAAAGGAGTGATTGTTGTTGTGTACCAGGCTGTGAATAACTTTGTTTTGAGAAAAAAATCTATTCAGCGGGCCCTTTTGGGGATGAGTGCTACATTAAATTAATATTTCATTGTATTATATGCATATATTTTATTTTTTATGTGTTTATTTGGTGATTTACCTACTCTGTGTCTTCCAAGGCTCTGCAATTACACGTTGGTTGTGGGCTGAATGCATGGGCTGTGTTCTGCGGCAGTACTGCCCGCAGAATGTGACGGGGGGTATCATTTTGGTCTGCTGCACAGGGGGGGTTGGTAAAAATGCCTGATTTTTACCTACCCGCATCCACAAGTGTAAATGAGCCCTGATACTAACCCTAATGCTAACCCTTTTAATAGCTCAACCCTAATGCTAACCCTATCTCATTTTTTATCAGCATAACCATGCAAATTTTAGTTAAGTATTCCACAAGCTGAAATTTTAAGTTTATTTCCAAGGCCCCATTCACACTTCGTGTTCCCACTCACAATTTTGTGTGGGGAGTTTTCACGTGATTTTGCGAGTTGCACATAGGTAAGCCCATTCATTTAAAGTGGAGTTCCGGGCAAAGAAATGATTTTTTGCTGAACATACCCCCGGGACAGTCAGGGCTAGCACATTCCACAATGGCTAGCCTCTGATCTGTCCCAGTTCGCACTTACCTTTTAGAAGAAATACTTACTTAGAAAATTTCTTCCACAGCGTTTCCATCTCTGTTGTGGGCAGCTGAAGCCAGCGCGGTCCTCTTCTCTGTCTTCTTTCGCGTCTTCGTGTCCCAGAATGCACTGCACCGGCCCCTCTCGTCACTTCCGGTGCGGCGCCGCATTCCTAAACAGCTTCTGGGCATGCCCCGAAGCTGTTTAGCAGGGGACGTCGCCCGGAAATGACGAGCGGGGCCGGTGCCGTCGCATTGATTCCTGGGAGCTATGACGTTTAGCTCCCAGGAATCATCGCGAGGCAGGAAGTGACGGGGTGAGCCTCGGCGCTATAGGAGGAAGCAGTCATAGGTGAGTATTTACGATCTTCAATAAAAAGGTGAGTAAACAAAAAAAATAAAAATAACTATCCAATTCCTTTTCAGGTGAGCTCTACCTAGTGGAGGGGCACAAAAAAAAAATAGTTTTTGTGCCCGGAACTCCGCTTTAATGGCCTGCCCTATGGCAAAATCTCAACATGCTTGGGGTGCTATTTAGGAACATTGTGCATTCTTTAGTGATTGCCGTGCGATTTGGAATCGAGGGCATGAATCCTTCCGATTCCACCCACATTTATAAATCTCCCAGTGTGAATGGAGCCTAAATAATTTTCAGAAAAATCACTTTACTCATCCACACACTCAGACATGTTAAAAGATGTTTCAATGTTTATAGCAAACAAGACATCACCGTAGGCATGATGATTACATTTTTTTTTTCAACAAATTAAACTAAAGTAACATTTTTGATACATTCTCACTTCAAAGTTACACTTTCCTTTGTGACATTTAATCACAGGGACATTACACCAAATATTTCTCTACAGAGACTTTAATTGCTTTACTCTGCATCATCTTTTTGTCAGCTCAGGTAGTGTTATTGTGACATTACTCACTCTACAGAGTAATGTATTTTTTAATTAGATGCAACATTTGAAAAGCTGTGACCGTTCCATTATGAACGCAATCATCTTGTCACTCTAAAATTTATTTTAATATTTTTTTTAATTTATGTTTTTTTATTTTTTATAAGAAGACCTACAAAGGAAAAAGAGTTCAGTGATACGTGAGCTCCTGAATTGAAGCCTGTTGATGAAAAATCAGCAGGATGGGTAAAAAGGGACCTGGGATGGAAAGGTGGTGGGGGGTAGGGTTAGGCTAAAGCTCAACTCCAAGCTATTTTTTATTTTTTTTTATATAGTTCTGGGTGGAGTGGAGCAGTGTTAGAACCAGCATATACTTTTTTAATTGTGGTCTGTGTTTCTGTTTGGGAAGATTATGTATTTTTTCATGCCCTCATGTAAAAATAAAACTCCTGTAGCTTCAGAGAATAAATTTGCTGGAAAAGACACTGGTCTTTTTTTTTTAATAAAAACACATCACAACTAGGGATGGGCTGAATGATCTCCTGTTCAGTTTCCGGCAGAACTTTCAAACATTGCTAAAGTTCAGAAACAAATAACGAACCCCATTGAAGTCTATGGGGCCCAAACTGGAAAAATCTAAAGTGCCCATTTTGGAGGCTTATATACAGGAAATCGGGCATACAATAGTTATGGGGGTCCGGGTACTGCCCTGGGGGAAATGTATCAATTAAAAAAAGTTTGTAAAAAACATCATTTTTACATGAGCAGAAATTTACTGATGTTTACTCTTGTATTTTATTGTTTTGTAACTGTACTGTCTCCCTTTATATTGTAAAGTGCTGCACAAACTGTTGGCGCTGTATAAATCCTGAATAATAATAAAGGTTTGGAGCAATGTTATATTATTACAGTGTTATGTAATTCATTTTTAAAATGTTTTAAAATTATATTTTACATATAGTTTCACATACACTGTATTTTCAAAAGTATTGGGACAACTGCCTTTACACACATGAACTTTAATGACATCCCAGTCTAAGTCCATAAGGTTCAATTGCATTTGTGAGGTCAGGCACTGATGTTAGAGACAAGGCTTGGTCATGACTAGGGATGATCGAACGGTTCGGGTCGACCATCGGTTCGGCCCGAACATTGGGTGTTCGCGGTTCGGCCGAATTTAGAACTTTTTGCCCAAAAAGTTCGGAATTCGGCAACCAGAACCGACCAAAATGCAATGGTTCAGGAAATGGGCTTTAAAAGCCCGTGATTGGACCAGAACCATTAGCAAAAGCCAATTGAGGGGGCAGGAGAATGCTAGGAATGTGATTGGAGTGACTAGGGGGTCCATAGTCCAATCATTAGTGAATACGCCCCCCAGTATATAAGATAGCCCCCGCCAAATTCCTAGCATTGTAATACAGGGACATGGAAGAGAGTGGAAGCAGTTCTGCTAATTTTACTTTAAAAGTGTCATTTAGCATTTATTAGTGTGAGGAAATGGATATCTAGTGTAGTTAGAGTGCTCCTTTACACTTTAGTTAGCTTCAAAAATTTAGTTTCTGTAGGGAAAGTGTGAGGTGTCAGGGTGACCGTAATGTAGTGTAGGGTTAACTGACTGCTATGGCAGGGTGACCGAACCCTTCCATATCAGGGTGACCGTAATGTAGTGTAGGGTGAACTGACAGTGACTGCTATGGCAGGGTGACCGAACCCTTCCATAGCAGGGTGACCGCTATAGAGAAAAGCTAGTTTCACTTTCGCTGCAGGGATATGGCTTCGCTTTTTGATAGAGAGCCAATTATTGAAAAAAAATAAAAATTTCTTTGGATTTAGTGTCTGGGGGGTCTAAAAAGTGTACCTGTGAAGTTTCAGCTCTGTAGCATGTCCAGAACCAGAAAAAAAATTGCTAATTTTTGGGGGTTCTGGACATGCTACAGAGCTACAGAGCTGAAACTTCACAGGTACTTTTTAGATCCCCAGGACACTAAATCCAAAGACATTTTATTTATTTTTTTTAATTAAATTTTTTTTTTATTTTTTAAATAATTGTCTCTCTATCAAAAATCTATCAAAAATTAAAATTTTTAAGAACTTTTGTTTTATTTTGTGTGATTTTGTGTCTGGTGGGTCTAAAAGGTGTACCTGTGAAGTTTCAGCTCTGTAGCATGTCCAGAACCCCCCAAAAAAGATCATATAGGTGTAAAAGGAGGGTCCCACCATCCCTGCTCCACTGAAAAATGATCTTTTTTTCTGACATGCTACAGAGCTGAAACTTCACAGGTACCCTTTTTAGACCCCCGGATACTAAATCCAAAGAAATGTTTTTATTTTTTTTATTTATTTTTTATTTTTTCCAATAATTGGCTCTCTATCAAAAATGACAATTTTTAAGAACTTTTTTTGTGTGATTAATAGTCCCTGGGGTATGACCCAGAACCCTAGGCACTTTTTAGGGGCATTTATTGGGTTTTAGGGCTTCAAAATTGTGTTTTTTGATTACCAAAGTTCGGGTCCCATTGATTTCAATGGGGTTCTGAAATCCGGGCCAAACTTTCGGGTAGTTCGGATGTTCTGGCCGAACCAAACTTTTGAAAAGTTCGATCATCCCTAGTCATGACATCAGTAATTTATTCACTGCACCTGAGCGGTTAATTATGGGGCGCTAGCGACGTCAGAGCCCTATAAAAGAGCTGTCGAACTCAGATAGAAGTTAGTTAGGCAGAGAGAGTCTTAGGTTAATCAGCTGGTTCAGTGGCGTTGCTTATAGAATAACGGGTTAGCAAATGAGAGGCTGGGGGTTCAAATACCCTGGCCAGTGGGTGATCAAAATAAATTATGGATTTTAATTAAAACATATTAATTGTTCCCGTCCCTTCTGACGTGACATCAGTAATTTATTCACTGCACCTGAGCAGTGGGTTATGGGGCGCTGGTGATGTCAGAGCCCTATAAAAGAGCTGTCAAACTCAGATAGAAGTTAGTTAGGCAGAGAGAGTCTTAGGTTAATAAGTTGGCTTGGTGGCATTGCTGATAAAATAACGGGCTTGCAAGTTAGAGACTTATGGGTTTGAGTCTCCTCTGGCTGCCGGGGGATTAATAGTCACTTACGTTTAAGCCTAAGTTTAATGACTTGTGATTGTATGTATGTTCGCTAGAACATTTCCCCTGTTCGAGATGTTCTGGTGCGAACCGAACAGGGGCGTGTCTGGCTCATCACTAATGGTGGCTATTGGGGTTGGAATAGTTTCATAACCCCCTCTTAACTTATACTGATATTATGTATGTAAACCCAACATTTTATATTCCTTCAAGAGGAGGAAAGAAGGGCAGAGGGACTTTGTTCCAAATCAGGGACAGTCCCTCAAAATCAGGGACAGTTGGTAGCTATGCTTTGGGCCATACCCTTTCAACTACACACACTTTTAATCACTTCTCCCCCAGGGGCCACTTTTTTCTCTGCCTTTTGCATTTTTAAAATTCCAGGACAAATATAAAACCTTAAATACAGCTTTCCAACACCCATATATTGATGGCCGATATGCACTTTCCTCGATATATTGGAATGGGTCCCGGATGTTGCCGATATTGCTGATATTGGCCGGAGCGCACATGTGACGTCACTCTCCAGCGCACTGCACACGTTCTGCCTTCTAGGACTGCCTCCCAAGCCTCAGGCAGCCTCATGTGCAGCCAGCTGCAATCCAGTCAAGGTGCCAGCCAGCCACCCACAGGCCCTGGCACCCACCACAGGGTGCAAGCCAGCCACCCACCACAGGGTACCAGCCACCCACCACAGGGTGCCAGCCAGCCACCGCAGGGTGCTAGCCGCCAGCCACCGCAGGGTGCTAGCTGCCAGCCATCGACCCACAACAGGGTTCCAGCAAGCCAGCCACTTACAGGGTGACACCAAGTCAGCCACCCACCACAGTGTTACAGCAAGCCTGCCACCCACAACAGGCTAGTGTGAGTGACACCAAGCCAGCCACCCACAACAGGCTAGGGTGAGTGGCACAAAGCCAGCCACCCACAACAGGGTGACACCAAGCCAGTCACCCACCACAGTGTTCCAGCAAGCCAGCCACCCACAACAGGGTGACACCAAGCCAGCCACCCACCACATTGTTCCATCAAGCCAGCCACCCACAACAGGGTGACACCAAGCCAGCCAGCCACCCACCACATTTTTCCAGCAAGCCAGCCACCCACAACAGGGTGACACCAAGCCAGCCAGCCACCCACCACAGTGTTCCAGCAAGCCAGCCAACCACAACAAGGTGACACCAAGCCAGCCACCCACCACAGTGTTCCAGCAAGCCATCCACCCACAACAGGGTGACACCAAGCCAGCCAGCCACCCACCCACCACAGTGTTCCAGCAACAGGGTGACACCAAGCCAGCCACCAACCACAGGGTTCCAGCAAGCCAGCCACCCACAACAGGGTGACACCAAGTCAGCCACCCACCACAGTGTTCCAGCAAGCCAGCCACCCACAACAGGGTGACTCCAAGCCAGCCAGTCACGACAGTGTTCCAGCAAGCCAGCCACCAACAACAGGGTGACACCAAGCCAGCCACCCACAACAGGGTGACACCAAGCCAGCCACCCACCACAGTGTTACGGCAAGCCAGCCATCCACAACAGGGTGACACCAAGCCAGCCACCCACCACAGTGTTCCAGCAGGCCAGCCACCCACAACAGGGTGACACCAAGCTAGCCACCCACCACAGTGTTCCATAAAACCAGCCACCCACAACAGGGTGACACCAAGCCAGCCACCCACCCACCACAGTGTTCCAGCAAGCCAGCCACCCACAACAGGGTGACACCAAGCCAGCCACCCACCACAGTGTTCAAGCAAGCCAGCCACACACAACAGGGTGACACCAAGCCAGCCACCCACCACAGTATTTCAGCAAGCCAGCCACCCACAACAGGGTGACACCAAGCCAGCCACCCACCACAGTGTTCCATCAAACCAGCCACCCACAACAGGGTGACACTAAGCCAGCCACCAACCACAGTGTTCCAGCAAGCCAGCCACCCACAACAGGGTGACACCAAGCCAGCCACCCACCACAGTGTTCCAGAAGCCAGCCATCCACAACAGGTTGACACCAAGCCAGCCAAAACCACAGTGTTCCAGCAAGCCAGCCACCCACAACAGGGTGACACCAAGCCAGCCACCCACCCACCCACTGCAGTGTTCCAGCAAGCCAGCCACCCACAACAGGGTGACACCTAGCCAGCCACCCACCGCAGTGTTCCAACAAGCCAGCCACCCACAACAGGGTGACACCAAGCCAGCCACCCACTACAGGGTCACACCAAGCCAGCCACCCACCACAGTGTTCGAGCAATCCAGCCACCCACAACAGGGTGACACCAAGCCAGCCACCCACAACAGGGTCACACCAAGCCAGCCACTCACCACAGTGTTCGAGCAAGCCAGCCACCCACAACAGGGTGACACCAAGCCAACCACCCACCCACCACAGTGTTCCAGCAAGCCAGCCACCCACAACAGGGTGACGCCAAGCCAGCCACCCACAACAGGGTGACACCAAGCCAGCCACCCACCACAGTGTTCCAGCAAGCCAGATACCCACATGCCACTTCATTGACAGCGGATAGTGAAAAAGGCAATTGGTGTTAAATACAAAAGTGATGCAAGGATCCCACACTAGTACAGTAGAGAAATGTTTATAGGCATGCTTGAAGACTGGGGAATCAACAAAGACTGAGTGATGCTTGTGCTCCTTCGAGACAGCAGAGCAAACATGCAGAAAGGAATGAGGCTTGCTCTGACATATCACAGACCTCAGTGTCATGGCACACAACACCCTCCAACTTTCAGATGATGGTCTGTCAAACCAGATAGCTTTGATTGATATATGTTTTGAGAAGCATGAAGAGATTAAAAATGCTGTGCTGGCAAGTCTTTTGAATCCTCAATACAAGAACCATGCTTTCTCTTTTGATGTATTGGCCAAGGCAAAACAATGGCTGACAGAAGATATTCAACAGAAGGTGCAGGAGGTTCCTGCCAAAAAGACAATCCCAGAACACTATTTTTATAATCTGAAAGAGCAGCATGCTGCAAAAACAGAAAAATGTCCAAAAAGACAACAAGGAACAGAAGAGAATCTTCTTCATCGTGGTCAAATTGATCACGACATTTTCAGTGTTTTATTGGGGCCTCATGCAGAGGATTCTTCTGAATCTGCAATAATGAGCCTGGATGAAGAACTTCATCTCCATTTGAAGGAACCAGTAATTGACAGAAGAAGTGGTGATCCTCTTCAGTGGTGGAAAGAAAATGAGGCACGCTACAAAAGACTTGCTTCCCATGCTAGAAGATACATCTCTCTTTCCTCTGTCCTCCTCTCCTCCTGTACCAAGTGAGCATTATAATGAAGTGGCAGCATTATATGAAAAAAAACAGAAGCCATTTAACAGGTGAACATGAACATGCTGAAATGTTCTGCTTTCTGCAATGTAATATTGTTCTACTTAACTGGGAGTATTGAAAAGTGTAGTAGTACTAGTGTCCACTCCAATTCACTGTCTAGCTTTTGTCTAGCTTTTTTTCTAGCAGTTTTGCACTGACTGCAGTAGTGATTTAAAATCATTGCAGTGAGTCCACTACTGCAGCAGAAGCAGTCCACTGACTCCAGTCCAATCTGAAGTCTAGCTTTTGTCTAGCTTTTTTTCTTGCAGTTCTGCACTGACTGCAGTAAATCATGGCAGTGAGTGCACTACTGCAGCAGTAGTCCACTGACTTATGTCCAATCCACTGTCTATCTGTTGTCTAGCTTTTATTCTAGCAGTTTTGCCCTGACTGCAGTAGTGATTTAAAATCATTGCAGTGAGTGCACTGCTGCAGCAGTAGTCCACTGACTCCAGTCCAATCCACTGTCTAACTTTTGTCTAGCTTTTTTTCTAGCAGTTTTGCACTGACTGCAGTAGTGATTTAAAATAATTGCAGTGAATGCGCTGCTGCAGCAGTAGTCCACTGACTCCAGTCCAATCCACTGTCTAATTTTTGTCTAGCTTTTTTTCTAGCAGTTTTGCACTGACTGCAGTAAATCATTGCGGTGAGTGCACTACTGCAGCAGTAGTCCACTGACTCCTGTCCAATCCACTGTCTAGCTGTTGTCTAGCTTTTTTTCTAGCAGTTTTGCACTGACTGCTGTAGTTGCAGTGAGTGCGCTACTGCAGCAGTAGTCCATTGACTCCAAACCAATCCACTGTCTAGCTTTTTTTCTAGCAGTTTTGCGCTGACTGTACTGCAGTAGTGATTTAAAATTATTGCAGCGAGTGAGTGCACTACTGCAGCAGTTTATGCATCATTCACAATCAGATGATGTGAAACTGATGTCCCTGCAAGTGCAGTTTTCCTATGTTCCTAGTTTTCATGCAGTTAAGGTGTGAAGAATGAGCCCTTAATGTTAGAAATGTTAATAAATAAACTTTACCATGTTCAGTAACAGATTTGTGTCGAAATGTATGTTTATTTTGCAATACTGTAATTGTTCAAAATATCGGCCCATAGCGGCCGATACCGATATGCATTGGCCAAAATATCAAAACAAAAAACCGATAACGGTCGATCACTAATACTGACCACTTTAGACTGGGAACATCCCACAAGAGTTGCCGTTTTGGAGTTGCTCTTACCCAGCAGTCTAACCATTACAGTTTGGCCATTGTCAATGTCACACCTGTCTATCCACATGATGGAAAAGAAAACCTGATAATATGCATATATGTGTTGCAGCTTTCAACTGGTTTACCGGCAGAATACAGCCGGTGGCTGGCTTTCTTATAAAAGGCTTCTGAACCACTCACGAGCCACAGGAACACTTTCAGAAGTGCCGTTGTTTCTTGGGCTTATCGTTTCCGCCAGTTAACCTGAGAAATGATCTGACAGTGTGGCCAGCTAGTCCCAGAGGTGATCAAAGAATAGATCCTCTTTGAGGACCAGAGCTGTCATGATGTCACTTCTAGTCCAGGCTGTAAGTAAACTTTTTTTTTTTTTTTTTTTTTTTTTTAAAGCATCCAAAAAAAATGTTCTTTCGATCTTTGGATTTTAAAGGTAAAGAACAGATTTGGGGTATTTTTGACCCCACATCTTTTCTTAAAGAGGACCTGTCATTCCTATTTCTATTACAAGGGATGTTTACATTCCTTGTAATAGGAATAAAAGTGATAAAAAAAAAAAATTAAAGGGAAAATGAAAATAAAAAGTAAAATAAATATGAAAATAAAAATAATTTAAAGCAGCCCCATACCTACATGCAGAAGCGAACGCATATGTAAGTCGCACACCCATATGTAAATAGTATTTGCACCACACATGTGAGGTATTGCGGCAAACATTAGAGTGAGAGCAATAATTCTAGTGCTAGACCTCCTCAGTAACTTTAACCGCTTGCCGACTGCTCACAGTATATTTACTGCGGCAGTCAGCCCCTCACAGGCAGAGCAACGTAGATCTACGTCGCTAGCCTATGAGGGTCTCAGGAGCGAGCGCGTGCCGCCGGAGGCGCGCTCCTGCGCGGTCACGGACCCCCCCCGCGCGTGTGACCGGCGGACCCGATTGTCCGCCGGTCACTCACGATCGTCGGGGGAGAGGGAGAACAGCAGGCGGCTAGTGTAAACAAGCCGCCTGTCATTCTCCCCGGTGTATGAATGGTGATCATACGGTTCTACTATGTAGAACCGTTGATCACTGTTCATACATCTCAAGCCACAGCCAATCACAGTTAGAATCACGCCCCTAGGGACACACAGCCCCTCCCTCTCAAAAAAGTTAACCCCTTCACTGCCAGTGTAATTTTACAGTAACAGTGCATATATATAGCACTGATTATTGTAGAAATGTCACTGGTAACCCAAAAAGTGTAAAAAATGTCATTCAAGGGTCCGATCTGTCCGCCGCAATGTCGCAGTCCCACAAAAAAAAAATCGCAGATCGCCGCCATTACGCGTTAAAAAAAAACAACAAAAATGACAAAAATCTTTCCCTTTGTTAGTAAACGCGATAACTTTTGCGCAAACCAATCAAAATACGCTTTTTGCGATTTTTTTTACCAAACATATGTAGCATAAAACAAATTGGCCGAAAATTTTGATTTTTACATTTTTTTGGGGGAATTTTATATAAAAAAATGTGAAAAATATTGTTATTTTTGCAAAATTGACGCACTTTTTGGGTTTATAGCACATGATCAAAAAATCGCACAGGTGATCAAATACCACCAAAAGAAAGCTCTGCTTGTGGGAAAAAAAGGACGCCAAATTCGTTTAGGTACAGCGTCGCACGATCACGCAATTGTCCGTTAAAGTCACGCAGTGCCGAATCGCAAAATACCCCCTGGTCAGGAAGGGGGTAAAATCTTCCGGGGCTTAAGTGGTTAAACAGGTGACCTGTAAAGACGTTTAAAACCTCGCCTATGGAGATTTAGAAATAACGTAGATTGTCGTCATTTCACCAGCATGCACAATTTTAAAGCATGACATGTTAGGTATCTATTTACTCAGCATTAGATCATCTTTCACATTTTACAAAATAAATGGGGTATATATTGTGTTTTGTTTTTAATTCATTAAAGTTTACTTTTTTTTAAAAAAAAGTTGCATTTGCAAAACCGTGTGACATAAAAAACTGCAACTATCACCATTTTTTCCCTAGGGCATCTGCTAAAAAAGTATAATGTTTGGGGGTTATATGGGATTTTCTAGCAAAAAGTACTGATTTAAACTTGTAAAAAAAAGTGCCAGAAAAAGCCTGGTCTTCAAGTGGTTAATCAGAACACCTTCTTTCATTGCTCCAAGGTCAAGTTCTGATGCTCACATGCCCATTGCTGGCATTTCGGGCTGTGGACAAAGGACACATGTCCGGTTTGTAGTTATGCAACCCATACACAACACACTACAATGCCCTTTTTTTCTACTTTCAACACATCAACTTCAGGGACAACATCTCCACTTGCTGCCTAACATATCCCACCCACTTTCAGATGGAATTATAATGAGATGATCAGTGTTATTCACTTTACTTTTTAGTGATCATAATGTTATGGGATAATCAATGTATGGTATATGCCAATACATTAGTTCAACAGTACAACATTTTTTCAAGTAGCAATTCAAGTATAGAATCTTCACGCCATCTCTGTTCATATATTCCATTCAGCACGCTCTTGTCTATATATATATATATAAAACTTACATTAAATTTTCATTGTGGGTTATAATTGAATACTTCAAGGTACTAATCAGCGTAATGCTGTTACCTGCATTGGAAGGGACGCTCGACAGGCCAGGAAAATAAAATTAGGCACTGAAGTATTTTTAGCCTTGTCACCGGCATTTCAGAATAAAAGACGCAGCTCTGAGCAAATTAAATGTAATAGCTGTCCCTCTGCAGGAAGCCTTGACTGCACAGTGAATATTACCTGAATAACTTCCTAATATATTCAGCCTTTCTAGGTCTAAGTCCAAAGGTCTAAGTCCAAAATGTTTTACCCCAAAACCACCTATCGGAATTTCTGTATTGAAGTCAAAAGGTTGGTTCTAATTGGTTTAAATTGGTCTCTGTGGGTTCTGTACCTTGCACTGTTCATCTATTCTTGAACTATTTTAGTGAATAAATCTAACTTTGTACTATTATTAGTATTTTTATCTCATCTTTTGCCCATTGGGGGGGGGGGGGGTACGGGGGGGGTTCTGTTTCAAATGCCGCTTTATGCATTGACATATCTCCTTAGACCTGGGCAATATGGTGACCTGCAGACTTGACACCATCCACAGGCAGCTTAACACCTCAAAAAGTTGAATCCAGCTAATTGCTATACAAGAGATTTCATTCCAGTCTTTTGAAGTGTAAGAAGATAATTACTTTTCTAAGCCCTGCCTTTTGCAAAGTCTAACACTGACTAAGGGAACATAGAATATAAAGGTTTGGTCTAGCTAAGATTGAACTAACTAGCTCTAATCAGGACGAGAAATACCAAATCACCCACGTAAACAAGTTGTAGTGATTCAACCACCACTAGATGTTAGCATACTACTGAACAATTCCAGTGTGATGCAGTTCAAAACAACATGGAAAAATACATTTTATACTGTATTAGGGATAGGCCGATTATTGGCAAGGCCGATATATTGGCGGTCGATATGCACTTTCCCCGATATTTCGGTATTGGCTGATATTGCCGCTATTTTTGTGATGTCATTCTGCCTTCTTAGGCCACCTCCCTTGCCTTGGAAAGCCTCGTCTGGAGTCGGGACTAGTCTCGCGGGAGTGTATCACAGCCATACACTCACCCACAGCAGCCAGGTGCCAGCCAGCCACCCACATCCACAGGCCCTGTACCAGCCAGCCACAGGCACTGTACCAGCGAGCCAGCCAGCCACCCACAGGTCCTGTGCCATCCAGCCAGCCACCCACAGGCCCTGTACCAGCCAGCCACAGACACTGTACCAGCCAGTCAGCTACCCACAGGCCCTGTACCAGCCAGCCACCCACCACAGGGTGCCAGCCAGCCAGCCACCCACCACAGGGTGCCAGCCAGCCAGCCAACCACCACAGGGTGCCAGCCAGCCAGCCAACCACCACAGGGTGCCAGACAGCCAGCCACCCACAGACAGGGTGCCAGACAGCCAGCCACCCACAGTCCCTGTACCAGACAGCCAACCAACACAGGGTGCCAGACAGCCAGCCACCCACAGACAGGGTGCCAGACAGATAGCCACCCACAGCCCCTGTGCCTGCCAGCCAGCCACCACAGGGTGCCAGCCAGCCAGCCACCCACCACAGGGTGCGAGCAAGCCAGCCATTAAGCATTAAACAAAAATGAACATGTTAAGCACCAGATTTGTGTCAAAAATTGTCTTTATTTTTTAAAACTTTAAATGTACAAAATATCAGCCCAAATTGGCCGATACCGATACGTTGTGACCAAAATATCGGTATCGACCCTGAAAAACCATATCGGTCCCTATACTGTATAAGTGGGACAGAACAACGGGCAAAATGACAGGTTCTCTTGATAGTTACCTCCTCTGTTACTGAAACTTTCATGCTAACTCCTTTAATAGTCAAAGACCTGTAAGATGTACCAATGGGTATAGAGGTACATGTGGCCTTCTTCCCTCCCCTTGACAGTCCAAAATTATTGGGACACCCGCCTTTACACGCACATGAACTTTAATGGCATTCCAGTCTTAGTCCGTAGGGTTCAATATTGAGTTGGCCCACCCTTTGCAGCTATAACAGCTTCAACCCTTTCCACAAGGTTTAGGAGTGTGTCTATGGGAATGTTTGACCATTCTTCCAAAATCGCATTTGTGAGGTCAGACACTGGGCGAGAAGGCCTGGCTCCCAGTCTCCACTCTAATTAATCCAAAAGGTGTTCTATCAGATTGAGGTGAGGACTCAGTTACTGCACTCATTCATGTCTTCATGGACCTTGCTTTTTGCACTGGTCCAAATCATTTGGAGGAGGGGGCATTATGGTGTAGGGTTGTTTTTCAGGGGCCCCTAGTTCCGTTGACTGGAACTCTTTATGCGTCAGCATACTAAGACATTTTGGAGAGGGCCCCTTCCTATTCCAACATGACTGGTCACCAGGGCACAATGCAAGGTCCATAAAGACATGGATGAGCGAATTTGGGGTGGAGGAACTTGACTGGCCTGCACAGAGTCCTGACCTCAACCAGATAGAACATCTTTGGAATGAATTAGAGTGGAGACTGCGAGCCAGGCCTTCTTGTCCACATCAGTGCCTGACTTTACAAAAGTACTTCTGGAAGAATGGTCAAACATTTCCATAGACACTCTCCTAAACCTTGTGGACAGCCTTCCCAGAAGAGTTGAAGCTGTTATAGCTGCAAAGGGTGAGCCAACTCAATATTGAACCGTACAGACTAAGACTGGGATGCCATTAAAGTTCATGTGCATTTAAATGTAGGCATCCCAATACTTCTGATAATATAGTGTATATATATATATATATATATACTGTATATCAGCTTCCTAAGTAGGTTGCTAGGGTGATAATGGAAAATTGTTACCAATACTTACTGTAATTTTCCTTTCCTTTCTTTTTCGGGCCAGCAGAGGCTGAAGAAGGGCTACCTACGGACTAATACGAATACTGGTCACGGTTAATCAACCACTCCTTGGATCACATCCGGCGATTCCTCTTTTTCTTTTTCTGCTGGGTAATGGCAATCGCCCCAAGCATGGAGATAGCAATTGATCTGGACATCTGATCATCATGAATATCCATTTCTCCAATAATTTGATTGACAAACAAAGGTTTCTACACGTATACTACTACACGACCCAGTTTGTCCACGTATGTTTCCTCCTACACAACCTCAAATCAAACACCTGGTCATACGTGGGTGAAAAGGGGGTTGTCTTTCCGGGTTACAGACGTCACTTCCTTCGTTTGGCTGATCGGTCGATAAAATTATATATGTTTTTATTGTTATAGAACGATCATTATGCTCATCAAAACGATTCTTGAAAAAAGTTTATTCTATCGGTTAGTGGCCAATTCGCTTTCGACCTCCGAATTATTTTTTCAGTCTGCAAACGGCCGAAATTCTGTGCGTGTATGGCCAGCATTAGACTGGGGTGCCATTAAAGTTCATGTTTAATTTTATATTATTTTTCTTGCAGAGGGGGAAGAAGGACGCGTGTATTTTTAAACCTACGTCTGTTTTAATTTTATTTTTAGAGATTTTTAGAGATTCATATTCCTGTGGGTAGTGCTAGTATTTAACCCTCCTATATCATATGCAGACCACATAGAACATTCTTTTCTCTTGTATTAGTTTCTAATGTTCCTTGTTACACAGCAAACCAGAATCATTTTGTCTAATAAACTCTACCAGCTTATGTTGCCATTTTTTTTTTGGGACTTTCTTTCTAGCAGAAAATTCAGCACCTGGCCAGCGTGTGTGGAATTATTCAGAGTGAAGTATCTTCCCCAGTGCTGCTTCCACAGCTGGACTTCCTACCGCTTAATCTGTCCTCTCTGTGGGACGCAGCACTGATTCGCTGATTATGAATACAATACCGTTCCTCTTGCCAGAGGGCATGACATATCGCTTGGCACAGCGTAGTCTGCTCGCCACAGTTGGCTGTAACTCTGGAAAGACCCCCTGACTCCTAATATTGGGCCATGTGTCATTTATTCTTTTGTTTGGCTGGAAATCTAATACTAAGTTAACAGAGTGGAAAAAGAGCTCCATTATCCGTGAATCTCGGGGAGCGGCTCAGATTGCAGGCAAGGAGGAGATACCGGGAGATTTTCGCATTATGCCGTTATCGCTGCCATTTTTTTTCTTCTTTAGCATTTAAGCCGAGACCATTAACAGTACACTTTAGATTAAAAATGAAAATCAAGGGACCACAGTAGCGAAAGGATATTGTATTCTGGTAACTGTATGGGGCTAATACCTCTAAGGATAGCATTCACATTATAAAATCCTTTTTTTTTTAAATTTCACATAACATTATTTATATTTGTTTTCAACATGTACATACAGGCCAAGCTCTCTGGGCAAAAGGGATAGTTACAGGGGCTAAAATAAAGCATGAAATAACGCTGTAACTGTTTAACCACTTTACCACTAGAGCATTTTGCTGTCTTACGTCTGGGCCACTTTTTGCGATTCGGCGCTGTGCGACTTTAACTGACGATTGCGCGGTCGTGCGACGCCATACTCAAACGAAATTTACGTCCTTTTTTTCCCACAAACAGAGCTTTCTTTTGGTGGTATTTGATCACCTGTGCGATTTTTACTTTTTGCGCTATAAACAAAAAAAGAGCGTAAATTTTGAAAAAACAACAATATTTTTCAAATTTTTTTATATGAAATTCCCCCCCAAAAAATGTAAAAATCAAATTTTTTTTAAATTTTTGGCCAATTTGTTTTCTGCTACCTATGTTTGGTAAAAAAAATTCACAATAAGCGTATTTTGATTGGTTTGCGCAAAAGTTATTGCGTTTACTAACAAAGGGAAAGATTTCTGTCATTTTTGGTGTTTTTTTTTTTTTAACGCGTAATGGCGGCGATCTGCGATTTTTTTTGCGGGACTGCGACATTGCGGCGGACAGATCGGACCCTTGACTGACATTTTTGACAGTTTTGGGGGTACCAGTGACATTACTGCAGTAATCAGTGCTATATATATGCACTGTTACTGTAAAAATGACACTGGCAGGGAAGGGGTTAATTTTATTGGAGAGGGAGGGGTTAACACTAGATCCCCGACGATCGGGGCAGAGCAGCGGTGATCGCTGCTGCTCCTCCCCTGGCCCGACCCCCGCTGTGACTGAATACAGCGGGAGCGAGCCTCCGGCGGCGCGCAGCGCCGCCCACAAGGGGGAGTGTCTGACGACGTAGGTCTACGTCGTCAGACGATAACGAGCCACTTTGCCGCAGTAGTACTACGGCACTCAGTGGCAAAGTGGTTAGAAGTATTAGTTGGGCTTAACTAATCATATAAAAATACTAATACTAATAATAATAATACAAATTATTATTATTATCAATGAATTGAATCATTAGCAGGGCTTTTTTTAAGCTGGAACTTGGTGGAACTTAGTTCCACCACCTCTGGTTCAGACCCTATTCTCCCTGCTCACCACTATCACATGTAAATACTGAAGTCTGGCTTCTGTGTTTACAAGTGACAGCTTATCTCCCAATGTCTCCCACAGATCTGGTCTCCTGAGTGACTCCCACTTAGTGCTGGATGGGGACAAGGAAGATGCAGGTGCCCAGGGAGCAAAGTGGATGGCAACAGCCCCACTGGATGATCTCCCTACAAATGAGAGAGGCAGAGCAACCTATAGTGTACTGGGAGATACTAGAGCCAGCTGGGGGCTCCAGGTTAATACAGCAACAAAAGTAAAACATTTGGAAGATGGTGGAGCTTTCAAGGAGTGTGTGTGTGTGTGTGTGTGTATATGTGTTTGTGTGGGGGGCTGCATGCATTTTTTAGAGCTGAAGAGGGGTGAAAGTGAGATGTGGATAAAGGATGTAGAGGGAAGCAGCTGTTGAAGAAGGCTGAGCTCTGCACCCTATGTGTGGTGCACCCCAAAACTCTGCACTATGTATGTAATGCACCCCTGAACTCTGCATTATGTAACACACCCCTGAACTCTGCGCTATGTATGTAACGCACCCCTGAACTCTGCACTATGTATGTAGCGCACCCCTGAACTCTGCACTGTGTATGTAACACACCCCTGAACTCTGCACTGTGTATGTAATGTACCCATGAACTCTGCACAATGTATGTAACGCACCCTTGAACTCTGCACTCTGTGTTTAACCCCACCCCCCACCCCCACCCCGTACATAATGCACTCCTGGTATTTAAGGCACCTTTAAGACCCTTCTACTGTTAATGAAATTTGACCACACCCACTATGTGATGCTTTTTGGCGGGTGTGTGTGGGGAGAGAAGTTTGGGGGGGGGGGTCATGGTTGAGTTCCAGTTCCAGCTATTTTCTGAGAACAAAATCCCTGATCATTAGTATTAGTTAGGCTTAACTAACTGGTCAAATATAAAAAAATAATAATAATAATAATATTTGTTATTATTATTATTGTTTGATCAATTAGTATTAGTTGGGCTTAAAGCAGTAGTAAGCGCCATATTTCGATTTTTACCTTATAATAAAGCTTACCTGTAGGTAAAATGAAAATCTTCTAAACATGTACCATTTAGGAGATATTCTAGTGAGCAGGAGGCGGTGACTTCACTGGCGCATGTGCTTTGAAGCCAGGGCTGAGACAGCCAGGAATGACGTCATCGCGGCTTGGCCATTCAAGCAGACGCAGCCTGTGAACCTGGAAGGAAGATGGGTAAAGATGGAAGCCTCTGCAGTTGTGACAGCTAGCCGCTGGAGGGCTTTGTTTCATGGTAAGTCTTTCTAGTATGTGATGCATATTAGCACCTTATGATATTGGGTTGCAGGAGGAAACTTTTTTTTTCCCCACGAGTTTACTACTGCTTTAACTAACTAGCTGTATAATAGTAATAATAATAGGTATTATCATTATCATTATTATCATTAATCATTATCATTAATCATTATCATTATCATTATCATTATTATTAATGTTGTATGATTTTTTTATTATTAATAATTATTTATTATTATTATTGGATTTACTATTATTATTATTTGATTAATTCATTAATTATTATTAGCTGGGCTGCATTTGTCACTTACTTAAAGGAAATCTGTGGTCACACATGTACACTCTCATGGTATAACGACAGTGTAATAGTAATGCAAACAGAGGTTACTTTTGAAAAATAAGCATAAGATTCTTTGAAAAATGTCCTTTCATGTTGTGTTTTCTGCCTGTCTACTGGCTGTCTCTTTCCAAAACTTAATGGATTCCCTGCATGCTTTGCAGCTTCTCCTCTGCTGTTTACTGATTTCTAAGGACTACATATCCCACGGTACCTTGCTGCCTGCAAGCAATGATTCTGTACTGACTCGGCTTCCTGAAACTCCTTCTTTCAGCGTCTCTGTAATAAAGAAGGTGGACTTTGTGAAATGTGTGACCCAGCAGTGTCTATGCATAGAGCATAGTGACTACGTGTCACAGAATTCAAGGAAATTAATGTGTGGGGATCTTCACAACGTAAGTTACAAATGTCAAGATCATTAATAGGAGTTAGCTGGAAACAACTGAAATGTTATGTGGAAGTTAATATATATATTTTTTTTTTATTTTACCTATATATGCCCTTCAAAGTACATTGAAACCTAAGAACAAAAAAATGTAATATATAATGTAGCACCCCCCTTGGTAGGCGCTAATGAGAGAGTATAGTTTATGGCTCTGTCTGCTTACCAGAGGGGCTGCAGGTAACTCTATATTGCTTTCTGCCTACCAGAGAGCAGGATCTGTTAGTGAGGTCTGCTCATTGTGCTCAGTATGCGATTCATTCAGTCTAGAGTGTGTTTCACGCTGGTCCAATAGGGAGGCATGTTGGACAGTGGGAGGAAACCTGACAAATGGATGCATAGGCTTTGATAAAGTCCTGGTGATTGGCAGAGACAGCCTGTCTCGGTGCATTCTGGGATACTGTATAAAATTCAGGAGCACATGTGCTGCGGGGTCTTTGGCTGGAGAGCAGAGTCCCGAGGGGGAGGGTGGCGGCTGCCTCCTCCTCTGTAGCAGTGGCATGTGGCCTCAGGAGGTCATCCTGACGGCCAGAGGAATTGAGCAGAAACCAGAGGTCTAGGAGAGCTGACTGAGGGGGAGACCCTGGAGACCCTGGAAAAACAGTATAGTGAGTACAGGGGATTTTGTCAAGGGGCCTGACCTGAGGGGGGCCACCCCAGGAGTAGGATAGTCAGTGGAAGGGTGTCAGCAGCCAAGAAAGAGGATACTGAGGAGATTGTCCTGAAGATACATTTAGTTATCAAGTCATCTGGGGAAGAGACTTAAAGCTAAATTCACCTCAGTGGCAAGGTGGATCAACAGCCTGGCTGTACCAAGAGATAGAAGTCCTCAAATCTTGTGCATAGTTAATTCGGAGTATCCCACTATTCCCTTCTCCCATCCCTAATTTATCAATAAAACACTAAAACACAAAAACAACTACATACCCCTGGACTGTTTATGAATGAGCCAAGAAAGAAAGAGAGAGACTATTAATGTCAAGGTTGCTAATGGTAACCCAGGGGGACCCGTAAGTGTGAAATCCAGCAGTCCTCAAGGGGGCAGTGCTACAATTGAATCTATCTAGTAGTTAGATGTGGTGGATGCATTTGCATTATTTTTTTCCTTTATTTTATCCTTTATCCTTCTTTTTTTCTTTTTTTTCACTTGTTTTCACCTAGTGATGCCAATAACACACTTTCTGTCCTAGGATGACAACACTCACTGTAATGTATCTATAAAGAAGCAGTGTTGTCACTGTAGAGTACAGAAAACCTCACCCTAGTTTCTATTGCATAGGAGGGAGGTGTTTTGAAGTCCATAGAGAGAGCTGGGGATGATGCTAATTGATAGTCAGGAAGTGATCAGCTCACACGATTTCTGGCATTTACTAGGCAGAATTTTTTAAAAAAAGATTACATTTAATGGTAAAGTTAAATTATAACTAAGAGCAAATTGTTTTTTTTTTCCAGCAATTTTTTTTTTTTTTTTTCAGTTTTGGATAGAGAGATTTGTATTGCTGTTTGTGCCCCCATTTTCACCACAAGTGAAACAAAAATATTTTTTTTTCTTTAGTTCCTAAAAAATCCCATTTCCTTTTTGCAAAATAGTTCTGATGACAGTTTTCAATGCTCCCTTTTCCAAAATGTAATAAAAAAAAAAGTTTTGCCTTTAGTTTTACTTTACCAGACCAAAAGAGAACTGCTCATATGTGGTTCCACTTTAAATTCAAATTAAAGCCGCCGGAAGGGTTTGTTGCTGTGTGTCTTCTGCAATTAAATTTTATTACCTTGCAGATTTCTTTGGATTGAACTGAAAGCTAAATGTATAATCTCTGCTTGCCTCAGTGTGCAAGGGTTAACCCATCCCAAGATGGCCAATTAAGACGACTGAAGAAGTGGCCACCATAAAAAGGAGAAGAAGGATATATACTCCAGTGGAGAAGCTTCTGAATGTTACTTTGCTGGACAGAAGGTAAGTAGTGCTTATCTGCTAACCAAGCATCTGTGAGATAAGCAGGAAAGCAATTCCTATCCATGGAGGCCCCACCTCACAGTTTACAGGACTTAAAGGATCTCCTACGGATAGATTGGTGCCAGATACTACAGCATACCTTCAGAGGTCTAGTGGATGGCAAGTCTTGATGGGTTATGGTGGGTAGCAGTGGTGGCCCATCCATTGGGGGCGCAGGGGCGCAACCCCCCATCCATGCGTACAGCCCCCTAATCTACATGCAGGGCACCAGACGCATGGATTCCATTAGGGGATTTTTTTTTTTTTTTTTAAGCACGTGATTAGAGCCAGAGGCTCTAATAGGCTTCAAAAAAGGGTGGGCTCAGGGTGCAGAGCACTGCGCCCTGAGCCCACCCAGTTGTATGGCAAAAGTGAATAAATATTCACTATTGTCACACTGACTCTCCTCCCAGCCAATCAGGAAGAGGGTTGTGAGACCCCTTTCCTGATTGGCCAAAAGGAGAAGCGATCCTACTGGCAGGTGGCCAGGAAGAGGCAGAAGACACACGGCTGGAGGAGAAGCACAGCGGCTCAGCCCACCAGGACTCCCTGGCTCAGACAGGAGGAAGGAGGAGGTAAGGAGGCAGGCTGTTCGAGGGGGGGGGGGGGTGTGTTGCCTGCCTGCCTGCCTGCCGACCAACCGACCGTCCGTTGGGGGGGTGCATTGGTTTGCCCCCCCGAATTACCGAGCACCATCCGCCACTGGTGGGTAGTCATAATGTTATTACTGATCAGTGTAAGTTTCAAACCTTCAAATTTTTTTCGATTTCCTACTTTAAGAGCCGGTTCACACAGGCGCGACCCGACTTTGCCGGGCGACCTGTGAAGTCGCGGTGCGCAGCTCGCACCGCGACCTCGGAGCGGCATGCACGGACTTCATATCATTGAAGTCAATGCAGGTCGCTCCAGGTCGCCCCAAAGTAGCTCAGGACCCTTTTTCTAAGTCGGAGCGACTTGTGTCGCTCCTATTAGAACGGGTCCTGTGCTAATCTATGGCAGGCGACCCACGGCGACTTGTCAGGCGACCAGGTCGCCTGACAAGTCGCCCCAGTGTGAACCGGCTCTAAATCTGCTTTAAAGCTGCATAATGTCCAATCTGCTAACAATACCCTTGCATGATATGACTGTAAGCAAGGAAAAGTGGTGAACTGGCCGGTAATGTTAGTTCTGATGAGAAGGTGTCAGAACACACAAAGCATCACAGTTTGTTGTGTATTGGGCTGTGTAGCCGCAGACTGGTTAGGGTGCTCATGGTGTCCACAGTCAAAAGCATGTACAATGGGCATGTGGGCATCAGAACTGGACCACAGAGCAATGGAAGAAGGTGGCCTTGTTTGAGGAATTCAAGAATGGTTTGAGGAACACAACAATGAGTTTGAAGTATTGACTTTGTCTCCAAATTCTCCAGATCTTGATCTAACGAAGCATCTGTAGGATGTGCTGGAAAAGCAAGTCCTAACCATGGAGGCCTCACCTCACAGCTTACAGAACAGGATCTCCTACTGATGGCTTGGTGCTAGATACCACAGCATACCTTTTAGAGGTCTAGTGCAGGCCATGCCTAGACAGGTTATAGGGGGTGGTCATATGGTCATATAATGTTATTACTCATCAGTGTAAGTTTCAAACCTTCCAAATTTCTTTACATTGTTCATTGAACTGAACAAAGCTCAGTGTATATTCTCTGCTTGCATCAGTGCATAATGGTTAACTTATCCCAGGATGGCCAATCGAGACAGCCAAATATGCTATAACCAGAAGAAGACAGAGTGAGGATTTCTGCGCTAGGGGGTAGCTTGAGGATGTTACATCAGTGGAGGGAAGGTACGTAGTGCTTACTTTAGTTCTAGTGCTAGTACATGTCTCCCAATCTGCTGACAATACTGTTGCGTGATATAATTGCAAGGAAGGACAAGTAGTAAACTGGCGACAGGGTCATGGGCAGCCAAGGCTCATTGATGCACATAGGAGCAAAGCATGAAGTTCTGGAATTTTTTTTTGAGCGACAGTTGTCCTGCTATTCTGTTTTCGCCATTTTACTGCGATTCGTCGGGCGATTGGGGTGCCATTGGAAGTGACGGGGATCACAAGTGTGTCCCGCGATTTACAGTGATTTAGAATCGCGGCAAGCCTTAATGGCTTCAAACGTGCTTAAGACAAACAGATCTACACTCAAACTAAAAAGTTAACGAAAAAAAACAAAAAACAACCCCCCCCCCCAAAAAAAAAGCATTAAAAAAATGGGCAGACTCAATGGACTATTCTGTCTTTTTCTGCCATCACTTTTCGATTTTTTTATGTTACCTAGGGAAGAAGGCAAGCCAAAGGGGCAGTGTGATTCTTTGTCTACTGGAGACCTTGCCTTGATGGGTCAGGGCTGTTTTGAAAGCAATAGGGGGACCTATTAAATATTACCTGGGCGCTCATAATATTATGGCTGATTACAGTGCTTCTGGAAAGTATTGACAGTGCTTCACTTTTTCCACATCTTGTTATGTTACAGCCTTATTACAAAATGGATTAAATTCATTATCTTCCTCAAAATTCTACTAACAATACCCCATAATGACAGCATGAAAGAAGTGTGTTTGAAATCTTTGCAAATATATAAAAAAAAAAAAAAAACACATGTACATAAGTATTCACAGCCTTTGCCATAGAACTCAAAATTGAGCTCAGATGGGATGTTTCTACAACTTGATTGGAGTCCACCTGCGGTAAATTCAGTTGATTGGACATAATTTGAAAAGGCACACACCTGTCTATATAAGGTCCCACAGTTAACAGTACATTTCAGAGCACAAACCAAGCCATGAAGCCCAAAGAATTGCCTGCAGACTTCTGAGACAGGATTGTATGGAGGCACAGATCTGGGGAAGGGTACACAAACATTTCTGCAGCATTGAAGATCCCAATGAGCACAGTGACCTCCATCATCCATAAATGGAAGAAGTTTGGAAAGAAACAAATAAATGATCTGCCACATGCAGGTGTATAAGTACCTCCATCCCTGTTATATATACAAAGCAAGGAACCAAATTGTGGGACTTTAAATGAGGTAGACTGAACATATAGGTTTTTTTGGTAAAATAAATACACATATGAAAAACACATATGAAAAGGCGATTATATATAGACATATACAGGAAAATGACATACAGCAAATTTATACACTTCATATTGATTATAAATAGTTACAATGTTGTCAAGTATCTCAATGGATCTCAAAAGGGTAATATATTTCAATATGGCATCACAGTGTCAGTAGGTTCACATTATCTGAACATGTCAAATAAGATAAAACATCTGAGTTTTTATAGGCTTGACGCGTTTCTTGGAACTCCATCCATTCATTCTGAGCTTAAATTAAATTTGATTAAAGATAGGTTAAGTAAAGCTAACTTGAGTAATGCCTGTTATCAACTGTCCAAAAAACCATCCAATGTTGGAACGGGAGAGCGGAAGTGTCCCGAGCAAAACCCGATCCGGGGCTGAGGCACAGACAACAAGGGGAAGAAATATAGAAGCAGAGGAAACCACAATCGAATACATTACTCCAGGAAATGACAATGGAGGCACAGTGAGCCCCACGGGGATCTAGAGACATATATACACATACTGTATAGGACATATCATCAGAATGATGAAAAAATCAATCCAAAAAATGAATTTAAACTAGAAAAGTCTGATAATAGAGACAAATTGAACCCCCGAGGGGGTGCCAGAGATGTAGCAACCAAACCAGTATCCGAAGAAGAGGTGCCAAAGGCAATGTGTGTTGGAAAAGGTGCATGGATGCGAAAGGGAGGGGGTGGTGGAACTGGGAAGAAGTTTGGAACCAGCGGGACTCTTCCTAAAGTGGGTCGCCTGGTCAAACTGATTGATCGGGGGAGAAAGGCCTTATTCAGGGAGGTGACCAAGAACCCGATGGTCACTCTGACAGAGCTCCAGCATTTCTCTGTGGAGGCAGGAGAACCTTCTAGAAGAACAACCATCTCTGCAGCACTCCACCAATCAGGCCTGTATGGTAGAGTGACCAGACAGAAGCCACTCCTCAGTAAAAGGCACAGACAGCCTGCCTACAGTTTACCAAAAGGTACCTGAAGGACTCTTAGTGTAAGATTCTGGTACCTCCGGTACCCTTAATCACCACTTTCTCTGTAATGCGTCCCACCTTTCTCTTCAGGTGGTACGCATATACCTTTAAGAACGATGATGTCACTGCTGAGCGCCGCAGAGCGGCTATTTCAACCGCCGGCGGTCTCACTCACATTGTTCGTTCAACCTGCCTTGTTATCCACATGCTCTCAAGCCCGTCTCTCGATCGGAACCTCCAGCTATTCCCTTTACCTGGAGCAGACCGGAACCTCGCTACTGATCCCTGTATCTCGCTACCGGATCATTCCTTATCTACTGGACCTCTCTAAACTACTAACATTACAAGTAATAAGTACCCCGCAAGGGAACCCTCCATAACCTTATTGCACTATCTACCTATGCACATTAAGGACTGTTACTACCTATCCATACTATCCTATCATCTGCACTGTTACATAGATTGCTAGCTCTTGAGCCTACTACCATCTATCATCTGCACTGCTGCATAGATTGCTAGTAGTGATGTCGCGAACCTAAAATTCGCGGTTCGCGAACGGCGAACGCGAACATCGGCGAATGTTCGCGAACCGGCGAACCGGGCGAACCGCCATAGACTTCAATAGGCAGGCGAATTTTAAAACACACAGGGACTCTTTCTGGCCACAATAGTGATGGAAAAGTTGTTTCAAGGGGACTAACACCTGGACTGTGGCATGCCGGAGAGGGATCACGCAAAAAAAAGTTCTTAAAAATTATAATTTTTTGATAGAGAGCCAATTATTGGAAAAATTAAAAAAAAATAAAAATAAAAAATTTCTTTGGATTTAGCATCTGGGGGGTCTAAAAAGTGTACCTGTGAAGTTTCAGCTCTGTAGCATGTCCAGAACCCCTAAAAAACAGCATTTTTCTTATATTTTCAGGAATATGGCTTCTCTGCGGCTGGCTTTTTCTCTTGCAGGCATTTATCGGGCATTTTTTTAGGCAGGCATGTCATTTTTTGTATTTAGTGTCTGGGGGGTCACAAAAGTGTACCTGTCAAGTTTCAGCTCTGTAGCATGTCCAGAACCCCTAAAAAACAGCATTTTTCTTATATTTTCAGGAATACGGCTTCTCTGCGGCTGGCTTTTTCTCTTGCAGGCATTTATCGGGCATTTTTTTAGGCAGGCATGTCATTTTTTGTATTTAGTGTCTGGGGGGTCACAAAAGTGTACCTGTCAAGTTTCAGCTCTGTAGCATGTCCAGAACCCCTAAAAAACAGCATTTTTCTTATATTTTCAGGAATACGGCTTCTCTGCGGCTGGCTTTTTCTCTTGCAGGCATTTATCGGGCATTTTTATAGGCAGGCATGTCATTTTTTGTATTTAGTGTCTGGGGGGTCACAAAAGTGTACCTGTCAAGTTTCAGCTCTGTAGCATGTCCAGAACCCCTAAAAAACAGCATTTTTCTTATATTTTCAGGAATACGGCTTCTCTGCGGCTGGCTTTTTCTCTTGCAGGCATTTATCGGGCATTTTTTTAGGCAGGCATGTCATTTTTTGTATTTAGTGTCTGGGGGGTCTAAAAAGTGTACCTGTCAAGTTTCAGCTCTGTAGCATGTCCAGAACCCCTAAAAAACAGCATTTTTCTTATATTTTCAGGAATACGGCTTCTCTGCGGCTGGCTTTTTCTCTTGCAGGCATTTATCGGGTATTTTTTTAGGCAGGCATGTCATTTTTTGTATTTAGTGTCTGGGGGGTCACAAAAGTGTACCTGTCAAGTTTCAGCTCTGTAGCATGTCCAGAACCCCTAAAAAACAGCATTTTTCTTATATTTTCAGGAATACGGCTTCTCTGCGGCTGGCTTTTTCTCTTGCAGGCATTTATCGGGCATTTTTTTAGGCAGGCATGTCATTTTTTGTATTTAGTGTCTGGGGGGTCACAAAAGTGTACCTGTCAAGTTTCAGCTCTGTAGCATGTCCAGAACCCCTAAAAAACAGCATTTTTCTTATATTTTCAGGAATACGGCTTCTCTGCGGCTGTCTTTTTCTCTTGCAGGCATTTATCGGGCATTTTTTTAGGCAGGCATGTCATTTTTTGTATTTAGTGTCTGGGGGGTCACAAAAGTGTACCTGTCAAGTTTCAGATCTGTAGCATGTCCAGAACCCCTAAAAAACAGCATTTTTCTTATATTTTCAGGAATACGGCTTCTCTGCGGCTGTCTTTTTCTCTTGCAGGCATTTATCGGGCATTTTTTTAGGCAGGCATGTCATTTTTTGTATTTAGTGTCTGGGGGGTCACAAAAGTGTACCTGTCAAGTTTCAGCTCTGTAGCATGTCCAGAACCCCTAAAAAACAGCATTTTTCTTATATTTTCAGGAATACGGCTTCTCTGCGGCTGTCTTTTTCTCTTGCAGGCATTTATCGGGCATTTTTTTAGGCAGGCATGTCATTTTTTGTATTTAGTGTCTGGGGGGTCACAAAAGTGTACCTGTCAAGTTTCAGATCTGTAGCATGTCCAGAACCCCTAAAAAACAGCATTTTTCTTATATTTTCAGGAATACGGCTTCTCTGCGGCTGTCTTTTTCTCTTGCAGGCATTTATCGGGCATTTTTTTAGGCAGGCATGTCATTTTTTGTATTTAGTGTCTGGGGGGTCACAAAAGTGTACCTGTCAAGTTTCAGATCTGTAGCATGTCCAGAACCCCTAAAAAACAGCATTTTTCTTATATTTTCAGGAATACGGCTTCTCTGCGGCTGTCTTTTTCTCTTGCAGGCATTTATCGGGCATTTTTTTAGGCAGGCATGTCATTTTTTGTATTTAGTGTCTGGGGGGTCTAAAAAGTGTACCTGTCAAGTTTCAGCTCTGTAGTATGTCCACAACCCAAAAAAAACAGCATTTTTCTTATGATTTTTAGTAGAAAACTAATGCAGTGTCTTTCCAGCTGTCTTTTTTTCTTTCTGGCAAGCTGAAATATGATATGCCAAGGCAAACATGCCTATCAGTTGAGCTATGACACAGACAACACTGCACGCATGGGGAAATATGTAAAACAAAAAACAGGAAAAGGAAATTAGGTGACGGTAACAAAACATGATATTGTGATTGGCCAAATAAAAAGTCACCTCGCGATGAGGTCGCGCCAAAGTCGCGCTAAGTCGCGCCAAAGTCGCACTGGAAGCGACGCTACTTTAGTGGTAGCGGCAGTGTAAACCAGCACTAAAACATCCAGTGTGTGAATACGATCAGGTATGATGTTTTATCGGTCAAGTAGTGTAAGGGTTACGCCCGTTGCCCGCTTCACAGTGACAGACCAAACTCTGACAGACCAAACTCCCCGTTTAACAGTCAGTCAGTCCATTTGCACAACCGCAAACTCCCAATTTGCACAAGGTTGGATACCAAGCTAGCCATGTCCCGTTCCTTGTCCTCACTGACATAATTGAAGGTCTCTTCCTCCACCCAGCCACATACAACACCAAGGGTCCCCGAAAGGTGAGAACAAGCCCCCTGGGACGCCTGCTGTGGCTGGTATTCCACCTCCTCAAAGCCACCTTCCTCCTCTGACTTCTCTTCTTCAGACTCCTCTCTCTGCGTTGCCACAGGTCCAGCAATTGACAACGACAAGGCTGCTTCTGGTGGTGATGAGGACCACAACTCTTCCTCTTCATGCTCATCTACAGCCTGATCCAGTACTCTTCGCAGGGCACGCTCCAGAAAAAACGCATATGGGATGAGGTCGATGATGTTGCCTTGGGTTCGACTGACCACCAGGGTTGTCATCTCCGCAAAAGGACGCATGAGCCTACAGCCATTGTTCATGAGCATTCAGTAACGCGGCCAAAAAATACCCAGCTCCGCAGAAAGAATGAAAGAAAATGAATGTTTTTTTTTATGAAAAATTATCCTGCGGATCGCTTTTGGTCTGTACACAATGAAGCAACGACCTTATCATCTGGGGTGTGCCAACACAATCCTAGAGGTGATCGCTTCATTGTGATACGCAAGCCCCTTCACCACGACAAGGTAACGATCACGAAGGGGAATTGACACATGTATGTGCCTTTTTTTTTGTTTTTTGTTTTTTTGCAGCCACAGTGTAGCACCAGAGGCCAGAAAAATTAGGCATGTACACATGCATGAAAAAGTAGGTATTGTTGCAGCCGCTGCTGTAGCAGCGGCCTGAAAAATTGAGGTTTTAAGGCAGAAAGTGCACTAAAACATTGCTGCTTGAACCGTAGTTGGTGGCGGAGACGTCACGTAAGTCATCCGGCATGCAGAGAATGATTATATACAGCAGCGTGTGGACCATTTTTAGGCCAAGGCATCTCAGTCATCACCAGGCCTTTTTTAGTCAAATGCATCCCCCACTGTCAGTCCCTTCGGGATCCATGCCTCATTCATCTTAATAAACGTGAGGTAATCAAGACTTTTTTGACCTAGGCGACTTCTCTTCTCAGTGACAATACCTCCTGCTGCGCTGAAGGTCCTTTCTGACAGCACACTTGAAGCGGGGCAGGCCAGAAGTTCAATGGCAAACTGGGATAGCTCAGGCCACAGGTCAAGCCTGCACACCCAGTAGTCAAGGGGTTCATCGCTCCTCAGAGTGTCGATATCTGCAGTTAAGGCAAGGTAGTCTGCTACCTGTCGGTCGAGTCGTTCTCTGAGGGTGGACCCCGAAGGGCTGTGGCGATGCATAGGACTAAAAAAGCTCCGCATGTCCTCCATCAACAAGACGTCTGTAAAGCGTCCTGTCCTTGCCGGCGTGGTTGTGGTGGTAGGAGGAGGATTACTTTCACCTCTTCCCCTGTTGGATTCCCGTTGTGCTGTGACATCACCCTTATACGCTGTGTAGAGCATAGTTTTTAACTTATTTTGTAGCTGCTGCATCCTTTGCGACTGCCGGTAATTGGGTAACATGTCACAGACTTTCTGCTTATACCGGGGGTCTAGTAGCGTGGCCACCCAGTACAGGTCGTTCTCCTTCAGCCTTTTTATACGAGGGTCTCTCAACAGGCATGACAGCATGAAAGACCCCATTTGGACAAGGTTGGATGCCGAGCTACTCATGTCCAATTCCTCGTCCTCACTGATGTCATTGAAGGTGTGTTCTTCCCCCCAGCCACGTACAACACCACGGGTACCAGATAGGTGACAACGAGCACCCTGGGATGCCTGCTGTGGTTGGTGTTCCTCCTCCTCAAAGCCACATTCCTCCTCTGACTCCTCTTCCTCACACTCCTCTTCCAGTGTTGCCGCAGGTCCAGCAATCGATGGTAAGGCTGTTTCTGGTGGTGGTGATGGTGACCACAACTCTTCCTCTTCCTCTTCACGCTCATCTACGGCCTGATCCAGCACTCTTCGCAGGGCACGCTCCAGGAAAAAAACATATGGGATGATGTCGCTGATGGTGCCTTCAGTGCGACTCACTAGGTTTGTCACCTCCTCAAAAGGACGCATGAGCCTACAGGCATTGCGCATGAGCGTCCAGTAGCGTGGCAAAAAAATACCCAGCTCCGCAGAGGCTGTCCTAGCACCCCGGTCATACAAATACTCGTTGACCGCTTTTTCTTGTTGGAGCAGGCGGTCGAACATTAGCAGTGTTGAATTCCAACGTGTCGGGCTGTCGCAAATCAAGCGCCTCACTGGCATGTTGTTTCGCCGCTGAATATCTGCAAAGTGCGCCATGGCCGTGTAGGAACGCCTGAAATGGCCACACACCTTCCTGGCCTGCTTGAGGACGTCCTGTAAGCCTGGGTACTTCTGCACAAAACGTTGCACAATCAGATTCAACACATGTGCCATGCACGGCACATGTGTCAACTTGCCCAAATTCAATGCCGCCAACAAATTGCTCCCGTTGTCACACACCACTTTGCCGATCTCCAGTTGGTGCGGGGTCAGCCACTGATCCACCTGTGCATTCAGGGCGGACAGTAGTGCTGGTCCGGTGTGACTCTCTGCTTTCAGGCAAGTCAACCCCAAGACAGCGTGACACTGTCGTATCCGGCATGTGGAATAGCCCCTGGGGAGCTGGGGGGGTGCAGTTGGTGTGGAGCAAGACGCAACAGCAGAAGAGGACTCAGCCGAGGAGGTTAGCATAGAGGATGGAGTAGGAGGAGTAGAGGAGGTGGCAGCAGGCCTGCCTGCAAGTCGTGGCGGTGTCACCAACTCCTCTGCAGCAGAGCCACGCATTCCATGCTTGGCAGCCGCCAGCAGGTTTACCCAATGCGCAGTGTACGTTATATACCTGCCCTGACCGTGCTTTGCAGACCAGCTATCAGTGGTCAGATGGACCCTTGCCCCAACACTGTGTGCCAGACGTGACATGATTTCTTTTTCCACAATAGAGTACAGGTTGGGGATTGCCTTTTGTGAAAAATAATTTCGGCCGGGTACCTTCCACTGCGGTGTCCCAATAGCGACAAATTTTTTGAAGGCCTCAGACTCCACCAGCTTGTATGGTAAAAGCTGGCGGGCTAAGAGTTCCGACAAGCCAGCTGTCAGACGCCGGGCAAGGGGGTGACTCTGCGAGATTGGCTTTTTGCGCTCAAACATTTCCTTCACAGACACCTGACTGTGGGCAGGTGACGAGCAGGAACTGCTGAAGGTGAGAGGCGGAGGGGCGGGTTGTTGATAGGGGGCATGGAGGACAGCAGTGGTTGACGTGGCTGAAGATGCTGGACCAGGAGGAGGATGGTGGCTTTCAGTTTGTGTGCTGCTTTTACTCATGTGTTGATCCCATAGGCGTTTGTGATGTGAGATCATGTGCCTTCGCAAAGCAGTTGTACCTAGGTGGGTGTTGGACTTCCCACGACTCAGTTTCTTTTGGCACAGGTTACAAATGGCATCGCTGATATCAGAGGCAGACACACAAAAAAAATGCCACACTGCTGAGCTTTGCAAGGACGGCATTCTGGTGGTGGCAACAGCTTGCGTTGATTGGCGTGCTGTCTGGCTGACCCCGGGTGCCGAATCTACATGCTGTCTGACTGCGCCACTAGCTCCTTGCGATGACCTCCTCCCCCTGCTTCCAACTCGTCTCCTCCTCCTCTCTGTCTCCCCATCTGAACTTTCCCCCTCTTCTTCTGCTCTTCGAGCAGGCACCCAGGTGACATCCACAGACACATCGTCATCATCAGCCGCTTCACTTGACAACTCAGCAAAGGCAGCAGCAGCAGGTACAACATCATCATCATCACAATGTACGTCCATGTGTATAATGCTGCCTGACTGAGACATATCCCCGTTATCTACATCCTCTGGCACTAATAGTTGCGCATCACTTATTTCTTCAAACTGATGTGAAAATAACTCCTCTGACGGATCAAGTGAAGCGGCTGTGGTGCTAGTGTTGGTGGTGGTGCCGGCGGGCTGGCGAGTGGTAAATTGAGAGGTGCCCGAAGCTGAGCTGGAGGAGGATGGTGCATTAAGGTTTCCGAGCGGAAGCTGTAGACGATTGGGTGTCCTGTGTAAGCCAGTCAACTATGGCCTCAGAATTTTTTGAGTTCAGGGGCTGTGGTGGCCTCTGAACACTGGGCATTATTCTAGAGCCTAAGGAAATCACAGCACCACGACCACGACGGCCCTTGCGGGGTGGCCTGCCTCTGCCTGTCATTTTTTTTTTAATGTGTTGTTACTGTTGTACTATGAGTGCAAGCTGCTGTGCCACCTTATATATCAGTGGTGGGTGGGCAGTGGCACAGTACACTCTCTGTGGACCTGACAGCAGTCACTGGCACCCAGGCAACTGCAATTTAAAAAATATATATATTTTTTTTTACTTTGCAAGCTGCTGTGCCACCTTATATATCAGTGGTGGGTGGGCAGTGGCACAGTACACTCTCTGTGGACCTGACAGCAGTCACTGGCACCCAGACAACTGCAATTTAAAAAATATATATATATTTTTTTACTTTGCAAGCTGCTGTGCCACCTTATATATCAGTGGTGGGTGGGCAGTGGCACAGTACACTCTCTGTGGACCTGACAGCAGTCACTGGCACCCAGGCAACTGCAATTTAAAAAAATATATATATATTTTTTACTTTGCAAGCTGCTGTGCCACCTTATATATCAGTGGTGGGTGGGTGGGCAGTGGCACAGTACACTCTCTGTGGACCTGACAGCAGTCACTGGCACCCAGGCAACTGCAATTTAAAAAAATATATATATTTTTTTTACTTTGCAAGCTGCTGTGCCACCTTATATATCAGTGGTGGGTGGGCAGTGGCACAGTACACTCTCTGTGGACCTGACAGCAGTCACTGGCACCCAGGCAACTGCAATTTAAAAAAATATATATTTTTTTTTTACTTTGCAAGCTGCTGTGCCACCTTATATATCAGTGGTGGGTGGGCACACAGTGGCACTGCAGTGGGCACAGTACACTCTGTGGACCTGACAGTCACTGGCAGCCCAGGCAACTGCAATAATAAAAAATATTTTTTTTTTCAATTTATTGCAACAAGATGCTGTGCCAACGTATATATATCAGTGGTGGGCAGTGCACTGCAGTGGGTACAGTGCACTCTGTGGACCTGACACAGCACTCACTGCAATTATGACAGAGAAAAAAAAAATATTTTTTAAAATGCCAGGTACTGTGCCTGTGCCACCCGAAATGAGTGTGGTGTGCACACAGTACAGTCTGTGGTAGGTCTGTGGCCTCTCACACACAGCGGGCAGGCAACTGCAGTGTACAATAGATATATATATATATATATATATATAAAGAAAAAAATCTATTACCTTACCAGCCCTTGAAAGGGCTTTTGGGGACACTATATATATATATATATGTATATATATAAAAATAAAAAAATCCTCAATTACCAGCCCTTAAAAGGGCTTTTGGGGACACTAGATAGATATAGATATATATATATATGAAGAAACAACTCAATTACCAGCCCTTAAAAGGGCTTTTGGGGACGCTAGGTATATATATATATATATATATAAAAAAAAAAAAAACCACAAATACCAGCCCTTAGAAGGGCTTTTTGGGGTGCTGATATTACAGCAGTAGTGGACCAAGAACACTGCAAGACCAGGAACACTGACTAACTGTCCCTAGCTTAACAGCAGCAGCAGCAGCAGCAGCTCTCTCCCTATTCTCACTACACACACTGCTTCAGAATGATCTAAGATGGATGCTGCCCTTGCTTATTTATAGGAGGTGGGAGGGTGTGGGAGGGAGGTACGCTGATTGGCTGGAAATGTGTCTGCTGACTGTAAAGTTCAGGGTCAAAGTTTGCCTCAATGATGTCTTATGGGGGGCGGACCGAACATCGCATATGTTCGCCGGCAGCGGCGAACGCGAACATGCTAAGTTCGCCGGGAACTGTTCGCCGGCGAACAGTTCTATACATCTCTAATTGCTAGCTCTCCTGTCTACTACTATCTATCCTTGCACTGGGTTAGTCTATCCTGTATTTGTCATCTGCTGTCCTCACCACCTGTTAGCATACTCGATACTAACCTATCTGCATTCCTAAATACCATCTTGAACTCTCCTATACAAAACCTATCAAGTGATTACCATCCTTGTCACTGTTCACACCTGTCCCTTCAGCACATCACCTTCATACTATCATATACATCCTATCACTCCAGGAACATCTCATTGAGTGTGTATATATCTGTATGTTGAAGCTGACAGGCCCACTGTGATGAGTCCTGGAGAGTTGGATCTGGTATTCAACACATCTCTACATGACTACTGAGTGGAGATTTTGCAGCTGCAAATCCAGCCTATAATAAAAACGCAGGAGCGTTACAGATTGAACGAACCTTAAAAATGGATTCAGCAGAATTACCCACTCAAGTGACACAATTAACACAACAAGTAAAAGCGTTAATACTTGCTCTGACTGACGTACAAGAAAAGAATCAGACTCTGACACAGCAGGTAACCCAGCTCTCACGGCTTACTGCTGTTCAGCCTCCTGAACCTAAAATAAACCCTCCTCTAGTGTTTACAGGTGATCGGAAAAAAATTTGTGAATTCAAAAACGCATGTCAATTGCTTTTTTTGTTAAAACCTCGTACATACCCCACTGATCAAATAAAAGTCTGTACCGTTATTTCATACTTGACGGGTGATCCACGGGCCTGGGCAGACTCTCTCTTTGAGAATAATGATCAGATTCTCAACACCTATTCCTTATTCCTAGCAGAACTCGCTAGTTTATACGATGACCCCAATAGGCAGAGTACTGCTGATATTCAGTTGAGGGCCTTAAAACAAGGAAGGAGACCTGTAGAAGACTTTGTATCTGAGTTCAAAAGATGGACCCTTGATTCAGGGTGGAATGACACATCTTTGCGAACTCAATTCAGACTCGGGTTATCGGAAGCTGTTAAAGACAAGCTCGCCCGAGCGGATTTACCTGGCACCTTGGAGGCCTTGATACAACTTAGTATCAACATCGACAGACGACTGTGAGAAAGAAGGGCTGAAAAGATGGGAATGCCATTGTCTAGTCCTTCTCAGATTTCGGCCGTTGACCCTACTCCCATGGATGTAGGAACCATACGCCCACCTTTAACGACTACTGAACGAGCTAGAAGAACATCCAGAAATCTCTGCATGTACTGCGCATCCTCGGATCATTTGATAAGCACCTCTCCCCTTGTCCGCAAAAAAGAGGGTGAGTGTTCACATGTCTTGCTGGGAGGATTAACGACTTCCTTTTCTAACCCCTATCTTTTTGTTCATTTAATATTACAGTGGGACCAAACTAGGATCACCACCAAGGCTATGGTCGACACTGGATCTTGTGGAAACTATATTGATACACGCTTTGTTACCTTAAATAAAATACCTATTATTTCAAAATCTAAGCCTGTTTCTGTTAGTTTCATTAATGGTATTCCACTGTCTTCTGGTCCAATCACCAACCAGACACAGGCACTCCTTGCCACTACCAACGAATCACATGTGGAGACCATCACCTTTGACATACTATCCTCACCCCATTTTCCTATTATTTTGGGACTTCCCTGGTTACACACACACCAACCAATCATAGATTGGAAAAAACGGACTTTGGTTTTCCCTTCTCACTATTGTGAGATTACGTGTAACCTCCCATCTTATGGGAAGATTCTGTCTGTGGTGTCAGATGAAATTGCACCACTATGCTATCAGGATCTGTCCGAAGTGTTCCTTGAGAAAAATGCTCAAGTGTTGCCTCCCCATAGGGATTACGATTGCACTATCGATCTACTCCCTAACAGCAAATTGCCTTTCGGTCATGTTTATCCCCTTTCACAGGATGAACTTTCTCATCTCAAGGAATACTTGGATGAGAATTTGACAAAAGGGTTCATTAGACCCTCTACTTCTTCCACTGCTGCAGGACTTTTCTTTGTCCGCAATAAGGATTCCAGTCTCAGGCCTATTATCGATTATAGGCAATTAAACACGATTACGATAAAGGATCGCTATCCTTTGCCGCTCATCCCTGAACTTATTGAACAGGTGCGTGGGGCTACTTATTTCACCAAATTAGACCTGAAAGGGGCATACAACCTAATCCGAATCCGTGACGGGGATGAGTGGAAAACAGCATTCAGAACCAGATACGGACTATTCGAATACCTTGTGATGCCATTCGGGCTATGTAATGCTCCCGCAGCTTTCCAAAGATTCATAAACGACATCTTTAGAGACTTACTTGATGTCTGTGTTGTAGTATACCTAGACGATATACTTATTTATTCTCGATCTATACCTGAACACATAAAACATGTAAGACTTGTGTTGTCCAGACTGCTCTCTCACAGACTATATGTGAAATTAAAAAAATGTCTATTTCATAAAGAAGAAATATTATTTCTAGGATACTTCATATCCAAAACTGGAATTAAGATGGATATGAGTAAGATATCCTGTATTCTAGACTGGCCTATACCAACAACTCGTAAGGCCCTACAGCGATTCCTTGGATTCTCGAACTTCTATAGGAAGTTCATCAAGAACTTTTCCGCTATTGTGAGACCTCTCACACAACTGACAAGTATAAAAAAACCATTCAAATGGTCAGAAGAAGCAAATCAAGCTTTCTGCTTGTTGAAATCAAGCTTTACTTCTGCTCCCATACTACGCCATCCAGACCCATCCCTCCAATATATTTTAGAGGTAGATGCGTCAAATATGGCAGTAGGAGCAGTTCTCTCCCAACGACCAACAAACACTTCATCGCTCCACCCAGTTGCTTTCTTTTCAAAATCACTAAGCAGCCCAGAGGTGAATTACCCAGTGGGTGAAAAGGAGTTGCTTGCCATAAAACTGGCACTGGAGAATTGGCGACATCTGCTCGAAGGTACCCAGTTACCAATACTCATATATACAGATCATAAAAACCTTCAATACCTCCAGACTAACAAGACTCTCTCTCACCGGCAGGTACGATGGTCATTATTCTTTTTAAGATTTAATTTCCTAGTGACCTACACGCCTGCAGACAAAAATAAAAAAGCAGATGCGCTATCACGATTAACCGAAGATAACTGCGCTGAAATCCCTTCCATTCCCATAATACCCTATGAACGCATTATTGGTGTTGTCCGTTCCTTGAAGGAAGAGATTTTGCACAGTATAAGAATGGATTCACCTCCACCACAACTAAGTACTGATGCAGAAGGCTTCCTGTATTACAATGACAAACTCTACATACCCCCTACTATGCGCACCAAGATCTTGGAGTTATCGCATGATGTGCCCATGGCAGGACATATGGGTATAACGAAAACCTTTAATTTGCTCACCAGGCAGTTTTGGTGGCCTGATATGAAGACGTCTGTACAAAAATTTGTTTCTTCATGTGACATCTGTGCAAGGTCCAAAATTGACACTACAAAACCATCTGGACTACTTTGTAGTCTACCAATACCCCAGGTTCCATGGGAAGTTGTGTCCTTAGATTTCATAGTAGAACTACCACCCTCTAAAGGATTTAATACCATCCTAGTGTCAGTGGACCACTTGACAAAGATGGCACATTTCATTGCTATCCGTAGACTACCTTCATCTAAACAAACAGCGGAACTACTGATGAAACATGTGTTTAAGTTGCATGGAATTCCAAAAACTCTTTTGTCCGACCGTGGTTCACAATTCATCTCTAAATTTTGGCAAGCACTTTGTCAAATTTTACGCATTGAGCGAAAGCTCACTTCTCCCTACCATCCTCAGACCAACAGACAGACTGAAAGAGTCAACCAGTGCATTGAGCAATATCTACGTTGCTACACATCATACTTGCAGGATGATTGGGTGGATCTCCTTCCTCTAGCAGAATTTGCTTACAACAACGCAACCCACAGTACTACGAAGCAAAGTCCGTTCTACTTGAACTATGGGTTTCATCCCACTCTTCTTCCACCACGCATCCTGCCATCGAGTAACCCAGTAGCCTCGGATTACCTTACCCAAATAAAAGACTCTTTGGGTTTACTCAATACCACTATATCACACGCTCACAGTCAACAAAAAAAGTACTACGACCTTCGTAGAAGACCTTCTCCTCAGTATGCTATTGGGGACCTTGTTTGGCTATCGACAAAGAACTTAAGATTAAAAATCCCTAGCAAGAAGCTTGGACCTTTATTTTTGGGACCCTTCCCAATTAAAAAACTTATCGGAAAAGCTGCAGTACAGCTCACCCTACCAGCAGATCTCAAGATCCATCCCATCTTCCATGTGTCGCTACTGAAGCCCCATGTTCCTAACCAAGGAATAAGGCCTACCATCTTGCCTCCACCTCCAAAACAAGTTGAAGGCGGAGAAGAGTATGAGATCAAGGAAATTTTGGATTCTCGCATCCATAGAGGAAGACTCCAGTATCTCATAAGATGGAAGAACTATGGACCCCAAGACGACACCTGGCTAGATACCTCTGATATTCATGCGCCTAGACTTATACGGAACTTTCACTCGAAACACCCAGAGAAACCTGTCCTATAGGCCTTCCAGAGCCTGCCTTAAGGGGGGGGGGGGTACTGTAAGATTCTGGTACCTCCGGTACCCTTAATCACCACTTTCTCTGTAATGCGTCCCACCTTTCTCTTCAGGTGGTACGCATATACCTTTAAGAACGATGATGTCACTGCTGAGCGCCGCAGAGCGGCTATTTCAACCGCCGGCGGTCTCACTCACATTGTTCGTTCAACCTGCCTTGTTATCCACATGCTCTCAAGCCTGTCTCTCGATCGGAACCTCCAGCTATTCCCTTTACCTGGAGCAGACCGGAACCTCGCTACTGATCCCTGTATCTCACTACCGGATCATTCCTTATCTACTGGACCTCTCTAAACTACTAACATTACAAGTGATAAGTACCCCGCAGGGGAACCCTCCATAACCTTATTGCACTATCTACCTATGCACATTAAGGACTGTTACTACCTATCCATACTATCCTATCATCTGCACTGTTACATAGATTGCTAGCTCTTGAGCCTACTACCATCTATCATCTGCACTGCTGCATAGATTGCTAGCTCTCCTGTCTACTACTATCTATCCTTGCACTGGGTTAGTCTATCCTGTTTTTTGTCATCTGCTGTCCTCACCACCTGTTAGCATACTCGATACTAACCTATCTGCATTCCTAAATACCATCTTGAACTCTCCTATACAAAACCTATCAAGTGATTACCATCCTTGTCACTGTTCACACCTGTCCCTTCAGCACATCACCTTCATACTGTAACGCTCCTGCGTTTCATGTATGGTGTGGATTTTCAGCTGCAGAAATATTCCACTTCAGTAGTCATGTAAGCGAGATGCTGAGATACCATTCCCAACCTCAATGACTCATCATGTGTGGAAGGTCTTAATTCAGCTAGTAAATACACACACTCAACAAGCTGGTTCCTAGAGTGACTTTATGTATGTAGTAACACAGTGATGAAGATTTAAGAGACAGGTTGAGTGGAGGTGGTAGGTGACAGACACTTGAAGGTAAGACAGTAGCAGATGGATGCAGGTAGGTTTAGCAATCATGTATGGTAGCAGATGACAGAGTAGCAGGTGGACATACAAGAGAGATCAACCCAGTGCAGGAATAAGTAGCAGTAGTCTTAAGAGCTAGCAATCTAGATATGCAGATGTGATAAATAGTCTTTACTATGCAGAGCTAGATAGTGTAAGCTTAGTATAAGTTTATAGAGGGTTCCCCTGCGGGGTACTTAGCACTAATAGCAATACAGCCGAAGGTTGGTTCAGAAGGAGCGGATGATCCGGAAGCGGGATGCAGGGATCAGCGCAGCGGGGTTCCGTCAGCGAGGTATGCTTGCAAGCACGAAAGCTTCAAGCCAAGTTAGCATCCAGGTAAGGGTGTTTGAACGAACACATGTGAGTGAGAACCGGCGATTTAAATAGCCATCTAGTCCGGCGCTGAGTGATGACAGCATCAGTCTTAAAGGGAAACACACCTATATGTGTTTCTTCTATCTAGGTAGATGGAAATCACCCGGAAATAATGTGATAGGAGGCACTGAGAGTGCCAGAACCTTACAGTACCCCCCCCGTAAGGCCGGCTCCTGAAGGCCTCTAAGGCTGGTTGTCGATATAAGAATCGGAAAAGACTGGTTGCCGATACGAGAATCGGATAATACTGGTTGCCGATACGAGAATCGGATCAGACTGGTTGCCGATGCGAGAATCGGATGAGACTGGTTGCCGATGCGAGAATCTGAAAATACTGGTTGCCGATACGAGAATCAGATGAGACTGGTTGCCGATGCGAGAAATGGGTGAGACTGGTTGCCGATGCGAGAATCGGATGAGACTGGTTTCCGATATGAAAATCGGAAAAAAAAAATGGTTGCCGATACGAGAATCGGATAAGACTGGTTGCCGATACGAGAATCGGATAAGACGGGTTGCCGATACGAGAATCGGATCAGGTTGGTAACCGATCTGAGAATCGGATCACTTGTTGCCGATATGAAAATCGGATCAGGTTGGTAACCGATGTGAGAATCGGATCACTTGTTGCCGATATGAAAATCGGATCACTTGTTGCCGATATGAAAATCGGATCAGGTTGGTAACCGATGTGAGAATCGGATCACTTGTTGCCGATATGAGAATCGGATCAGGTTGGTAACGGATGTGAGAATCGGATCACTTGTTGCCGATATGAGAATCGGATCAGGTTGGTAACCGATCTGAGAATCGGATCACTTGTTGCCGATATGAAAATCGGATCAGGTTGGTAACCGATCTGAGAATCGGATCCCTTGTTGCCGATATGAAAATCGGATCACTTGTTGTTAGGGTGTCTGCTACATGAACCCCTCACTAGAATCGGACGCATAACCATCCGAAGTAATCCTAGTAGTCCTAGCAACCAATGCTTCTTCAAACATCCTCAGATCCTTCCTACATACCACCGTGCCATTAGAAGCGCGTACGCAGTCAGGTGCAAGAATCTCAATGTTTTCATTGGAAGCTAAAAATGTGCTTGCAAAAATAGGAGTATCTATACCAACATCTGCCAATTTCTGGGTGTCCTTTTCTGATATAGAACGGGGACAGGGCTGGCAACAGCCTTGGTAATTTCCAGGCTGTTTTTCAGGGAAGACCCTTCGGATTCGCCTGGCCTCCATTGGGAGAGCCTTAGGCCTATGGGGTCTGATTGGGCAGAATGTAATGAAATGTCCTCCTTCACCACAATAAAAACAAAGGCCACAGATTCTCCTGTGATCTCTTTTTTCTTGTAAGGACAACTTAGTATGTACGGCACCAATCTCCATAGGCTCTTCATCCATCTCTGTAGGATCAGGGTTCAAATGGGATGTGTCAGAGTGACAAGGCTGACTGTTTAAGGCAGGCTTGGACCATGACCAGGCAGGATCACCATATTTATTTGGTTTCCTATTTTCCCTAGGTAGCCGGGGTCTGTGGTTACCTGGAGCAGGTTTAGGAGTGGGGTCAACGGCTGAAATCAGAGAAGAACTGGATAATGGCATTCCCATTTTTTCAGACTTCCTTTCTCGTAGTCTTCTATCTATGGTGATACTGAGTTGTATCAATGCATCCAGGGTTTTTGGCAGATCCGCTTGGGCCAGCTCGTCTTTAACGGCCTCTGATAGGCCAAGCCTAAATTGGGTTTTCAGAGATGCATCATTCCATTCTGAATCAAGGGTCCATCTCTTGAATTCTGCGACAAAGTCTTCCACAGGTCTCCCACCTTGGTTCAAGGATCTTAATTGAAAATCGGCAGTACTCTGCCTATTGGGATCATCATATAGGCTAGTAAGTTCTGCTAGAAACAAGGCATAGGAGCTGAGAAGCTGGTCGTTTTTCTCAAAAAGAGAGTCTGCCCAGGCCCGAGGATCGCCTGTTAGGTAAGAAATAATAGTACAAACCTTAATATGATCAGTAAGGTAGGTACGGGGTCTTAACAAGAAAAGTAACTCACATGCGTTTTTAAATTCGCGAAATTTTTTGCGATCGCCTGTAAATACCAAAGGAGGATTTATTTTGGGTTCAGGGGACTGAGCAGAGGTAAGTTGTGTCAGTCTAATTACCTGCTGCGACAGAGCCTGATTGTCTTCTTTTAATTCAGCAAGTGCGTGTATTAACGCCGTTACTTGCTGTTTTAATTGTGTCACCTGAGTGGTTATTTCTGCTGAATCCATTTGTGGGTTCGTTCAATCTGTAACACTCCTGCGTTTCATGTATGGTGTGGATTTTCAGCTGCAGAAATATTCCACTTCAGTAGTCATGTAAGAGAGATGCTGAGATACCATTCCCAACCTCAATGACTCATCATGTGTGGAAGGTCTTAATTCAGCTAGTAAATACACACACTCAACAAGCTGGTTCCTAGAGTGACTTTATGTATGTAGTAACACAGTGATGAAGATTTAAGAGACAGGTTGAGTGGAGGTGGTAGGTGACAGACACTTGAAGGTAAGACAGTAGCAGATGGATGCAGGTAGGTTTAGCAATCATGTATGGTAGCAGATGACAGAGTAGCAGGTGGACATACAAGAGAGATCAACCCAGTGCAGGAATAAGTAGCAGTAGTCTTAAGAGCTAGCAATCTAGATATGCAGATGTGATAAATAGTCTTTACTATGCAGAGCTAGATAGTGTAAGCTTAGTATAAGTTTATAGAGGGTTCCCCTGCGGGGTACTTAGCACTAATAGCAATACAGCCGAAGGTTGGTTCAGAAGGAGCGGATGATCCGGAAGCGGGATGCAGGGATCAGCGCAGCGGGGTTCCGTCAGCGAGGTATGCTTGCAAGCACGAAAGCTTCAAGCCAAGTTAGCATCCAGGTAAGGGTGTTTGAACGAACACATGTGAGTGAGAACCGGCGATTTAAATAGCCATCTAGTCCGGCGCTGAGTGATGACAGCATCAGTCTTAAAGGGAAACACACCTATATGTGTTTCCTCTATCTAGGTAGATGGAAATCACCCGGAAGTAATGTGATAGGAGGCACTGAGAGTGCCAGAACCTTACACATACTATCATATACATCCTATCACTCCAGGAACATCTCATTGAGTGTGTATATATCTGTATGTTGAAGCTGACAGGCCCACGGTGATGAGTCCTGGAGAGTTGGATCTGGTATTCAACACATCTCTACATGACTACTGAGTGGAGATTTTGCAGCTGCAAATCCAGCCTATAATAAAAACGCAGGAGCGTTACACTTAGACAATGAGAAACAAAATTCTCTGGTCTGATGAAACAAAGATTGAACTCTTTGGTCTGAATGACAAGCGTCATGTCTGGAGGAAACCAGGCACCGCTCATCACCTGGCCAATACTATCCCTACAGTGAAACATGGTGGTGGCAGCATCATGCTGTCAGGATGTTTTTCGGGGGCAGGAACTGGGAGACTAGTCAGGATTGAGGGAAAGATAAATGCGGCAATGTACAGACCTTGATGAAAACCTGTTCTAGAGTGCTCTGGACTTCAGAAGGTTCATCTTCCAACAGGACAATGACCCTAAGCTCAGAGTCAAGATAACAAAGTAGTGGCTAGGGGACAACTCTGTGAATGTCCTTGAGTGGCCCATCCAAAGCCCAGACTTGAACCGGATTAAACATCTCTGGAGAGATCTAAAAATGGCTGTGCACCGACGCTCCCCATCCAACCTGATGGAGCTTGAGAAGGGGAAAACTGCCTAAAAATGTCTACCAAGCTTGAAGCATCATACTCAAAAACACTTGAGGCTGTAATTGTTGCCAAATGTGCTTCAACAAAGTATTGAGCAAAGTCTGTAAATACATATATACATGTGATTTTTTTTGTTTTGTTTTTTTATTTTGAATAAATTAGATTTATTTCAAACAAACTTCTTTCATGTTGCCATTATGGGGTATTGTTTGTAGAATTTTGAGGAAAACAATTTAATCCATTTTGAAACAAGGCTGCAACATAACAAAATGTGGAAAAAGTGAAGCGCTGTGAATACTTTTCGGATGCACTGTATGTGTATATTACAGAGAAAATTAGAAAAAAAACAATACTGTGTTGTTAACCACTTGCCGACCGCCGCAAGTACATATACTGCGGCGGTCAGCCCCGGCCAGGCAAAGTGACGTACCGGTACGTCACTAGCCTGTCACCGGCTTGTGAGCCAATAGCGGGCGAGCAGGCACGCGCCCGCCCCGGCTCGTTCCCTAAGAAGTCAGTGCGTGTGACCGGCGGACCCGATGTCCGGCCAGGAAGGGAGAAAGGCAGGCGGCTAATGTAAACAAGCCGCCTGTCATTCTCCCATGTGTAAAAATGGAGATCAGACGGTTCTACTATGTAGGACCATTGATCTCTGTTTTTACACTAGTAGCCATGTCCAATCACAGTTAGAAACACGCCCCTAGGACACACTTAGCCCCTCCCTCTCCAATACAGTTAACCCCTTCCCTGCCAGTGTCATTTTTACAGTAACAGTGCATATGTATAGCACTGATTACTGCAGTAATGTCACAATGTCCCAAAGGTGTCAAAAATGTCAGTCAAGGGTCTGATCTGTCCGCCGCAATGTCGCAGTCCCGCAAAAAAAAAGTTGCAGATCGCCGCCATTACTTGTTAAAAAAAAAACACCAAAAATGACAAAAATCTTTGCCTTTGTTAGTAAACGCGATAACTTTTTGCGATTTTTTTACATAACATATGAAGCATAAAACAAATTGGCCGAAAATGTTAAAAAATTTTGATTTTTACATTTTTTTTGGGGAATTTTTTTTGTTTATAGCGCATGATCAAAAAATTGCACAGGGGATCAAATACCACCAAAAGAAAGCTCTGTTTGTGGGGAAAAAAAAGACGTCAAATTCGTTTAGGTGCAGCGTTGCACGACCGCGCAATTGTCCGTTAAAGTCACGCAGTAAGAAAAATCGCAAAAAAAACCCTGGTTAGGAAGGGGGGTAAAATCTTCCGGGGCTTAAGTGGTTAAAGTGGACCTTCACCCAAACTACCCCTCTTATTGCCCTGCCTCCCCCTCTTTTCTCTCTCACAATTGGCTCATTATAATCCCCTAGTGCACTCTTGCGGAGAAAAGATGTTGGGTCCGTATCAGTATTTTTTTGTAAATCCTTTATTTAACCATAAGTTACATTATACTGTACACAACAAAACAAGATTATTGCAAAATACAATTGTGTAGTTATACTGGTAACATACACTATGTCAAAGCTATATAGGCAACTCAACAAAATGCAGCATGCACAAAACAACAAGTTCTAAGTTGGGCTGGTAGGAACGTATCAGAAAAAGCGCAGTGAAATACATCTCCTGGATTCCCAACATACAGTATATAGGATAGCTGAAACTCAATAATGCCGCCTTGTGGGAGGGAACCCCTTGTGGCCAGTATAACCAAATAAGAGCGTAAGGTCTAAACAACATAATCCAGTACACAAAAAACAGTAAAAAAAAAAAAGTTTCCGAGCTGAATGGAAAGGTATATAAAGGGGGAAAACTGAAGAAGGAAGGGGAAGGGAAAGAAGGGGGAAAAAATGGAAAAAAGAAACACAGCATAAAGAGACAAGGGCACAAGCCCAAAGCAGGATGAGAGAGGACATTAAGAACCAGAAAAGCAGGGGGGCATGGTTAGGCACCGGACCAAAGTGGCCGCTTAATAGAGTTGCCAACCTTAGGTTTTTTTTTTTTCTTGCCCTCCCCCTTTTAGTGCACGGGTCTCTCAACGTTTTGAGTAGGGATGATCGAACGGTTCGGGTCGACCATCGGTTCGGCCCGAACATTGGGTGTTCGAGGTTCGGCCGAATTTAGAACTTTTTGCCCAAAAAGTTCGGAATTCGGCAACCAGAACCGCCCAAAATGCAATGCTTCAGGAAATGGGCTTTAAAAGCCCGTGATTGGACCAGAACCATTAGCAAAAGCCAATTGAGGGGGCAGGAGAATGCTAGGAATGTGATTGGAGTGACTAGGGGGTCCCTAGACCAATCATTAGTGAATACGCCCCCCAGTATATAAGATCGCCCCCGCCATATTCCTAGCATTGTTATACTGGACATGGAAGAGAGTGGAAGCAGTTCTGTTAATTTTACTTTAAAAGTGTCATTTAGCTATTTTTAGTGTGAGGAAAGGGATATCTAGTGTAGTTAGAGTGCTCCTTTACACTTAAGTTAGCTTCAAAAATTTATTTTCTGTAGGGAAAGTATGAAGTGTCAGGGGACCGTAGTGTAGTGTAGGGTTAACTGGCAGTGACTGCTATGGCAGGGTGACAAAACCCTTCCATAGCAGGGTGACCGCTATAGAGAAATGATCATTTCTCTGAATTGCTTCGGCACACCCATATGGCTTCTCACCAGCCAAGCATTTTTTATGCTGCAGGGGCTGCCACTGCCAGTGCTTTTTTGAGGACATGTTTGATGTCAGACATGACATCTGAACATGTGTATAGGGGGTATATATAGACATATATGTCTGAATATATACCCCTAGACATATATAGGTGTGATAGTAGCAGAAATAAATGCTTGCGCTAATGAAATCATTTACAGTAATATATTTCTGCTACTATCACACCTATATATGTCTAGGGGTATATATTCAGACATATAACAAAGAACCCAAAAAAATGCCTGCTTTGAAACCGGCAAGGTGTGAAAACCGAGGAGAGAAGCTAACCCCCTGAGCTGAAAGTTTTCTAATACATACAATCCTTTTTTTTTCTGGTTCTGGACATGCTACAGAGCTGAAACTTCACAGGTACACCTTTTAGACCCCCCAGATACAAAATCACACATTTTTGATAAAAAAGCCAATTATTGAAAAAAAAAAAAAAGAGATTTTTTGAATTTCAGATGTGGGGGGTCTAAAAAGTGTACATGTGAAGTTTCAGCTCTGTAGCATGTCCAGAACCATAAAAAAAAGATTGTTTGTATTAGAAAACTTTCAGACAGGGGGTTGGCTTCGCTGCTGTAACACCTTGCCGGTTTAATAGAAGGCATTTTTTTGGGTTCTTTGCAGTCAGGAAAAACATCTGAACTTGTGTATAGTGGTACTGTGCACAAGTTCTGATGTTTTGCCTGCCTCCAAAAACCCCCCAAAAATGCCAGCAAAAACACACCTGGGCATTTTTTTTTTTTGACGCTAGCGTTTTTTTTTGGCATTTTTGGGGGTTCTTTTGAGGCAGGCAAAATATCTGAACTTGTGTATAGTGGTGTATATACACACATCCATATATTTATATACACACCTAGACATATATAGGTGTGATAGTAGCAGAAATATATTACTGTAAATGATTTCATTAGCGCAAGCATATATTTCTGCTACTATCACACCTATATATGTCTAGGTGTGTATATAAATATATGGATATGTGTATATATACCCCCTATACACATGTTCAGATGTTTTGCCTGCCTCAAAAGAACCCAAAAAAATGCCAAAAAAACGCTAGCGTCAAAAAAAAAATGCCCAGGTGTGTTTTTGCTGGCATTTTTTGGGGGTTTTTGGAGGCAGGCAAAACATCAGAACTTGTGCACAGTACCACTATACACAAGTTCAGATGTTTTTCCTGACAATTTTTAAGAACTTTTTTTGTGTGATTAATAGTTAATGTGGCATGACCCAGAACCCAAAGTCAAAATCAAAAAATCTCTTTTTTTTTTTTAATTTTTCAATAATTGGCTTTTTTATCAAAAATTACAATTTTTAAGAACTTTTTTATGTGAGATTTTGTGTCTGGGGGGTCTAAAAGATGTACCTGGGAAGTTTCAGCTCTGTAGCATGTCCAGAACCAGAAAAAAAGATCATATAGGTGTTAAAGGAGGGTCCCACATCCCTGTTCTACTGAAAAATTATCTTTTTTTTTCATGGTTCTGGACATGCTACAGAGCTGAAACTTCACATGCACACATTTTAGACCCCCCAGATACTAAATCCAAAGTCAAAATCAAAAAATCTCTCTCTCTCTTTTTTTTTTTTTTTTTCAATAATTGACTTTTTTATCAAAAATGACAATTTTTAAGAACTTTTTTTGTGTGATTAATAGTTAATGTGGCATGACCCAGAACCCTAGGCACCTTTTAGAGGCATTTATTGGGTTTTAGGGCTTAAAAATTGTGTTTTTTGATTGCCGAAGTTCGGGTCCCATTGATTTCAATGGGGTTCTGAAATCCGGGCCGAACTTTCGGGAAGTTCGGATGTTCTGGCCGAACCGAACTTTTCAAAAGTTCGATCATCCTTAGTTTTGAGACCGTTTGCCTTACTCGCACTCCACCACAGCAGTATCCCGTGGTTACTGCTGACCCTTCATACAGCTTGCATTTTCCACCTCCACCTAGTGCATAGACAGGTTTGGTGGACCTGCCTGGTTAGTGGGGACTTCTTCTTTTCCTTTTTCTATCTTCTCTCGTTTCTCCCCCTGTTCTTAGTGTCCCTTGTCTGGTCCGCTTCGTGCCCCCCTTTCCTAGTGTCTCCCTCCTCTCCCCCCTTTTTTTTTTATACCTTCTCCTACACCCCCCCCCCCGGCATATCCAGAATCGCCCATTCGTCGCAGGGGTCCCCCCTCAGGCTCCTCTCTATCAATGTGCAAGGGCTCAATATTCCAGAGAAGCGTTCCCAACTACTTGCTGAAGCCCAAAGAATTTGGGCTCATATATTGCTGATACAGGAGACTCATTTCCGGGAGGGTGACATCCCCTCGTTGTCAAATAGGAGATATTCTGTGTGTTTTCATGCTCCCACGAAGGGCCCTAAGACCAAAGGGGTTTCTCTCCTTTTTTCCCGTCAGGTCGACTTTCAAGTAAAGGGAACCTTGAACTCCCGTCCGATCACCATCGCCAACATTTATGCCCCCAACCAAAAACAGGTACCATTTTTCAGATCAGTTAGCCAAGAGCTGCTTGACTTCGCTTCTGGGCTGCTGATCTTTGGGGGGGATTTCAATATCCCCTTGCAACCTCTCCTGGACTCTTCCACCGGCTCTTCCACCCTTCCATACCAAGCCCTGCGCCAAATTGCTGGCCAGTTACAGGCCATGCAACTCCATGATTCTTGGAGATTGTTGCATCCCGAGATGAGAGATTACACGTTCTTTTCCGCGCCACATGGCAAATTTTCCAGAATTGATTACTTTTTCCTTTCACAGACGGACATACCGATGCTGACCTCGGCCACTATTGAACCTCAGGTTCTGTCAGATCACAACCCCATTACGATGACCATCACATTCCCACTTTTGGATGCCAGATGCAAATCCTGGCGTATGAATTCATCTTTACTGAAAGACCAGGGAGTGACAGCAAAACTTTGCGACGCATTATCTTCTTATTTTTTGGAAAACGACACGCCGGACTCCAGCTCCCTAGGGCAGTGGGAGGCACACAAGTGCGTTCTCCGGGGGGAGTTCTTGTCCCTTTCGGCCTCTCTCAAGAGAGCCAGTCAGGCAACATTAGCAGGTCTATTTGGACGGCTCGGTGATCTTGAGAGGGAGCACAAATGCTCTCGTTCTGCCAACACTCTTGCGGAGCTCACGGAGGTTCGCCGTGAGATCAGAGAGATCCTTGCAGCACAGAGCCACCGAAGACTAACCCCGGGGTGTAGGATATTCTACGAGCAGGGAAACAAATGTGGTTGACTTCTGGCCAGGGCAGTCCAGGCCCAGAGGAAGTCCACAAACATATACTTCATAAGGGATGATGGGGTCACAAAGCATTGTTCGAACAAGGATATAGCGAAGCAATTTGAATCCTTTTACCATTGTCTTTATAACTTACAACCGACGTCCCAATCCATGCCTTCATCGTCCCATCGTCGGGAGGCTCTGCGGACTTTCCTGGAGACCCACGGCCTCCCGCCTCTTCCGTCCTCAGTGGTGTACTCCCTGGAGCTACCTCTGTCTGGGGAGGAATTCGATAGAGCAGTCAAGGAGATGAAGCCCCGGCCCAGACGGTTTTTCCTTGCAATATTATCGTACTTTTCGGAGATTCTTAGACCCCACTTTGTGAAAGCTTTCGGGTCCCTGGCAGAGGCCCCCCACCACTCTTCTTCTCTTCTGGAGGCTCACATTACGGTGTTGCCCAAGGAGGGGAAAGATGCTACTAAGGTGGGGAGCTACCGTCCCATTTCTCTTCTGAACGTGGACGTCAAGCTCTATGCCAAGATACTGGCTAACCGCCTCCTCCCTTAGCTGCCCTCGCTGGTCTCATTGGACCAGGTGGGATTCGTCCCGGGGAGGGAGGCTAGGGACAACACCACAAGGGCATTGAACATCCACCATTGGCTTACCTCACATGGTGTCCTTGGTTTCTTCCTGTCATTGGATGCTGAGAAGGCGTTCGACAGAGTGGCCTGGGACTATTTGATGACAACCCTGGAGGCCTTGGGCCTGCAGAGTCGAATGCTTTCTAGCATTCGGGCTCTATACACCAACCAGATGGCCAGTGTACGCATCAACGGCCACCTGTCGGACGCCTTCAGTCTGGCCAATGGCACTAGACAGGGGTGCCCTTTGTCCCCGATATTGTTCATCCTCTCGCTGGAACCCTTCCTCAACATGATCCGTTCTAACCCGGACATCCAGGGGATCAGTATCACAGGCTCCGTGCACAAAGTCGCTGCCTTTGCGGACGACATGCTGCTTTTCTTAAGACGGCCCCATCTATTGTTACCGCTCTTGTTACGCGACTTGGAAAGCTTCAAACTTCTGTCCAACCTCCAAATCAACTATGCTAAATCTTTGGCTCTCAATGTCACCCTTCCCCAGACGGTGGTGGACCGATGCCAATCCAAATTTCCTTTCAAATGGGCTTCTGATTCCATTCCATACCTTGGCATTCATATTCCACATAGGCTGTCCGATCTATTTCGAGTGAATTATCAACCTATCTTGAACGACATATGCGCTTCCCTACATTCCTGGGGCTCCCTTCGGGTGTCGTGGTTTGGGCGGGCGGCTCTCCTTAAGATGACCATCCTCCCCAAGTTCCTATACCTCTTCCAGACAATCCCGATTCACCTCCCAAACTCTTTTTTCGCCTCCTTTAAATCTCATGCCATGAAGTTTGTCTGGTGGGACAAAAAGCCTCGGATCAAATATGCCCAGCTCACCGCCCCCAAGGAGTGCGGGGGTTTGGGGCTGCCGGACTTGCATACCTACTACAAGGCCTGCATCATGGGGCCGCTGGTTGATTGGAACCTGCACTGGTCTCTGAAGGCGGGGACCCCGCTGCACCTGCTTTCCTGGCTTCCCTACTCAACTGCCCCAGTGGAGCTGAAGGGGCATCCTCTGATTGGCCCCCCGCTTAAACTGCACCAGGCATGGCGTAAAGCCAAAAAGATCGACCCGGCTTTCGGCCCCTTAACATCGCTACGTCTAAACCCTGATTTTGCTCCAGGGATGTCCGCTGTGTTTCTCCGGGATGTTTGGCCACATAGCAATGTCCTAGCTAAACATTTCTTTCACAAGGGGGCACAAATGTCCTGGGAAGATCTCAACCAGCGTCTCCACCCTCACTCTATCCCCCTGTGGTCGTTCTTTCAAATTCAAAATTTTTTATCCACCCTTGGCACTCTGCCCCTCTGGACGAGACCGTTATCCGACATTGAAGCCATATGCGAACGAAACGGCCAGCAGCGTCATATCATCTCCGAACTGTATTGCCTCCTACTTGAGGCCCCACTTGTCTCTTCTTCCACTTTTGTCCGGGCATGGTTCAGGGAATTGGACCTCTCCTTTACGGATGCCGACTGGTCCTCCATATGCCGCACTATCCAGCGTGCCTCGGTTTGCGTAACCATTCAGGAAAATGGCTACAAGGTGGTACCGGACTCCTGATCGGATCCTCAAGTTCTGTCCGACCGTTCCTAGTGCATGCTGGAGATGCGAACAAGATCAGGGCACGATGCTCCATGTTTGGTGGTCCTGCCCTGTTCTCCAGCCCTTTTGGCAGATGGTCCATGACACAATCAAATTGGTTACCTCAAAGGAGCTGGGCTTCTCACCGACGCAATACCTGCTGCATTGGGCCACTTCTCGGAGGCGTTCCTATCGGAAGTTGCTGGCCATGCACATGGTCACTGCGGCTAAGCTGTGTGTACTTTGCCATTGGAGATCGACCACTGTCCCCTCCACCAAAGAATGGTTCCGCAGGCTGAACCACATAGAACAAATGGAGGAACTGATTGCAATTGCCCACAATTCTTACTCTGGTTTTGTTACTACCTGCACCTCTTTGTTGCTATCTGCACCTCTTGTCTACGACCTACCCTTCCTTGTGGCTTGTCTTTTCCGCCTTTCTGGCTCCTGCTCTCTGTGTCTGTCCTCCTTTCTCTCCTCTTCTTCGAATCTTGAAGCGGCCTATCACTTCCGTACACTTCTCAGAGCCATACTTGCGCCTCGTGAACTCGCCCTGACCGTAGAAGGGTGACTTGACTTTTTCTTTCACTCCTCCTCACCTTAACCATCCTGTACAGGACCCCCTGGACTCTGGCTTACCTCAATCTGGCTAAATCTCACCTTTTCTGTGCCACAGTGGCACTTCAGTAGTATCCTGACTAGCCTTAATGAGTTATTATGTGAAATCCAGTAGCCTGTATGTATGTTCCTGATTTGTTTGCACTTACAGGGGATTGGGCCTTGGCCCCATCCAGGAGGAATTATCTTATTTGCTGTGAAGTATGGCCTGTTTTGTTGGATAACCTGTATGTGGTTCTTCTAATTTACATTTTGTTTCATATGCTGCTGTGCAGTTGTCTGTATTCATTGGCTTTCAATAAAAATTGTTTTATGGAAAAAAAAAGAACCAGAAAAGCATTTTCTCTCACCCGGGGCCTCATGGCAAGTCCAAGGGGAAATCATCCAGGTTTTGAAACTTCCTGTAAATAGGCATCCGTAAAAACAAAATATTGCCAGAGCCTCCAAGTGTCACAAAAGGACTCCACTGGGTTGTTGAGTGTAGTTGTAAGGTCTTCCATGTATCTAAACTTATTGATCTTGGAAAACCAGAGAGACTTTGAGGGCAGGTGTACAGACCTTCAGTACAAGGGAATGCACGCCTTGGCCACATTTAATAGCTGTATGGAAAGAGAGGTCTTGTGTATTTTTTTGTTGGGCCATTGAGTGAGGTGCAGAAAGCATGCAGCAGGGTCGTCCATCAGATCAACATTAGTCAAGTGTTTGATAGTACTAGCCACCTCTTGCCAAATGGTCTAAGTTTCTGGCACTCTCAGAAAATGTGTAACATTGTGCCACAATCCCCGTTGCAACCCCCATCACGTGTCAGATACTTGCAGAAAAATATGGTGTAAGGTCATGGGTACCTTACACCACCTCATCAGAATCTTATAACTGGTCTCTTAGACCTTAACATTACATCATTGGAATCAAACAAGGTCAGTGCCGGGACAAGGTCATCCAGCACCCAGGGCAATAATGCCCAATTGCCCCCCCCCTACAATCACTTAGGGTTAGGGTCAGTACACCCCCCATCCCTGCAATAAAACATTGCGCCCAGGGCAGCTACCTCTCTTGCCCACCCCTTGTCCTGGCACAGAACAAGGTCATCTATTTTCCATAGAAAATGACATTTGCTTTGCATTGCTTACATTGGATGATATAATCCAGACAGTCATACACACAATATCCTGATGTTCTGTTTATCGGGATAAGTGATTATTTCCTATGATTTGTCAGTATGTGTGGCTCAGCAGCTACACAACAAAATGCTAATGTAATGAATGTCCATTTACTACTGATTAGCACTGGGAGATATTGGAGGAGAACACTATGATGCATTGCTCCTGATCAAGATGTAAGTAATTATTGATGTCTGATGTTTCAGGATATACCTTTGGCATTTAGCTTGAAACAAAATAGATACTTTGCTCCTGCAAAAAAGCACAACAATATACATCTGTCAGTACAAAATCGTGAGTTGTAAAATCAGCCATGCATTTTTAGGAACATACGTAGTTAGATGCCCCAAAAATTCTTACTTGAAAACGAATGTTCTAAAGACAAAAAAAAAAAAAAAATTATTGTAAAAAAAAAAAAAAAAAAAAAAAAAACAAAGCAAACTCTAGTCTTAAGGGTAAGGTGAAAATAAAGAGTCCTTTACATTGCAAAATAAAATAAATAAATAGTCCCCAATATAAAATAAAATAAATAAACAGTCCCCAATACAAAATAAAATAAATAAATAGTCCCCAATACAAAATAAAATAAATAAATTAATACATAAATAGTCTTTTATTAGTACAAAATAATAATAAAAAAAAGAAATGTCATTCGGTTTAGAACAAAAGTAATAAAAAAAAAAAAAAAAACTTTTACAACAATATTCACCTTCAATCCAGAGATTTCCCCACAGTACTTTTTGTCTGCCACTAGATGTTCTCAGTCTTATAATCAGCATCAATCCATTCCTCTGAGCCCAGGCCATCCTGGACTCACCCAAGCCTGTGACTGGGCAGTCAAAGGAAAACCAGTATATCTCGCTATCATTCTGCTCTCTCCTTCTCCGTATAGAAGGAAGTAACATGATAAGTTTCTCAATTGCCATCCAGTTTTGATCTAAATACTGAGTATGCTTGTTGCTCAGCTTGAAGCTACATAAGTAATTTTCTTTATAGGTACCTCATTTGGTCTGCCCAGTCTTGTACTCTTGTCTTGTATTTGTTACATAACTTTCACAAAAAAAATATAGTTGCAAAATAAATAAATAAATTAAATAAAATGTGATCGCCGCAGCCTTGGTATTAACCCAAAACATTAGCTATTAGCCACATGAGTAAACCGGCCTTTTCTTCCCCTTCTCTTTTCTTTTTACATCTTTGGCGATGCCTCGTTTCTGCACATTACACCTTTTAGCCTTTGTAGTCTGATATATATATATATATATATATATATATATATATATATATATATTTATTTTTTGGGGTTTTTTTCCGGTGAGGGTATAGATAGGGCTCTATTTTGGTACCAGATTTGCATAATATGTTTTTCTTGCCTTGGATTTTTTGGGAATAAATCCTAAATAAAAGTACAAAACTGCATCTTCATGTAATTATTACCAAGGCAACATTGGTGGAATTTGCGTACCCCTATAAATTTACCGCAAAATATGATTAAAATTTGCTGTTTAAAATGATATTACAACAGTGTGGTAGTAAAATAGTAAAGCTCAAAGTTACTATATGTTTAGAAAAACTTGCCTTTCCCTTTTGATGTTACATTGAGATGCATGCAGGGGGTAACTGGGTATTTTACCAGCGACAGAAATACATGTATATATGTAGCACTGACCCCTGAAAGGGCTGCTGGTTTGATCTGGGACTGCACCCTACCAATAAACCCCACTAACTTGGCTCAATCCCCTTGGCACAGCTGTGATGCAATGCAATACAATACAATGTAAGATAGTACAAAACACCTGTATTGTCACTCCAGGATAAGACAACAGCACAATGTATTTCAATATAAACAATTAGAAAGAAACAGTATACATATATATATATATATATATATATATATATATTATATATATATATATATATATATGTCTATATCTGGGAGCTCCCCCTACTTTATAAGCTATGTGTGAGATCTCACTTTTTGGAGTACTTAGTCCTGGATCTTCTTTTCTTCGCTAGCTAAAGTGGCTCCTTGTGATTTGTAATCCACAGTTTTGGTGAATTAAATTGAAGTGAAAATGCTTCTGGTGTAGCTGTAACAACTATTTAACCACTTTAACTCTGCTCACATTGCTGCTACTGCAGCAATGTGGCTCGTTATTGTCCAGCGACGTAGACCTACGTCGCTGGACTCCGCCCCTTGTGGGCGGCGCGCGCGCGCCGCCGGAGGCTCGCTCCCGCTGTGTTCAGTCACAGCGGGAGTCGGGCCAGGGGAGGAGTGGTGCCAATCGCCGCTGCTCTTCCCCGATCGTCGGGGAATCTAGTTTGGAGATCCGCCCGCCTGTGTAAACAGATCGGGAGGATCTCCTAAGTGACAGGCAGGGACAGATAGCATGGTTCAGCATAGCTGAACATGCGATCTGTCCCTGACTCACTCAGTCACCTCCCCCCCCACACGTTAGTAAGCACCAGGCATACATTAACCCCTCCCTCTCCAATAAAATGAACCCCTTCCCTGCCAGTGTCATTTTTACAGTAACAGTGCATATATATAGCACTGATTACTGTAGTAATGTCACTGGTACAAAAATGTCAGTCAAGGGTCCGATCTGTCCGTCGCAAAGTTGCAGTCCCGCAAAAAGAAAAAATCGCAGATCGCCGCCATTACACGTTTAAAAAAAAAACACCAAAAATGACAGAAATCTTTCCCTTAGTTAGTAAACGCAATCATTTTTGCGCAAACCAATCAAAATACGCTTATTGTGATTTTTCTTTACCAAACTTGGGTAGCAGAAAACAAATTGGCCAAAAATGTAAAAAAATTTTGATTTTTAATTTTTTTTGGGGGGGAATTTCATTTAAAAAAATGTTAAAAATATTGTTATTTTTTCAAAATAAACGCTCTTTTTTTGTTTATAGCGCAAAAAGTAAAAATCGCACAGGTGATCAAATACCACCAAAAGAAAGCTCTGTTTGTGGGAAAAAAGGACGTAAATTTTGTTTGGGCACGGCGTCGAATGACCGCGCAATTGTCAGTTAAAGTCGTACAGCGCCGAATCGCAAAAAGTGGCCTGGACGTAAGACAGCAAAATCCTCCGGTGGTAAAGTGGTTAAACATTTCTTGAGACATCAAGGTAGATAGGCCTCAAACCTTCTCAGTATCAGTTGCTCTGCTCCTTCGTGGAACTATAATTTCTAGTGAGGCCTGTATATGAGTCTAACTGCATGTGAGATTTAATAAACTGTGGGCCGTGACCTGCTCACCCACTGGATAGAGGCTCTGTGTGGTGACTTTTGTCCGGTGACTGAAACTTGCTTCTCCATCAGCTGGACCAATCGCTCCGTTCAGCCCCACTGAGTGGATCCCGTTCTCCGATGCTCGGATGAGTGTCTCTGGAATCTGGCAACCGTCTCCCCACAGGTCCTCTCAGGCAGGCCACACAATTCCAAGAGACCTAAAATGACTGCTCCGGTTCCTTTTATCCCCTACCCAGCATGCCCTGCACAAGAAGGTGTTCATGGGTAGGTCACCAAACCTCCCAAACCCACAATCACTTCCTGTCTCTTTCAGAAAAAAAAAAACCTAGCTGCACTACAAGTATTTGGTCACTAGATGGCTCCAACTACTCAAACATAGCAATGTCCATGGATGTTTCATTAAAGTATACAGACACACATCAATATATATATATATACACAATCTTACCTAAGGATCTGGTCTGGAGGATTCACTGAAGAGTGCTGGGTGGAAGCTTGAAAGGTGGTTAGGTGTCCTGTGGTATTGTGAGTATCAGTGGCGGCTGGTGCTCAAAATTTTTTTGGGGGGGGGGGGGCGCAAAAAGAAAAATGTAAAAAGAAAAATGTAATAGGTATTGCTTCGCGGCAAAAAACGCGGTAAAAAAAATTGCATGACTTTGAGGTCATGGTACAGGCATGGCACGGGTGATGGTATAGGCATGGCACATGTGATGGTATAGGCATGGCACAGGTGATGGCATAGGCATGGCACAGGTGATGGCACAGGTGATGGCATAGGCATGGCACAGGTGATGGCATAGGCATGGCACAGGTGATGGCACAGGTGATGGCATAGGCATGGCACAGGTGATGGCATAGACATGGCACAGGTGATGGCATAGGCATGGCACAGGTGATGGCATAGGCATGGCACAGGTGATGGCACAGGTGATGGCATAGGCATGGCACAGGTGATGGCATAGGCATGGCACAGGTGATGGCACAGTTGATGGCATAGGCATGGCACATGTGATGGCATAGGCATGGCACAGGTGATGGCATAGGTGATGGTACAGGCATGGCACAGGTGAGGGCACAGTTCGGCTTAAATCACTTACCTTCTGACGGCGGCGGGATGGCGGGATTCCGGGAACCGAGACGAGCAGCGCCGTGGACGTCCTCCTCTTCAGTCTTCTGTTTTCCGGTCCGGGCGGCGGGAAGGAGATTGGGCGGTGACGGTGCGTGACTGACGCACGCACTGGCACCGCCCCCATTGCGAGTCAGCGATCTCCTGGATTATGATTGGTCCAGGCTGGAGACTGGACCAATCACAGCCAGGATATCACGAAGGTGGGGGTGGCTCAGCGCTTTTTCCTGCGCCCAGGTTACGCCCCCAGAAGGCAGCCAATCGGCGCCTCTTCTGGGTCGTAAACACCACCCCCCCCCCCATAGCCACCAGGCCGAGCGCATAGGCCTGCGAACACAATTTTTTTTTTCAAAACTTTATTTGTTCTTTTTGTCATTTTTTTTTCTATTTTTTATTTTTTATTTTAGGGGGGGGGGGCGGCGCTCTGGTGCCCCCTATGCACGGGCCGCCACTGGTGAGTATTAACCTCTCCCTCACGGAAGAGAGCCTGGTGGAAGCTAGGAATTGAACAGTTGTCCTATGTATAGAGATGTCTGGGGGATACTGTGGGAGTTCAGCTGTCCTGTAGAAACATTGTGAGAATAGAGCTGAGCTTAAGATCTTAGTTAGTGTTGGGCGAACAGTTCGGCGTGAGCACGCAAGGTGTCCGGTGGGTATTTGCCCCACCGAATGCCCTGCATCACACTGCATGCTGCACAGTGCATTTTTCACCCTGATTGGGCAAATCTTTCTCAGTATAAGCTGGTTTGTTAAGGAGCGGGGCCGGGGCCTTAACAACTGATGAGTCAACAGCTGTCAATGAGTTTCCCCGCTAATAGCTGAATAAAAAAAAAACGGCATGGGGTCCCCCCCTCCCCCCTGTCCATACCAGACCCTTATCCGGGCATGTAGCCTGGACGATCACGAAAGAGGGGGAAGAGTCTATCCGCACAACCACCCCTTGTGATGTCACCCACCCAGAATGCACCAGTTTGTGACCTCACAAGGGGGCGGTGCCAACCCTTACCTATGAAAGAACTATACCTATATGGGCTCTGCTCCTTACCTATATAAGAACTGTGAAATGGCAAAACCTGCAGTAGGTGGCCAGCCTTCATGGATGGCAGAAGCATTTTTTTTTCTCGTGCGGTGGGCGGCATGATTGACGATGGATTTACATGGGGGGGGGGCGCTGTTTTTTTTAGTAAAGGAATTGTCAAAAACTGTCTATGTTTTTATTACTTTTTGAGATTTTTTGGTGAATAGGCAGGGGTACTCATTCACATAGGGGTGCCAGGACCTGGGGATCCTCTTGATAAAGGAGGCTTCCAAATTCTGATAAGCCCCCCACCCGTGGGGCTCCCAGATTCCGATAAGCTCCCCACCCGCAGACCCCCACAACCACCGGCTTGTGGGGATGAGGTCCTGGTCCCCAAAAATATGGGGGCAGGGTGCTTTTGAGTAGGGAGGGCACCCCCCCACATGTTGAGGGCATGTGGCCTGGTATGGTTGTTGAGGAGGGGGGCACTCGCTAGTCCCCCCCTTTCATGACCTGCCAGGCTGCATGCTCAGATAAAGGTCTGGTATGGATTTTGGGGGGGACCCCACGCCCTTTAAAAAAAAAAAATGACGAAGGGTTCCTCTTAAAAACTGCACCAGACCCAAAAGGGGACCCCATCCGTTTATTTATTTATTCATTTATTGATTTATTTTTCAATAGCCTGGTACCGGTAATTGCAACCGCGAGTCAATGTAAATAGGATGTGACTCTTTTTTGTTTTCTTTAGAAATTTCATTTTTGCTACAGCAAGTTCTATACATGCTGAAGATGTGCCACTTTACAGGCAGACTAAGGAGACCCCCAGGCACTATATTTAAAGAAATTTTTTGTTTTTATTGTAACATCATTAAAATCACTGCTCCTGAAAAAAATGATTTGGGATGGTTTAAAAAAAAAAAATGTTTGTATTGACACGTCCCCAGGGCAGTACCTGGACCTCCATACCCCTTTGATGGCCAATTACTTGCATATAAGCCTTCCAAATGGGCACTTTTGATTTTTCCTGTTTGGCTCCCATGGACTTCAATGGGGTTCACCATTTGGGTTAGAACTTTTCCCCTGTTCAGGAGTTCTGCTGTGAAGCGAACAGGGGGGTGTTTTGCCCATCTTTCATTTTAGTTACTGTGTGCTATTTTGAAGGATAAGTGCCAACACCTGAAACAGCTTTTGCAGGGTCTCAGTTCTGGCCATTCCTTTCAACCCATTGCATAAAGTCTGTTCAAAGAAGCCTAGCCTGAACAACAGTGTCCCCCTGTTATAAGTCAGCACTTTTGGAGTATCCCATATCACCCCAACCTCTCCTGTAAAACCTTTTTCTCCTCATAAAGGCTTTTGATCTAATTAGTGAAGACCAAATGCAGAGCTGCCAAGCAGCTGTGCAGCAACAGGTCACATTTATAAGTAATCTACAGCTGGCTAAAATCAGGCATCAACAAATAGTAGTGATCTATTGCTGCAAGGAGAAGCTGGGCAGAGCTATGCCATGATATCACTTGTGACATCACTACACTCTTTATGTAAACACTAGTGATGACCCGAAAACCCCAGGTTTGGTTCGCACCAGAACAACGCGAATAGGGGAAAAGTTCATTAGAACATACAAACTCCATTAAAGTCTGTGGGACTCGAACATGAAAAATCAAAATTCCTAATTTTAAAGGCTTAAATGCAAGTGTTTGCCCAAAAAAAGTGTATGAGGGTCTGGGTGCTGCCCTGGGGGACATGTAGCAATGCAATTTTTTTAAAAAAAATTGTTTTTACAGGAGCAGTGATTTTAATGCTTAAAGTGAAACAATAAAAATGAAAAATTCCTTTAAAAATTGTGCCTGGGGGGTCCCCTTAATGTGCCTGTAAAGTGGTACATCTGTGCGATGTATGTAGTAGGGATGATCGAACGGTTTGGGTCGACCATCGGTTCGACCCGAACATTGGGTGTTCGAAATTCGGCCGAATTCCGAACTTTTTGCTGAAAAAGTACGGAATTCGGCAACCAGAACCGACCAAAATGCAATGGGACAGGAAATGGGCTTTAAAAGCCTGTGATTGGACCAGAACCATCAGTAAAAGCCAATTGAGGGGGCAAGAGAATGCTAGGAATGTGATTGGAGTGACTAGGGGGTCCCTAGGCCAATCATTAGTGATTTCCCCCCCCAGTATATAAGATAGCCCCGCCAAATTCCTAGCATTGTAATACAGGGACATGGAAGAGAGTGGAAGCAGTTCTGTTACTTCTGCTTCAAAAGTGTCATTTAGCAATTATTAGTGTGAGGAAGGGGATATCTAGTGTAGTTAGGGTACTATTTTCCACTTTAGTTAGATTCAAAAATCTAGTTTCTGTAGGGAAAGTGTTAAGTGCCAGGGTGACCGTAGTGTAGTGTAGGGTTAACTGACTCTGACTGCTATGGCAGGGTGACAAAACCCTTCCATTTCAGGGTGACCGCTATAGAGAAAAGATTGTTTCTCTTAGTTGACTTATAGAACAGCGATATGGCTTCTCGCCTGTCAGCCTGCTTTTTGCTGCAGGCGTTTAGAGGGCTTTTTTGAGGACATGTTTGGAGTCAGGCATGACATCTGAACTTGTGTATAGGGGTATATATACACACACATGTATGTATATATACACATACACCTATATAGGTGTGAAAGTAGCAGAACACTATGCTTGCGCTAATGAAATAATTAACAGGCATATGGCTCCGCTCCTATCACACCTATATATGTGTATGTGTATAAATACATACAAGTGTGTGTGTGTATATATACCCCTATACAGAAGTTCAGATATTTTGCCTGCCTCCAAAGACCCACAAAAAATGCCCAAAAAAACGCCCAGGTGTGTTATTGCAGGCGTTTTTTTTTTTGGGCATTTTTATGGGGTCTTTGGAGGCAGGCAAAACATCTGAACTTCTGTATAGGGGTATATATACACACACACACACTTATATGTATTTATACACATACATATATAGGTGTGAAAGGAGAGAAGCCATATGGGTGTTAATTATTTCATTAGCGCAAGTATAGTGTTCTGCTACTTTACACCTATATATGTGTACGTGTATATATACATATAAGTGAGTGTGTATACTGTATATACCCCTACACAGAAGTTCTGATGTTATGCCTGCCTCCAATAACCCCCAAAAAATGCCCAAAAAAACGCTTGCTACAAAACCGGCAAGGTGTGAAAATAGTGGAGCCATATCCCTGTTCTATAAGTGACCTAAGAGAAACAATCTTTTTTTTTTCTGGTTCTGGACATGCTACAGAGCTGAAACTTCACAGGTACACTTTTTAGACCCCCAGACACTAAATCCAAAGAAATCTCATTTTTTTTTTTAAATAATTTTTTAAATAATTGGCTATCAAAAATGAAAATTTTTAAGAACGTTTTTTTGTGTGATTAATAGTCTCTGGGGCATGACCCGAACCCTATGCACTTTTTAGGGGCATTTATGTGGTTTTAGGGCTTCAAAATGGGGTTTTTTGATTACCAAAGTTCGGGTCCCATTGATTTCAATGAGGTTCTGAAATCCGGGCCGAACTTTCGGGAAGTTGGGGTGTTCTGGTCGAACCGAACTTTTGAAAAGTTCGATCATCCCTAGTATGTAGCCTGCTGCAGCAATACTGACATTTCTAAAGGAAAAAAATGTAATTTAAACTTGCTGTATTGTCGGCTCCCGGCAATACAGATAAAAAAAACATGAAAAAAACGGTGTGGAGTCCCCCCCAAAATCCATATCAGACCCTTATCCAAGCAAGCAGTCTGGCTGGACAGGATGGGAGGGGGGCGAGCGAGCCCCCACCTCCTGAACCATACCAGGTCACTTGCCCCCCAAAGCACCTTGTCCCCATGTTGATAGGGACAAGGGTCTGTTCCCGACAACCCTGGGCTGTGGTTATGGGGGTCTGTGGGTGGGGGACTTATCGGAATCTGGAAGCCCCTTTAACAAGGGGACCCCCAGATCCCAGCCCTGCCCCCTATGTGAATGGATATTAGGTACATTGAACCCCTACCCATTCACCAAAAAAGTGTACAAAAAAACCGTCAGAAGGGGCAGTGCCACCGGGTGGTTTCCCCACCCCTTTTCAGTAAAAGAGCTGTCACAGCTCATTACGCCAGAGGCGTTTGAAGTGGTGGGAGCGTTATTTTTTTTTTCTTTTCTATTTTTAGGGTGCGGCGGCTGGACGAATTTCCCACGAACGGCCCCATTTGTTTGTGTGTTCAGCGAACACATGAACGCCCGATGTTTGAGTCGAACTTGAAGCTCAATTATTTGCTACAAGTGCTCCTATGGAGCATTATAATTCAAATCCATAATTAAATATAAATCACCTGCTGGCCTGGGGATTCAAACTCACAGCCTTGCGTTTGCAAGCCCATTATTACCAGCTAAGCCACCGAGCCAACTGTTTAACCTTGGACTCTCTCTGGCTAACTAACTTCTATCTGAGTTTGACTGCTCTTTTTTAGGGCTCTGACGTTGCCCCATAATCCATTGCTTTAGGTGCAGTGAATAAATTACTGACGTCAATAATTTATTCACTGCACCTGAGCAGTGCATTGTGGGATGGCTTGTGACGTCAAGTCACTATATAAGAGCTGTCAAAATCAAAACAGCTCATTCCGTGGGAAGCGTCTATTTTTTGGGCGCACGGGCAACTGATCATCGGGGGACAGTATTTTTTTATTTTTTAATAAAAGACTTTTCCAAAACTGGCTTTTGTCATTATTGTTTTTTGTACACTTTTTTGGTGAATGGGTAGGGGTACCATGTACCCGATATCCATTCACATGGGGGGGGCGGGATCTGGGGGTCCCCTTGTTAAAGGGGGCTTCCAGATTCCAATAAGCCTCCCCCCCCCCGCAGACACCCACAACCACAGCCCAGGGTTGTGGGGAAAAGACCCCTGTCCCCATCAACATGGGAGCAAGGTGCTTTGGGGTGGCCACTGACAGTCACCGGCACTCTGCTCAGGGAGCCCTGAAAACTGAGCAATCAGCTGTGTTTGATCTCTTAGTGTCAGAGCCAGCAGGGGACAGATGCAGATAACACCAATGCTGCATCCACCAAGGTAAGTATACAGTAATTCTGGAAAAAAAAAAAAACATACTTTTCACAACAGAATCGGATCGCATGGTGGTTCACACCTATGCGATTCAATTCATGTTTGAACTGACACTGCGATATGCGAACTGGTATGGGGGTGTCGTTAACATTGTATTGACACCCCCAGCGATTCGCATATGGCAGTGTGCACTGCCTGCGATTTGAATGCGATGCGGGAACCCGCAGTGGATTCGCAGGGTTCCCGCATCGCATATATGTGAACCGGGACTATGACTTTGCTCAGCTTTTATTTGGTCGTATTTAGATGAATTAAACTCAAGCACAATTGGGCTTTGGGAAACCTGAGATGCGCAACACATTTAATTAGGGAAGGTCTATATTTTTTTTTCCAAGCAATTCTATTCATCACCCAACATGTTGTCAAATGTCTGACTGTTTAAATAAAATGCCGATGAATTCAATTAAATATTTACCCAACTCCTGAAGTTTCCCTCTTCTCTACTTTTTATCTGTTCCTGATTCGGCAACTCTTTCATAAATGGAGACTCGTTGTTTATTTAATAACCCATAACATTTGCATCCTCGTGAACATTTTAATAATCTACACTGCAAGGCAATTTAAAAAAAAAAAAAAAGGTTTATATTTTAATCCATCAACCAACTTTTCTATTAATTGGTTGAAACTTCTTCCAAAATTGCTGGCACTAAAAAAGTAAAGTAAAAAAAAAAAAAAAAACATAATTCTACCCGAAATTCTCTCTCACCACTTGATGATATTTTATTAGTTTAATTTTGCATTATTATGAATAACAATGTAGGCTTTCAGTGCAGCAATTATGAATTCCACCATTGTTTAGGAGTAATACACTAATTGCGGGGACTCATGGGAAGACTAAATTTGCATCCACCTTATTAGTTTAGAGATAACGATGTAATTCGTCCAGTACACTACTGTGCGGGAGATAGAGTGTGTCCTAACTGGGTTATGTACTGCGCGACAATCGCAAATTCATTCTGCCTTTTGTAGTTTATTCAAAAAGAAAAACTTTCTGCAGCAGTAGTCGTGACCGGAGATATTTTTCTGGATCAGCATGATTATGGCGAGAAGGCCTTTGCATTTGTTAATGCTTGCTTTGTTTAAAGATTAACCACTTCAGCTCAGGAAGGTTTTACCCCCTTAACTGACAACTTCACGGTCGTGCGACGCTGTACCCAAATACAATTAATGTCCCTTTTTCCCACAAATAGTGCTTTCTTTTGGTGGCATTTGATCCCCTCTGTGGTTTTTTTCGTTTTTGCGCTATAAACAAAAAAAGAGATTTTGAAAAAAAAAATAATATTTTTTACTTTCTGCTATAAAACATTCCCAATAAAAAAATTTAAAAAAATCTATTTTTTTTTTATCAGTTTAGGCCAATTTGTATTCTGCTACATATTTTTTGGTAAAAAAAATCCCAAAAAGCGTATTTTAATTGGTTTGCTCAAAAGTTATAGCGTTTACAAACTACGGGATAGATTTTTGGACTTTTTATTTATTTATTTATTTTAATAGTAATGGCAGTGATCAGTGATTTTTATCGCTGATTATTTGGGAGTTCACCGTTCCCGCGGTGCTATGGGCCGTACTCTGCCACGAGGTTGGGCCCACTGTGTGGGGTGGCTCTTGGCTGACACGGGGCACTATGTCTGTGAGATGGACCTCATCTTTGATATTGCATACATTGTTGTACCCATGGTTCTTCACCTCACACATTCCAGCCCATACTCAACACGTGTGCGGTGTTCTACCTATCCGCCTGCCTGTGCGCCCTCAGCTCCGGTGGGGGACATTCAGGGTCATTTCCAGTTTCAGTGCTATTAACCATGAGAGCTGCCATATTTTTATACACATCTACGCCTGATGAAGTGGCGATCTGCGTCCACGAAACGTGTTGAGGCTATGATGTTTATTACATACCAAACTACTCTACTACTTGGAATTTGTATTCTATGATGATATGAACATATCCAATACTGTACTACTTTTTGGAATTAGCCCTGTTGTTTGCTATTGAATTTGGAGATGTCTTACCAGCTTGCTTTTTTACTTGATGATTATATCCTTTATCTGCTATGTTATATATTTGTTATGTATCAATAAATGTATTTCACTTTCCTTGCCAACCTCTCCATGTCTCTCATTTAAAGTCCCAACCCTCTCTTTTTTTGTACAGCGATTTTTATCGGGACTGCGACATTGCGGCGGCCAAATCTGACACCAAGTGAAACCTTTTGGCTACCAGTGACATTAAAGCGGTGTTCCAGCCTCCCCCTCCAAAAAATTAAAAGTCAGTAGCTACAGTATGTGTTAATATTAGGACACTTAACTGTCCTGGAGTCCAACGATGTCGGCACCGCAGACAATGTTTCCTTTGGCTGTCGGGTGTTGACGTCGCCATTGCTGGTAAGGGAACCCAGCAGTGAAGCCTTGCGGCTTCACAGGTAGGTCCCTACTGCGCATGCGCGAAGCACGATGTGCATTCGGATTGGCTTGCAGCAGGGGAAGGAGGAGGGGGCCAAACTTCCGAGGGACAGTGCAGCTGCGCCGTCTCCTAAAAGTGGGGAAGGGTACCTGTCAAAAACAGGTACTCCCCCCCCCCCCCCCCGAAAGGTGCCAAATGTGGCACCGGAGGGGGGGGGGAGCAAATGAGCGGAAGTTCTACTTTTGTGTCGAGCTTTAATACAGTGATCAGTGCTAAATAATTTGCTTTGTTCCTGTATAAATGACACTGGCAGGGAAGGGGTTACACTGGGGCTGATCAAGGGGTGAAATGTGTTCCCTAGATGTGCTTTCTCACTGTGTGGGGGATGGATTGAACAGAGGCACAGAGAGTTCCCTGTGTGTCTGACAGGAGAGCCATCTTGAATTGTTCACATTCCAGGCGGCTCTCCTGTCAGTATTGCCAAAGATCGCGGGAGACCAGTGGCGATCGAGCCCACTCCTCCTGTGGTCTGCCTCTCGCTGTGTCCAACCACCGAGACCGCATGCACATAATCACGTAAATCTACCTAATTATCCGCAGCCGAGCCGCCCTTCCACAGTAAATCTGCATGGGATGATCGGCAAGTGGTTAACCACTTGACATCCAGAAGATTTACCCCTTTCATAACCAGGCCATTTTTTTCTGATATGGCACTGTGTTATTTTAACTGACAATTGCGCGGTCGTGCGACGCTGTACCCAAATAAAATGTATGTCTTTTTTTCCCACAAATAGAGCTTTCTTTTGATGGTATTTGATCACCTATGAGATTTTTATTTTTTTGCGCTATAAACAAAAAAAGACAGACAATTTTGAAAATATATATATATATATTTTTTTACTTTCTGCTAAAAAACATATCCAATAAAAAAAAATTAAAAAATCTGATTTCTTCATCAATTTAGGCCAATATGTATTCTGCTACATTTTTCTGGTAAAAAAAAAATCCCAATAAATGTATAGAGATGTATAGAACTGTTCGCCGGCGAACAGTTCCCGGCGAACTTAGCATGTTCGCGTTCGCCGCTGCCGGCGAACATATGCGATGTTCGGTCCGCCCCCCATAAGACATCATTGAGGCAAACTTTGACCCTGAACTTTACAGTCAGCAGACACATTTCCAGCCAATCAGCGTACCTCCCTCCCACACCCTCCCACCTCCTATAAATAAGCAAGGGCAGCATCCATCTTAGATCATTCTGAAGCAGTGTGTGTAGTGAGAATAGGGAGAGAGCTGCTGCTGCTGCTGCTGCTGTTAAGCTAGGGACAGTTAGTCAGTGTTCCTGGTCTTGCAGTGTTCTTGGTCCACTACTGCTGTAATATCAGCACCCCAAAAAGCCCTTCTAAGGGCTGGTATTTGTGTTTTTTTTTTTTTTTTTATATATATATATATATATATATATATACCTAGCGTCCCCAAAAGCCCTTTTAAGGGCTGGTAATTGAGTTGTTTCTTCATATATATATATATCTATATCTATCTAGTGTCCCCAAAAGCCCTTTTAAGGGCTGGTAATTGAGGATTTTTTTATTTATATATATATACATATATATATATATATATAGTGTCCCCAAAAGCCCTTTCAAGGGCTGGTAAGGTAATAGATTTTTTTCTTTATATATATATATATATATATATCTATTGTACACTGCAGTTGCCTGCCCGCTGTGTGTGAGAGGCCACAGACCTACCACAGACTGTACTGTGTGCACACCACACTCATTTCGGGTGGCACAGGCACAGTACCTGGCATTTTAAAAAATATTTTTTTTTTCTCTGTCATAATTGCAGTGAGTGCTGTGTCAGGTCCACAGAGTGCACTGTACCCACTGCAGTGCACTGCCCACCACTGATATATATACGTTGGCACAGCATCTTGTTGCAATAAATTGAAAAAAAAAATATTTTTTATTATTGCAGTTGCCTGGGCTGCCAGTGACTGTCAGGTCCACAGAGTGTACTGTGCCCACTGCAGTGCCACTGTGTGCCCACCCACCACTGATATATAAGGTGGCACAGCAGCTTGCAAAGTAAAAAAAAAATATATATTTTTTTAAATTGCAGTTGCCTGGGTGCCAGTGACTGCTGTCAGGTCCACAGAGAGTGTACTGTGCCACTGCCCACCCACCACTGATATATAAGGTGGCACAGCAGCTTGCAAAGTAAAAAAAAAATATATATTTTTTTAAATTGCAGTTGCCTGGGTGCCAGTGACTGCTGTCAGGTCCACAGAGAGTGTACTGTGCCACTGCCCACCCACCCACCACTGATATATAAGGTGGCACAGCAGCTTGCAAAGTAAAAAATATATATATATTTTTTTAAATTGCAGTTGCCTGGGTGCCAGTGACTGCTGTCAGGTCCACAGAGAGTGTACTGTGCCACTGCCCACCCACCACTGATATATAAGGTGGCACAGCAGCTTGCAAAGTAAAAAAAAATATATATATTTTTTAAATTGCAGTTGCCTGGGTGCCAGTGACTGCTGTCAGGTCCACAGAGAGTGTACTGTGCCACTGCCCACCCACCACTGATATATAAGGTGGCACAGCAGCTTGCACTCATAGTACAACAGTAACAACACATTAAAAAAAAAATGACAGGCAGAGGCAGGCCACCCCGCAAGGGCCGTCGTGGTCGTGGTGCTGTGATTTCCTTAGGCTCTAGAATAATGCCCAGTGTTCAGAGGCCACCACAGCCCCTGAACTCAAAAAATTCTGAGGCCATAGTTGACTGGCTTACACAGGACACCCAATCGTCTACAGCTTCCGCTCGGAACCTTAATGCACCATCCTCCTCCAGCTCAGCTTCGGGCACCTCTCAATTTACCACTCGCCAGCCCGCCGGCACCACCACCAACACTAGCACCACAGCCGCTTCACTTGATCCGTCAGAGGAGTTATTTTCACATCAGTTTGAAGAAATAAGTGATGCGCAACTATTAGTGCCAGAGGATGTAGATAACGGGGATATGTCTCAGTCAGGCAGCATTATACACATGGACGTACATTGTGATGATGATGATGTTGTACCTGCTGCTGCTGCCTTTGCTGAGTTGTCAAGTGAAGCGGCTGATGATGACGATGTGTCTGTGGATGTCACCTGGGTGCCTGCTCGAAGAGCAGAAGAAGAGGGGGAAAGTTCAGATGGGGAGACAGAGAGGAGGAGGAGACGAGTTGGAAGCAGGGGGAGGAGGTCATCGCAAGGAGCTAGTGGCGCAGTCAGACAGCATGTAGATTCGGCACCCGGGGTCAGCCAGACAGCACGCCAATCAACGCAAGCTGTTGCCACCACCAGAATGCCGTCCTTGCAAAGCTCAGCAGTGTGGCATTTTTTTTGTGTGTCTGCCTCTGATATCAGCGATGCCATTTGTAACCTGTGCCAAAAGAAACTGAGTCGTGGGAAGTCCAACACCCACCTAGGTACAACTGCTTTGCGAAGGCACATGATCTCACATCACAAACGCCTATGGGATCAACACATGAGTAAAAGCAGCACACAAACTGAAAGCCACCATCCTCCTCCTGGTCCAGCATCTTCAGCCACGTCAACCACTGCTGTCCTCCATGCCCCCTATCAACAACCCGCCCCTCCGCCTCTCACCTTCAGCAGTTCCTGCTCGTCACCTGCCCACAGTCAGGTGTCTGTGAAGGAAATGTTTGAGCGCAAAAAGCCAATCTCGCAGAGTCACCCCCTTGCCCGGCGTCTGACAGCTGGCTTGTCGGAACTCTTAGCCCGCCAGCTTTTACCATACAAGCTGGTGGAGTCTGAGGCCTTCAAAAAATTTGTCGCTATTGGGACACCGCAGTGGAAGGTACCCGGCCGAAATTATTTTTCACAAAAGGCAATCCCCAACCTGTACTCTATTGTGGAAAAAGAAATCATGTCACGTCTGGCACACAGTGTTGGGGCAAGGGTCCATCTGACCACTGATAGCTGGTCTGCAAAGCACGGTCAGGGCAGGTATATAACGTACACTGCGCATTGGGTAAACCTGCTGGCGGCTGCCAAGCATGGAATGCGTGGCTCTGCTGCAGAGGAGTTGGTGACACCGCCACGACTTGCAGGCAGGCCTGCTGCCACCTCCTCTACTCCTCCTACTCCATCCTCTTTGCTAACCTCCTCGGCTGAGTCCTCTTCTGCTGTTGCGTCTTGCTCCACACCAACTGCACCCCCCCAGCTCCCCAGGGGCTATTCCACATGCCGGATACGACAGTGTCACGCTGTCTTGGGGTTGACTTGCCTGAAAGCAGAGAGTCACACCGGACCAGCACTACTGTCCGCCCTGAATGCACAGGTGGATCAGTGGCTGACCCCGCACCAACTGGAGATCGGCAAAGTGGTGTGTGACAACGGGAGCAATTTGTTGGCGGCATTGAATTTGGGCAAGTTGACACATGTGCCGTGCATGGCACATGTGTTGAATCTGTTTGTGCAACGTTTTGTGCAGAAGTACCCAGGCTTACAGGACGTCCTCAAGCAGGCCAGGAAGGTGTGTGGCCATTTCAGGCGTTCCTACACGGCCATGGCGCACTTTGCAGATATTCAGCGGCGAAACAACATGCCAGTGAGGCGCTTGATTTGCGACAGCCCGACACGTTGGAATTCAACACTGCTAATGTTCGACCGCCTGCTCCAACAAGAAAAAGCGGTCAACGAGTATTTGTATGACCGGGGTGCTAGGACAGCCTCTGCGGAGCTGGGTATTTTTTTGCCACGCTACTGGACGCTCATGCGCAATGCCTGTAGGCTCATGCGTCCTTTTGAGGAGGTGACAAACCTAGTGAGTCGCACTGAAGGCACCATCAGCGACATCATCCCATATGTTTTTTTCCTGGAGCGTGCCCTGCGAAGAGTGCTGGATCAGGCCGTAGATGAGCGTGAAGAGGAAGAGGAAGAGTTGTGGTCACCATCACCACCACCAGAAACAGCCTTACCATCGATTGCTGGACCTGCGGCAACACTGGAAGAGGAGTGTGAGGAAGAGGAGTCAGAGGAGGAATGTGGCTTTGAGGAGGAGGAACACCAACCACAGCAGGCATCCCAGGGTGCTCGTTGTCACCTATCTGGTACCCGTGGTGTTGTACGTGGCTGGGGGGAAGAACACACCTTCAATGACATCAGTGAGGACGAGGAATTGGACATGAGTAGCTCGGCATCCAACCTTGTGCAAATGGGGTCTTTCATGCTGTCATGCCTGTTGAGAGACCCTCGTATAAAAAGGCTGAAGGAGAACGACCTGTACTGGGTGGCCACGCTACTAGACCCCCGGTATAAGCAGAAAGTCTGTGACATGTTACCCAATTACCGGCAGTCGCAAAGGATGCAGCAGCTACAAAATAAGTTAAAAACTATGCTCTACACAGCGTATAAGGGTGATGTCACAGCACAACGGGAATCCAACAGGGGAAGAGGTGAAAGTAATCCTCCTCCTACCACCACAACCACGCCGGCAAGGACAGGACGCTTTACAGACGTCTTGTTGATGGAGGACATGCGGAGCTTTTTTAGTCCTATGCATCGCCACAGCCCTTCGGGGTCCACCCTCAGAGAACGACTCGACCGACAGGTAGCAGACTACCTTGCCTTAACTGCAGATATCGACACTCTGAGGAGCGATGAACCCCTTGACTACTGGGTGTGCAGGCTTGACCTGTGGCCTGAGCTATCCCAGTTTGCCATTGAACTTCTGGCCTGCCCCGCTTCAAGTGTGCTGTCAGAAAGGACCTTCAGCGCAGCAGGAGGTATTGTCACTGAGAAGAGAAGTCGCCTAGGTCAAAAAAGTCTTGATTACCTCACGTTTATTAAGATGAATGAGGCATGGATCCCGAAGGGACTGACAGTGGGGGATGCATTTGACTAAAAAAGGCCTGGTGATGACTGAGATGCCTTGGCCTAAAAATGGTCCACACGCTGCTGTATATAATCATTCTCTGCATGCCGGATGACTTACGTGACGTCTCCGCCACCAACTACGGTTCAAGCAGCAATGTTTTAGTGCACTTTCTGCCTTAAAACCTCAATTTTTCAGGCCGCTGCTACAGCAGCGGCTGCAACAATACCTACTTTTTCATGCATGTGTACATGCCTAATTTTTCTGGCCTCTGGTGCTACACTGTGGCTGCAAAAAAACAAAAAACAAAAAAAAAGGCACATACATGTGTCAATTCCCCTTCGTGATCGTTACCTTGTCGTGGTGAAGGGGCTTGCGTATCACAATGAAGCGATCACCTCTAGGATTGTGTTGGCACACCCCAGATGATAAGGTCGTTGCTTCATTGTGTACAGACCAAAAGCGATCCGCAGGATAATTTTTCATAAAAAAAAACATTCATTTTCTTTCATTCTTTCTGCGGAGCTGGGTATTTTTTGGCCGCGTTACTGAATGCTCATGAACAATGGCTGTAGGCTCATGCGTCCTTTTGCGGAGATGACAACCCTGGTGGTCAGTCGAACCCAAGGCAACATCATCGACCTCATCCCATATGCGTTTTTTCTGGAGCGTGCCCTGCGAAGAGTACTGGATCAGGCTGTAGATGAGCATGAAGAGGAAGAGTTGTGGTCCTCATCACCACCAGAAGCAGCCTTGTCGTTGTCAATTGCTGGACCTGTGGCAACGCAGAGAGAGGAGTCTGAAGAAGAGAAGTCAGAGGAGGAAGGTGGCTTTGAGGAGGTGGAATACCAGCCACAGCAGGCGTCCCAGGGGGCTTGTTCTCACCTTTCGGGGACCCTTGGTGTTGTATGTGGCTGGGTGGAGGAAGAGACCTTCAATGATGTCAGTGAGGACAAGGAACGGGACATGGCTAGCTTGGTATCCAACCTTGTGCAAATTGGGAGTTTGCGGTTGTGCAAATGGACTGACTGACTGTTAAACGGGGAGTTTGGTCTGTCAGAGTTTGGTCTGTCACTGTGAAGCGGGCAACGGGCGTAACCCTTACACTACTTGACCGATAAAACATCATACCTGATCGTATTCACACACTGGATGTTTTAGTGCTGGTTTACACTGCCGCTACCACTAAAGTAGCGTCGCTTCCAGTGCGACTTTGGCGCGACTTAGCGCGACTTTGGCGCGACCTCATCGCGAGGTGACTTTTTATTTGGCCAATCACAATATCATGTTTTGTTACCGTCACCTAATTTCCTTTTCCTGTTTTTTGTTTTACATATTTCCCCATGTGTGCAGTGTTGTCTGTGTCATAGCTCAACTGATAGGCATGTTTGCCTTGGCATATCATATTTCAGCTTGCCAGAAAGAAAAAAAGACAGCTGGAAAGACACTGCATTAGTTTTCTACTAAAAATCATAAGAAAAATGCTGTTTTTTTTGGGTTGTGGACATACTACAGAGCTGAAACTTGACAGGTACACTTTTTAGACCCCCCAGACACTAAATACAAAAAATGACATGCCTGCCTAAAAAAATGCCCGATAAATGCCTGCAAGAGAAAAAGACAGCCGCAGAGAAGCCGTATTCCTGAAAATATAAGAAAAATGCTGTTTTTTAGGGGTTCTGGACATGCTACAGAGCTGAAACTTGACAGGTACACTTTTGTGACCCCCCAGACACTAAATACAAAAAATGACATGCCTGCCTAAAAAAATGCCCGATAAATGCCTGCAAGAGAAAAAGACAGCCGCAGAGAAGCCGTATTCCTGAAAATATAAGAAAAATGCTGTTTTTTAGGGGTTCTGGACATGCTACAGATCTGAAACTTGACAGGTACACTTTTGTGACCCCCCAGACACTAAATACAAAAAATGACATGCCTGCCTAAAAAAATGCCCGATAAATGCCTGCAAGAGAAAAAGCCAGCCGCAGAGAAGCCGTATTCCTGAAAATATAAGAAAAATGCTGTTTTTTAGGGGTTCTGGACATGCTACAGAGCTGAAACTTGACAGGTACACTTTTGTGACCCCCCAGACACTAAATACAAAAAATGACATGCCTGCCTAAAAAAATGCCCGATAAATGCCTGCAAGAGAAAAAGCCAGCCGCAGAGAAGCCGTATTCCTGAAAATATAAGAAAAATGCTGTTTTTTAGGGGTTCTGGACATGCTACAGAGCTGAAACTTGACAGGTACACTTTTGTGACCCCCCAGACACTAAATACAAAAAATGACATGCCTGCCTAAAAAAATGCCCGATAAATGCCTGCAAGAGAAAAAGCCAGCCGCAGAGAAGCCGTATTCCTGAAAATATAAGAAAAATGCTGTTTTTTAGGGGTTCTGGACATGCTACAGAGCTGAAACTTGACAGGTACACTTTTGTGACCCCCCAGACACTAAATACAAAAAATGACATGCCTGCCTAAAAAAATGCCCGATAAATGCCTGCAAGAGAAAAAGACAGCCGCAGAGAAGCCGTATTCCTGAAAATATAAGAAAAATGCTGTTTTTTAGGGGTTCTGGACATGCTACAGATCTGAAACTTGACAGGTACACTTTTGTGACCCCCCAGACACTAAATACAAAAAATGACATGCCTGCCTAAAAAAATGCCCGATAAATGCCTGCAAGAGAAAAAGCCAGCCGCAGAGAAGCCGTATTCCTGAAAATATAAGAAAAATGCTGTTTTTTAGGGGTTCTGGACATGCTACAGAGCTGAAACTTGACAGGAACACTTTTGTGACCCCCCAGACACTAAATACAAAAAATGACATGCCTGCCTAAAAAAATGCCCGATAAATGCCTGCAAGAGAAAAAGCCAGCCGCAGAGAAGCCGTATTCCTGAAAATATAAGAAAAATGCTGTTTTTTAGGGGTTCTGGACATGCTACAGAGCTGAAACTTGACAGGTACACTTTTTAGACCCCCCCAGACACTAAATACAAAAAATGACATGCCTGCCTAAAAAAATGCCCGCTAAATGCCTGCAAGAGAAAAAGCCAGCCGCAGAGAAGCCATATTCCTGAAAATATAAGAAAAATGCTGTTTTTTAGGGGTTCTGGACATGCTACAGAGCTGAAACTTGACAGGTACACTTTTTAGACCCCCCCAGACACTAAATACAAAAAATGACATGCCTGCCTAAAAAAATGCCCGCTAAATGCCTGCAAGAGAAAAAGCCAGCCGCAGAGAAGCCATATTCCTGAAAATATAAGAAAAATGCTGTTTTTTAGGGGTTCTGGACATGCTACAGAGCTGAAACTTCACAGGTACACTTTTTAGACCCCCCAGATGCTAAATCCAAAGAAATTTTTTATTTTTATTTTTTTTTAATTTTTCCAATAATTGGCTCTCTATCAAAAAATTATAATTTTTAAGAACTTTTTTTTGCGTGATCCCTCTCCGGCATGCCACAGTCCAGGTGTTAGTCCCCTTGAAACAACTTTTCCATCACTATTGTGGCCAGAAAGAGTCCCTGTGTGTTTTAAAATTCGCCTGCCTATTGAAGTCTATGGCGGTTCGCCCGGTTCGCCGGTTCGCGAACATTTGCCGATGTTCGCGTTCGCCGTTCGCGAACCGCGAATTTTAGGTTCGCGACATCACTATAAATGTATATTGATTGGTTTGTGCAAAAGTTATTGCGTCTACAAACTATGTGATATATATATATTTTTTTTACTAGTAATGATCAGCGACTTATAGCGGGACTGCGATATTGCGGCAGCAAATCTGACACTAACCAACACTTTTCAGGAACCAGTGACATTAATACAGTGATCAGTGCTCAAAATATGCACTGTCACTGTACTAATGACACTGACTGGGTAGGGGTTAATATCAGGGGTGATCAAAGAAATAACTGTGTGAAAAGCCTGTGTTTTTCCAAACTTTAGGAGGTGCTTTTGCCAGGGCAAGACATGGATCCTAGTCTCTGCTTTGCAGAAACACAGGATCCATGCCTTCCCTCTCGCTATTCTGTCTCTCTGCTAGCTCATCGGCAGGTTCCAGCAGACATCGAGTCCACAGTACCCACCCCTTGGTTCCCACTGTGTGTGATCACAACCGCCGGCAGCGCACATGTGGACCCACTACCCGGAAAAGCAGATCACTTATCTATACATGATCTGGTGCACAGGTGCCACCCTGTAGAAGTTAAACTGCTATAGGGCAGATGGGAAGTGGTTAAAGTAGAACTAAAGGAAAACCTTTTTTTCGGGATAGCGTAAGAGAGGGTTATGACCTCTTTGCGTTGTCTTGCCCTCCCATTGTCCCATAGGGCATATTTCCATTTACTTTCTGTCTCCCAGCCAAAACATGAAGTGAGAGTTAATCCCTCCAAAGAGGGACCAGGATCAGCAGGACTAGTGTCAGAACCAGAGCACCTGATGGGTGTCGAGTCCCAGTGTCCACCAGGTCACCAGTGCTGTTCAGCTGCTTGATTGTTATTATAGGCGGAAGGGGACACCCCCCCCTCCTGCTGTCCTCTGGTGCTTCTACCGGCTCGCCCGTGTGATCGTCGAGCCAGAGAAGGAATCGGCCGCCAGCAGAAGTATGCCATAGAGACTGCCGAAGACCAGATGGTCCCCGGCAGTCTCTATTACTCTCGGAGGCCCGGGCACAATGTAATGACTTCAAATCCAGCCTGCCTGGCAGTTGTCAATACTGCCGTGATTGTTTTATTTTATTTTTATTTTTATTTCAGACTTTCCAGCCTGTAGGAGAGATCTGAGGTCATATTGACCCCAGATCTCTCCATAAAGAGGACATGTCATGCACTTTTCCTATTACAAGGGATGTTTACATTCCTTGTAATAGGAATAAAAGTGATCAAAAAAAAGGGAAAGTGGAAAAATAAAAAAATAAAATAAACAATAAAAAAAAAATGTTTACAATGTTTAGGTGTTCTGAGTAATTTTCTAGCAAAAAATTATGATTTTTCATGTAGGAGCAGAGTGCCAGAAATGGCCTAGTATGGAAGTGGTTAAATAAATTTTCTAGCAAGTTTAAATGCGTGTGCAAAAAAATTAAAAAATGTCCCTGGTAAACAAATGCCTAAGGTAATTTCTTAGCAAAAAAAAATGCAGATTTTAACACATATGTGAAAACAAATTTTCTGCAGTTAAGGAAAACTATTTTTGCAAAAAAAAAAAAATAGCACTAGCTATCCTGCTCTGGTCTGTAGACACTGAGCTAGTCACTAACAGACAGAAGGGAGTTGGAACGGTAAAGGGGGCAGGGCCTGCTAGTAACAATCACAATCATTTCAAGCGCCCTGATAAGGCAAAACAGCTCTTGAATAGCTTGAGCAGAAATCGAGATTTCTGGCGGTGTTCTGTACACAAATGGTGTAGAAAATACAAATTGCCCCCGGTGTTGGCTTGGTTTCAAGTAGTGATGAGCAAATCAGTTTGCAAATGAGGTGAATGTATGAATATGTGAACATATGCATGCAGATTTATGCAGTCTGAGGAGAAACATACAATTCATGAATCACGATTGCTTGGATTTCTGCATGATTCTCCATTGCTCACACGGATATGCATGCAAATATTTTAGGGAATCAAAAATTTGCAAACTGCTGATTCTACCTGATTATAAGAGAGATGGAAGAGGGAACATGCAAGAATTATTTGTAATAGATTATGGACAATATATAATAAAATGTCCTACGTGTCTCTAATATATGAAATAGCCATGATTTAAAGGGCCAATTTATAGAAAAGTGGTGAATTACCTTATATACTCAAGTATAAGCCGAACCGAATATAAGCCGAGGCACCTAATTTTACCACAAAAAACTGGGAAAACATATTGACTCAAGTATAAGCCTAGGGTGGGAAATGCAGCAGCTACTTGACCCAACTGGACCACCACAAGACCCAAAACAGGGGCTGTGGGCATGGTGCAGGGGCTGCAGACATGGTATAGGAGATGCAGGGCTGTGGGCATGGTACAGGAGATGGTACAGGAGATGGTTCAGGCATGGTACAAGAGATGGTACAGGAATGGCACAGATGGTACAGGCATGACACAGATGGTACAGGCATGGCACAGATGGTACAGGCATGGCACAGATATGGCACAGATGGTACAGGCATGACACAGATGGTACAAGCATGGCACAGATATGGTACAGGCATGGCACAGATATGGCACAGATGGTACAGGCATGGCACAGATGGTACAGGAGATGCAGTGCAGCGGGCATGGTACAGGAGAATCTCCTGTACCATGCCCACAGCACTGCCTCTCCTGAGGAGATGCAGGGGCTGCGGAGGAGTTTCACTTACCTTTCCGCCTTACATTTAAAAATGGTGCCGCCCAGCGCCAACACGTCAATGCGCATGCGCCGTCTGCCTGGGAATAGCCAAACGTGTACGGGCTTTCCCGAGCGGTGGCGGTGCATGCGCACTGACCGGGAAAAAGGTAAGTAAGACCGTGACTCGAGTATAAGCCGAGGGGGGCTTTTTCAGTATGCTGAAAAACTTGGCTTATACTCGAGTATATACGGTAGTTAAAGCAGTAATAAACCCAAAAGCAAACATTTATTTTAGTACAGCTCTCCTATTCTTAGATGTGATGTCTTAGGCCTAGGCCAATGCACATTCAGCCCGGCCACTTTTTTATTCTCTATTTATTTTCTCCCACGTTTGTCACTCTTTCACTTTTAATTATAAAGTGAGTATATTGCGCTCAACATGTGCCATAAATCAATAAAGTGCTGGTGCAAATATAAATAACAATATGAATATAAAGGAGTTTAAAGTCTCTGAAATTGCTTGGTATCAATTAAAAGTCCATACAATCAACGACAATAATTATGATAAAAGCATAAACTTGATAGAAGTGTTATAGAGCCTCCACCTCCACACTTTCACCCAGTGTTCTTACAAGGTACTTCTTACCAGAAGTATATGACCCCTTGATTATAGGGGGTCACATAGGCATATTGATCCAATAAATAGGCGATCCTCAGCTCCAAATTCCCTTAATCCTGGGGTAAGCATTCAGACCAAGTGCAGGATCTCATTATGGACATATGTAAAAGCAAGAAAGGCTCTCATGGTGCAGTACGTTGAAAACATTTAGCTTTTAATAAAGGTAATGCACTTACTACAAATCCAAGAATCTTTCGCTTTGCACAATCATGTAAATCACAGTAGCTGGATATTGAACGCCACCTCACGCCAGCGCTCCTCCAACCCGGAAGTAGTTACGGTCTCACGCTCCCGACGCACGTTTCGTCAGCCCATGCTGACGTCATCAGGGGATCATGTGGAACTGGGTGAAAGTGTGGAGGTATAGGCTCTATAACACTTCTATCAAGTTTATGCTTTTATCATAATTATTGTCGTTGATTGTCTGGACTTTTTATTGATACCAAACAATTTCAGAGACTTTAAACTCCTTTATATTCATATTGTTATTTATATTTGCACCAGCACTTTATTGATTTATGGCACATGTTGAGCGCAATATACTCACTTTATAATTATTGTCACAGCTTTTTAGCTTTTTTGTTTGCAGCTCACAGTGGGGAAGCAATTCCTCAAAAACTTAATTTATTGGATTTTCACGTTTACTAGTATTTATGTGGCTATTCAGCCTTATCACATAATTATTCCTTTGCGCAGTTTCATTTGGTTTTTACAATTTTTTCTAGAAAACTCTTTCACTTTTGTGTGTGTTTTTCTCATGGATGGAGGGTGCGAGTCCTCGGGCTTACCCTGACATCTGGGGGGGGGGGAGGGGATGTGTGGCCCTCAGGTTCCTTCCTCCCCTGCCTCTGGGGGGGTCTCTCTTCGGGAGAGCTCCTCAACCAAGTATTCGGGGGCGGCTTTGGCTGCCCAGAAGAATGGGGTCTGCCAGGCCTTCTGGCTAGGCAGGCCATGTAAACCCTTTGTCCCTGTCAGGAGCCTTGCACCCCGGGGGTAAAGGTCTTACCCCTTCGGGGGGGGGGACTAAAAGCACACCCTTAAGTGCACTTTTTAGTGTGTACACGTTTTTGTTCACTTACAGGTTTTTTTTGTTGTAGGTTTTTGCACCACTGCGGACTAAAAAAAAAAAAATTATTAGATGCGATGTCTACATTAGTTGCCCTTTTTTAGGCTTTCTTTCTGCTATTTTAATAATCCACTCAGCAAGTCTGTTGTTTTTCAAAAGCACAAGCTCTGCAACAGAATGTATCAGTTTACTTGGATGAGACAAACCATTTAACACTGACGAAGGGTGATTAGCCACTTGCTGACTAGCCGCTGCACATATACTGCCGCAGGTCAGCTCTATTACGGGAAACAACATTGGCCCAAGCATAGTCCATTTGGAACCTCAAAATATTTGTAATCCCAGAGAGGGTCGGCCCTCTGTTATAAGTCCACTAGCCAGTGGCATCTCGAATTGTCCTCAACCCTTCTCTGCAAGGATAGAAGTGGGAAGGGTAATGGACATAGGGCATAAGCCCCAACAATACTAGACTTGAATGTTCCTTAGTTGTAGTATAATTTAATATTAATTTAAATAATAATAAGCTTAGGCTAGCCAGCCTTAATTGAATTTTGTATATTTTCTTCAGCAGTGGAAGTCTGGATGGGGAATCCACACAGTCTTACCATCCTCTTCCTGAATTTGAATTGACCAGGCCTTGCCCGATCCATCTGGGCGGCGGACCTCCACCTGGTCTAAGTAGATGGCCTACCCGTGGTTCCACTGCGTTTTTACCGATAAGAATGTTTTCCACAAGTCCATCCTGGAAAATCTGGGGAGGGTCTCCTGATCACCTCTCTCAGCTGGAGAATATTGGGTCTCCTCTTTTTTGATGAAAGAGGCATAGGCCTCATTTTGATCCCGAGCCCGGGCATAGTTCTTAGGTGGGGTTAGGTCTGGGACCTTATTAGCATAGGCCTCACAGAACCCCAGATTCCTGGCACACTCTCCTTGCACCACGGAATCCCTAGTCTCCTCATCAGGTGTATCAATACTGGCTAGACTGCTCCGATCTTCGGACCCCCAGTCCCATTCAAAGAAAAAGGGTGCCCTTGGGGTGGGATTTTAAATGAGGTATATACATTCAGTGACCATAGTACAAAGATGGTAAAAAAAATATGACAAATTTTATTGATGTAGTTGCATATGAATGATAACAACAATAAAATAACAACGCAATGGGCATGCGGCATAATAGCATCAACAATACACATGAATAACCATATCGATAAAAATATGGGTTGCACTCATATATTGTAGTAACTTGACGCGTTTCGTGAGTCTTCAGTAAGCTCACTCATCAGGAGTGTATATGAGATAAATTGTCTAAAAATGAATGAGACAGTAAACAACATGTTACTATATATGATTGAGGAGTGTGATATTGTAACATCTGTACATGAACAGAAATGAAAAAGATCACACTCACACATGACCCAAAGATAGATGGTGGATGCGTGCTCTCACGATGCCGGGGCTGCCATGGTCTAACCCGGGAGCTGACAGGACTTGAACCAATGGCGAACACGTTGGGGAGACAGGTGAGGAATCAAGATTGTGGAGAATGAAGCTTCTGCTTGATGGCAAAGTATGGGCTGAAAATAAATGAATATGTATCTCAATGGAGTATATAATTACATTGTTTGTATCACTAAGTGATATCCAAGGGATCAGGATAAGTATAATTGTATAATAAAAAAATAGTATAATAAACTGCATAATGAGTCAGTCCAAGCAAATATTATATGAAGCAGGGACCAATTGCCTCTAGAAATATAGAAGGATCAAGATAAGTATAATTGTATAATAAACTGCATAATGAGTCAGTCCAAGCAAATATTGTATGAAGCAGGGACCAGTTGCCTCTAGAAATGTAGATTGTATTGTATGCAGTTCAAAATTAGATTTGAAGGGTAGGATACTATATCCACTTGGTGATACATAAAAAGTGAATGGGGTGTGGTGAAAAAAGGGGGACCAGGGTGGAAAAAATAAAAATAATGTATGAGAAACCCAAAATAAATAGTGATGAGTGATGATTAAAACATATGGTGATTAGTGAATCCACTTGGGAGTGGGTGAGAAAGACCAGAAAGGATGAGCCTCAGAAAGGGTGAAAAAACTAAAGGGATGCAGGGGAGGTGAAACATCATGAAAGGACCCAAAGAAGGAAAGAAAACGAAATGGCAGCAAAAGAGATAGTGGAAGGAAACCTCACCTGAAAACACACCGCATAGGCACCTGGCTCTAGTCCTAGAACGCCATGTGGAGGATGGTGGAGGCAGGGGTGCAACCAGTGCATCCATGCTGTCCAGCGGTAGAAGTCAGCTTGTGCTGGCAACCGCAGCCTCAGATAGATTTTACCCACCAAACCATACGTGCACCTGTAACGGTGCTCGTACGTTGGGGGGGAAGGACATGGCGCTGATATACAGGTGGCCCCGCCCCCGAAGGGGAGGGGGCAGCCAGGGAGACTAAACTTCCTGTTTGTATATCACAGCTCCCGGGAGAGATACACAGCCACCATCAGAGGGCACACAACCAACCCGTGGGTTGTATAAATAAATAAAATAGGGCAAAAGTTGTAAATTGTATGCAGCCATAGGCCTGTGTATGTCACAATGGGACCGTGTGGGATCGAAAACGGGCATGGGTGTCTTCCACCCGGGTACTGTTAAAAGTAAGCAAAAGAAATGGTCTCACATGGTTCCATGTAAATACCTCCATCCCGGTTCATACTGAAAAAAGAAAAAGGGTGCCCTTGGGGTGGGATTTTAAATGAGGTACAGTGGGTACGGAAAGTATTCAGACCCCCTTAAATTTTTCACTCTTTGTTATATTGCAGCCATTTGCTAAAATCATTTAGGTTCATTCTTCTTCCTCATGAATGTACACATAGCACCCCATACTGACAGAAAAACACAGAATTGTTGACATTTTTGCAGATTTATTAAAAAAGAAAAACTGAAATATCACATGGTCCTAAGTATTCAGACCCTTTGCTGTGACACTCGTATATTTAACTCAGGTGCTTTCCATTTCTTCTGATCATCCTTGAGATGGTTCTACACCTTCATTTGAGTCCAGCTGTGTTTGATTATACTGATTGGACTTGATTAGGAAAGCCACACACCTGTCTATATAAGACCTTCCAGATCACAATGCATGTCAGAGCAAATGAGAATCATGAGGTCAAAGGAACTGCCTGAAGAGCTCAGAGACAGAATTGTGGCAAGGCACAGATCTGGCCAAGGTTACAAAAAGATTTCTGCTGCACTTAAGGTTCCTAAGAGCACAGTGGCCTCCATAATCCTAAAATGGAAGACGTTTGGGACGACCAGAACCCTTCCTAGAGCTGGCCGTCCAGCCAAACTGAGCTATCGGGGGAGAAGAGCCTTGGTAAGAGAGGTAAAGAAGAACCCAAAGATCACTGTGGCTGAGCTCCAGAGATGCAGTCAGGAGATGGGAGAAAGTTGTAGAAAGTCAACCATCACTGCAGCCCTCCACCAGTCGGGGCTTTATGGCAGAGTGGCCCGACGGATGCCTCTCCTCAGTGTAAGACACATGAAAGCCCGCATGGAGTTTGCTAAAAAACACCTGAAGGACTCCAAGATGATGAAAAATAAGATTCTCTGGTCTGATGAGACCAAAATAGAACTTTTTAGCCTTAATTCTAAGCGGTATGTGTGGAGAAAACCAGGCACTGCTCATCACCTGTCCAATACAGTCCCAACAGTGAAGCATGGTGGTGGCAGCATCATGCTGTGGGGGTGTTTTTCAGCTGCAGGGACAGGACGACTGGTTGCAATCGAGGGAAAGATGAATGCGGCCAGGTACAGGGATATCCTGGACAAAAACCTTCTCCAGAGTGCTCTGGACCTCAGACTGGGCCGAAGGTTTACCTTCCAACGAGACAATGACCCTAAGCACACAGCTAAAATAACGAAGGAATGGCTTCACAACAACTCCGTGACTGTTCTTGAATGGCCCAGCCAGAGCCCTGACTTAAACCCAATTGAGCATCTCTGGAGAGACCTAAAAATGGCTGTCCACCAACGTTTACCATCCAACCTGACAGAACTGGAGAGGATCTGCAAGGAAGAATGGCAGAAGATCCCCAAATCCAGGTGTGAAAGACTTGTTGCATCTTTCCCAAAAAGACCCCTGGCTGTATTAGATCAAAAGGGGGCTTCTACTAAATACTGAACAAAGGGTCTGAATACTTAGGACCATGTGATATTTCAGTTTTTCTTTTTTAATAAATCTGCAACAATGTCAACAATTCTGTGTTTTTCTGTCAGTATGGGGTGCTATGTGTACATTCATGAGGAAGAAGAATGAACTTAAATGATTTTAGCAAATGGCTGCAATATAACAAAGAGTGAAAAATTTAAGGGGGTCTGAATACTTTCCGTACCCACTGTATATACATTCAGTGACCATAGTACAAAGATGGTAAAAAAAATATGACAAATTTTATTGATGTAGTTGCATATGAATGATAACAACAATAAAATAACAACGCAATGGGCATGCGGCATAATAGCATCAACAATACACATGAATAACAATATCGATAAAAATATGGGTTGCACTCATATATTGTAGTAACTCGACGCGTTTCGTGAGTCTTCAGTAAGCTCACTCATCAGGAGTGTATATGAGATAAATTGTCTAAAAATGAATGAGACAGTAAACAACATGTTACTATATATGATTGAGGAGTGTGATATTGTAACATCTGTACATGAACAGAAATGAAAAAGATCACACTCACACATGACCCAAAGATAGATGGTGGATGCGTGCTCTCACGATGCGGGGGCTGCCATGGTCTAACCCGGGAGCTGACAGGACTTGAACCAATGGCGAACACTTTGGGGAGACAGGTGAGGAATCAAGATTGTGGAGAATGAAGCTTCTGCTTGATGGCAAAGTATGGGCTGAAAATAAATGAATATGTATCTCAATGGAGTATATAATTACATTGTTTGTATCACAAAATAAATAGTGATGAGTGATGACTCATTATGCAGTTTATTATACTATTTTTTTATTATACAATTATACTTATCCTGATCCCTTGGATATCACTTAGTGATACAAACAATGTAATTATATACTCCATTGAGATACATATTCATTTATTTTCAGCCCATACTTTGCCATCAAGCAGAAGCTTCATTCTCCACAATCTTGATTCCTCACCTGTCTCCCCAACGTGTTCGCCATTGGTTCAAGTCCTGTCAGCTCCCGGGTTAGACCATGGCAGCCCCCGCATCGTGAGAGCACGCATCCACCATCTATCTTTGGGTCATGTGTGAGTGTGATCTTTTTCATTTCTGTTCATGTACAGATGTTACAATATCACACTCCTCAATCATATATAGTAACATGTTGTTTACTGTCTCATTCATTTTTAGACAATTTATCTCATATACACTCCTGATGAGTGAGCTTACTGAAAACTCACGAAACGCGTCGAGTTACTACAATATATGAGTGCAACCCATATTTTTATCGATATGGTTATTCATGTGTATTGTTGATGCTATTATGCCGCATGCCCATTGCGTTGTTATTTTATTGTTGTTATCATTCATATGCAACTACATCAATAAAATTTGTCATATTTTTTTACCATCTTTGTACTATGGTCACTGAATGTATATACCTCATTTAAAGTCCCACCCCAAGGGCACCCTTTTTCTTTTTTCAGTATGAACCGGGATGGAGGTATTTACATGGAACCATGTGAGACCATTTCTTTTGCTTATTATTAAAAGCTGGGAGACCCCATATCAATGGCCCCGACCTCTTCCTCGCTGCTCACAATTCCACATGCAGCCCCAGTCACCACTAGCCATTTTCTCCCTTCTGCCTGTTGATTTTTACCGCTGCAGCTTTTGATGCACCAGGTGGCCGCTCCCTGGCCCACATTACCTGCCTGCACCCCGGCTCGGACACTTGGGCCTCCTTCCACTTGCACCCTGGACCACTGACAGTTTGCATGGACTCCAGATGCATTAATAGCCTCAGCGCTCCTCTTTCTCGGCCCATGTAAGGCCCCAACTCCACAGCCGACAGGGGGTAAGTGACCCCGGTCTCCCAAGATACATTCAACCTTCTGGGCCGACCTCCAATCACTTCCGCCTGCAGCAGTAGATTGCCGCAATGCCCGCGCTGGCCCCACACTTGCATGCGCATGGCCACATTCAGACACTGAGGACATACCAGGCCCAAATGCTCCACGCCTCCTCCTGTGCACAATGCCAGTCTCCCGTCGGGGCACCATCCGCACCCCTGTATCCCACAGGGTGGATGTCTTCGGATCTCCGGTCTGCTCCGCAGGTTCTCTGCCAACATGGGGGATAGCCTCTGTGCTCTCTCCGGTACTCACCATCTTGCTCCTCCACACACGTGTCGCCCTCTCAGCCCCACCTGGAGGTGGAAGTAATTTATGCACTTTCCCCTCCTTCTCCGGATTGGCTGTGCGTGAGCAGCGTTCCCGCCCATGACTCTGGATTGGCGGTAGCTCCTCCTGCTAGGCAGAACTTTACAGCGCACGTTTTCCCGCGCAGTACAGTAACCCTTCCGATGCCGCTCCATCTCAGCTCAGCCTGCATGGAAGTTACTGTAAAGCGGACCGTGCCTCTCAGCTTGCACGCATCCGCCACTCTTACTTGTATCAGGGATCCAACTGCGCCTCCATCACTCTGAGCCAGCTGACCCTCTTTGCTAGTCCGTATAATTGTCCCGCTGTTGAATGCACGGCCAACATTTCTCTTATTAGCACTTGTACAAGCAAGACTTGCCATACTGTATTCGAAAAATGTCCCACTGACATTAAATGCATGGTCAACAGATTTCTACACAGCATCCACTTTGCCACTATTTTGGAAGAACATCCTGCTGTCATTGGGTGCACGGTCAACATCTTCCTGCATAGCTCTGGGACACACATGGCCCCTGGCACACCGATCCACGTGCCCTGGGTCGCCATTTTCTCCATCCCCACTTGCACCATTTACTGTTAAGCAGGCATAGTCCATTTCCACAGTAAGATGCATTTCTCCCATTTCTCCAGCACATCACTTGATCAGACAATTTTCAATTCTGAAAGGAGCATTAGAACACAGTTCTTGAGAGAAAAGTTTAATTTTCACAAATTTTCTTTGGCCGTTGCCATTAGCAACCGTTCCGGTAACCCAGGGCAACACCCTGGACGAGCCCCCAAATGTAGCACTGCCCCCTAGGAAGCTGCTGAGATTGGATTCCCCTGGGTCACCCATAGCAACAGTCTGTAAAACGTATCACTTTATCACTTGGTTCAGACAATGAACAGTCCAGGGAATTTGGTTTTTGTGTTTAATTTTAGAACTTGGATGGGAGAAGGGATGAGTGGGATACTCCAACTTGAACTATGCACAATTTCTGAGGACAACTGACTGTAGTGTGTGCGGCAAGGCTGATGCTTCACCCTGCCACTGAAGTGAAGTAGAAGTTTTGTTCCTGAATTAATTCCTCTTCAGAGTCCTAACTTGGCACCCCCTTTCTCACTTCCCATGCATGCTAGCTCCTTGTCCACTGACTCTCCACTGGAGTGGTCCCCTTCCTGGGCAGACCCCTGGCAAGATTCCCGGTACTCATGGACACTGTTTTTCCCTGGGTTGCTCTGCCTTCAGCTCCACTTGTCAGTATCCTGGACCTCGTGACTCAGCATCACATACTTGGTCCACTAGGCCGACTGCCTGTGACCACCTTCCTTGCTGATAGGAGGAGAGACAGCCGTCACCCTCCTCCTGGGGCCTGGCTTCCTGCCCAAAGACGCCCTGCCATATGTGCCCTTCTTTTATGACCTATCCCAGGATGCACCGCTGTTGTGCCCACCCACTGGGACAGCCACAAAAGCCTGTGTGTCACTTGCTGGGTTTCCTCCACTGTCCAACAGGCTCCCATATTGGATACAGTGGGGACACTCCCTCAGACCAAGTGAATCACACATGGACACATGCAACAGGCTTAACTATCAATCAGGATCTCCTGATAAGCAGGTAGAGCAAAAAAACTATACTTTACCTAGGACTTATCTAGGAGGGTGCTACATCTTATTTTGGATTCTTCAATTAACTCTTCATTGCCTTCTACTACAACAATAGAAGCAGTGCACCCGGTTCAGTGTAACCTTTGTATTATCTTCAGAAAAGTACCCAGACCCAGTGCTGTGGGGATGGCTTGGAATGTTACCTATAATGGCACTTTTCCACTGCAAGTACCGGCTCGGCTCTACTCGGCCCTGCTTGGCCCTGCTTGGCCCGGTTTTCTTTTCCACTGCTGGTACCGCATGGTACGGTGTTTTAACAGTTCGGTACGGTACGGTATGGTTTTCTTTTCCACTAAAGTAGTACTAAAGTTAAGTGGGTGGGTGGGATAACAACGATTCTCTGACCAATCAGTGGCTAGTAGTGACTGCATGCAAAGGATTGTGGGATATGGTACCGGGTATGGTACCTCTTGGAACCACAATCGAGGTGGTACTGTTTTTGAGAGCCGTACCATTTGGTTCCATGCAGTGGAAAAGCGCCGCCGTACCGTACTGAACCGTTTCGACACCGTACCATGCGGTACCATCAGTGGAAAAGCACAAAAGCGAGCCGAACCGTTTGGTTCCATGCAGTGGAAAAGCGCCATAAGATAGCAATTGTTGGCTTAAGCTCAGGTCAACTTTAAGCCCATCTAAGTCTAAATCTCACCCAGCAGACATTTCCACTGCTAGCCCAATTACTTTTTTCACCTGTCATGTGGCAGCTTTTTATGAAGACAAAACGCAGGCAACTGAAATCTTCTTATGAAAGATTATGACTTTTGTAAGAGAACTACAAGATGCATGTATCTCTTGGCCTGCCGTCCTTCTTTAACACTCCCATCTGTCACATTTCTCCGATTTCTATTCTAATGGCGGTTCTGGCATTTTCATTTGTATTCTGCTCTTCAGTCGAGATACATGTTCCCAGCTGAGCAGCCACAAGTGGCACAGCAGTTTCTCAAAGTCTCAGTTTGTTTCCTTCCCAATCAAGCCAGAAAAGCATAATAGAGGCAAAGCATGTCGCTGGCTTCGAGTTGCTTATTTATGCTCCCTGCTCACAGCCCTGCTGTGAAAGGAAGGGGAGCTGAAATACATAATGCTCCATTCACAGGGGGAGACTTTATTGACAGACGTTGTTTAGTTCCTGGCTGGTGATGTTACAATTTACATGTGTATGGATTAAGTTTAAGTATTCCCTGAAAGAGATTAACTACCTCTGCCGTGCTCCCTCTGCGATGGCGAGAGGTGTTTTTTTTCTGCTGGCCGCTTAAAAATAACACAGTGGCGAAACTCAGTCCTCCGTGGAAAATTGGTAATGCGTTCTGAGTGGAGCTTAAAAAAAGATCTGTCACTTCTGAAAGAGCCCATTTATCAGATTGAGGCAGTTTCTGAAAATATATATAATATTGTAAATAATGTGACTACATTTATGGTTACTTTTTATTTTATTTTTTTTTTAGGATTTTCATTCCCTTGGTGCAGAAATGAAAATAAACATTATCATTTACCACCTATATGTAGCACTGCACCCATGGGAGCTGCTTGGATCGGATTCCCCTGGGTTACCCATAGAAACGACTTGTAAAATTCTTAGCACTTTAAGTTCTTGGCTCAGTCAGTAAACAGTCCAGGGGATTTGGTTTTTGTGTTTTATTTTAGAACTTGGATAGGAGAAGGGATGAGTGGGATACTTCAACTTAGCAAACTATGCACAATCTTGAGGACTTCTATCTGTGTTGAATGCGGCAAGGCCGCTGCTTCACCTTGCCACTGAAGTGAAGTATTGAAAAACTAACTATTTAGTAGATTACTCTTTGGGCGTGCCCAAAAGCTGTTCAGCAGGGAATGATGCGCATGCACCGGAAGTGACGAGCAGGGCCAGTGGTAGACGCATTGATTCCTGGGATCGATGACGCTCATCTCCCAGGAGTCAATGCAAGCAGGAAGTGACGTCGGCGACCGTGTCCGCAGAGGGAGGAAGAGGAAGGAAGGTAAGTATATTTTCTTTAAAAACAAGGTAAGTGAATTAAAAAAAAAAAATGTAATTATCCAATTGTTTTTCAGGTAATTTAGAGCAAGCGGACAGGGAAAAGTTAATTTTGAGGGTGGAACTCCGCTTTAAGTACAAGGCATGTTTGCTGGAATATATATCTCTAATTTACCTTTATATAGTTACATAAATACATAGTTAGTCAGGTTGAAAAAAGACAAGTCCATCTGGCTCAACCAATAAAAACCCCAAAAAACAGTAAAGAAAACCCAACCATACAATCCCATATAGACAATCCTATACCCGCAGTTATGATCCATTTATGATCCATTGATGTATATCTATAGTATACTGGTTTATTTTTTCAGTGCGAGTAAGTACTGGAATTTTGTACTTTTCCTTGAAATTTATTTTTAAAAATTATTGGAAAAGAAGAAGTCCTAAGGACTGGAGTCAGAATTGTCAGTGTTATTCTTGGTTCAGATTCAAGGCTGGTATCCATGGGATAGTAAACAGAGCTAATTATTTCTGGATTCTCACTCAGAATGCATTGGTACGCTAAAAAAAAAAAAAAAAAAAAAAAAATAAACTATACATACGGTATATTCTAAGTTTTTTCCCTTTTGTAAACTTTTTTGGATTTGATGCCCCCTTGACGCTTCTTTTTTTTTTACAGATTTTTCTAGCACCCAACGGGGTAGTTCAGCCCACTTTGGCGTCACAGGTTGTTGAAAAGCTCACTTGACTTCCACTGAATATAACATACTTCAATCTGTAGGGTCATTTATACAGTATATTTTGGTTATGTCCTGTACCCTCGTTGTGCACTCTGCCTGTTTATTTCTAATGGTGATCCACTGCCCTGCTGGAGTTAGTATGTGGCTTGTAAGTCAGACAATAGAAGCTTCTATCAGAAAAGTATTTAGTTTGATGACAGATTGCCTCTAAGGTTTATAGCAGGGGGGAGGAAAGTTTGCTAGAAAGGATGAGGGAATTAAATAGAGTGATGTGGAACAAATGTAGGTCGGGGGGGATATTGTAAAATGGACACCACGGGCCATAATCTCCGAAGAGGGCAAATGATTCTATGGAAGCACTGAAAACAGTCATTTAAAGAAAGGTCCTACTATGTGTCAAACTGATGAAAAAGATATTTCAAGTTGACAGGTCCATTTTAATAGAAGAGAAAATACTGGCCATTTATAGCCCATCCCTACTGCACCCAACTAATGGATTTGTCAATAACATCAATAACAGTATTTTTCCTATTAGTACATAGTAATTGACATTAATTCATTGTCAAAAGTCACAAATACACATATACAAAAATAATATACAGGAACCCTTATATCAACGTGTTTTGAATATCTGCCCCTTCAGGATAAGGTTAGGTATGATCAGTGTTGCCAACCTACCGGATTGAAATTCACTGACACGACACCCAAAAATTACTGGCACAGCCATGTTTTTGCTGGCATTTCCAAAAGTTACAAAATTACAGTTTTAGTAGGTAAGTAGCTTAGGGACAGGACAGTAAGGCAAGAAATTATAATGGAAAGGCACACAAACACATTAAATTTACTACAGCACTGTGCAGCAGCACAGATGATGATGACATGTCTCTTCCTGAGTCATAGTGAAAGTCTCTCTCTCCACACTAGGTGATCCCTTCAGTCCACTCCAGTCCAAACAACTCCTGGCTTGCCTTGCTCCCATCCCGCAGGTCCGGCCACTCAGGCTCCTTTACACCATGACATCCCAAGACACGCTCAGGCACCGCCTCTGCCAGAGGTTCCCCCCCCCCCCCCCGGCTGGTGCTGCCTGAACACACTGTAGCAGGCATGTTTATGGTCTCAGCCAGCTCCAGACCCGAACATTGCATGCGTAGTTCAAACCCGAGTGTCACAGCCATATTTTTTACTGGCAAAGAGAAAACAGAGGCGCCTCTAAGTGTAGACTTTATAACACATTTATTAATAAAAATATGCACTCACATCTGTAACAAAGTGCTCATGAGAAAAAACCCATTCCGATGGTTCCGAGATGAGATGGGTGGTAGATGTGATCATCCGGTCTGTGCAGCCGTCCTACTGAGACTGAGCCCTCCTCGCCGTGGCCGGCAGTAACGGCGGAGCTGGAGACAGGAAAGAAGCTTGTAGTCTGTCAGTGGAAGCGAGGCTTGGTTCACCGTCGGATAGAGATGACGTCATGAAAGTGCTATGTCATCTCTGCACAGACCGGATGATCACGTCTACCACCCATCTCATCTCGGAACCATCGGAATGGGTTTTTTCTCAGGCACCAGATGTGAGTGCATATTTTTATTAATAAATGTGTAATAAAGTCTACACTTAGAGGCGCCTCTGTTTTCTCTTTGTTTGTAGCCCTGTGGAACCCCTGGTTTTGGTTTCTTGAAGGCTGCCCTAAATTGGTGGACTTTTTTTCCCTTCCATCCAACTCAGTGACTGTATTTGATCCATATGGACTTTGTGACTCATGCACCTGTGTTACATGTTTGATATTTTTTACTGGCAGCCTTTTCCTTTCACTGGCATTTACTGACAGGAGAAAAGTGCCCATTTTTTAAACATATTGGACTAGGTGGGACTTTAAATGAGACCCAAGCTGGTGTTGCCCGGCGTCTCCATCCCTATAACAAGAAACAAATTGAGGTTGAAGGATTGTAAGAGGTGCATGAAAGTCAGCCAGCCCCCAGTCTGATGTGCCCATTTTTTACCGGCTGCCAGTAAAAATACTGACGGTTGGCAACACTGTGTATGATGCGCAGACTTTCATTCAATTTGGCCTTCAAAATTAAAATGCAGTTCACACCATGCCTGGCTCCTACTGGTGCATGCACAACAGGCCCGTGGCCTCCTAACTGGACTGGATGTCACTCTGACCACTGCACTTACAAAAATGGACAACATGTGGTTTGTTTTAAATGAGTTACAGTATTTGACTATATACTGTGATCCCAGTTGTTGCATGTACTGTCCCATTTCCCTTTAGTCCCCTTCCTGGAATTAGGAAGTTTGCATACATATTAATTCCTCGATTTACACCTGTGTAGAGATGTTAGAACAGCATTATATTTGGAAGAAATAGATGCTACGAAATATCTATAACATCACCGAACAAGTTCAGTTGACTGTGACTACTGTAACTATTATAACTTAGATTATCAATTTCAGATATACAACCTATATTTAAGCTCCTGATGAATGGACGGAGGTCCAAGAAACGCGTCGAGCCTACAATAATGTTTTTCCAAGTTTGATACAATTAGAGACTGTGAGCTTACAGAGAGCATGATGTCATATTGAATTTGTTATACCCCCTAGAGATCTGTGTTTGATCCTTGTAAAATTGTATTTATTCTTATTTAATATGAATTTTATAATCTACAGTATGTCATTTCTCTGTATGTGTCCTTATCGGTTGTATATGTGATTTTTTTTAAATAAATGTCTTTGTCCAGTTGACCTCATTCAAAGTCAAAATGTATTTTACTTGTTTTTTTTTTTTACTGTAACTATTACTAGCTATACCATGACTTTGATAATTGAGAGCCTTCACATACATTGCCAGGAGAGGGTATTTGGGTGTCCATCAATCAAAATTTTAAATAAGCACCACCCCTACTCAGTTTTACCCACACCAACCTTATCTCTCCCCTATTTTGTGTCTGTGTCCCCCACGTTGGCATTGTGTCCACAGTAGCATTTGCAGTGGCAGAGCAGAGTAGGACTGGCTAAAGAGGGATTATTTTGGTGCAGTTGGCCAGCTGAAACATGTATTGCGATGTGTGAACTAAATAGCCCTATTTTTTATTGAATAGTTTGCTTGAAAAGGTATAGCAACGTGCAAAGAGTTCATCTAGTATTTTGAAACTCTAGGACAGTTTCAAACTATATACTGACTTGGAATAAGGCTGCATTCACATGTCAGCTTATAATCGCGGGCAGAACCGCCGCGGTTCCGCCCGCGATTTGGAGATTTATTGCAAATCGCGGGACGCCTAGCGTTGCCCGTTGATTTGCAATAGCCCCCCAAACGCCGAGCGATGTTGCCGCGATTTACGCCCGCCGAATCGCGGCAACATCGCGCAAACAAAATCGCGGGACGCAATACGCTCCAAAGAAGCTGTTGTACTTTTTTGGAGCGTATTGCGTCCCGCGATTTTGTTTGCGCGATGTTGCCGCGATTCGGCGGGCGTAAATCGCTGCAACATCGCTCGGCGTTTGGGGGGCTATTGCAAATCAACGGGCAACGCTAGGCGTCCCGCGATTTGCAATAAATCTCCGAATCGCGGGCGGAACCGCGGCGGTTCTGCCCGCGATTATAAGCTGACATGTGAATGCAGCCTAAAGGGGAGGTATGTGGCGCTGCCTAGTATTGGAGGGAGTGAAATATGAGTGAGTGATTAATTAAATAAATGCTTTAGCAATATAAATATGTGTTAAAACAAATGCCAAGGTGCAAATTACATCAGTAAAGTGCTAACTAGTGCAAATACAAAGAAAACAATAAAAGGAAAGAAATGTTATATTTGTATTTGCACTAGTTAGAACTTTACTGATGTAATTTGCACCTTGGCATTTTGTTTAACACATATTTATATTGCTGAAGCATTTATTTAATTAATCACTCATATTTCACTCCCTCCAATACTAGGCAGCGCCACATAACTCTCCTTTATTCCACTTTTTTGTATCCCCTTGTGGGATCACATATGAGGTAGGCTGCAGCTGGTTAGAGATCCCTTAGCGTGGATTTTCATACCGTATATATATACAGGGCTTTTTTTCAGCAGGAACGCGGGGGAACGCAGTTCCGGAACCTCCAGTCTGAATGTATTAAATGGCAAAAGGGGGCTGGGGCCAGTGGGGTGAGATGAAGGGCCTATTGATGCTGGCTGCTGGGATCTATTGTTGCTGGGGTGAATCTATTGTTGCTGGTGGGAATTTTGTTGTGGGTGGGACCTTTTTTGCAGTGGAGAATTTATTGTTGCTTGGGGCTATTGTTGTTGGGGGGGGGGGTCTATTGTTGCAGGGGAGGATTTATTGTTGCTGGGGGTCTATTGTTGCTGATTGTAGGGGATCTATTTGACTGTTTTTTCTATTGTTGCAGGGGAAAATTTATTGCTGTTGGGGGCGTCTATTGTTGCTGATTCCAGGGGATCTATTTTACTACTTTTCTAGTTATCATTAACAAATTCCATACAAAATTACCTAGAACCACAACATAATACTTGGTTCTGTATTCTCTAAAAAGGGGGGGGGGGTACTGGGTGGTGGGCAGAGGTTGGAACCAAAGGACAGCACTTGGAGGTGGGTAGGGAGTGGAGACAAGGGGTGACTCAGAACAGGGGAGTACCTGCACCTACTATCGGAGAAAAAAAGCCCTCATTATATATACTGACTTGGACCAAGGCACTAAGCTGCTGGTAGAACCAACAACAACCCTCCAATAAGCAGTATTGTACCACCTGATAGGCCTCGTTTTGTAATCATTCTAAATCTTCAACAGGCCCTGTAAGACCCCCTAATTCAGCTAGCTGCTGGGATGTGAAAAACAACCCCTCTATTGCTGGTAATTGAAGAAGGGCAGGATGGTTGTGGTTGGACAACTTCACTCTTCAGTCAAGATTTCCTGGCAGCAATTTGTCCCAACCCCTGTATCTCCTCCTTACTGTCTGACAAGTGGCATCAATCTATTGTTAGGCAGCCCAAGAATGAATTTTGATGGGGAAATGCCTCCTGCAGTGCTATTGAGTTCTGCCAGCAGGGGGGGCCTTCTTGGCTGGCAGAACACAATGATTAGTGCTAGCGGCTATAGCTGCTGAAAGTATTTGCATGTTATAAACTATTTGATTGATGGATTAACTTGGATGCAACCAGCTTGTCTTACAAGAATCAAATGTCTTATGGCCCCTGCTGAACTGGCCGCATTTCGATTTATGTATGGCCAACTTTACAATATGACCACACATGTTAATCCAAATACTCTCTTTAGTCATGTATCCCCTCTGCCCAATTTCTTCTCCAGGACCAACTTTTTTGTTATCTACTAATGATTCAAAAAATGAACAATGAGGCTTAAGTGATGGTTTGGACTTGGCCATTTTCTATAAGGACAAAACTGTTAAAGATCTGGTTGCTTGAATTTGAGGTGGACCTGGGTCCTGAATGTTACAATCCTGACCAGTTCTGTTCCAGTACTTTTCACATATTTCTGCTTTATTTAAAATGTATTCAAAGCCCAAAACAATAATGTGTTACATGCAAGATTTCCAGTTCTTAAATAAAACACCAGCATTCGATTTTTTCAAGCTTTTTTTCCTAGATTTTTACCTGCTAAACCTTTGAATAACACTTTTTCTGTCCCTGTGTGCCTAAGACCACATCTCCACTCCATCAATTAACCACTTTACGACTGCTCACAGTAATATTACTGCGGCAGAGTGGCTCGTTATCGTCTGACGACGTAGTACTACGTCGTCAGACACTCCCCCTTCTGGGCGGCACTTGCGCGCCGCCGGAGGCTCGCTCCCGCTGTTTTCATTCACAGCGGGAGTCGGGCCAGGGGAGGAGCAGCGGCGATCGCCGCTGCTCTTACCCAATCGTCGGGGATCGAGTCTGGAGATCCGCCTACTTGTGTAAACACAAGCGGGCGGATCTCCATAGTGACAGGGAGTGACAGATTGGACTGTTCAGCATAGCTGGACATCCGATCTGTCCCTGGCTCACTCAGTCACCTCCCCCCCCACACATCAGTAAGCACCAGGCATACATTAACCCCTCCCTCTCCAATAAAATTAACCCCTTCCCTGCCAGTGTCATTTTTACAGTAACAGTGCATATATATAGCACTGATTACTGCAGTAATGTCACTGGTACCCCCAAAAGTGTCAAAAATGTCAGTCAAGGGTCCGATCTGTCTGCCGCAATGTCGCAGTCCCGCAAAAAAAATCGCAGATCGCCGCCATTATGCGTTAAAAAAAAAAACACCAAAAATGACAGAAATCTTTCCCTTTGTTAGTAAACGCAATAACTTTTGCGCAAACCAATCAAAATACGCTTATTGCGATTTTTTTTACCAAACATAGGTAGCAGAAAACAAATTGGCCAAAAATTTTTAAAAAAATTGTTTTTTACATCTTTTTTGGGGGGAATTTCATATAAAAAAATGTTAAAAATATTGTTATTTTTTCAAAATAAACGCTATTTTTTGTTTATAGCGCAAAAAGTAAAAATTGCACAGGTGATCAAATACCACCAAAAGAAAGCTCTGTTTGTGGGAAAAAAAGGACGTAAATTTCATTTGGGTACGGCGTCGCACGACCGCGCAATTGTCAGTTGAAGTCGCACAGCGCCGAATCACAAAAAGTGGCCTGGACGGAAGACAGCAAAATCCTCCGGTGGTAAAGTGGTTAAGGGAGCAATGGAGCAAGTTCATTCAGGCTGAACTTCAAACATGTCTGCCTTTTGTTTATCTTCATTACATGGGGGAGGTTAATTAGTCACAGGGAACATAACACTATCAGTTCATCTCACATTTGTTTTTGTTCTTGGGTTTAGTTATCCTCCAACAAAGACAAAAAATTAACTTGTGTGACATCATTATGGTCCTTCTATAAACCTCCATATGGTTAAATACTGTTCAACCTAGATAGCCCGCAAACTCTTTTTAAGTGGAGCCGGGTTCCAGGTGACAGAAATATAGGGAAGGAGACATTGCCTTTATTTTATTCTCTCCCTCTACTGAGATACTAATGTTATGCTGCACCATTCTCCTCCAGCCAGCAGGGGGAGAGCTAAAGCAAAGCAGGCCCATTGACTTCTATGCAGAGTGTTGAGAATCCTGGGAGTTATAGTTTGAGTAGTCAGCCATGTAATGGTATGAATAGACTTCTTACACTACAGATCCCAATAGTCACTGTGCAGTATGGCAAGATGTTTTTTATTAACCGGTTGCCGACCGCCGCACGACTATATACTGCGGCGGTCAGCCCCGGCCAGGCAGAGTGACGTAGGGGTGCGTCACTCGCCTGTCACTGACTTGTAAGCCAATTGCGGGCGGGCGCGCGCCCGCCCCGGCTCGTTCACTGACAAGTCAGTGCGTGTGACCGGCGGACCCGATCGTCTGCCGGTCACTCACGATCGCTCCGGTGAAGGGAGAAAGGCGGACGGCTTATGTAAACAAGCCGTCTGCCATTCTCCCTGGTGTAAAAATGAAGATCAGACGGTTGTACTATGTAGGACCGTTGATCTCTGTTTTTACACCAATAGCCATGTCCCTTTACAGTTAGAAACACGCCCCTAGGACACACTTAACCCCTCCCTCTCCAATACAGTTAACCCCTTCCCTGCCAGTGTAATTTTTGCAGTAACAGTGCATATGTATAGCACTGATTACTGCAGTAATGTCACTGGTAAACCCAAAAGTGTCAAAAATGTCAGTCAAGGGTCCGATCTGTCCGCCGCAATGTCGCAGCACTGCAAAAAAAATCGCAGATTGCCGCCATTACTCATTAAAAAAAAAAAAAACACCAAAAATGACAAAAATCTTTCCCTTTGTTAGTAAACGCGATAACTTTTGCGAAAACCAATCAAAATACGCTTTTTGCGATTTTTTTTTTTTTTTAACCAAACATATGTAGCATAAAACAAATTGGCCGAAAATGTTAAAAAATTTTGATTTTTACATTTTTTTGGGGGGGGGGGGGGAATTTCATATAAAAAAATGTGAAAAAATATTGTTATTTTTGCAAAATTTACGCTATTTTTTGGTTTATAGCGCATGATCAAAAAATCGCACAGGTGATCAAATACCACCAAAAGAAAGCTCTGTTTGTGGGAAAAAAAGGACGTCAAATTCGTTTAGGTACAGCGTCGCACGACCGAGCAATTGTCCGTTAAAGTCAAGCATGAAAAAAATCGCAAAAAAAACCCTGGTCTTTTAGCAGCCAAATCCTCCGGGGCTTACGTGGTTAAACTGCCTGGGAAAGTTTTTCTTCATGGCACCAAAGGCTGTCGAGAGAGAGAGATAGCACCTTTGTCTTGATATTCGCCTACCAGCGGGAGACCACACCAGCAGAGATCCAAACCTGAGACTGGGAGTAAGGACACCTGGAGGAAGGGCAGCGCAGCACCATCTACATCACAGCACCTGCACCACTGCCACGATAAGACTGAAACATCCACTCATCCACTCATCCACTCATCCACTCAATCCTCTGCTTCCCACCAATAATCACCAGAGGCTTTCGGGGAGAGACCGAGGGGACACCTTTCTACAGCGAGTGTTCATGATGACTGGTGAGAGGATTAATTGCCCTGCTGATACTGCTAGCAGAGACTGAGTCATTGAAAGCAGGACACTAATCCATGATGCACCCATCCAATTCAGTGCCTCCTATGAGAATAGCGCTACTTAAGCCTATTATTAAGCCTCATTTAAGCATGGCTTGTATTGAACTTTTATTAAAGGCAAAACTCTGCTGGCTGTCAATACTTAGATGGGGCTGGTACTAAGCTAATATATACTTTTTTTTTATTATAATGCATCCACAGCACTTAGTTTTCAAAGCATTTGAAACTCAGCAATACCTGTATGCTTGCAGGAACCTTCTCATAGTAAATCTAGAAAGATCCTTTTGCTTTATGTAACCCCAGGGCCGTCTTTTCCACTGGGCATACCCGGCAGTTGCCCGGGGGCCCCACTTGCCAAGGGGCCGCACATGGATGGTGGCATGTCCCTGGTGGTCTAGGGCCCCCCGTTATGTTGTCCACTGGCCCGGGCCCCCCCTTATTGCTTTCCCCCGCCGTCGGCGGCGGCCGTGGCTTGAGTCTGACTGCAGTGTACACTGGTTGCTAAGGCCAGCCCGAATGGCATCTAGCAACCAGTGACATGAGCAGAGCAGACCCAGGATGCACGGCGCCGCAGCGGAGGACTCGGAGGAGGATCCTCCTCCTCGTCGGCTCATCCTCCGCTCCTCTCCTCCCTCCGGCTCCGTCTCTCGACCCGACTGGCTCCGCCTCCACCCACCTCCTCCCGGGCCTCCCCATGTGCAGCTGCTGAGCCGTTGTAAAGGTAAGGCTGCCACCGTGCCATGGCCCACAGTGCCAGGCTGAATATGAATCTGATGATATTGATATATATTATTTTTTTAACTCTCTCATGGCTGGCAATGATAATGATCATGGAATCGATGATGACACAAGAGACAGACAACTCTGTCCTGGAGGATATACCTTTCTATATATATTGGTCCCTGTAATATGTATATAGTAAGGTATATATCCTCCAGGTAGTAGTTGTACTCTCTTGTAGTATAGTGTTCCCTGTAATGTGTAAATAGTCTATATACATATTACAGGGACCGATATATACTACAAGAGAGTACAGCTACTACCTGGAGTATATACCCTACTATATACATATTACAGGGACCAATATATACTACAAGAGACAACTACCTGGAGTATATACCTTACTATATACATATTACAGGGAATCTTATATACTACAAGAGACTCTTGTAGTATATAGTGTTCCCTGTAATATGTATATAGTAAGGTATATACTCCAGGTAGTTGTACTCTCTTACATTTTTATTCTCGTGCGTGATTGTGTAGGCAGGGGGCTCCAGTGCACTGCATTGCCCAGGGGCCTATAAGGCTCTTAAGATGGCACTGTGTAACCCCTTCAGTGTACAGCGTGGGTAAATGTAGACAGAGAAGCTAGGGTAATTTGTTTGTGGTTAGCTGTGCAGAGCTCCAAGAGCTGGGCCTCCGTTACCCCCCCCCCCGCCTTCTAGAATAGTTCAGGAACTTAGAGGGTGCTGCAACAGAGGCCAAAGCCCAATTGTTTATGGAGTCTACACCAATTCCAAGGTAGACAAGGCCCAGATGGTGGTAAGATAGGCCATACATGTTCAGGAGCCTAGCAGTGAGGGAGCAGAGTCAGGGTTCAGTCACCTGGAAGGGGTCCCTATGCTGGGAGGCTCTGCCCCTGGGCAGAAGGAAGGACAGGAGAGAGCCAGTGGAAGAGAGACAGAGCAGCTGAAGTCTCACATCCTTTCCAGCCTCAGCTAGACTTAGTCGAAGCCATCCTGACAGTCAAGATCTGGGCCTGTATAACAGGAAGCCTGTGCAGCAGCCTCTGTAACCTTGGGATTTACCAAAGAGGGAATGAGTAAATTCTTTTCATAATACCCGAAGCCTGGATAGAGGGGGAAGCAAGGTGCAATATTTATCATGCCTATTTCCAAGTGACTGCTTAATGCTAGTTCATAGCCATCAAAGCCGTCCAACACCTCTAGCTTTGGTTTAAAGCATCCAGGTGCATTAGCAGTTTTCTAAGGAGTAGCACGTGCCTTTATCAGTTGGAAACTTTTTTTGCTATCAATTTAGCTGTGCCAGCAATCCTACGGGATGACAGTGTAGCACCCTCATAGGTAGGTAGGTGCTAGATAAATGTATTAATTGCTCCTTCTGCTTATCAGGGGAGCCTGATCTATTGGGTTGCCTGTTACATGTTTCCAGGTGTGATTCACTGGGTCTGAGGGAGTGGCCCCACTGCATCCAATGAGGGAGATTGTTGGACAGTGGAGGAAACCCAGCCAGTGACACATTAGCTTTTATGGGAGTCCCAGTGGGAGAGCATTCTTGCGATGCATCCTGGGATTGCTCATAAAAGCTGATGGGACATGTAACAGGGCATCGTTGACGGGAAGCAGAGTCCCAGGAGGAGGCTGATGGCTGTCTCTCCTCCTGCTGTGGTCGGCCTAGTGAACCAGGTGTGGAGCTGATCTGCAGAGGATCCAGTGTAGCTGACAGTGGAGGAGCTGCTGGCAGAGTCTCTCAGAAAAAACAGTGTCCATGAGTACTAAGGGACTTGCCAAAGGGTCAGCCCAGGAAGGAGGACCACTCCAATGAAGTCAGGGGATCAAGGAGCTAGCTCACACAGAGAGAGTTACAGTAAAGGGGGTGCCGTGTAGAGAACCCTGAAGAATGGGGACAAAGGGGGTACCAGAAAGGGCCCTGAAGAGTGTTCTACATTACAGTAAAGCTCATCCAATACTTCTTTACTGTATATTCAAGGTGAGGCAGCGGCCTTGCCACACTCAGCTATATGTAGATGTCCCAGCAAATTGTGCATAGTTCATTCAAGTTGGAGTATCCCACTCATCCCTTCTCCTATCCAAGTTCTCAATAAATCCACAAAAACCAAAACCCCTAGACTGTTTCTTGACTGAGCCAAGCACTTTGAAAATGTTAAACTGTGATGTTGTTGCTATGGGTAACCCAGGGGAATGCGTATCCAGCAGCTCCCAAGGGAGTAGTTCTACAACAGCATTTTTGATGTTAATACATAGCATCCAGAGACAGCAAGTCTTCAAGATTTAATTTAAGTTTTACAGTTTTGGGCATCCAATGCCTTCCTAACCTCTACCCAAGTTCATCCTCTAAATAAATAAAAAAACAAAATAAAATACCCCAGACCCCATTGAGCCTGTGCGAGAGTTTTAAAATTCCTGTTGCCTGGCTATGTGCGTAAAATTGCTGTGCTTGAGTAGGGGGCGTGTTCAAGATGCAGGCTGTGCTTGGGTATGGGGCCTGTCCAAGATGCAGGCTGTGCTTGGGTAGGGGGCATGTTCAAGATGTAGGCTGTGCTTGGGTAGGGGGCCTGTCCAAGATGCAGGCTGTGCTTGGGTAGGGGGCCTGTCCAAGATGCAGGCTGTGCTTGGGTAGGGGGCATGTTCAAGATGTAGGCTGTGCTTGGGTAGAGGGCATGTTCAAGATGTAGGCTGTGCTTGGGTAGAGGGCATGTTCAAGAGGCAGGCTGTGCTTGGGTAGGGGGCATGTTCAAGATGAAGGCTGTGCTTGAGTAGGGGGTGTGGTCAAGATGCAGGCTGTCCTTGAGTAGGGGGGCATGTTCTGGAGGCAGACTGTGATTTGGAGCAAGTGTATGTCAGATGTAAGATGCAGGCTGTGCTTGAGTAGGGGGTGTGTTCAAGAGGCAAGCTGTGCTTGGGTAAGGGGCGTGTTCAAGATGCAGGCTGTGCTTTAGTAGGTAGCAGGTTCAAGCTGCATGCTGTGCTTGAGCAGGAGGTGTGTTCAAGAGGCAGGCTGTGCTTGGGTAGGGGGCCTATTCAAGATGCAGTCTGTGCTTGAGTAGGGGGTGTGTTCAAGATGCAGGCTGTGCTTGGGTAGGTGCATGTTCAAGAGGCAGGCTGTGCTTGGGTAGGGGACATGTTCAAGATGCAGGCTGTGCTTAAGTAGGGGGCATGTTCAAGGTACAGGCTGTGCTTGGGTAGGGGGCGTGTTCAGGATGAAGGCTGTGCTTGGTTAGGGGGCGTGTTCAAGATGCAGGCTGTGCTTGGGTAGGGGGCGTGTTCAAGATGCAGGCTGCGCTTGGGTAGGGGGCGTGTTCAAGATGCAGGCTCTGCTTGAGCAGGAGGTATGTTCAAGAGGCAGGCTGTCATTGAGTAGGGCGTGTGTTCAAGAGGCAGGCTGTCCTTGAGTAGGGCGTGCGTTCAGGAGGCAGGCTGTCCTTGAGTAGGGCGTGTGTTCAGGAGGCAGGCTGTCCTTTAGTAGGGGGTGTGTTCAGGAGGCAGGCTGTCCTTGAGTAGAGCGTGTGTTCAAAAGGCAGGCTGTCCTTGAGTAGGGCGTGTGTTCAGGAGGCAGGCTGTCCTTGAGTAGGGCGTGTGTTCAGGAGGCAGGCTGTCCTTTAGTAGGGGGTGTGTTTAAGAAGCAGGCTGTCCTTGAGTAGGGTATGTATTCAGGAGACAGGCTGTCCTTGAGTAGGGGTGTGTTCAGGAGGCAGGCTGTCCTTGAGTAGGGGGCATGTTCAGGAGGCAGACTGCGATTGGGAGCAAGTGTGTGTCAGATGCAAGCTGTGATTGGTCGGGGGCACAGTGCCTGAACAAACTTCCAAATACAAGCATGCTGTTTGTATGCACAGTGTTCTATACCTCTGAAAGACCAATCATAGGATGAAAACGAATCAAGTTAACACAGATTAGCTTCTTCTCTTTGTGTGGTCAGTTTAAAACAAGGAAGAAAGGTGACTGGCTGGCAGGATCAACCAGGTACGTCAGAAAGAAGAAGTACGTGAAAATGATAGAGACTATGATTTATAAAATACACACATAGAAAAAAATATATAGGGTAACATTTTAATCTGATCTCTCTAGGTGCCAAGCAGAAGAGGCAAAGTGCCAGAAAGCTACAAGATGATTTGTATTTCAGGTTTTTTCTTTTTCAGATATAACAAACACTTTGAATGGCATATTTAACAGACCTCATGGGAGCAAAAGTTCTTTGTCATGGAAATAAATTTGTTTTGGCAATCAGTTTATCATCCCATGGACATCCACTGCTCTCTATATGGTTGGCTGCAAAAGATAAATAAAAAAATTAATCCTATCAACCTCCTCCTATTTACATAATTGACAATAAATGAATTTAGTAAAACACAATACATTCTCTTAGGTGTCCAGTAATACCTGATTCATGACAATTACTAACAGCCTCAAGGGTGTCAATAAGCCAAGACAAATCTTTTTCACACTGATGTCATGCTATAGTGGTTTACTGTAAGTCATAAAAGTCAGCCAGAAAGGCCATGCAATAACAGCTCAGTTTGTCCCTCATTCAATCACTTAAGATCTCAAACTGCATTTCTAGCCATGTCCTTGATAAATGCACCAGTGAAGTCAGGATCAAAAGCTACGTTATTAATTGCTTCCTCGGAGAAGTGCTCTGTCGTAGAAGACATTGTGCATGCTACGACCTCCACTTGCAGTATCATAAGTCAAATCCTGTACTCACAAATGTGTTCCCTGGTTAGGATAAGTTCCATAGCAAAATCAGAGGGTTGCAGGTTTAAATACCTTGGGTCAAGGTTTTTTCAGTAGGATTCCATGGAACCTTAGGGTTCCTCCAGAGTTTGCTAGGGATTCCTTGAGCAATGAGCAGTTTCTGTCTCTTAGAAGAATTCCCACAGACACCATTGATCTTTTTGATATCAATAAGGGTGTAATATTTTCCAATGTCCACAAGTGTAAGGAGCATTCTTCTCACTGACCATCACACTAATGTATCATGAGTTGTAGATATAGTAATGTTTAGCAGAGTTTCCTGAGAGCTAAAAGTTATTTCAAGGGTTCTTCTGTGTTGAGAAAGGCTGCCTTAGATCAACAAGGTGCAGAAGATGAAGGTTCACCTCACCTACATTATGGCAACCTTTCACAACTCTGCTGGTCTCATGACACATGCTAGTGTATTAAAGAAATGATATAGTCTAATTTTTTTTCTATTAACCACTTGCCGACTGCCTAATGATGATTTACGTCGGCAGTCAGCCCCTCACAGGCAAAGCGACGTAGGTCTACGTCACTAGCATGTGAGGCTCTAGGGAGCGAGCGCGTGCCGCTGGAGGCGCGCTCCCGCTCGCTCACGGACCCCCCCACGCACGTGTGCCTGGTGGACCCGATGTCCGCCGGGCACTCGCGATTGTCCGTTACAGCGGGAGAAAGGCAGGCGGCTAATGTAAACACAGCCGCCTGTCATTCTCCCCTGTGTAAGAATTGAGATCATACGGTTCTGCTATGTAGGACCGTTGATCTCTGTTCTTACACCTGAAGCCACATCCAATCACAGTTAGAAGCACGCCCCTAGGGACACACTTAACCCCTCCTTCTCAAATAAAGTTAACCCCTTCCCTGCCAGTGTCATTTTTACAGTAACAGTGCATATGTATAGCACTGATTACTGTAGTAATGTCACTGGTAACCCCAAAAGTGTCAAACATGTCAGTCAAGTGTCCGATCTGTCTGCCACAATGTTGCAGTCCCGCAAAAAAAGCACAGATCGCCGCCATTACTCGTTAAAAAAAAAAACAACAAAAATTACAAAAATCTTTCCCTTAGTAAACGCAATAACTTTTGCGCAAACCAATCAAAATACGCTTCTTGCGATTTTTTTTTTACCAAACATATGTAGCATAAAACAAATTGGCCTAAAATGTTAAAAAAGTTAGATTTTTACATTTTTTTTTGGGGGGGGGGGGGGAATTTCATATAACAAAAAATGTGAAAAATATTGTTATTTTTGCAAAATTTACGCTCTTTTTTTGTTTATAGTGCATGATCAAAAAATGGCACAGGTGATCAAATACCACCAAAAGAAAGCTCTGTTTGTGGTAAAAAAAGGACGTCAAATTCGTTTAGATACAGTGTCGCACGACCGCGCAATTGTCCGTTAAAGTCACGCAGTGCCGAATCGCAAAATAGGCCCTGGTCAGGAAGGGGGTAAAATCTTCTGGGGCTTAAGTGGTTAAAATAATAAACATATTATACATACCTCCTTTGTGCAGTGGTTTTGCACAGGGCAGCCTGGATCCTCCTGTTCTTGGGTCCCTGGCTGGAGCACCTGCCCCCTCCCTCCTGTTTAGTGCCCCTACAGCAAGCAGCTTGCTATTGGGGCCCCCGAGCCAAGCTGTAGCTCCCTGTATCAATTCAGACATGGAGCTGCCATTTGCTCCCCCCCCCCCTCCTGATTGGCTAACTGAGTTTGAATGACAGCAGCAGGAGCAAATGGCAACGCTGCTGTGTCTCAGCCAATCAGGAGAGAGAGTCCTGGACAGCTGAGGCACTCGTAGACATTGCTAGATAGAGAGGGGGCTCAGGTAAGCAGTGGGGGGGGGGGGGCTGGTAGAAGTATTTTTATCTATAACTCCAAAACTTTCAGTAAATATTTGGAGATTTTTGTGAAATTTTTGCTATTTTTACAAACATCAATTATAAAAAAAAAAAAGTATTTTCCTAGGAAACCACTTAGATCAATAAAACCCTAAAGTTGTAACTCCTTCCAGTCTACTTGTAGGAGGGGTAAGGATTTTCCCAGTTTACTTAAGAAAGGGGTAATGTTTTCCCAGTCTACTTATAAGAAGGGTATTGATGGGAGTGGCTGGAACTTCCACCCATGGAGAACATCTTCAGCAGGCTTGTTTAGGCCTCAGAATCCTTCAAGGCATCTCAAACCTTTGGAGATTTTCCACCTGGCTGTGGTCGGGAACCATATTCTATGACACAGGTGATACAGAACAATGGGGACACACATTAGTCTGTAGGCCTCTATCTACACAATAGTTTCATCTTTGCACCCGGGCTGGCCTTATCTTGATCCAGCAGGACAATTCACTCTAAACCATCAATGCCACTACTCTATCCCCCATAGCATCATAAAAAAAAAAACATAGATAGAGTCCCGCTTAACTTATTTGTCCAAGGAATTGGCCGAAGTTCTTAAGCACATTCTCTTGTCCAAAAATATGGTAATGACACAAAATATTATTAGAATAATATCAGCCTAAAGCAAATGTCTTCACGGTACGGGCAATCCAAGAACAGGTAGGTCACGGTACTCTCACAAAGCACAATCACATATAAGTCAAATGAGCCCTGTTCCAAAGTCTGCATCCCCTTAGTTCCTAATAATGTGCATTGCCCCCTTTAACATCAACAGCCTGCAGTCTTTTGTAATAGTTATTTACATCACTTTAAATTACAGTGTGCCAAAGATGTGAGGTGTGTCAAAGTGTAATCAGGCTTTTTTGTGGCATTGGTGCAGTCTTTTTGGTAACTCAACCATGCAGCTCATTTTTGTTCAAGTATCATCATATTGTGTTCCTTCAAAAAAAAAAAAAAAACACTGTCTTTTTCCACAGTGGCCTGTATTTCTCCTGAGGTTACCTGTGGGTTTTTCGAGAAATTATTCTTCTGGCAGTCGTAGCTGCAATCTTTCTTGGTCCACCTGACCATGGCTTGTTATCAAGAGATCCTGGAATTTTTCAATTATTAATAAATGATTGAACAGTACTGACTGGCATATTTAAGGATTTGGATATCTTTTTATATCCTTTTCTATCTTTATAATGTTTCATTACCTAGTTACGTAGGTCTATTGACAGTTCTTTTCTGCTCCCTATGGCCTGCTCAGTGTATCCATGTGAAAGCTAACAAACTCTTTGACTATTTATACACAAACACTAATTACAGATGTGGGAAATGAACCTTTAATTGCCATTTTAACCTGTGTGTCACCGTGTGTATCTGTATCAAGACCAAACATTCCAGTGGATGGAAACTTTTGATCAGAGCCATTTGGGTGATTTCTGTTATCATTAGGATTTATAAAATGAGCCAAACAACTATGTGATAAAAAAAATGGCTTCATGTGATCACTATCCTTAAATAGAAGAGTTTTTTGTCATGATCAATCATATTTTCAATATCGATGCCAAAATGTCACGATTTCTGCCAGAGTTACTTTTGAGCACAACTGTATGTATGTATATATATATATATATTGTGACAGGAAGTCAGATAAATCTGTGGATGTTGTCACAGACAGGAGATACACTTCTGCTTGGGTTAGACAATTCACCAATTACTATAGGGTGTGGGCTGCAAAGGCAGCAGGAAGGTGTAAAGAAGTTGAAAACCATTCAGCTATTCAGAATGAGGAAATTAAGGCCTCTATAATTTGTCCAGAGGAAGTCCTATTGATTGCTGCCTCCTGACGCTGTGTGAGTAGAGGAGGACAGTCAGATGTGTGCCTCCTGACGCTGTGTGAGCATGGGAGAGGAATACCTGAGTCCTGAAGCGATGTGCGCTGAGGAGGGTAAAAAGTGTGAAGACTTCTCAAGGTGAGGTCATGGATGTTTTCAATGTGAAGGGAAAATCCAATGAACATGTGCTGTGTGAAGAGAAAATAAATTGTTTTCTATGTGAAGAGAAAAACCAATGGATGTTTTCTATGTGAAAGGAAAGTCCAATGAACATGTGCTGTGTGAAGAGAAAAGGGACATTCTCTATGTGAAGAGAAAATAAATGGACTATTGATAGTCTGCTGTATGATCAGCCAAGTCTGCCCAACAGTAGGTTGGGGACAGACTCCTTAGGTAGGTTCCTGTGTGTGAGAAGGTAGCAAGGATTTATTTTGTGTTCTATTTTATTTTGATGTTTTTGAGGCTTGCACTTGTGTGAAGAAAATTGCATGAATAAACCAAACTGTTGTTTGCAACCCCACTTCTCGGCTATCTCCCTGTGTAACGAACCCCCCCAAGGGGTCATCCACACGCGCAACCGAGCTAATCCCCTCACAATATATATATATATATATATATATATATATATATATATATATATATATATATATATATATATATATATATTTATAAGCTCTTTTACCTTGAGTTGTATTTCTGTCCATTCAATTATAAGTTTTACAGAGCTCTGTCACACCACACAGTTTTGCCTGGCACAGGAAGAAACTTGCTTCACTTTCACTTTCACATTCAGGTTCCCTTGCCTTCTCCTCACTGTGACTGAGAGAAGCAAAACCCTGATGAGTTCATCCCTCTTTTACATTTCTCTCTCCTCTTCTCGGCATGCTCTTTGGATTGTGTTACACAGTATTAGCTCCTTGTGCTGCTTCTCGCACCGCATTCAGAAGCTCTGCATTACTGTAGAATGCAAAAGGCTCAAACCAAAAAGTGCTTACTGTTTACATAAAAAAAAAGAGGTATTAATGATTACAGAGCTGCATTAATTTGTTGGTCTTTTTATATCTGCCTGGAGTCTAGCATTTAGTCTCTTTTACACCAGCCATACATAATTCATATATTGACCAGGAAGAACTGATTGCATATAAAGGCAATCTGTGCCTAGGAGCTTGCAATCAGTATTATAATGGGAAGCTAAAAGAAAGATAATACTGATGCAGTAGAGGGCAGTGCTTGACCATGCTTCTAAAAAATGAATTTTGCATTCCAAGAGATGAAGTGAGAGGAACAACATACGAGACTCGGCACAGTCACGAATCACTACTAATATTAATATTTATCAAAAAATATCAAACTAGTAGAGTAGCCTAAAGAGCCATAGCTGATGAGCCTCCGGGGAATGGTTAGAAATCATTGGAAATAAAACACAAAAAGATGTAGCAAAATATATCAAACTTTATTTTAAATACAAAAATACTGAAATGCAAAACAAATATAAATCAAAAAACAGAAACTTCCCACCATCACCAATAAAAATAGACGACGTTGTCTTAAAAACAAAACCACAAAGGTGCACCGGACACCACACACTCACATACACAACTGAATCATGTCATATATACTCGTACTGCTACAGAGCAATGTAGGAAATAATATGTGCATGAAATTCACCTAAACAGACTCCTTAAACCAGGGGTAGGGAACCTATGGCACGCGAGCCAGATGTGGCTCTTTTGATAGCTGCATCTGGCTCCCAGACAAATCTTTAATAAAGGGAGGCATGTCCGGACATGTAGTCCCAGAGCTCCGCCGCATCTACCACTCAATCCAGTGCCATCCGCATAGCTGTGCCTGGTGTCAAGGAGATTTCTGCACCCATCAACGGTACACTTTGTGGGCTACCCACCGCTTCCCTCAGTTCGTCTCTGGGTGACCAGATTGCCGAGCTACGGACCCCGCGGCCTACTCGCGGTACCGCCGCCGGCTTGTGTGCTGTTCATCTGAGGGCCTTGGCAATCACCGCCCAGTAAGGAGACCTGCCATCCGCTCATTGTGCCCCGATAGACATGCTTTCCTTCCCCTCTGACACCCGGGGACCCGCGGGAGCTGCCTCTCACATCCACTTCTGAGGCCTTCAGCGGCCGGCCGCCATTTTCTCAGGGCCTATACTCACCTCCATCATTCGCAGGCCTGCAGGCGCTCTACCACTCTGGCCTCATTGCATACCAGCCTGCTCTGCTCTCTTCCAGACCGGACTCCAGGCACTTTTACATGGCTCCATCTACTCACTGTATAGCTGTGGCCCATGAATAGAAATATTAAATAAAGGTTCCCAACCCCTGAAATAGTGTGTGGCTCTCACAGAATTACATTTGAAAATATGTAGTGTTCATGGCTCTCTCAGCCAAAAAGGTTCCCGACCCCTGCCTTAAACGGTGCAGCAGATATAGAATGATGCAAAGTACATGTATTAAGCCCAACAATGAAAATAAGTAGGACCATGAATTGTCTATAAATGCTGCAGCATTAACCTGAGTCACTGGATGAATGTGGATGCCATAATTGTAAGGGCAAATCAACACTAAAAATTGCCTAATTCAAAAGCCAATGGCAAATTTGGGAGATAGACTTTTAATGATGATGACAAATAGGTACTGTATATGCTTAGTTAAGCTGTTGGATCCACATAAAAGTAACCAAAAGAAATGCTGGACAAAGGTAAAATGAAATTAATTGTCCTATACGGTTCACTACAATGTTGAAATAACAGAATTAACCATTGGTTGTGAAGTCGTCAAATCATCAGAACAACTGTAGCAGAAGTAGCAGGTAGGGACGCATGTGCGGCTTGTAAGATGGCGGACACGGGATATCCCGACTCAGGTCTTCCCTTCCGAGGCGCCTGCTCCACTTCAGCCGCATCTATTGCCATGGGAGCCACACTATCCATCTCCAGGTACACCCAGGTAACCCATGGGAAAAATTGGGTATCAAAAACATATTTCCTAGCCCTGCACTGAGTCCCGCCGGCTCCACTCATGGATCGCTTCCTACTTAGGCTGCAATCCCCTGCCTCGAGTAATCTGGGGGACCACTGTTCTCTTCACAATTCTCACTGTTCTCTTCACAATGGCAGATGGGCCATCTACAAAAAAGACCCCAACCCCACTGCTGGAACCAAATGCGACAGTGACTGTAGAGGTCCTAGTTTTTAAGCTACACACCCTGCTACAAGATTAAACCCACAACATCACCAAAGAAGTGGGTAAAATAGCACATGAGCTTAGGGGTGAAATCGCTTACCTGGGGGAACGTACTGATACTCTAGAAAATAAGTTTGATGAACTGGTGCAATACAAGAAGATAATGCTGCTCTTAAAGCGCAGTCACACAAATCCAAATGCGACAAGAAGACTTAGAGAACAGGGAACGCCGCTAAAACCTGCGGATTCATGGAGTTGCTGAATCCATAAATGACAAGGAACTGCACCCCTATCTCTTGGATGTGTCACCTTAGCGCCTCATATTCCAGACATAGACTGGCGTCTCAATCCGGCTCACAGGTCTTTAGCCCCTTAGCCACCACCAGACACAAATCCTAGAGACAATCCTAAAGACATCATTGTCCATTTCCATTATTATGAGAGTAAAGAGGCACTCACTTCAACAGCATGCAACAAATCCCGTATTGATTTTAAAGGCGCCAAGATTCAATTTTTTTAGTGATTTGTCACTTATCACCCTGGCAAAATGATGAAGTCTTCGCCCTGTTACTACCAATCTACAAAATCACCAGGTAACCTATCGCTGGGGTTTCCCCTTTCAGTTGTCTGCCTCCGAAGATGGGATACAGTACTCTATGTGGCATCTTTAAGAAAGTTAGGCATTCATTCATAATCTGGGTCTTCCACCACTCTCTGAAGAAGACCTTCAACTCCCCCCACCAACACCACAACCGCTTTCTACACCCGGGAAAATCTGGACCCCTGTTCCCAGAAAATTTCCTCCACTCCTCAACATGTTATTTATTCCAGATACCCCACTTCATCCTGATTAATATGCAGTTCTACATTTTACATGGATGACTTGCCTTCATCCGTGTGATGCAGACTCTAGTCTCAAGATTTTATCTCCTTACCCATGGGAATATCACTAACATCTGCATTACAATAACCTGTTTGGTTGTTTCCATCTTGTTTGCTTTATCTCCAAAATTTCGGAAGGAGACGGGGCCTAAATGCCAGTTCTTGCAGGCCACCTTGCTCCTCTTCACTGTCCTAGGCACCTGCCTTGGACTCCTGAGGGTCATGTTCTCCTCAGGTCTCTTGATAATGTTGTTATTTTGCATTTTTTTCTCAGGTCCTTTTTTGACCTGCTTTTGATTTTGCATCTCATTTCAATTGTTGCGTTTTCCAACTCCTTGAGTGTTTATATACTACTGACTCTTTTTTCTTATACACCATGGACATTTCTTTTTACCCCTATTAATTTGATAATGTATGCATTACATACATACATGTTTTGAGATATGGCTTAAAGAATTAGGGGCTTTGTGCACCTTTGTGGTTTTGTTTTTAAGACGTTGTCTTTTTTATTGGCGATGGTTGAAAGTTTCTGTTTTTTAATTTGTTTGTTTTGGATTTTGGTATTTTTGTATTTAAAATAAAGTTTGATATATTTTGCTACATCTTTTTGTGGTTTATTTACAAATATTTGTAACCATTCCCTGGAGGCTCATCCGCTATGGCTCTTTAGGCTACTCTATTAGTTTGTCTTTTTTTTATATGAATTGTGTTTCTTGCCATAGAGCCCCACTTTTAGCCTATATCAGTGAGTGGGTAGGTTACTAGAGAGTGTAATTTATATCCCCTTTTCCCCCTAGGTTCCCCCTTTATTCATATAGTTTTATAATTATTACTAAAGTGCACAGACAATGAGGGTAGATTTAAAGGGTATGTTATCCAAGAAGTTGCTAAAAATAGATATATCAGTTTCTTTTTTTATATATTTTTTTTTTTACAAAGGATTTGTATTTCTCTCAATAATTATGTACACTTTCATGGTTAACACACTAGAGGCATTACTAGAACCTTCAGGGCCCTGGTTCAAGAAACCATGAAGAGGGGCCCCCCTGACACCCCCTTCCATCCGAGCCCTGGGCCTCCAGTCCTGGGAGAGCATCCATGGACATCCTCCTAGAACCCTGCCTCCTGCGTGCCCACAGGAGAGTGCATCCAGCGCGCTCTGTGACCACTGGAACACGAAGGATACAGCTGATCACGGTAAAGGACCAATCACAGTGGCCCTTTAGCATGTGATCAGCTAATCACATTTAAACAGACTTGCCAGTTTTCTGCAGTCCTTTCCTTTCACGCTGTGTCTGTGTGAGGAATGGAGAGCCGTTAACTGACAAGATTATCAGTACATTGTTTACCTAAATATCAGTGCAACCCCATCAGCTGCCTATCAGTGACCATCAGTGCTGCCTATCTGTGATGCCTATCAGTGCCACCTATCAGTGCTCATCAATGTGGCCCATCAGTGCCACCTATCAGTGTCCATCAGTGCTGCCTATCAGTGATGCCTATCGGTGTCACCTATCAGTGCTCATCAATGATGCCTATTAGTGCTCATCAGTGCCACCTATTAGTGCTCATAAATGCTGTATATCAGTGCCACCTATCAGTGCTCATCAATTCCACCTATCAGTGCCCATCAGTGCTGCATATCAGTGTCACTTATCAGTGCTCATCAATGCCGCCTATCAGTGCCCATCAGTGCCGCCTTTCAGTGCTGCCTGTTGGTGCCTCCTCAGCAGGACTCTGAGCTGAGAGCATCTGTCTCATACAGCCCAGAGCCTGCACTGACAGTTCCTCCTCCCTCCTCAATTCTCCCTCGCACGGATGAGAGAGGAGAGAGACAATCTGCTCCTTCTCCTCCCGCCCCTCTCATTCTGTGTGTGCACCGTGGGAAGTGTGCATGATCAAATTCAGCTTGCTTAGCTTCACACTTCCCTCGGTACACACAGGAGGAGAGGGGCGGGAGGAGAAGGAGCAGATCAGCTCTCTCCTCTCCCATCCATACGAGGGAGGAGGGAGTGGGAAATGACAGTGTAGGCTCTAGGATGTATGAGAGACACTCTCAGCTCAGAGCTCTGCGGCAAGCAACCCCAATGGGGCCCCCAACAGTGGTGGAATGCCAGGACCCAGTCCCAAGTGTGACCTTTGCGACCCTGGTAGTTCCGCCACTGTAACACGCCACTACCACACTGCATAGCCCAGAAGGTGACACCACTACTTTCTGGTTCAGATTTGCAGCATTGTGTTACCTCCAAACTTATAAGGGAGTCTATAAGTTCATAAAATCAGCAGAGTGGTGGTAGGAATTCATTGCCCCGTGGACAGAAAGGAAGCCGCAAGCTGAACCAAGTTATGAAAGAAACATTACACAGGTTTTATATATAAAAACAAATTGCAGAGCTATACATCCTTTAAAACTGCATGTACATTTGTTCTGTGGAAACGGGGCAAATGTTATTAGTCTTTTTTCTGTCCAAATCAAATATTATTCATTCATACAGAATAGTGTGAAAAAGGACATTACTGCATTATGGCCACTAGAAGGAGCTGACATTTATGGTAAATATGAATACATTTCCTATGATTATCAGCTCCATCTAGTGGTCATAATGGAGTATTTTCCTGATTCTCCTATTCTGTATGCATGAATAACTTTTAACCTGAAGAGAAAGTATCTTAGCAGCATTCATTCGCTGTGTACATCCATCAGCTCTAGCTGCTGCCGCTGTCAAAAAAATAGGCTGTGTGACACAGTGTTTACCAACAACGTTCAGACAACAAATCAAGAGAAACAAGGTTACTTTGTTTAATTCATCTGCAGATCAAAGGGATACAATGATCTGCAGATGCTGTAAGTTAAAGCAAACTGACAAAGATAAAAGAAAAAAACACTTATTGTTTAATAAAATGTGTCCCTTTTAACCTTTATACAGCCATAAATAACTCCTTTTGCCCCTTCTCCCTTCACTTACTATTTTTTGGCTGATTTTGCTGAATTTTAGTTTCCATAATATTTTATTATGAATATTTAATGAGTGCAAAAAAAAAAAAAAAAAAAAAATGAACAGTCGAGATTAAATGGGCCTTATGACCTAAAAGTGTACAGAAGTTTCGTAACCATAACCGCATAACAGCAGTTCAATGTTTTAACCAAACATGAGGGTATCATGGAACATAACGGTAGTAGAATACGTATATTTCAGAATTATAGGAGCTGTAAGGAGAGCCGATATTTGTGTAACATAGACCAAAATGGCCTGAATTTTTAGATAGGTCACATTCCTACTGGACCTACTATGGTACGACATGAGCTGATTTCTTGGGGCCGAGGGACGTTGGTTGTGTGTGGTTTCTTAACCACTTCTGGACCGAAAGGATTTGCCCCCTTAATGACCAGGCCATTTATTGCGATTTGGCACTGCGCTAATTTAATGAAAAATTGCGCGGTCCTGCAACACTGTACCGAAATAAAATTGATGTCCTTTTTTCCCCACAAATAGAGCGTTCTTTTGGTGGCATTTGATCACCTGTGCGATTTTTTTTTTTTTTAAAGAGCGACGTTTCTTAAAAATAAAATAAATAAACAATATTTTTCACATTCTACTATATAACATTCCCAAAAAAAAAATTAAGTCTGATTTTTTTTTTTATCCTTTTAGGCCAATTTGTATTCTGCAACATGTTTTTGGTGGTATTTGATCACCTGTGCGATTTTTTTAATTTTTTTCGCTATAAACAAAAAAAATAACAATAATAACAATAACAATATTTTTCAAATTTTTTTATATGAAATTCTCAAAAAAAATGTAAAAATTTACATTTTTTTAACATTTTAGGTCAATTTGTATTCTGCTACGTATTTTTGGTGAAAAAAAAATTGCAATAAGCGTATTTTGATTGGTTTGCGCAAAAGTTATCACATCTACAAACTAGGGGAAAGATTTATGCCATTTTTATTTTTTTTGCTAGTAATGGCGGCAATCTGCGATTTTTAGCGGGACTGGGACATTGCGGCAGACAAATCGGACACCTAACTGACATTTTTGACACTTTTGGGGGGACCAGTGACATTACTAAAGTAATCAGTGCTAAAAATATCCACTGTTACTGTAATAATGACATTGGCAGGGAAGGGAACCTAGAGGTGATCAAAGGGTTAAGTGTGAGCCTAGGGGAGCGATTAATAACTGTATGGAGGATGGGCTTGTGAAAAGATCATAGAGATCTGTGATCCTATATAGAAGGATCACAGGCGTTCTGTGATCATTTCAGAGAGAACAACGGTCTGCTGTGTTTACAACAGCTGGTCCTCCTTCTCTCTCAGCGGGGAGCGATCGTGGGTGCCCGGCGGAAATCGTGGCCACCAGCCCCGTGCATCGGCAACCCTGCTGCCTAGTGGGGGCAGGAGCGCACCCACCCCCGACACATGACCGGGGCGCTTTTTGTGCCAGATAAAGTTTATGCAGATGGCATTGTATGTAGAAATAAAAAATATAGAGGGTAAGTGAATGGGGATGGCCTGCATGATATATAGGAGTCTAGGGAGGTTGTTCATTTTTAGTATTGTGGCTCTTCCAAACCAGGAGAAGGAGGGGACATCCCATTTTTGTAGGTCTTTTTTTTATAGAAGCTATAATTGGAGCAAAGTTTAGTGAGTATAGATTGGAAAGTTGAGTTGTGAGTTGTATACCTAGATATGTTATTGCTTTGGTTTTCAAGAAAAATGGTACATTTCTTTGACAGTGGGATACTGTTTCTGCTGGTAGGGAGACATTTAGGACATAAGGTTTTCCATAATTAAATTTGAGGTTAGAGATGCGTTGGAAGTTGGAAAAATCTCCTAGTAGGTTCGGGAGGGTGATGTGAGGGTCTGATAAAAATAATAAAATGTTGTCTGCAAACGTAGTAATTTTAAATTCATGTATAGAAACTGTAAGTCCTCTAATGTTTGGATTATCTTGGAGACAGTTGAGAAAGGGCTCCAGGGTGAGTACATAGTGGGGATAAGGGGCAAGTGGAAGTGGAAGCGGGCATAAGGGGCAGCACTGGCGAGTTCCATTACAAACAGAGAAGGCATTCAACAGGTGGCCATTGACTCTCACTTGCGCAATAGGGTTTGTATATAGTGCTAGGATCAGATTAACCATGTTGTCCCCGAGGCCAAGGAACCAAAGGGTCTCGACCATGTAGTCCCAGACCACCCTGTCGAATGCCTTCTCCTCATCTAGTGAAAAAAAGAAACCGCTTTGCTTAAGAGATTTTAGTCAGGAATGTAGGTTGATGTATTATCCCTGACTTCTCAACTGGGGATGAAGCCTACTTGGTCTGTGGACACTAGCGATGGAATAAGGGGGGGAAGGAGGTTGGATAGGATTTTTGCAAAGATCTTGATGTCCACATTAAGAAGGGAGATGGGGCGGTAATTGGTGACTTGAGTACTGTCCTTTCCTTCTTTGGGAAGTATGGTTATGTTGGCTTCTAGGAGGGAGTGTGGGTTGTTGATGTAAGAGAGTTACATGAAGAAATAAAGGGAGTAGTATGTATATCCTTAAACATTTTATGGTACAGGGCCAGGGCCATCCGTCCGGGCCAGGACTCTTCTCTGATTTTGTCTGTTGTTTGTGATAATTCTTCTGCTGTGTTCGGGTGTTCAAGAGACTCGGCTATATCTTGAGATAATGGATTGGGGGTATACTGCTTGAGGAAGTCTCTAATAAGCATAGGTCTAGGTGTTGCTGGGTCTTGGGATGATTTCAAGTGGGGTAAACTGTACAATTTAGAATAGTATTGTTCAAAACAGGAGGATATGTCTCTCTTATTTGTGACATTTGCACCGCCAGGAGTTTGTATTTGTCTTATAACTTTGCTTTCTCTTTTAGTTCGTAAGGCTCTGGCCAGTATGTGTCCACATTTTTTGCCATGTTCGTAAAACAGTTTACGCGTCAGGGCAAATTTGCGTCTTTAGATTTAGTTCATCTAATAAGAGATATCTCACTTGCGAAAGTTCTTGTAAGACTTGTATAGCCTGGGTTTTTTTGTGCGATGTTTATAGGTTTTTAGTTTGGTTAGTCATCTCTCAGATATATGTTTGTTTTTGTCTTTTTTGTTTGGAAGCTAGTACTAGAAGATCCCTTCTGATGGTACATTCGTGAGCTTCTCATTGGGTTAACGGGTGTATGTCAGGCCTTGGATAAGAATCATTTGCACAAGAGATCCACTTTTGAACTTTATCACTACAGTCACATGTTATGGACTTGATCATATAAGCCACAAGCACTTTATATCTCATTATTAATTAATTATTTATTTTTATATATTTAGAATTTCACCAATGTATGGAATATCAGTGTATTATTTATTAATAGTTTTTATCACGGTATTAGATGTTTTATATGGTACACATTAACTAGGAATTGTATTATAAAACCACCACTTTATCACAAGACATAAATATTAATTTATTTTATTATATATATATATATATATATATATATATATATATATATATATATATATTTATTTTGTATTAAGGTGTAAACATACCAGCAAGCGCTATAGGTAGCCTCACTATTAGGCTATTTTTCCATTATCTACCCAATTTTTTTCTATAGCAGCTGCTAAAATATATATATTAATTTTATATAAAATACCATTTATAAAAAATATACTTTGGTATATTTTTTCTTACGTATGTCAGGTGTGTTGTTTGTTTGGAAAAAGGAGCCTATGCTCGTATGTACGTGGTCTAGATTGGCTTTTTCTGCCAATATAGAGGCATCAAGACGCCATACTTTTAATTTTTTTAACTGACTCTGGGAATGTTAGTAGGACGGAGACTGGGTGATGGTCCAAAAGAAACATGGGCTCAATAGTGGCTTTGGTTAGAAGAGTTAAGTCCTGTTGGGTTAAGAAGAAATAGTCAATTCTTGAATATCTGTTGTATGTGGCTGAAAAGTTGGAGTAATCTTTATCTCTCGGATGCAGAGTGCGCCAAGTTTCATGTAGTAATAGGTCATGAATTTGGAAGTGAATCTGACGAAGAGCTTGGAAAGTAATAGAGGAAGAGCCTGTGGAAGAGTCCAAGATAAGATTGAGAGGAACATTGAAGTCACGTCCTAAGATCAGTATCCCAGATTGGAATGAGAAGAAAAGAGATGTGATTTTACGGAAAAAATGGGACTTGTTTCATGTTTGGGCAGTAAATGTTGGCCAGGGTGACATATCTGTTCCTCAGGCACCCTTTAACCACTTTACCACTAGAGGATTTTGCTGTCTTACGTCTGGGCCACTTTTTGCGATTCGGCGCTGTGCGACTTTAACTGGCAATTACGCGGTCGTGCGATGCCATACCCAAACGAAATTTATGTCATTTTTTTCCCACAAACAGAGCTTTCTTTTGGTGGTATTTGATCACCTGTGCGATTTTTACTTTTTGCGCTATAAACAAAAAAAGAGCGTAAATTTTGGAAAAATAACAATATTTTCACATAATTTTATATGAAATCCCCCCCCCCCCCCCAAAAAAAATGTAAAAATCAAAATTTTTTTAAATTTTTGGCCAATTTGTTTTCTGCTACCTATGTTTGGTAAAAAAAATCACAATAAGCGTATTTTGATTGGTTTGCGCAAAATTTATTGCGTTTACTAACTAAGGGAAAGATTTCTGTCATTTTTTTTTTTTTTAACGAATAATGGCGGCAATCTGCGTTTTTTTTTTGCGGGACTGCGACATTGTGGAGGACAGATCGGACCCTTGACTGACATTTTTGACACTTTTGGGGGTACCAGTGACATTACTACAGTAATCAGTGCTATATATATGCACTGTTACTGTAAAAATGACACTGGCAGGGAAGGGGTTAATTTTATTGGAGAGAAAGGGGAGTGTCTGGCGACGTAGGTCTACGTCGCCAGATGATAACGAACCCCTTTGCCGCAGTAGTGCTCGAGTGAGCAGACGGCAAGTGGTTAATAAAGAGGTAGCGACCTTCAGGATCCACCATGGAATCGGTTATCTCTAGGGGTCAATGTTTTGCTATTAAGATGGAAACTCCCTGTGAGTTAGAGATGGGGTTTGAAGCATGGAATACTTTAGGGTAATGGACGTTGCCAAGTTTAGGTATGCAGTTAGTTCTGAAATGGGTTTCTTACCTGATAAATGATGTCTGCTTTATGGTGTCTCGTTGAGGAAAGAACTTGTGAGCATTTTTCGGGGACGTTTAGGCCCTTGGCATTGAGGGAGGGAAGTTTCAGTGTGAGCGGGGTTGTGGAAGTTTTGGGAGGCATAGTTTTGTGTGATGTTTTGTATGGGCTTAAAGAAGAGGAGTTGTGGTGTAGATGTAGATTCTGTGGGGGGAATCGAAGGGGTAGGGAGATATAGAGGGGGAGCCATATTAGTGTAAATGATTTCATTAGCGCAAGCATATATTTCTGCTACTATCACACCTATATATGTCTAGGTGTATATATACATATAAATATGTGTGTATATATACCCGTATATACACGTTCAGATGTTTTGCCTGCCTGAAAAGACCCCAAAAAATGCACAGAAAAACACCTGCTATTAAACCGGCAAGGTGTGAAAAGAGAGAAGCCTCTAACCTGTTCTATAAGTGACAAAATACAAACAACCTTTTTTTACGGTTCTGGACATGCTACAGAGCTGAAACTTCACAGGTACACTTTTTAGACCCCCCAGATACTAAATCCAAAGACATTTTTTATTTTTTTTTCAATAATTGTCTCTCTATCAAAAATGAAAATTTTTAAGAACTTTTTTGTGTGATTAATAGTTCCTGGGGTATGACCCAGAACCCTAGGCACTTTTTAGGGGCATTTATTGGGTTTTAGGGCTTCAAAATGGTGTTCTTTGATTACCGAAGTTCAGGTCCCATTGATTTCAATGGGGTTCTGAAATCCGGGCCGAACTTTCAGGAAGTTAGGATGTTCTGGCCGAACCGAACTTTTGAAAAGTTCGATCATTCCTAATCTAAGGTAAAGGGAGAGAAAAGAGTTAGTGTAGAATTAAACTGTAGCAAGAAACCAGCTCCAATTATAGAATGCATAACAATCTATAAATATTTCACAATTTAGAGGAGTTCTAGTGATACTGAGTTGTGTGTCTTGGTGGACATTTCACAGGATACCATTCTAGACCAGTATATATGGAAATGAGGGTGCAAGTAAGTAACAACCCCTTGTGTATGACCTAAGATCGAGAGGTATGGGGTTCAACATTACTTTAGGGTTCAAAGACAGTTTGTGGGACATTAAACGGGGGGGGGGGGGCGTGGTGTTTATCTGAGCTCTGGCAAAGATGTATATGATTGTTAGTTACGATAAAGGGACATATATATATATATATATATATATATATATATATATATATATATAAAGGGAGAGCCAAGTGATCTCTCTCTTCCCCCCAGGCTCTGGCCTGGTAAGAATGTGTGAGGGGCAGTTGAGTGGTTAGGCCTGATATCTGAGACCTGTACAGTACATGTGCTTGGAGCAGAAGAAGTCTGCCTGTCAAGAGAGTTCTGGGAAACCAAAAGATGATGCCTAAGATGAAGTACCTGAGGTCACTCTGCCACATGCAGTCCTGGGTGAGGAATTTGTGGAGAGCCTGGGAAAGCATTGAGATGGGATCATCAAGACTACTGCTGCTGCTGTTTTTAGAAAGATCTGGTTGGTAATTGGGACGATTGCTCCTAAGAAGGTACAGATTTCTGGAATAAGCTTAAAGTGGAGTTCCGGCCACAAAATCGACATAACCGATTTTGTGGCCATCCGCTTGCTTTTCTCCACCTGAAACAGAATTGGATAGTCAGGATATTTTTTTTTCACTTACCTTGTAATTGTAGAAAGAAATACTCACCTGTCTTCCACTTCCTCCCTCAGCGGCCGCGGCCTGCACCGTCACTTCCGGTTTGCAATGATTCCTGGGAGCTGAACGTCATCCCTCCAAGAAATCAATGTGACGGCACCGGCCCCGCTCGTCACTTCCGTTGCGATGCCGCATTCCTTGCTAAACAGCTTCTGGGCATGCCCAGAAGCTGTGGAGGAATGCGGCGCCGCACCGGAAGTGACGAGAGGGGCCGGTGCAGGCGCATTCTGGGAGAAGAAGACGTGGAAGAGGACGCAGAAGAGGATCACGCTGGCTTCAAGTGAGTATTTCTTCTTGCAGGTAAGTACGAACCGGGACAGATCAGAGGCTAGCCATTGTGGAATGTACTAGCCCTGACTGTCCCGGGGGTATGTTCATTGAAAAAATATTTTTGTGGCCGGAACTTCCGCTTTAAAGGAGTTTAAAAGCAGGAAGGTTTTTTTTTTTTTATCTTAATGCATTCTATGCATTAAGATAAAAAACCTTTGGTGTGGAGCAGCCTCCCCAGCCTCCCCAGCCCCCCCTCCCCCGATACTTACCTGAGCCCCCTCTCTGTCCAGCAATGTCCACAAGTCCCTCGGCCAACCGGAACTCTCCTGATTGGCTGAGATAGAGCCACAATGCTATTGATGCCAGCTGTCAATCAAAGTCAGTGAGCCAATCAGGAGAAAGAAGGGTGGGGCCTAATGGCAGCTCCATCTGAATGGACACATGGAGCTGCAGCTTGGCTCGGGTGCCCCCATAGCAAGCTGCTTGCTGTGGAGGGCACTTGATAGGAGGGAGGGGCCAGGAGCAGCCAAAATGGATCCAAGAAGAGGAGGATCCAGGCTGCTCTGTGCAAAACCAACTACACAGAGGAGGTAAGTATAACATGTTTGTTATTTTTTGTAAAAAAAAAAAAACAGAGACTTTACAATCACTTTAAAGGCTCTTTTCTGTACTTGTACCTCTTCTTTTTGTGTTATTGAGTCTGCAGGCCATTAACGGGTGTTCTGAATTCCTTACCCCCCTCCTCACTCCCCAGGAGTTTTGTGTGAGAGTCAATAAAATCCTTTTTGTTTGTACCATAAAAGAGATGCATGGGAATTTAAAAAAAAAAACTAAAAAATATTTGTATTCACCTAGGTGGATGCAGCCTCGATACAATGCTGCATCTGTACCCCCCCCCCCCCCCAACCTCACTAAGAATTGAGAGATCAAACACCGCTGATCGCTAAGTTCTCAGCATTCTGTGAGCAGAGAGCTGGGGACTGTCAGACACGGGCTCTCTGCTCTGCCCCCCCCCCCCCCCCTCACTGAAGTGCTGGGCTGTGGAGGAGGTGGAAAGGGCTGGCTCAGGCCCTCGGCGGGACACCGAAAGGCTTAGTCAGGTGACAACGCAGGGTTCTGGATGGACCCTGGACCTGCTCTGTGACATTAGCCGGCAGCGAGCTTCCTGCTATCGGCTGAAAACGGATCACAAAAGTGCAAAACGAACTGCACCCCTGTGATCTATAGGAAGAGTATAGCCAAACATACAAGGAATCTCCACCATGCTTATTGTTGCCTGCAGACATTCATTATTGTACCGCTCTCCGGGCCCATAACCAACAAACTGCCTTCTGCTACAGCCAAATATTTCACATTTTGACTCATTAGTCCAGAGCACCTGCTGCCGTTTTTCTGCACCCCAGTTCCTATGATTTTTTATTTTTTTTTGCATTGTTGAGTCGCTAAGCCTTGTTTCCGCGCCCTATGTATATATATTTAAGTCTGGAGTATCTATTTACTTATAAACTGTAAAATTTAAAATAGAGAGAAAAATGCGTAGCCAACTTTTTTCTCTCTATAAAAATGAACACAGTGCGTCGCTCACAATAGCCTTAATCCACTCTGTGACTATAACAGACAGCCTAGAATTTGTCTTCAATCCGTCTGATGCGGAGCCCAATGTTTTTGGCAACCAAGCTTTTCACGGAGTGCATAAATAGCCATCACATTCTCCAGTTAATAAGGAGGCTTAGAGAATAAGGGAGAGCCGAGTGCAAATGGCAACTGTCAGTGTCTGACTTAATCACCCTGGCAGAGATTCTGCATCCAGCTTACAGCCGCTTTCTGGGGAGATGAGTCGGAGCACTGGGCCCTAAGTGATAATTATGTGCAAGCTTGTTTGAGACATTGTTGCATGCATTCATTTTGCTCTTGCTTTCCCCATGGCTGCTCCTTTATCATTATAGCCTTTTCCTTGCTGATGCACCCTCCAGTTTCTACTACCTCATACGGCACTGCCTAAGGAACGGTTAACAAGGCTGAACTCTATGCTGATACAAATAACAACAGGAATGCAAGTATATACTCGGGGAATATAATAAATATATTTTAGTTTTACCATTGATAATGCCTGAATTTGAGTTTGTGTCAAGCTGGCGATGCGCTCATCGAAATTCAGCCAGGTCAACAGGGATCAGGGCTGGCCCAAGACATTGTGCTGCCTGGGTCCAAGAATGAAATGCTGCCCCCCCCCCAAAAAAAAATAATTACACCCAAAAAAAGGCCCCTACATCCATTATTTTATATAAATATAAAATGTAGGACATATTATATACATAATATATATCTCAAACTCAAACATCCGACTTACAAACGACTCCTGCTGGAGCACCTGACCCTTCTCTTTATTACAAAGCGGCAGTGTTGACACGAATAGTAGCTTGGTTCCATGGCTTATCATCTAAGCTATGGGTTCAATTGGAGCAATATATCAACCCCTATGACTTACGAGCCATGCCCTGGGTGCCAGCAACTCACCGAGGAGATTTATCTCTATTTGCTGGAATGACACGTCAGACCCTACGGATTTGGGACAATGTGGTGGAATCTAGTTCAATCTCTAAGATTCGGGGACCAATGTCATCATTCTTTGGGACCCCAGAATTCCCGGCGGCTGTTAAGAGTACACGATTTGGCCCATGGAATAAGAAGGATCATCGTCGCGTGGCCCAATTATTACAAGCAGATCCTACATTATTATTGAATGACCCCTCAACTCAAGGGGACCAATGTCACCATTCTTTGGGACCCCAGAATTCCCGGCGGCTGTTAAGAGTACACGATTTGGCCCATGGAATAAGAAGGATCATCGTCGCGTGGCCCAATTATTACAAGCAGATCCTACATTATTATTGAATGACCCCTCAACTCAAAAATGTTCTCAAAAGGCGACAGCACGGATGTGGAGACAACAAGTTCTTTCATACCTACGTACTTTTTCTTCCCTGGCAGATGTCCGAGGGGAACCATCGGAACTTGAGGGTATGCTTCTTCATTCAGACCCCCCCCCCCTAAGCACGTACTCTCTTCTTTATACGGATTACTGATTAAGGCTTTTATCCCAGAATTCCATTCCTACACTAGGGTGTGGGAACGGGAACTCGGGCATGCTTTATCCCCTTTGGACTGGCATAAATGCTTTGTTTTAACCCATGGATTTTCTGTGGATATTAGGATTCAAGAAAAGGGGTTTAAACTACTAACAAGATGGTATCGATGCCCGGCTACTATCAAATATATCGATTCTACAGCGTCCGAGGTATGTTGGAGATGTTCCTCAGATAGGGGCACAATGCTACATATATGGTGGCACTGCCCCCAAATCCTGAAGTTATGGGAAAATGTTTTTGTTTTGTACTGCAGGTTGACAGAGACCACAATGACTCCTTCCCCTGAGATAGCTCTGTTATCCTTGATACCGGGACCTCTCAGGTTAGTTAAATTAGATATCCTACGCCATTTCTTGGCTGCTATGAGAAATGTGATCCCTAGATACTGGAGACAATCATAAGTGCCCTCTCTGATGGAGTGGGCGACAGAGGTGGATAAAATTAAAGCCTTGGAACGTTTACTTGCGCAAGAACTTGATGACTTGGAACGTTTTGCGAATATTTGGTCTGTGTGGGCTGAGTTTCGGGATTCAGCCGAGTTTGTCAAATGGGTCACTGATCTATCACCATAGCGGAGTGCATACTTTCTGTGCATATTTTTTGTCTTTCTTTTTTTTTTTTTTTATTCTTATTTATTTATTTATTTATTTATAATTATATATTTTTTTTCTTTTTTTTTTTTTTCTCTTTTTTCTTTTTTCCCCTGTTCGGTTGAGAGTGTTTTACATTATGTCATTAAGCCAACTAAGACATTTTGACATATTTGTAAATCAGGATTAAGTGATATACTCAGAGGAGTATTTAGTTATGGGATTATAATTATGATATGAGTTGGTCTTACTACAATATATTAAGGTTTTGTAAGATAAAGTACTCTGTGTAGCTAGAATGTTTGATAGATATTAAATGTTTGATATCTATGTTTCTAACATTAACATGAAATACTTGGTATTATGTTATGTAGTATTAAGTAAGATGGTTCTGGAGAGAATTTCTGTCTTCCCTTTTTTCTTGTGTTTACTTGTATTTTCTAATAAAATAAGATTGAAAACAAACGACTCCTACTTACAAACGGAGGGAGAGAACAGGAAGTGAGGAGAAATCTACCCCTAGGGAGGGAAATTCACTCCTGTAAGAGTTATCATGGGGAAAAGGTGTCTCCACTGAAGCTTTATCACGAATCCTTGTTTCAACAACAACCCCAAATTTTCAAAATCCAATTGTCATAGAGACAGAAAGTGAGGTGAAATCTTCTGAACAGGGGTAGAGACAGCAAAACAAATGGTACAGGGGTGTTAACCCTTCCCTATGCTATCCAAAAAAACTTAAAAATGATTCTTTTGGCCTGGGGCTACACTTAAAAAACGTACCTTTTCCAACTTACAAACAAATTTGACTTAAGAACTAATCTACTGTCCCTATTTTGTTTGTAACCCGGGGACCGCCTGTGTACTGTTATCTTCTTCCATAACTTACCACTGGACCGGTCCACCAAACACCCACCAACCTAGAAGGTCCAGCCTGCCCTGCATGAGATGGAGTGCACTGATGTCTGACGACTTTGCCCACACCATGATCACATGAGGGACGTTCTCCTTCCCTGGAGGAGACGTTCCGCCTCCTCATACTTATCAGCTTGCACTAAGGGCGGCAGTATGAGATAGGGAAATGCCGCAACATGCCACAAACTGATGACACACAAAACTGCTGAAAAAATAATCTTGGGAGTCAATTTTCTGCCCCTCTTCAAGTTCTGCCTGGCCCCACTGGACCCAGCGGGACCCATGATAGGGCTATTGTTTAAAGAGGAAGTAAACCCTCCTCTACAACTTGTACCTATAGGTAAGCCTATGATAAGGCTTACCTATAGGTACTGTAAAAATCTCCTAAACATGTACCGTTTAGGAGACATTTACCTTACATGCAGCCAGTGACGTCACTGACGCATGCGCTCTGAAGGAACGGCCGCTCGTGCCGTTCCTTCAGAGTCCCGTGCCGTGACTGTCGGCTCTCACGTGCGTGCGTGGGAGTGACGTCACCGTGGCTCCGGCCAATCAGATGGCCAGAATGCCGCAATCCCGGAAAACGGGCGACTGGACATGTTGCCCGTCAAAGAGGTGAGTGAGCGGCACGGCGGGGGCTCGTTCTAAGGTAAGTATTGCATAATGAGCTAGTATTAGATGCATACTAGCTCATTATGTCTTTCTCTTGCAGGGTGGAAACGAGTTTACAACCTCTTTAATTTGTTTAATCTCTGTGTGTCACCTAAGGCCAGTCACTTCTCCAGGTTTAGGTAAGGGTTTACAACCACTTTAACTACAATGGAGAAAAGTTGGGTCCCTGTAGACATGCGCGGTTTGTTTTCGTTACAATTAAATATTCAGACAAATATTTCCTTATTCGGAGATTCAGACATATACTATATGGTCCATGTGTACAACACACAATACACATATCCTTGGAAGACGATATGAAGGTGACATGCTTCCTGAGTGGGAAACACTTGTTCATACATGAGTGGGACTGTTCACTGTAAACACACCTGTGTGAGGTGAGGCAAGGTTTCCATCACCTGGCTTCGAAAGGACACCATTCATTTCTCCAATATACTTCCTCTAGACTAGTGTTTCTCAACCTTTTTTCAGTCAAGGCACCCTCTAAAAATGATGGACAGTCTCGAGGCACCCCATTCTAAAATTTAAAACTCATTCTAATAGTTTTACATAATGCAGCAACATCCACACAAGTAGGACATCCAACGTTAGAGGTGATTTATTCTTCCAAGGAAAATACACTTTTGAAACTTGGTACTGACTAGTATTCCAGTGTGTTTTTCTCCCTCAGTTTTTCTCCATCACTCAGCTAATGTGACCCCAGTGCTGATGGTGAGAGACTGGGGAGGGTCAAACAAGGATGCTATGCAGGTGACTGACATCCTTCTTATCAACTGATGATGCCATTGATCGTTAGGGATGCCGGCAGCTAGGAGGTTGTAATGGTGCACAATGAAAACCTGTGGTTTTGCACAACTAAATGGCAGGCTTGATCCACACGCCAGTTTCTTTACAATTTTTGGGCAATTTTTAGGCATTTTGCCAAGGCACCCCTGAAGAAACGTCAAGGCACCCCAGAGTGCCTGGGCACCCTGGTTGAAAAAGGCTGCTCTAGACCACGAGTGTAGAGATATTACACCCATTGAACTTTGCCCTTCCATTCATTACTTTCAAACAGTGAAACTTGTACCAAAAAGTTCCTCAACACAGCTTACAAGTGGTTTATATATTTTACACCTATCCAATTTATGGGGGAGCAGGCTCAAGAGATTTTGGAGCAACGACACCCAAGTTTATTGCAATTTCATATTATCATTAGCCATTGAGTGATCACCTTCCTGCCCTATATACTTATATCTTTTTCAAATAGATAGCTAGCATGCTAGATTTCATGTGTACACATGCAGGTTTAGGTAAGTCAGTGGGAAGCAGTTTATTTGGGACGTGTTTTTAATGTGTCTTTTTGTTTACATATTACATGTTTTTTAACATTTGGTTTCAATTAAAGATGATCACTTTTTCAAATGCTGATGGGAGTACCTGCACTTATTTTTATCATCCACTTTCCTGCAATTTCAAGTATACATCAATAGAAGTCCATACAATATTTCACAAAAGTGAGTACACCCCTCACATTTTTGTAAATATTTTATTATATCTTTTCATTTGACAACACTGAAGAAATGACACTTTGCTACAATGTAAAGTAGAGAAAGTACAGCTTGTATAACAGTGTAAATTTGCTGTCCCCTCAAAATAACTCAACACACAGCCATTAATGTCTAAACCTCTGGCAACAAAAGTGAGTGCAATCCTAAGGCCCCATTCACACACTCCGTCCGTCAGACGGAGTCTGTTTTTCTCAGCGGGGGATCGATCCGCCAATCCCCCACTGAGCAGGAGGATGACACCTAAGTGAAAATGTCCAAATTGGGCCCAATTAGCCATTTTCCCTCCTCTATGTCATGTAACTCGTTATTGTTACAAGGTCTCAGGTGTGAATGGGGAGCAGGTGTGTTAAATTTGGTGTAATCGCTCTCACTCTCTCATACTGGTCACTGGAAGTTCCACATGGCACCTCATGTCAAAGAACTCTCTGAGGATCTGAAAAAAGAATTGTTGCTCTACATAAAGATGGCCTAGGCTATAAGAAGATTGCCAAGACCCTGAAACTGAGCTGCAGCACGGTGGCCAAGACCATACGGTGGTTTAACAGGACAGGTGCCACTCACACCAGGCCTTGCCATGGTCGACCAAAGAGGTGCACGTGCTCAGCGTCATATCTAGAAGTTTGGGAAATAGACATATGAGTGCTGCCAGCATTGCTGCAGAGGTTGAAGGGGTGGGGGGTCAACCTGTCTGTGCTCAGCCCATACGCGGCACACTGCATCAAGTTGGTCTGCATGGCTGTCGTACCAGAAGGAAGCCTCTTCTAAAGATGATGCTCAAGAAAGCTCGCAAACAGTTTGCTGAAGACAAGCAGACTAAGGACATGGATTACTGGAACCCTGTCCTGTGGTCTGATGAGACCAAGATAAACCTATTTGGTTCAGATGGTGTCAAGCGTGTGTGGCAGCAAGCAGGTGAGGAGTACAAAGACAAGTGTGTCTTGCCTACAGTCAAGCATGGTAGTGGGAGTGTCATGGTCTGGGGCTGCATGAGTGCTGCCGGCACTGGGGAGCTACAGTTCATTGAGGGAACCATGAATGCCAACTTTTACTGTGCCATACTGAAGCAGAGCATGATCCCTTCCCTTTGGAGACTGGGCTGCAGGGCAGTATTCCAACATAATAACAACCCCAAACACACCTCCAAGACGACCACTGCCTTGCTAAGGAAGCTGAAGGTAAAGGTGATGGACTGGCCAAGCATGTCTCCAGACCTAAACCCTATTGAGCATCTGTGGGGCATCCTCAAATGGAAGATGGAGGAGCGCAAGGTCTCTAACATCCACCAGCTCCATGATGTTGTCATGGAGGAGTGGAAGAGGAGTCCAGTGGCAACTTGTGAAGTTCTGGTGAACTCTATGCCCATGAGGGTTAAGGCAGTGATGTAAAAAATGGCCACACAAAATATTGACCGTTGGGCCCAATTTGGACATTTCCACTTAGGGGTGTACTCATTGTTGCCAGCAGTTTAGACATTAATGGTTGTGTGTTGAGTTATTTTGAGGGGACAGCAAATTTACACTGTTATACAATCTGTACTTTCACTACTTTACATTGTAGCAAAGTGTAATTTCTTCAGTGTTGTCACATGAAAAAATATTAAATATATTAAAATATATACAAATATATAATATACTGTATAATATAATACAAAAAATTCAGGGGTGTACTCACTTTTGTGAGATACTGTATATTTTTTTCAAAAAGAATGCTAGCATGTTAGATTTCAAGTGTACACATGCAGGTGTAGGTAAGTCAGTGGCGAGCAGTTTATTTGGGACATGTTTTTAATGTGTCTTTTTTGTTTACATATATGTTTTTTAACATTTGGTTTCAATTAAAGATGATCACTTTTTCAAATGTTGATTTATTTTTATTTATCATCCACTTTCCAGCAATTTCAAGTATAGATCAATAGGAGTCCATATGTCCTTGAATATTTGGGAGAAGGTAGAGCTCATATCCACCTGGTTTTGAGTATATGTGTTGTATTTAAGTTTACTGAATGCTCCGAATAAGGAAATCTGTCCAAATTTAGGAAATTCAAATTTAAATGGTTAAATGTGTTCCTAGCTGGTGCTTGATAACTGTTTGGGGGATAGTCTGACTGGATGAAGACAGAAATCTGTGTTCCTGATTAGCAGGAACACAAGATCTCCATCTTATTCCCTGTCAGAATGGTGATCTGCCTTGTTTACATAGGCAGATCGCCATTCTGCCTCTCTGGGGAACAATCACAGGTGGCCGGCAGACATCGGTTCCACCGGACCCACTGATTGGCGCCTCCTGTTTCTAATCAGCGTGCGATCGTGCCTCCGGCGGTGGGCACGTGCCACCCTAGTGTATTGCACAAAATGACGTCCAGGGATTTGATTTTGCGCAATAGAGCCAACCTGCCGCAGTAAATATAAGGCAGGCGGTTGGCAAATGGTTACAGATTCATTGTAATCATTTGATGAAGATTGTTTTTTGTCTGTTCACTTTGCCACATTCAAATCGAAAAAAAAAAAAAAATCCGATTTGACCAATTCAAAATGTATCTATTCAAACATTTTGAATTTAACCGGTAAATTCAAAAAAGACATAAAACAAATTCCGAATACAAATTGAATGAATCAACCAAATTCAATGAAACAAAATAACTAGATTAACAAATCTAAACAAAACAAATGTTTTCATCATGCAAATGTCTAGGTCACTGGTTTGGCAGGGCTGTATAAATATCAGGACTGGTTGGAAAGAAATACAAATTGCTTGATAGGTGAAACAGTGCAGGAGGCTTATTTAATCAGGCAGTGTGTAGAGATGGGCCGAACACCCCCCTGTTCGGTTTGCAGCAGAACTCCCAAACAGGAGAAAGATTTGGCACCAAACCGCAAACTGCATTGAAGTCTATGGGAGCCGAACATGAGAAATCAAAAGTCCCCATTTTGAAGGTTTATTTGAAAGTAATTGCCCATTAAAAGGGTTTGGGCATCCAGGTATTGCCCTGGGGGACATGTATCAATGGTAATTTTTAAAAATGATCCTTTTTTAAAGAAACAGGGATTTTAATAATGCTTAGAGTGAAACAATAAAAATGAAAAAAATCTTTAACCACTTAAGCCCCGGAAGATTTTACCCCCTTCCTGACCAGGGGGTATTTTGCGATTCGGCACTGCGTGACTTTAACGGACAATTGCGCGGTCGTGCGACGCTGTATCTAAACGAATTTGGCGTCCTTTTTTTCCCACAAACAGAGCTTTCTTTTGGTGGTATTTGATCACCTGTGCGATTTTTTGATCACGCGCTATAAACAAAAAAAGAGCGTAAATTTTGCAAAAATAGCAATATTTTTCACATTTTTTATATGAAATTTCCCCCCCAAAAAATGTAAAAATCAAAATTTTTTAACATTTTCGGCCAATTTGTTTTATGCTACCTATGTTTGGTAAAAAAAATCGCAAAAAGCGTATTTTGATTGGTTTGCGCAAAAGTTATCGCGTTTACTAACAAAGGGAAAGATTTTTGTCATTTTTGTTGTTTTTTTTTTTAACGCGTAATGGCGGCGATCTGCGATTTTTTTTGCGGTACTGCGACATTGCGGCGGACAGATCGGACCCTTGACTGACATTTTTGCCACTTTTGGGGTTACCAGTGACATTTCTACAGTAATCAGTGCTATACATATGCACTGTTACTGTAAAAATACACTGGCAGTGAAGGGGTTAACTTTTTTTGAAAGGGAGGGGCTATGTGTGTCCCTAGGGGCGTGCTTTCTAATGTGATTGGCTGTGGCTTCAGGTGTATGAAGAGTGATCAACGGTTCTACATAGTAGAACCGTATGATCATCCTTCATACACAGGGGAGAATGACAGGCGGCTTGTTTACACAAGCCGCCTGACTTTCTCCCTCTCCCCCGCCGATCGCAGAGTGACCGGCGGACATCGGGTCCGCCGGTCACACGCGCGGGGGGGTCCGTGACCACGAGGGAGCGGGAGCGCGCCTCCGGCGGCGCGCGCTCGCTCCCTAGACCCTCACAAGCTAGTGACGTAGCCCTACGTCACTTTGCCTGTGAGGGGCTGACCGCCGACGTAGATAGTCGTGCGGCGGTCGGCAAGTGGTTAAATATAGTGCCTGGGGGGTCCCCTTACTCTGCCTGTAAAATGTCACATCTGTAGCATGTAAAAAACATGCTGCAGCAAAAATTACATTTCTAAATAAAATAAAAAAAATGACCATTTTTTGAGATATGACACTGCGTTACTTTAACTGACAATTACGCGGTCATGCGACGCTGTACCTAAAGGAAATGTATGGATTTTTTTTCCCCACAAATAGAGCTTTCTTTTGGTGGTTTTTGATCACCTCTGTAGTTTTTATTCTTTGCACTATCAACAAAAAACACTGACAAGTTTGAAAAAATATATTTTTTTTACTTTCTGCTATAAAACACATCCAATAAAAAAATGTAAGAAATGTAATTTCCTCAAAAAAATAAAAAATAAATAAAAAAAAATCCAGATGAAAGTATATTGATTGAATTGTGCAAAAGTTATAACGCCTACAAACTATGGAATATATTTATGGAATTTTTACTTATTTATTTTTACCAGTAATGGCGGTGATCAGTGACTTATAGCGGGACTGTGACATTGCGGCAGACGACTCAGACACTTTTGACACTTTTTTGGGACACTGATACTGTGATCAGTGCTAAAAATATGCAAGGAGTAGGTCAACTGATAGGGGGGTAGAGCCACTGTACCGGCCCCAGGCCCAATCAGTTAGGCAGAGGACCCGGGGGCAGAGTGGTCGCATGTACAGTAAACCCATGGGCCCTAATTCCCAGTGAATAAAGTAGAACTATAGGCAAAACTTTTTTAATTTTGGAAAGAGCAAGGAAGGATAATAACCCCTGTCAGATTTTTTTTTTTTTTCGTCATCTGTGTCCCATTGCAGAGATTTCCCTTTACTTCCTGTCCCATAGCCAAACAGGAAGGGAGAGCATATACCTGCAAATTAAGGGATTTCCTGGGGAACCCCCAGGTCACCAAAACTAGTGCCACCATTTGAAGATGTCCCCACTATTACTTTTTCAAAATGTGTGATTTTGCTTTACTTACACTTTCAATGATAATGGTAAACAGGACAAATAGAGAGGGTGGATCTCCTTAATGGGGGCACAGACAAAACACAGGGGTTCCAATCCCTCTCCACTCTATACAACACTAAAAAAAAAAAAAAAAAAAAAGTTTTTCCTTTAGTTATACTTTAAATTAAAGTTTCCTAGGCACCATGAGTTCAGCAGCAGGTGCTGGGGACAGAAAAGGGGAATATTTACAAATTGTTGGGGGCATTAGGTTAAGTTTTCCAGCCTTCCCCAGTGCATTGATAAAGGAGAAGTGGCCAGAATTTGAATTTAACTTTTGTGAGTCACAGCACAAGCCTGCCAATCGCTGGGGATGGGAAGAGTCTGCTGCCAGTCCCACTGCTGAATTGATGAAGATTGGGACCTGTACAGTAGGACCCCGTCCAGGACTTTTTTTTTTTTTTTTTAAATCGCTGGGCGCTCTGGCCCTTGGGATTACTGCCCTTAATTTATCCACTGCCATATGTGCTCCAATTTGAGTTAGGACCAGTGGCGGCCCGTCCATTTGGGGAGCAGGGGCACCGCCCCCCCATCCATGCAGGATGCATGGATTCCAATGTTTTTTTTTTTTTGAAGCACATGATTAGAGCCAGAGGCTCTAATAGGCTTCAAAAAATGGTGGGCTCGGGGCTTAGAGCACTGGGCCCTGAGCCCACCCAGTTGTGTGACAATAGCGAATGAACATTCGCTATTGTCACATGGATTCTCCTCCTGGCCAATCAGGAAGTGGGTCCTGAGACCCGTTTCCTGATTGGCCCGAAAGGAGAAGCCATGCCATTGACCAAGGAGGAGGAGGAGGGAGGAGATTCAGGAGACTGAGGGGGAAGCTGCCGCTGCCGCCGCCGCTGCTGCTGCCTGCCCTCCATATGAGCCAGCAACCAGGGGGGGGGGGGGTATGGTGTGCAGGCTGGTGTGGTCTGGGGGGGGGGTATGGTGTTGTCCATCTGACATCCCCCCCCCCCATCCTATGGAGCACCAGCCACCACTGGTTAGGACCATAATATGCGGAGGAGCCTTGATGTAGGCACTGTGGCTTCCACATATATTTGCAAATGCGTGCAACTTAAAGCTCAGTTTTTATCATAACTTGTTAGACATTTTTTTTTTTTTGCGGGTTAGCTGGTAAGTGTACTGGGAATCCTTTGTCTGTTTGCGATGTGCATTGCCCTTCCATGTGCACCTTACTGCAAAGGCTAGTTATAAGATCGGATGGTTGCCATCTCTTTGTATAGCTTGTTCGCTGGATTTGGCTTTTGGACACTTGGACACCTTCAGCAGCCAATGTGCTCTTGCTGGGGGTCCAGTGTGTCCCTGTGCCTTTAAGGAGGAGTGGTCTCTCTCCACGCAAACCTGCTCTCAATGTATCCACTGCTTTATATTCTCCAGTTTGGAGAATCTCAAAACTATAGTTATGACCACAGGATACAAAGGAGCCTTGACAAAGGCACTACGGCTTCCACAAATATTTGCAATTGTTTGCAACTAAATCCTTTGTTTTTAATGTAAATTGTTAGGCAGGGTCAATTTTTTTTTTGTTTTGTATTTTTACAGACTAGCTTGTGGGTGGGGTACAGCATGGTGTGGCGGCAGTAACTCACACAACCAGTTGAAATAAAAAAACCTTTATTGAAGTAAGGCAGCAACAGTTCACAATAACCCAATGGGACAGTTACCCACACACTCACAGATTCCAAAACCGGGCAGAGGTTGTTTCCAGTCGAACTGACAGCGTCTGTTGAAAGGGGACAGAATGTAGCGTGGCTCATGCCCAATCAAGAAGGTTTCCAAAGAAATGCGACCCTACAGTTTCCCTCCTCGTCAGGAATCTTTACTTTTGCTAGCACTATCCCTAACAAATGAGTACTTTCCCTACTCTACCCTACCCACTCACACAGAGCACACTCAGGGGCTAAGGTCTTAAACAATCTCTGCCACACCTAAGATGGCCACCAGAGTCACATGGACGGCCAGCATCCAATCGGATCACTGCCCCAGTGACTCAGGAAACCATAGAGGAATGTTGTTCCTCATGATTTCCTCTCGTCCTGCATTGAGGCTGCAATGAGCTCCACCTGCAGTGGAGACAGCAGACTGCACTTTCATTCACTTCCCTTGGAACGCTGGCAGATGGGCTCACACTCCCCATACCTCCATACTGCAATACAGGTGCTTTGTCCCAACATGGTGAGCCACATCTGTGACTCCTTGTAGTCCAATGCACGTCCCGCTCGCCTCTTGTAGGAGCATGGGAGAAATCCCCCTTTTCCTTGGGAAGATCCTTTAGACATGGAAATGTTCTCTGGTCATTAGCTATCCATCACCGATAGGACATACACATACCCCCTGAGGAAGACCTTACTGTACAGGTCGAAACTCGTCAGAGTCCTCTCCACTGAATGTGATGATCTGTGATTTTAATCCTTGCTTTTTAGCAGTGTGTGACAATTGATATGCTTTTATGAAACCAGAGCTCATAGCTTACACTTCTGAATTTTAAATCAATTTTATCAACAATTTTTCAATAAAGATGGAATTTTTTATATACTTATAGTCTTACAAATTTTTGCTGCTAAAAAAAACCCTGGGGGCCCCTCATTTCTCTTTTCACAGCAGACTGTACTTGCCTACAAGCTGGTAAGTGTGCTGGGAAATTTGTGTATGTTTACCATGGGATTCCTGTACACGGCCTGAAGAAGGAGCGCATGCTCCGCAATGCGCAGTTGTACGTCTGCAGCCCAGCATCAAGGAAGTGACGTCACGGTCCCCAGATGGATGAGCCTCAGTGAACCACAGAACATGGAAGCCTTCAGTTAGCACTCAGACGAACCCCACTCCTAGTGCGACGTGCCAGAACCGCAGGGGCGACATGTGAGGTGCACAATGGGCCGATGAGAGACAGCAATAATACAGTTCATCGGTTTACTCACGGGTTAGCAGAAAGCCTCCCTGGGCTGGTCGCACAGTGAAGAGGAAGACAGCACGAAATCCTCCGGGGCACGCTCTGTGATAGGGAAACACCAGCCAAGATGGTGGTTGAGGTGCCCGTGATGACAGGGGTGTTTAGAGTGCTTGTGGCGGCTGGGTCCCTTGATGGTATTTGTCATGACGCCAGTACCGTTAATAGTGGTACAACCAGTTGTAGTAGCAATATTGAAGAATGAGGTAGACAGTGGTAGGATACAACTCACAACTTTTACTGTGACTGGTTTTGGTTGCAGTATAAACATCCAGATAGAATACAGTCTCTGGGTAAATAGAGGAATTCTGCTGATCCACTGTTAATAGGCTTTAGTAATCCTGGACTCAGGCTGTGGTTCAGTATAATGCTTACTGGCAAGTGACTCGGTTTCTGGTCCCTGTTAAATCCAGTGACATTCGGTGAGGTTGCCGGTGGCTAAGAAATCCTTCACATTTATTCTCAAAGGTCTTTGCTGCCGGTTGGTGGCTTTTACTCTTTGGTTTGAGCACTTTCAATTTGTTCCCTCTCTGGACTGACCTTCTCTTCACCTTAACATTGTCCTTACTTTGCACACAGACTTCCTGAACTTAACAACTGACCACAGATAGAGCCTGAGCTGGGATAGATATCCCAGAGTGGTGCTATCCCCATCTAGTGGTGGGAAGTATGAAGCACACTTGACCAGCCTATGAACAGGGATACAACAGGTGTAGCAGTGCAAAATGACATGCAATACAGCAATGACAAAGAAGTAATAAATTTGCAGTTCCCACGTGTCCTGAGTGGGATGCAGCACTAGGAACAGCTGTGACTGCACAGAGAGGGACCCCCATGATGCTGATGCCAAGGACCACCTTTTAAAACCATATGCTTGCTTTTAATAACCTCTTGTAAGACATTATTTATATTGTATTCAAATGGTTTACTGCTACACTTAGAATGGCGCTTGTGATCTTCTCCCCTTTGTTTTGATGACAGAGCCGCTTCTCTCTTCACCACCTCATCCTGCTCTCCCTTCCCCTCTTCCCCTTTCATCTCCCCACTCATTGATTTACTACAGACTGTCGGAGACTAACTGTATATCTGGCTTGTGCCAATACCTGTTTGTTCCTGTACACGGTCCTCTGCTGAACTGATGGGGCCTGGCCCAGGACAGTAGGACTGGCACAACCCCATCTGCAGCCCTGGGAATACCTACTCCTAACCCCAGACCTAAGAACAAAAAATGTATTATATTGAAGCTTACTAGGAGTTCTATATTCCTAAAACCCTTCTTGTCCTAGGAAGACAGCACTTTGTCAGAAGCCGCGGCACAGGGAATTACTCTGCCTGCTCCAGAAAATTATAAAATATTCCTCTCTCTATCCCCAGCCCTTGCTGCTGAACTGATGGGGCCTGGGGAACTTTTAATTAATTGCTGGAAGCAGCGGCTGTTTGGGCTACTGTGCTTGCACAAAAAGGTATTTAAAGGAAGGGACTGTCAGCTGATGGAAGGGGGGGGGACTCTAAGGCAGGCTTTATTGTGCCCCATGATTTCCAATAGATACTATTAAAGCGGCAACTAAGTGTATACTGTATAGATTCCCTTTAACCGACCTGAAAACTGAAATCCGAATTTTGATTGATCGCTATTGATAACTGCACATAGACCTTGCAGCACCATATTAAATAAGCCTGTTTATCATTTTTCATCGTTTGCTGTCATTGCGTTCCATGCAGCTAATATTCAACTGAAAAGAATGCATCAGTTTTGTGCGGTATGCAAATGTTACCATGTTACGAGGCAGGTTGCAAGGATATCTTGTCATCGGATTGGAAAATTAGATTTGTCCCTGAGATGGCTCAATATCCAACAGCCAACGCCGGAGACAAAAGAGTAGAGCGTACAATGAATTGCGTTGATTGGCTGACAGAATATGATATTTCAGGAATGGCACCAGGCTTTACCCTAGAGGTTCTCAGCACTCTGATAGCTGTGCCATCTGTTCAGATATTAACACATTACTCTTGGAACTCTGTAATGAAGACTCTGGAGTCATCTTTCATCACAATGACTTTATAATATTAAAAATGCATTTGAATATATTGCTTGTTAAAATATTTAACCCTTTTAATCTTTCAGCAATTGGTTTAAATGTGTTTTTTATGGACAAGATCCATTGATTTTTTTGACGTAAGTGCACAATAATTCAGCGGGATGCTTGGCGCATGGGGCTTGATTAATTGGCCTATTATTTATACACATATATAAAGAGCAACCCTTGGAAAAAAAGATGCATGGTAGCATGCATAGGATAGGAATTTCAGGCACAACAATAATGTGTGAATGGTGGAAAATAAAAAGGAGATGTCTGGTTTAAAGTAAAATCCTTTGTTTGCTTGGAACACCTCTGCAATGGGACATAGCGGTCTTGGATTTCAGACACCCTTCTTTACAATGGTAAGTTCTTCATCTTGATGTGCTAACTTGCACAATGCATTATATTGCAATACAGAAGAAGCAGGCAACAAAAGAGCCAACATTGGTTTGAGTAGCCATGTTTCTAGCTCCTATATCTCCCCTTTCTGTGTTGAGTGTTAGTCCTTAGTTAGGTCACTGGGGATCTCCCTGTTAGGGTAAGCTCAGTGTAGCACCCTCCTAGATTGGTGCTAGGAAAAAGCATTTGTTTGCTCTTCTGCTTATCAGGGAGCAGGATTGTTAGTTATGCCGGTTACATGTGTCCAGGTGTGATTCACTTGGTCTGAGGGAGTGCCCCCACTGTATCCAATAGGGGAGCCTGTTGAACAGTGGAGGAAACCCAGCCAGCGGCACACAGGCTTTTGTGGCAGTCCCAGTGGGAGTGCACCACCGCAGTGCATCCTGGGGTTGACCATAAAAGCTGAGGGCACATGTGACAGGGCGTCTTTGGCGGAAAGCAGAGTCCCAGGAGGAGGGTGACGACTGTCTCTCCTCCTGTCAGAAATGGAAGTGGTCACAGGCAGTGTGGAGCTGAGCAAGAGAGGTCCTGAAGAAGCTGACGGTGGAGCTGAAGGCACGGACCCCTGGACACTGCTGTGGGCGCTGACATGATCCCTCTGCGTCTCTTCCGTGTTCGGTGGCTCTGGCGCTGTGATTGGCCGGAGCCGCGATTACATCACTCCCGCGCAACTTTTCCGGCAAGCTCCCGGCAAGGAAAGCTGAAGGTCCGCCGGACCTTCAGAGCGCATGCGCCGCTCGCGTGAGCGGCTGCATGCACTGCAAATATCTCCTAAACCGTGTCGGTTTAGGAGATATTAATTGTACCTACAGGTAAACCTTATAGGCTTACCTGTAGTTAAAAGTGTCAAAAAGCGGGATACTACCGCTTTAATAGTTCGCTTTTCAATACTTAATTCCAGTGGCAAGGTGAAGCAGCGGCCTTGCCGCATTCAACACAGATAGAAATCCTCAAGATTGTGCATAGTTTGTTTAAGTTGGACTATCCCACTCATCCCTTCTTCTATCCAAGTTCTAATAAAATACCCCCAAAAAAACAAACAAATCCCTCGAACTGTTTACTGGCCCCGCTGACGAAGTCTATGACGCAACGCGTACGGGGGAGGAGCCTGCACGTCATCACGTCGATTCCCGGAGACCACAGGCAGCGTTTGATGCTATGATAAGTCTGCACTGCTGAAGTTCTTTGAAATGAGGCGGTGATGGGAAGGCAAACCAGACTGCAGTGATTATCCCAGAGTGTGTATTGACTCTCAGGAGTCTATTCCTAAGGTGAGCTGCTAATCTGTCACTAGTCACTAGGAGCACCTGGAGTGAAGCATGCAGCACTTTTGATCACGTTTGTGGATGAAGATTTTTTGATTTTCTTTCAGTCACTATTTTCACTGAGGATTGGGACTATTAATATTATTGATTTTATAATCACGGCTCAGAAATTGATTTATCGCTTTAGTATCACAGTTGATGGACTGATTTAGAGTTATTGTGATAACAATTTTTACACCAAACATATTTATTTATCTCTAATGAAAGACTTGGCGCAGCAATATTATTTTCTTTATGTTTACTGACTGAGCCAAGGACTTAAAGTGCTAAGAAATTATAAGTTGTTGCTATGGGTAACCCAGGGGAATCCGTTTCAAGCAGCTCCCATGGGGCGGTGCTACATTTATATAAATAGGAGAGTGGGGAGGAGTTGGTTGTTGTTGGTGGTGGATTAATAGAGAGCAGAAAGAGAGGACAGGTGGGGCCGTTGTGTGAACCCAAGAGCCTTGCCAGAAGGGACCATGCAGTACTCCAGACCTGCACCCACCGACGCCCTTAAAGTGTTTTTAAACCCAGGAGCCTCCATTCACTATATCTGGTCTCCCACAGTGCACGGAACATGGAAGTGCACTCGTTTTAGTAAATATAAACTGCTAAATACCTTTTCCCATCAGCAGTATAAAGCAGTCTTATGACTTATGTCAGTGTCCGGCTAAAGCTTGCAGGAGGAGTTTTCATTCTCCCATGATTGTACTATGAGGATAAAGGACCCCTGAGCCCCTGTCTAGACAGTGCTGATTGGCCCTGTGCTGATCACATGCACCCTCCCAAAAAAAGAAAAAACTTTCTAGAAATACACACCAAACTGAGCATGTGCAGTTTGTCCCCTAGCCTCTATACTATCAAGAGATGGAATGGAGACTGTGAACGAAAGGGAGGATCAGAGGAGACAGGATCAAACAGACTTTTTACACAATGCAGAGGATTATCCCCTTAGGTTCCACATTGAGTATGACAAGCATGCTTTATTGCAATTACAAACTGATTTTTCTGTTGCGGGTTTAGTAACACTTTAACTACCATTAACAGCAGGAAGCTGTCATATATAATAGCGTCAGTAAGGTCTGGTCCAAACTTGTGTTAGGACTGAACCCTAAAGCAGTGGTCCTCAACCCTGGCCTACAGGGCCCACTAACAGGCCAGATTTTCAAGATAACTGAAATACATCCCAGGTGATATCATTTGCTGCTCAGTGATTGCAGTACTCTAGTCTGCATCTCCCCAAGGTAATACCTAAAATCTGGCCTGTTAGTGGGCCCTGTAGGCCAGGGTTGAGGACCACTGTCCTAAAGGATACGTTTACCTTTAGTAATAGGTTACATCCATATTAGGATGTAAAATGTAACATGTTACTAACTGAGCATGGTGGTCACTGGTGTGCGATGTGAACTGACCATTGGTCTTCTATTTTTCATTTGTCTTCATGCAAATAAAAAAAAAATGGACCAATCATCACCGTGTACTTCAATTGAGTATGAGTGTGGGTGTAGTGGAGTTGGCCTTGATTCTGCTGTTGGGTTCCAGTAAAAAAGGGGATGTTTGTAACCATTTTGTGGCTCAATAAAGAAACATTGTGAAGCAAGCCATGATTTGTTGCATCGATCACCATTATTTACCAAGCCACAGTTTGTTTTATCGATCACCATTATTTACCAAGCCAGTTTGTTTTATTGATCACCATTATTTAGCTATCCATGGCTTCCCTTAGAAGAGCTTGCTATCATTTGTAGAGTCCTCCATCAAGAAATAGAATAAAAAAAAAAAAATGGACCAATCATCATGACCTCCTATAGAAGAGCTTCCTATCACTTATACCTTGTAAACTTCTATAACCTAGAATATTATTTATAAATAAAAAAATGGACCAGCTACCACCATGCACTCCTCTTCCATTAATTTTGAGTCTGGGTGTAGTGGAGTTGGCCTTTTTGGTGAAGAGGAGTTGGCCTTGTTGTTGTTCTTTGGTCCCAGTTGACATTTCTTATATTCCAGTAGACAATGAATGACAACCGTAGAATCCGTTACAGTCTTTATCGATCCACTTGAGGACAATAGTGGCAACGGAGAAGGAAACAATGTGTCTTTTGAACTCTCTCTTTTCTTAACAATGATTTTGAAGTTAAACAACTTTTTTCTTAATAAAAAGTTCATTGAACAAAGTGTTCAGTCCTGTGTTGGAATGCTGTAGTCAAACTTAACAAGTGCTTAACAGCTGCAATAGCAATTCTCCTTCAATAAAGTCTTTATTCCTTACAGCAGACAGTTTGCTGGCTGGCTGAGGCCGGTACTACGGAAAATTTATCCTATTAGATTGAAACCGGTAATAAAAGGCTTTTCTCTAGAAATTTTGGATAGCTGATCCTATGAGGATTACTCTTTTTCATCTATACCGATTTTTAAGGCAATGATTAAAGCTGAACTCCAGCTTTCAGTCTTGCATAGTTGTATAGGCGACTCTCCTGTATAAAAATTGTGTACTCTGATTTCACTGCACACTTTGAGCTTCTTAGAATATGTGGATTAGAAGCTGCAATAAGTCAATAGAGTCAATAGAGCTTGCTCACATCCTGGCTGGGGGACCGGTCAGGTTGCCCATGCTGACCCGTGTCCACAGGCAAAAGCACCTACAAGGGGCACATAAGCATCAGAACTAGACCACAAAGCAATGGAGGAAGTTGGCCTTGTCTCACCCAGGGGTCAGAGAAGTCCCAGCCAGGAGCCAAGAGAAAGGAGATCTCTCAGGCAGAGGTCAAAGGAGCCCCAACCAGGAGACAGGATGTCTTACCCAGGGGTCAGAGGTGCCCCAGCCAGCAGCAGTCAAGAGACAGATGGTCTCACCCAGTGGTCAGAGGTGACCAAACCAGGAGCCAGGAGGTCTCACCTAGGGGTCAGAAGAGCCACCGCCAGCAGCCAAGAGACAGAGGGTCTCACTCAGGAGTCAGAGGTGCTCCAGTCAGTAAATACAGGAGGTCTTGTACCAGGAATTAGGGTTCTATAAGAATATCAGGAAAATCATATCCAGAGGCCAGGATTGGGCCATGCAGCAGGAAACTGTGACTAAAGGCTAAGAGAGCCAGGTGAACCAGTAGAGCTGGACAATACAGTCAGAGAGACTGGTAAGAAGAGCATCAGTGTTGCCAACAAGATAGCCAGGTGGCTCAATATTTTACTTTGAATGTTCATATTGATGGGGAGGAATACCTGCATGGGCAACTGATGTCTAGTTGGACTTTCCATTTTATTTAATAAAAGTGGGCTGCCATGCCCTAAAATACAGTTTCGACTGATGCAACTGGTTGGAAAGCATCTGTCATATGAGTATAAACTCTCCAATACTACAAACTATGTGTGTGTGTGTGTGTACAAGGACTGTAGACCTGTCCTGAAAATAATGCAAAAGTGGATATAGGTTTTTAAATACCTTACATAGTTTGTTGAAATTCCACATGTTGGAAGAGTAACTCTTTCCCTATAGTAACTTTGCTTATTATTTTTCTTTGCAGGTAAATAATGGATTCCAAGCAGAGCCAATGTGCTGTCATTCTTGATGTTCTTGAGTTCTTGATAAAGGAGGGTTGCAGGCTATCTGACATCCACAAAGGGCTAGAGAATCTTTATGGAGATGACCGCATTGACAAGAGTTACAGATGAAAAGACATTGCTCTCGTCCCTGGTTTCATCTCTGTTAAAATTCTGTAGTCTTCTGTGGCTGCAGCCACTGATTACCAACATTTTATAACAATCCTGTTCAACAAAAGTTAATTGTTAAATCAACTTTTGTCAAGTGGGAACAGACATACATGGATTGAAATTTGGCCCGTCTCTGTTGAACTGATCAAATTTCAATCTATCTATGGCCAGTTTAAAGAGGTTGTAAACTCTCTCTTGGAACTTGTACCTATAGGTAAGCCTTTAATAAGGCTTACCTATAGGTACTGTAAATATCTCCTAAACTTGCACTGTTTAGGAGGTATTTACTTTTAATGCAGCCGATGACGTCATCGGCACATGTGCTCTGAAGGAACGGCCGCCCGTGCCGTTCCTTCAGAGCCCTGTGCAGTGAACGGCGGCCCCGGCAATCAGATGGCCGGAGGACGCGAACATGGAAGCAGGACGGTCGAACATGTTGGCCGTCCTGTCGCTGAGCGGGCAGCACTGCAGGGGCTTCATTCTAAAGTAAATATTTCATAATAAATTAGTATTTTTTTTTTGGGGGAGGGTTTACTTCCTCTTTAAGTGTCCAAGTATATTCTACATATTTTAGACTTGGTTAAGCTGCTATTTGTATGAATTTAAGGGCTATTTGTTTTTAATCATTTTTAATAATTGTTTCATTGAATTTAATGAGTGTCTTTTAACCGCTTGCCGACCGCCGCAAGTAGATATACTGCGGCGGTCAGCCCCTCACATGCAGAGTGACGTAGGGGTACGTCACTAGCCTGTGAGGCTCTGGGGAGCGAGCGCGCGCTGCCGGCGCTCACGGACCCCCCCACTCTGCGATCATCGAGGGAGAGGGAGAAAGGCAGGCAGCTTGTGTAAACAAGCTGCCTGTCATTCTCCCCTGTGTAGAAACACCGATCATACGGTTCTACTATGTAGGACCATTGATCAGTGTTCCTACAGCTCAAGCCACAGCCAATCACAGTTAGAATCCGCCCCTAGGGACACACACCACCCCTCCCTGTCAAATAAAGTTAACCCCTTAACTGCCAGTGTAATTTTACAGTAACAGTGCATATGTATAGCACTGATTACTGTAGAAATGTCACTGGTAACCTCAAGGGTCCGATCTGTCCGCCCCAATGTCGCAGTACCGCAAAAAAATTGCAGATCGCCGCCATTACGCGTTAAAAAAAAAACAACAAAAATGACAAAAATCTTTCCCTTTGTTAGTAAACGCGATAACTTTTGCGCAAACCAATAAAAATACGCTTTTTGCGGTTTTTTTTACCAAACATATGTAGCATAAAACAAATTGGCCGAAAATGTTAAAAAATTTTGATTTTTACTTTTTTTTGGGGGGGAATTTTTATATAAAAAAATGTGAAAAATATTGCTATTTTTGCAAAATTGACACTCTTTTTTTGTTTATAGCGCGTGATCAAAAAAAATCGCACAGGTGATCAAATACCACCAAAAGAAAACTCTGTTTGTGGGAAAAAAAGGACGTCAAATTCGTTTAGGTACAGCATCGCACGACCGCGCAATTGTTCATTAAAGTCACGCAGTGCCGAATCGCAAAATACCCCCTGGTCTTTTAGCAGCCAAATCCTCCGGGGCTTGAGTGGTTAAGTGTCCAAGTATATTCTACATATTTTAGACTTGGTTAAGCTGCTATTTGTATGAATTTAAGTCCCCGTTCACACTAAGGCGACCTGTGAGGCGACCTGGTCGCCTCACAGGTCGCCGTAGGTCGCCTCCCATAGGGAAGCTGCGGACCCGTTCTAATAGGAGCGACACAAGTCGCTCCGACTTAGAAAAAGGGTCCGGAGCTTCTTTGGGGCGACCAGGAGACGACCGCCATAGACTTCAATGTTATGAAGTCCGTGGTGGCCGCTCCGAGGTCGCGGTGCGAAGTAGCGTCGCTTGTATGTGAACGGGGCTTAAGGGCTATTTGTTTTTAATCATTTTTAATAATTGTTTCATTGAATTTAATGAGTGTCTTTTAAAACTCAGTAATAATCATTTGGGGAGAAGTCAAATCAGGTACCTTAGCTTGCTTTCTTGTAAACCCAAATACCTATGTTATGTAAATCTCAATTAGGATGTTGAATTCCACATTTTCTTTAAATTCTTTATATTTTAATTATACATCCTTAATGCAATACATATTTTTATGAATAACTTCATTAGTAACATCATACTAAAGGCACCGTACACTGCCTCTAGAAGAAAACCTTCTTAGAAGTATATAATTCAGGACTTTGTGACACCATTCCTCCACCAATATGCTCGAAGATACATTTCAAATTTAGATCCAGTTTTTATTCCCTAGTTCTTCTCACATCCCATAAGGTCTAATAATAATAATTCAGTTTAATAACATCAAATTGTGAAAACCCATCAGCTAGCCAAGGACGACGCGCTATTCATGTCCTCAACATGTCGTGTCTGATTTGAAGCTCGTCATAAACTATGATGCTTCCAGGCTGCACCCAAAAGGGCAAATCTAGAAACCAATAAATAAACTGTAAGATATGTAACCTTGATCTTCTTTTCTATTCTCTAAGATATTCAGCAACTTCTGCCTTTCAAACCTTTTATAATTACCAAACTAAAAAATGAAAAATATGCTTAAAGATAAGGAAATAAACACTTGAGAGCAAACAAGGAAATGTTGGCTTAGTAAAAAAAAAATGCTTGGCCTACTGAATATAATAGCGCAAAGAATGTCATCTACCTTGATGCATGCAGATCTATATGAGAAGTGTTGAATGGGAAGGTTTGGGCCCACCTACAGAAATTCGTTTTATACAATCTTCAGAAATTGCTGTCTTGAATGCTGAACAGGTCCATAAACAAGTGCAAACATTAAACCCTCATTTTCTTTTCTAAGCATTATGACATTGGAGACCAACCCAGTTTATGACCAGGCCAAGCACAATATCACAATCCATATATTGATGTAAAATAAACTTTTTATACCAAATATTTATCAATTCAATGACTCATAGAAACTTGGCAATTTAATATGTTAAATTAAAGCGGAGTTCCAGCCACAAAATCGACATCGCCATCCGCTTGCTTTTAGTCACCTGAAAAATAAATGGATAGTTAAGATTTTTTTTTGTTTACTTACCTTGTTATTGAAGAAAAATATACTCACCTTTCTTCTACTTCCTCCCTCTGCGGCCGCGGCCCGCGCCGTCACTTCCTCTTTGCATTGATTCCTGGGAGCTGAACGTCATCGCTCCCAGGAATCAATGCGCCTGCATCGGCCCCGCTCGTCAGTTCCAGTGCGGGCGCGTCATTCCCTGCTAAACAGCTTCTGGGCATGCCCAGAATCTGTGCAGGGATGACGCGCCCGCACCGGAAGTGACGAGCAGGGCTGGTGCAGGCACATTCTGGGAGAAGAGGACACGGAAGAAGACGCAGAAGAGGACCCTGCCCCCTCTCTCACCTTATCGGCTCACTGACTTTTAATGACAGCATTTTCATTGCTGTATCTAAGCCAATTAGGAGGAAGAGTCCCAGACAGCCGAGACTCTTGTGCAACATTGCTGGATCGAGATTGGGCTCAGGTAAGTATTAAGGGGGCTGAGGGGGGCTGCTACACACAAAAACCTTCTACCTTTAGAATCACGTTAATGTTGAATGAAATAGTTGAACACCTGGTGCCCACCACCACATGACATCTTACCAAAAGGAGTGGATCCCTTTAGGAGAGATCAAACCCACTTGTTGATACAAAGCCTCCAGACAACCAACGGTACTCACAGCAAACTCTGGAGGCTGTGGACTGGAGAAGTGGAAGAGAACTCCAGTGGCAACCTGTGAAGCTCTGGTGAACTCCATGCCCAAGAGGGTTAAGACAGTTCTGGAAAATAATGGTGGCCACAAAAAATATTGACACTTTGGGCCCAATTTGGACATTTTTACTTAGGGGTGTACTCACTTTTGTTGCCAGCGGTTTAGACATTAATGACTGTGTGTTGATTTATTAAGAGGGGACAGCAAATTTACACTGTTATACAAGCTGTACACTCACTACTTTACATTGTAGCAAAGTGTCATTTCTTCAGTGTTGTCACATGAAAAGATAGAATAAAATATTTATAAAAATGTGAGGGGTGTACTGACTTTTGTGAGATACTGTATGTTATTAATTATTTGTAATTAGAATCTATGTACAGTATATCTTTTTTTCAATAAACTCAACTTTTATTGTAAGATCCAATTGTGCTACATTGGAATCCAAGCACCACAAACATTCTACAGTAATGTATCTTTCTTCAAAGACGGAGCATTTTGGTTGCTTTCCTTCTCTTCTGTAATCTGGTAAAGGCCGTCTTCTGGATACCTTATTAATGCAGTCGCCTTTGTTTTCTGCATCTCACATTAGGTCATCTTAAAAGGTCCCCACCTGTGGTTAGCTTTTGGAAATCATAATATCATTATTCTTAATATTATAGCCAGAGTTTACAGTGGAGCCATCACAATTATTAATTAACATGTCCAGCCAAATCAAGCAAGTTTGAAAACTGGGGCCATTCACCTTTTTCTTCCTCCTTTTTTGAGATTTATTTCTGTATTCAGCACAGGTTTTACCAGTTATTGAAATATGATGTACTGTAGGTCTTGACACTTTACATATTACATGAAGGCTCATTGGTTGATTCAGTCACAAATTTAACCACTTAAGCCCCGGAAGATTTTGCCCCCTTCCTGACCAGGGCCTATTTTGCGATTCGGCACTGCGTGACTTTAACGGACAATTGCGCAGTCGTGCGACACTGTAACTAAACGAATTTGGCGTCCTTTTTTTCCCACAAACAGAGCTTTCTTTTGGTGGTATTTGATCACCTGTGTGATTTTTTGATCATGCGCTATAAACAAAAAATGAGCGTCAATTTTGCAAAAATAACAATATTTTTCACATTTTTTTATATGAAATTCCCCAAAAAAAAGTAAAAATCTAATTTTAACATTTTAGGCCAATTTTTTTTTTTTTACCATATGTTTGGTAGAAAAAAAAAAAATCGCAAAAGCGTATTTTGATTGGTTTGCGCAAAAGTTATTGCGTTTACTAACAAAGGGAAAGATTTTTGTCATTTTTGTTGTTTTTTTTTTAACGCGTAATGGCTGCGATTTTTTTTGCCGGACTGCGACATTGCGGCAGACAGATGGGACCCTTGACTGACATATTTGACACTTTTGGGGTTACCAGTGACATTACTACAGTAATCAGTGCTATATATATGCACTGTTACTACAGTAATCAGTGCTATATATATGCACTGTTACTGTAAAATTGACACTGGCAGTGAAGGGGTTAACTTTTTTTTGAGAGGGAGGGGTTAAGTGTGTCCCTAGGGGCGTGTTTCTAACTGTGATTGGCTGTGGCTTGATGTGTAAGAACAGTGATCAACGGTCCTACATAGTAGAACCGTTTGATCACCATTCTTACACAGGGGAGAATGACAGGCAGCTTTGTTTACACTAGCCGCCTACCTTTCTCCCGCTGTCACGGACGATCGCGAGTGCCCGGCGGACATCGGGTCCGCAGGGCACACGCGCGGGGGGTCCGTGACAGAGCGGGAGCGCGCCTCCGGCGGCGCGTGCTCGCTCCCAAAACCCTTACAGGCTAGCGACGTAGCCCTACGTCGCTTTGCCTGTGATGGGCTGACTGCCGAAGTAAATAGTCGTGTGACTGTCGGCAAGTGGTTAAAGTGTATCTAAACCAAAATGTAATATATCATGGCTTGGCATGGTAGCTGGGTTCCTTTTTTTTTTTCAAACTTGTTATGCTTTATTTTACCTGGTCATCCTGCAAATAACAGACTTCCTTCCCTGGGTGCCTACATAAATCTTCCACTGTCCTCCCCCCCCCTTTTTTTTTTTCTTTCTCTCTTTTCTTTCTCCCTTCTTTCTTTTTTGCTCTCTTTCTTCACTTTCTCCTCTCATCCCTGGCCACCCCTCCTGTTCCTGACTCGTCACCACACTCCCACCCCTTTTGTTCTACCCTCCTATTTCTCCCCCCGTCCCCTAAAGTAATGTGGTTCCAAGGTTCTAGGATTACCTAGTTGTCCACATGCACTTACCAATTATCCGCCCTCTCCAACATACCCTTCTGCATGATCCCCCTGTTCCCTTTATCTCCGAATGTGGTCGTCTCGTAGCCCCCTCGGGCGCACGTTCTGGGGTCGCGGACCCTTGGGGGTGTCCGTCCCCCTGTTCGTGTGTCCAGGGGCCTCCTAAGTTTCCATCGCATGGACCGCATCTCCCTCAAGATACGGTCAAGGGATCCCACAGTGCCTTTCGCCTTTAGGGCGCGCATTCTCCCTCAGTCCGAACCCTTCTTGATACTCAAACGCTGTTCCTGTTGCTCAAACTGCCTTAATTTTTTTCATTTTCTGGACTAGCTCGTGTGCTTTTCCCCTTTTTACGCTTCAATGGTTTCTTTGTTATTAGCTATGTGCCATTTGTCACGTGTTATTGTTACAACTACTGATGTTTGTTTAAGAGCCGGTCCACACTAGCGCGACTTGTCAGGCGACTTGTCAGCCTGACAAGTAGCTCTCCCTCGTGGTCCATTGACCGCTACAGGACCTGTTCTAATAGGAACGACACAAGTCGCTCCGACTTAGAAAAAGGGTCCTGTTCTACTTCGGGGCGACCTCAGAGTGACTTGCATAGACTTCCATTATGTGAAGTCCCTGCAAGTCGCTCCGAAGTCGTGGTCGTAATGCACAAGTCGCCCCCGAAGTAGTAAGGAGTCGTGTCACCTTAGTGTGAACCGACTCTTAACCACATTTTGGTTTTCTCTAACTTTTTTGTTTATGCATTCAATGTAACCTTACCTGTATGCCTATAAAAATTTTCAATAAAATGTTTCTTAAAAAAAAAAAAAATCTTTCACTCTATCTATGGAGGGAGCCATGGTTGTCACCCTAAGCTGCTCTCCTGATATGGACTACAGATGTCCAATGTCCATATCTCTTCATTTGCATTACCTTGAGGGGAGAACGATTGGTAGATTACAGAAGATATTCACCCATGCAGCTTACAGGTAATGACAAGAATATTGCATATCTGGAAAGATCAACAGGTATTTTCTGTATTTGCTGAAAATGATATAAGCCTGAAAAAAATAAAAATAAATAAAACGAATCCAGCCACCAGTCAGCAAATATGGAAGATTGGCTTTGGCTTGTCTCTTCTCAAGCCCTAAATTTAAATATGCAAACTTACATTTAGTGCTTGGAAGGAGACAAGCTGAAGCCAATCTTCCATATATGACAACTGAGTTGGCTATTGATGGGCAGCTCTCTTCCGGTAGACCGTTCCAGTGGGCTGGGGATGCGCTGCTGGATGCCGGCACATGGCTGCTGTGTGTTACCATTTGGAGCATTCTTCTTTTCTTTTCCCAACACAACATAAGGACTGAATGCTGCAATATAATCCAGTGTTGTTCTTGGAACTCCAAAAGGAAGAAAGGGGAACTGCTCACCATTTTAAAAGCCTCAAGAAAAGTTATTGATCCATCCACCAAACCGATCACTCTATCTGATGTATAAACCCTATAACCTGTTTGATTTTGTTAGGAGCGTACTCATAGGGTAGCCAGGGTGACTTATTCGAAGAATAACTCATGGGTTACCTCATTAAGTAATCTCCTGAGCTCCCAACTGAATGAAACATGTGGGAAGGTTTGTATATCTGATGGAGTGGTCTGTTTTCTGGATGGATCAATACATTGTCTTGAGGTTTTTATTATAAATAATATAAATTGCCCTGAGGCTTTCTTCCATTTGGGGCTTCTGCATAGACTATATTAGCATCTGAGGACCATAGGGAACCGGCTCTTCTCATCAGTGGCAGCTTGGGGATTGGTTTCTGCAGTGGAGTATCTGCATTCTCTCTATAGTTGATGTTGGGTTTAGTTATTCTTTAACCACTTGACCTCCAGAAGGTTTTACTCCCTTCATGACAGGGTATTTGTTGCTATTCAGCACTGTGCTAATTTAACTGTCAATTGCACTGTCATGCAACCCAATGCAATTTTTATATTTTTTGCAAACAAATAGAGCTTTCGTTTGGTGGTATTTGATCACCAGTGGGTTTTTTATATTTTTTTACTATTTAAATGAAAAAAATATATTTTATACATTTTGTTATTAAACACATCAAATTAAAAAAAAAATCTAAATCGAATCCTTCATAAATTTAGGTCAAAATGTATTGTGCTGCATGTCCAACAAGTGTATAATATTAACTGATTTAGTAGTGTGTACAAGCTATGGTATATGCACTATATTACCAAAAGTATTGGGACGCCTGCCTTTACAAACACATGAACTTTAATGGCATCCCAGTCTTAGGCCGTAGGGTTCAATATTGAGTTGGCCAACCCTTTGCAGCTATAACAGCTTTAACTCTTCTGGGAAGGCTGTCCACAAGGTTTAGGAGTGTGTCTATGGGAATGTTTGACCATTCTTCCAGAAGCGCATTTGTGAGATCAGACACTAAGGTTGGATGAGAAGGCTTGGCTTACAGTCTCCACTCAAATTCATCCCACAGGTGTTCTATCAGGTTGAGGTCAGGACTCTGTGCAGGCCAGTCAAGTTCCTCCACCCCAAACTCGGTCATCCATGTATTTATGGATCTTGCTTTTTGCACAGGCAGTCACATAGCATTTCCTTCATTCATTCCAACTCAGAAAGCAGTCCTTGGCTTGTTTTTATTGTGTTTTTTTTATTAGGGGACGATAACTCGGACAGATTGGAGAATTATGGGGTGCCCAACTTATAAACAGAACCAGGGACAATTTCCTCCCTATTTACAAAAGTCCTCTTCTTCCTTCCACCTGCACAAACTTGGTTTCCACTGTAAAGCACCTACTGCTCGCTCCAATTGTAGGTAGCAGGATATTGCTAGTTTGGCAAAGGCTCATTACAGGCAGGAACTCTCAGTCCCTTCACAAAAGTAGCACACTTTCAGTGAACAGCATGACATCTTTCCTTCTGCTTACCTGTGGCCACTGATCCCAGTTCCACTTGCTTGCAGAAATGCTGGCCCACCTGGCTGCCACCAGCCACGCCTGACTGATCTTCCTCCCAGTCCTCTTGACTGACTTTGTGCCCCGGCCCTGCCCGACTGACACACACACACACACACACACATGGAGAACTTTCACTCTCAAGACTTGGCACTACGCAGTCTTCAAGAAAATACAGTAACATCTGACAGTCTTTCGTCTTGTCTTGTACCTGCACCATGCTGATCTATTCACTGTCTCTCCTTGCTCCTTCCCGCTGCCTCTCCGGCATGGATCCTTCTACTGCCTCCTGTGTTAGGATCCTTCCGGCCAGCTTTCCTGATCATCAAACCCGAGGTAAACCCCCCTCACCCTCCGTAAGGAGTCTCTTAATGGACACCAACAGTCTCTCCTCAGCACTGCCTCTCCATCTTCCACCCAACTCCCCCTGTTGGCATGGCTCTGGTCTATTTATGGGCATCCCAGTTCACTAGCAGCCCACCACTGGGGATTGGCTGAGAGCTCATAAATATTCAAGGCAGCCCCTCTTACCCCCCGCCCTCTAGCTCTTAAAGGTTATCCTAACCTTCCAGACACCAGGGGGAGGCACCAGAGAGCTGCCAGGATGATTCATCCAATCTGGCCTCTAGTTACCCTGATCCAATGCAGTTTATTCCTGGCCAGAAATATGCTTTTAGCTCTTCTCACTTCTAGTAGCACACACTAGAGGGTGCTACATCTGTTAAATGTGTGCTGCTTTTACTTTTCTATCTGGCTATTTTTTACCCTCTGCTTTTCAGGGAGGAGAAACAGCCAGATCATTGTTTGCAGTACACAGAGTTCTGTGTTTTTGTAAACACAAAACTGTGCGAATCATTTGCCAAAATCAGCTGCCATACACATGCTTTGTCCAATCCAACCTGGAAGCAAGCAACGTACAGGTATGTGTTCCTGTTGCCTGTGCCCCCTACCTGCAGTAAAACTACTGTGTACGAGTGGTAATCAGTTAAAGTTAACAAGTGTAGGGTAAGGGGAAGCCGTTTTTCAGTTCACTCAAACAATGGTGAATAGTTCAACCTGGGGGAAAAAAAACAACCACAGAGCCAATTTTGGTGGATTTCCTGGTGCAGCAAATCATTCAGAACTATCATAAGATTAGATGAACAATAAGTGCAGCACCTAATGAACCTCAGTCCATTTTTAGGTAGAGTCCACAAATGGATGCTCTAGCTCCGATTTCCTCCAGACAACATGTGAGCTATCAAATCCAGTAAAAGAGCTGGAAACTCCAAATCCATATGAAAAATGTATTGGTTACATGGTAAATGATATACAGTATCTCACACAAGTGAGTACACTCCTAAAATTTTTGTAAATATTTTATTATATCTTTTCATGTGAAAACACTGAATAAATGACACTTTTCTACAATGTAAAGTAGTGAGTGTGCAGCTTGTATAACAGTGTAACAAAAGAGGGTTGCGCTAATAAATGTGTCAACAAATGATGTTGATTAATATGTAAGTGAAAAAAACAAAGTTCATATTGAAGTCCATACAGTGCCTTGCGAAAGTATTCGGCCCCCTTGAACTTTGCGAACTTTTGCCACATTTCAGGCTTCAAACATAAAGATATAAAACTGTAATTTTTTGGGAAGAATCAAAAAGATACAAAAAGATTTCCCAAGCCTTAAACATCCCAAGGAGCACTGTGCAAGCGATAATATTGAAATGGAAGGAGTATCAGACCACTGCAAATCTACAAAGACCTGGCCGTCCCTCTAAACTTTCAGCTCATACAAGGAGAAGACTGATCAGAGATGCAGCCAAGAGGCCCATGATCACTCTGGATGAACTGCAGAGATCTACAGCTGAGGTGGGAGACTCTGTCCATAGGACAACAATCAGTCGTATACTGCACAAATCTGGCCTTTATGGAAGAGTGGCAAGAAGAAAGCCATTTCTTAAAGATATCCATAAAAAGTGTTGTTTAAAGTTTGCCACAAGCCACCTGGGAGACACACCAAACATGTGGAAGAAGGTGCTCTGGTCAGATGAAACCAAAACCAACAGTTTGGCAACAATGCAAAACGTTATGTTTGGCGTAAAAGCAACACAGCTCATCACCTGAACACACCATCCCCACTGTCAAACATGGTGGTGGCAGCATCATGGTTTGGGCCTGCTTTTCTTCAGCAGGAACAGAGAAGATGGTTAAAATTGATAGGAAGATGGATGGAGCCAAATACAGGACCATTCTGGAAGAAAACCTGATGGAGTCTGCAAAAGACCTGAGACTGGGACGGAGATTTGTCTTCCAACAAGACAATGATCCAAAACATAAAGCAAAATCTACAATGGAATGGTTCACAAATAAACATATCCAGGTGTTAGAATGGCCAAGTCAAAGTCCAGACCTGAATCCAATTGAGAATCTGTGGAAAAAACTGAAAACTGCTGTTCACAAACGCTCTCCATCCAACCTCACTGAGCTTGAGCTGTTTTGCAAGGAGGAATGGGCAAAAATTTCAGTCTCTCGATGTGCAAAACTGATAGAGACATACCCCAAGTGACTTACAGCTGTAATCGCAGCAAAAGGTGGCGCTACAAAGTATTGACTTAAAAGGGCTGAATAATTTTGCACGCTCAATTTTTCAGTTTTTTATTTGTTAACAAAGTTTGAAATATCCAATAAATTTTTTTCCACTTCATGATTGTGTCCCACTTGTTTTTGATTCTTCACAAAAAATTACAGTTTTATATCTTTATGTTTGAAGCCTGAAATGTGGCAAAAGGTCGCAAAGTTCAAGGGGGCCGAATATTTTCGCAAGGCACTGTAAATCGTGTGAAATAGTGAACAGAACAAGGATGGCTCCTTACCAAAGAGTAGGCCCATTTCACACATACAGTCCGTTTTTCATCCATCCGTTGACAGATGAAAAAACGGACATCAATGCATCTCTATGTAAAAACGAATGACAACGGATGATCATCCGTTAACATCCGTTTTCATCCGCTTCCGTCAATGTCCGTTTTTTGGAACTGATGAATGCCCTATTTTTCATCCGTCCAAAAAACGGATGTAAACGGACAAACGGATGAAAAAACGGATTTAAAAAACGGATAAAAAAATTGATGAAAAACTGATACATTTTGATGTGACTGAACTGATGAACTGAACGGACCGTATGTGTGAAAGGGGCCTTAGACCATAAAGGTCATCAACGCTTATGATGAACACCTCCGGGGCCTCTGGATTAGGAGACAAGCTTGAGATCCCGATTAGGGTTGAGCGGACACCTAGATGTCCGTGTTCGACGGGTTCGGCCGAACTTTAAAAAAAAGTCCGGGTCCGTGTCCCGGACTTTTACCGAACTTTTCCCGGACACCGAACCCCATTGAAGTCAATGGGGACCCGAACTTTAAGGCACTAAAATGGCTCTAAAACACCAAAGGAAAGGGCTAGAGTGCTGCAAATGGCAGCAAAACGTAATTAAGAGCATGGCAAGTGCTCTGCAAACAAATGTGGATAGGGAAATAACTTAAAACAACAAAAAAAAACAGAAAAATAAAACAATGTTCTTCTTCATCTCTGAAGGACGAGGCCCATATGGAGTAGGAGGGAGGTTGAGGTGGTGGTGGATGTGGCGGTGACATAGGCGTGCGCACAGGGTGTGCTGGGTGTGCCTGGGCACACCCTAATCACCTAGGGCACATAGCATTGCCAGTGAGGAGATGGGAAAGATCTCCCTGGGACCTGCTCTGCTCTATTTCTCCTTGCCTACAGGTACATGGCCCCGATACATTACTCTCCCTGCTGGCAAACACATGCATGTGTATTTCAACTTTGGGGTGCACACCTTAATGCAATAGGCTGCGCACACCTATGGGCGGTGTAGGTGGAAGCGGCGGTGGAGGAGGACCAGGGCCGGATTAACAGCATCATGGGCTTGGTGCTGAGGATTTTGAAGGGCCTTAAGGGCCGTGCCTTGCCATGCACCCAGAGGAGGAAGGGTGCAGCCATGCATGCCTAATTCAACATGGGATGCTGTCTCTGAAGCCCATAAACACATCCATGCATCGCCAACTGTCCCTCCTTGTCCGGCCTTCACGCTGTGTGGGGAGGTTCTGAGGGTGCTGCCTGGGGAAGCGAGCATAGAAGCCAGACTTCTGTGTTTACAAGTGACAGAAGAGCGGTAACAGTGAATATGGCCAACCCGGGGCCTATATAAAAGGTAGGGGCCTGGAGCTGCAGCTCCAATAGCCCCTACATTAATCTGGCCCTGAGGAGGAGGACGAGGTAGCCAACACTGCTTCTTTTCAAAAATTTTAAATGAGGGTACACCCCAAAAGAGTGAGAAAGAGCAAAAATGGAACAATGGGTGGGTAAGGTCGGTATCCATTGCTATTCTGCATAAGGTACGGAAAAGTCCCGTGGGATCCATGCCTGGTTCATTTTAATGAACGTGAGCTTGTCCACATTGTCTCTGGACAGGCGGCTGCGCTTGTCTGTTATAACGCCCCCAGCCGTGCTAAATACCCGTTCAGATAATACACTGGCTGCAGGGCACGCCAGCACCTCCAAGGCGTAAAGGGCAAGCTCAGGCCATGTGCCCAATTTGGAGACCCAGAAGTTGAAGGGGGCAGACCCGTCATTCACTACATGTAGGCGTGTGCACACATACTGCTCCACCATGTTGGTAAAATGCTGCCTCCTGCTAAGACGTTCCATCTGAGCTGCTGGTGCTGCTGTTTGTTGTGGCGTGCTGACAAAGCTTTTCCACATTTCGGCCATGCTAACCCTGCCTTCTGAGGTGCTGGCGGTGCCCTGGTTGCGTTGGCGACCTCCTCCTCCTCCTCCTCTGCCTTGTGCTTCCACTGTGGCCCCGCTGTCAGATGGGAATGCCAGCAGCATGGCGTCTACCAGCGTGCGCTTGTACTCGCGCATCTTGCGATCGCGCTCCAGTGAGTGAATTAAGGACGGTACGTTGTCCTTGTAACGGGGATCCAGCAGCGTGGCCACCCAGTAATCAGCACAAGTTAGAATGTGGGCAACTCGGCGGTCGTTGTGGAGACACTGCAGCATGTAATCGCTCATGTGTGCCAGGCTGCCCAGAGGCAACGAAAGGCTGTCCTCTGTGGGAGGTGTATCGTCCGTGTCCTCTGTATCCCCCCAGCCACGCACCAGTGATGGCCATGAGCTGGCCTGGGTGCCACCCTGCTGTGAACATGGTTCCATCTCCTCCTCCAGCTCCTCCTCCTCCTCATCCTCCTCATCCTCCAGAACTGTGCCCCTGCTGGACAATTGCGTCCCTGGCGTTTGCATGTGCAGGAACCCACCCTCGGAGCCCCTTGCGAATGACTGCCCTGAAAGCCTTGGAAATGTTACCTCTTCATCCTCCTCCTCCTCCTCATCCTGTGCCACATCCTCTTCCATCATCGCCCGAATTGTTTTTTCAAGGAGGCATAGAAGTGGGATAGTTAAGCTGAGAACGGCGTCATTGCCACTGGCCATGTTGGTGGAGTACTCAAAACAGCGCAACAAGGCACACAGGTCTCGCATGGAGGCCCAGTTATTGGTGGTGAAGTGGTGCTGTTCCGCAGAGCGACTCACGCGTGCGTGCTGCAGCTGAAACTCCACTATGGCCTGCTGCTGCTCGCACAGTCTTTCCAGCATGTGCAAGGTGGAGTTCCACCTTGTGGGCACGTCACATATGAGGCGGTGAGCGGGAAGGCCGAAGTTACGCTGCAGCGCTGCCAGGCGAGCAGCAGCAGGGTGAGAACGCCGAAAGTGCGCACAAACGGCCCGCACTTTCTGCAGCAGCTCTGACATATCGGGGTAGTTTTTAAGGAACCTCTGCACCACCAAATTCAGCACATGCGCCAGGCAAGGGATGTGCGTCAAACCGGCTAGGCCCAGAGCTGCTATGAGATTTCGCCCGTTATCGCACACCACCAGGCCGGGCTTGAGGCTCGCTGGCAGCAACCACTCATTTGTCTGCTGTTCCATGCTCCTCCACAACTCCTGCGCGGTGTGTGGTTTGTCCCCCAAACAGGCAAGTTGTAAAACTGCCTGCTGTCGTTTACCCCTGGCCGTGCTAAAGTTGGTGGTGAAGGTGTTACGCTGTCCGGATGAGGAGGCGGTAGAGGATGAGGAAGCGGAGTAGGAGGAGTTAGGAACAGGAGGCAAACTGAAGCGCCCTGCAATCCTCGGTGGTGGAAGGACATGCGCCAAATTGCTATCCGCCTCAGGCCCATCCGCCACTGCATTTACCCAGTGTGCCGTTAGGGAGATATAACGCCCCTGACCGTGCTTACTGGTCCACGTATCCGTAGTTAGGTGGACCTTGGCACAGATGGCGTTGCGCAGTGCACACCTGATATTTTCCCCCACTTGGTTGTGCAGGGAAGGGATGGCTTGCCTGGAAAAGTAGTGGCGGCTGGGCACGACGTACTGTGGGACAGCCACCGACATAAGGTTTTTAAAACTGTGCGTCTCCACCAGACGGAATGACAGCATTTCAAAGGCCAATAATTTTGAAATGCTGGCATTCAGGGCCAGGGATCGCGGGTGGGTAGGGGAGTACTTCCTCTTCCTCTCAAGTGTTTGGGAGATGGAAAGCTGAACGCTTCCACGGGACATTGTGGAGATGGTTGTTGGTGACCCAGGTGGTGGTGTTGCTGACAGATCGTCTGTTTGCGGGGTGGCAGGTGCCGGTATCACTACAGATGTGGCTGGAGCGGCCGAGACTGCAGCAGAAGAGGAAGCAGGATGAGCCAGAGACGTTTCTTGGTTTTGAAGGTGTGTACTCCACTGCAGCTCGTGCTTTGCACTTAGATGCCTGATCATGCAGGTTGTGCTCAGGTTGAGAAGGTTTATGCCTCGCTTCAAGCTCTGATTGCACAGGGTGCAAACCACTCGTGTCCTGTCATCAGCACATTTTCTAAAGAACTTCCACGCTAGAGAACTCCTTTGAGCTGACTTTGGTGCGCTCGTTCCCTTGCTGCGTTGGGCAGTAGCGGGCGTAGTGTCTAGGGCACGGCCGCTCCGCTTCTGCACCCTGCTCCCTCTTCTGCTGTGCTGGTGGCTCTGTGCGACCACCGCCTCTTCCTCCAAACTACTCAGGTCACCTGCATGACGTTCATTCCATGTGGGGTCGAGGACCTCATCGTCCTCCACATCATCTTCCACCCAGTCTTCACCCCTGCCCTCCTTGTCGGTCTCCACAATGCTGAACGCCGCAGCAGTTGGCACCTGCGTTTCGTCATCATCGGAGACGTGCTGCGATGATCCTTGCATGTACTCATCTTGAGAAATAAGTGGTTGGGCATCGCTGCACTCAATCTCTTCCACTTCTGGGGCAGGGCTAGGTGGATGGCCCTGGGAAACCCTGCTGACAGAGTCCTCAAAAAGAATAAGAGACTGCTGTATGGCTTGGGGCTCAGACTGCTGGCCTGATTTGCAAGGGGGTGAGGTGAAAGACGGTTGGACATTGGCTGCAGGTGCCAACTCTGACCTTTCTGCAGTAGACTGGGTGGGAGACAATGTGAAGGAACTGGAGGCACTGTCAGCAGCAAACCAATCTACTATCGCCTCAACTTGTTCTGGCCTCATCACTTCTAGGGGCGTTTGATGCCCTACCAAATACTGATGCAGGTTCTGTCGCCTACTCACACTTGAGGAAGGTGTTTCACTTGTGCGTGTAGCTGGCACAGATCGACCACGTCCTCTCCTTGCAACAGGAGCTCTACCAGCAGCACCACGACCCAGGCCACGGCCCTTATTTGACGGTCTCCTCATATTTCTGTAATTTAAGATCTTGCCCTAGAAAGGTTTTTATTGAATAGCGGAATAGGAAATATGATCCAAAAAAGTGTATGTATCTCGCACGTACAAAACCACACTAGGCCCCAATTACTATTGTTTCTACCCCTAAAAGGATGGATGAGGAGTAGGAGGAGTATGGAACAGACAGCACCCTCAAATCTTCAGAAGTATGAGATGAACCCCAAAAACTTGGAAAGGTGGATCTCACACGTACCGACACAGACTATCCCGCAATTCAATTGATCCTCAAAGGTTTTTATTGAATAGCGGAATAGGAAATATGATCAAAAAAAGTGTATGTATCTCGCACGTACACAACCACACTAGGCCCCAATTACTATTGTTTGTACCCCTAAAAGGATGGTTGAGCAGTAGGAGCAGGAGTATGGAACAGGCAGCACCCTCAAATCTTCAGAAGTATGAGATGAACCCCAACAACTTGGAAAGGTGGATCTCACACGTACCGACACAGACTATCTCGCAATTGAATTGATCCCCAAAGGTTTTAATTGAATAGCGGAATAGAAAATATGATCAAAAAGAAAGTGTATGTATCTCGCACGTACACCACCACACTAGGCCCCAACTACTATTGTTTGTACCCCTAAAAGGATGGTTGAGCAGTAGGAGGAGGAGTATGGAACAGGCAGCACCCTCAAATCTTCAGAAGTATGAGATGAACCCCAAAAACTTGGAAAGGTGGATCTCTCTCACACGTACCAACACAGACTATCCCCCAATTTAACTGATCCCCAAAGGTTTTTGATTAAATAGCGGAATAGAAAATATGATCCAAAAAAAGTGTATGTATATCACACGTACACAACCACACTAGGCCCCAATTACTATTGTTTGTACCCCTAAAAGGCTAGATGAGGAGTAGGGGGGGTATGGAACAGGCAGCACCCTCAAACCTTCAGAAGTATGAGATGAACCCCAACAACTTGGAAAGGTGGATCTCTCTCACACGTACCAACACAGACTATCCCCCAATTTAACTGATCCCCAAAGGTTTTTGATTAAATAGCGGAATAGAAAATATGATCCAAAAAAAGTGTATGTATATCACACGTACACAACCACACTGGGCCCCAATTACTATTGTTTGTACCCCTAAAAGGCTAGATGAGGAGTAGGGGGAGTATGGAACAGGCAGCACCCTCAAACCTTCAGAAGTATGAGATGAACCCCAACAACTTGGAAAGGTGGATCTCTCTCACACGTACCAACACAGACTATCCCCCAATTTAACTGATCCCCAAAGGTTTTTGATTAAATAGCGGAATAGAAAATATGATCCAAAAAAAGTGTATGTATATCACACGTACACAACCACACTAGGCCCCAATTACTATTGTTTGTACCCCTAAAAGGCTAGATGAGGAGTAGGGGGGGTATGGAACAGGCAGCACCCTCAAACCTTCAGAAGTATGAGATGAACCCCAACAACTTGGAAAGGTGGATCTCTCTCACACGTACCAACACAGACTATCCCCCAATTTAACTGATCCCCAAAGGTTTTTGATTAAATAGCGGAATAGAAAATATGATCCAAAAAAAGTGTATGTATATCACACGTACACAACCACACTAGGCCCCAATTACTATTGTTTGTACCCCTAAAAGGCTAGGAGTAGGGGGAGTATGGAACAGGCAGCACCCTCAAACCTTCAGAAGTATGAGATGAACCCCAACAACTTGGAAAGGTGGATCTCTCTCACACGTACCAACACAGACTATCCCCCAATTTAACTGATCCCCAAAGGTTTTTGATTAAATAGCGGAATAGAAAATATGATCCAAAAAAAGTGTATGTATATCACACGTACACAACCACACTAGGCCCCAATTACTATTGTTTGTACCCCTAAAAGGCTAGATGAGGAGTAGGGGGGGTATGGAACAGGCAGCACCCTCAAATCTTCAGAAGTATGAGATGAACCCCAAAAACTTGGAAAGGTGGATCTCTCTCACACGTACCAACACAGACTATCCCCCAATTTAACTGATCCCCAAAGGTTTTTGATTAAATAGCGGAATAGAAAATATGATCCAAAAAAAGTGTATGTATATCACACGTACACAACCACACTAGGCCCCAATTACTATTGTTTGTACCCCTAAAAGGCTAGATGAGGAGTAGGGGGGGTATGGAACAGGCAGCACCCTCAAACCTTCAGAAGTATGAGATGAACCCCAACAACTTGGAAAGGTGGATCTCTCTCACACGTACCAACACAGACTATCCCCCAATTTAACTGATCCCCAAAGGTTTTTGATTAAATAGCGGAATAGAAAATATGATCCAAAAAAAGTGTATGTATATCACACGTACACAACCACACTAGGCCCCAATTACTATTGTTTGTACCCCTAAAAGGCTAGATGAGGAGTAGGGGGGGTATGGAACAGGCAGCACCCTCAAACCTTCAGAAGTATGAGATGAACCCCAACAACTTGGAAAGGTGGATCTCTCTCACACGTACCAACACAGACTATCCCCCAATTTAACTGATCCCCAAAGGTTTTTGATTAAATAGCGGAATAGAAAATATGATCCAAAAAAAGTGTATGTATATCACACGTACACAACCACACTAGGCCCCAATTACTATTGTTTGTACCCCTAAAAGGCTAGATGAGGAGTAGGGGGGGTATGGAACAGGCAGCACCCTCAAATCTTCAGAAGTATGAGATGAACCCCAAAAACTTGGAAAGGTGGATCTCTCTCACACGTACCAACACAGACTATCCCCCAATTTAACTGATCCCCAAAGGTTTTTGATTAAATAGCGGAATAGAAAATATGATCCAAAAAAAGTGTATGTATATCACACGTACACAACCACACTAGGCCCCAATTACTATTGTTTGTACCCCTAAAAGGCTAGATGAGGAGTAGGGGGGGTATGGAACAGGCAGCACCCTCAAACCTTCAGAAGTATGAGATGAACCCCAACAACTTGGAAAGGTGGATCTCTCTCACACGTACCAACACAGACTATCCCCCAATTTAACTGATCCCCAAAGGTTTTTGATTAAATAGCGGAATAGAAAATATGATCCAAAAAAAGTGTATGTATATCACACGTACACAACCACACTAGGCCCCAATTACTATTGTTTGTACCCCTAAAAGGCTAGGAGTAGGGGGAGTATGGAACAGGCAGCACCCTCAAACCTTCAGAAGTATGAGATGAACCCCAACAACTTGGAAAGGTGGATCTCTCTCACACGTACCAACACAGACTATCCCCCAATTTAACTGATCCCCAAAGGTTTTTGATTAAATAGCGGAATAGAAAATATGATCCAAAAAAAGTGTATGTATATCACACGTACACAACCACACTAGGCCCCAATTACTATTGTTTGTACCCCTAAAAGGCTAGATGAGGAGTAGGGGGAGTATGGAACAGGCAGCACCCTCAAATCTTCAGAAGTATGAGATTGTGTTCACTGCACCCCAAAAAGATTGTGTTCACTGTACCCCCCCAAAGATTGTGTTCACTGCACCCCACAAAGATTCTGTTCACTGCACCCCACAAAGGATTTTGTTCACTGCACCCCAAAAGGATTGTGTTCACTGCACCCCAAAAAGGATTTTGATCACTGCACCCCAAAAAGGATGTTGTTCACTGCACCCCAAAAATGATTTTGTTCACTCCACCCCAAAAAGATTGTGTTCACTGCACCCCACAAAGATTGTGTTCACTGCACCCCAAAAAGATTGTGTTCACTGTACCCCCCAAAGATTGTGTTCACTGCACCCCACAAAGATTCTGTTCACTGTACCCCACAAAGATTGTGTTCACTGCACCCCAAAAAGATTGTGTTCACTGCACCCCAAAAAGGATGTTGTTCACTGCACCCCAAAAAGGATGTTGTTCACTCCACCCCAAAAAGATTGTGTTCACTGCACCCCACAAAGATTGTGTTCACTGCACCCCAAAAAGATTGTGTTCACTGCACCCCAAAAATGATTTTGTTCACTGCACCCCAAAAAGGATTTTGTTCACTGCACCCCAAAAAGGATGTTGTTCACTCCACCCCAAAAAGATTGTGTTCACTGCACCCCAAAAAGATTGTGTTCACTGCACCCCACAAAGGATTTTGTTCACTGCACCCCAAAAAGATTGTGTTCACTGCACCCCAAAAAGGATGTTGTTCACTGCACCCCAAAAAGGATTTTGTTCACTGCACCCCAAAAAGATTGTGTTCACTGCACCCCACAAAGGATTTTGTTCACTGCACCCCACAAAGATTGTGTTCACTGCACACCAAAAAGGATTGTGTTCACTGCAGCCCAAAAAGATTGTGTTCACTGCAGCCCAAAAAGATTGTGTTCACTGCAGCCCAAAAAGATTGTGTTCACTGCAGCTCACACACAGAAAAATGGATGTGGATCACTGACACCTGCCTATCTCCAATCCCACACCACACAGCAATATCGATTGTAGTTTGTAGAACACAGTTTCCCTAAAATTCAGCAGACTCTGTCCCTAACAGGATTGAGAAGAGATCGTAGATCAGGATTGAGTGCAGATTCACCCCACCCCCCACACAGCAATATCGATTGTAGTTTGTAGAAGACACTGACCCTATAATTCAGCAGACTCTATCCCTAAAATGCCTACAACTCGCCCTGCCTAAACACTCTGACCTGTCCCTCAATTCTATCCGGACACAAATGGTTTTTTCCTGCCTATCTTTCCCTAATCAGCAGCCAGCACATTGATGTGTGCTCTGTCCCTTAGCTAAGCAGCAGAATGACGCTGCTGCGGCGGCTGCCTCGAACTTATAAAGACTTGGTCACATGCTTCAGACGGCCAATCACAGCTACTAAGACATTTGCAGGCATGGCTGGGATGGCTTAAGGCACACCAGTTAAACGATTGTTGATTGGCTGTTGAAAGCCCGCCATGAAAAGAGCGCCAAAGCATGCAAAACCCGGAAATAAAACGACCGAACACGGATTTTTACCCGAACATACAGTAAAGTGTCCGTGTCTGTGTTCGGGTAAAAAAAATCCAATTATTCGGTACGAACACGAATAATACAGTCCGTGTTCGCTCAACACTAATCCCGATCCATAATAACACTATATTCCCAATTCCAATAAATGTAGATAGTAATGCAGCACTGAGAGGCCGTAGAAGAATCCTTTATCCAGGTGCTGTATAGTAGAGGATCAGCGGGTAGAGGGCAGGTGAGCCAAGCCCAGCTAACACTCAGTGGTAAATGTTCACACAGGTCAGACAAAGTCAGAAGAGAGGAGAATGATCTGAAGAACAGTCAGGCTTGTTCAGGATTTCTCCCTCTTGTGCTGATGATCAGCTTGCTGCAGCTGGAGGAGTAGGATTATCTTTTCATGTAACAACACTGAAGAAATGACACTTTGCTACAATGTAAAGTAGTGAGTGTACATCTTGTATAACAGTGTAAATGTTCTGTCCCCTCAAAGTAACTCAACACACAGCCATTAATGTCTAAACTGCTGCCAACAAAAGTGAGTACACCCCTAAGTGACAATGTCCAAATTGGGCCCAAAGTGTCAATATTTTGTGTGGCCACCATTATTTTCCAGCACTGCCTTAACCCTCTTGGGCATGGAGTTCACCAGTGCTTGGCCAGTCCATCACCTTTACCCTCAGCTTCTTTAGCAAGGCAGTGGTCATCTTGGAGGTATATTTGGGGTCATTATCATGTTGGAATACTGCCATGTGGCCCAGTCTTCAAAGGGAGGGGATCATGCTCTCTTTCAGTGTGTAACAGTTTCTGTTGGCATTCATGGTTCCCTCAATGAACTGTAGCTCCCCAGTGCTGGCAGAACTCATGCAAACCCAGACCATGACACTCCCACCACCATGATTAACTGTAGGCAAGACACACTTGTTTTTGTACTCCTCCCCTGGTTGCCGCCACACAAGCTTGACACCATCTGAACCAAATAAGTTTATCTTGGTCTCATCAGACCACAGGTCACAGTTCCAGTAATCCATGTACTTAGTCTGCTTGTCTTCAGCAAACTGTTTGCGGGCTTTCTTGTGCATCATCTCTAGAAGAGGCTACCTTCTGGGACGACAGCCATGTAGACCAATTTGATGCAGTGTGTGGCGTATGATCTAAGCACTGACAGGCTGACCCCCCACCCCTTCAACCGCAATGCTGGCACCACTCATTCGTCTATTTCACAAACACAACCTCTGGATATGACGCTGGGCACGTGCACTCAACTTCTTTGGTCAACCATGGTGAGGTCTGTTCTGAGTGGAACCTGTCCTGTTAAACTGCTGTATGGTCTTGGCCACTGTGCTGCAGCTCAGTTTCAGGGTCTTGGCAATCCTCTTATAGCCTAAGCAATCTTTATGTAGAGCAACAATTCTTTTTTTCAGATCCTCAGAGAGTTCTTTGCCATGAGGTGCCATGTTGAACTTCCAGTGAACAAATATGAGAGAGTGAGAGCGATAACACCAAATTGAACACACCTGCTCCCCATTCACACCTGAGACCTTGTAACACTAACGAGTCACCTGACACCGGGGAGGGAAAATGGCTATTTGGGCCCTATTTGGACATTTTCACTTAGGGGTGTACTCACTTTTGTTGCCAGCGGTTTAGACATTAATGGCTGTGTGTTGAGTTATTTTGAGGGGACAGCAAATTTACACTGTTATACAAGCTGTACACTCACTACTTTACATTGTAGCAAAGTGTCATTTCTTCAGTGTTGTCACATGAAAATATATACTAAAATATTTACAAAAATGTTAGGGGTGTACTCACTTTTGTAAGATACTTTATAACAAAATTAGCTGCGCTAGGTTAATAAGTGTTCAAATCTTAACAGTAAAGATTAGCTGGCAGCACATACATGCAGGAATACCGGCATAAAATATATATATGTCACAGAAAGTGCAGCACTAATAAATGTCAGTCCCTAAAATATCAATAAATCTTCAGAACTGTTGCTGATAACTGAAGTGAAAGGCAAAAGGAAGTGTCCAATAGGAGCCGTCACCAAGACCCATTCACACTGCCTCTTACCCCATAATGTGGACCTCCAACAAAGAAGGTCAATCGAGCACTGTCAGAATATTCCTGGAGTATAACCCCTGGATAAGATAACCAACTTCTCCCAGATGGAATAATGGACGGTTGCCCACAGCATCTTCCCCAGTATCATTCAATGTAAAAGTACAAAGGGGGCATATCATAGTGTAGTATGTTTAACCACTTCTGGACCGGAAGATTTTTCCCCTTAATGACCAGGCTATATTTTGCAAAATCGGTACTGCGTTACTTTAACGGACAATTGCTTGGACTTGCAACAATGTACCCCAATAAAATTGATGTCCTTTTTTTCCCACAAATAGAGCTTTCTTTTGGTGGTATTTGTTTGCTTTTTGTGCTATAAACAAAAAATAAGAGCAACAATTCTGAAAAAAAGACATTCCCAAAAAATTAAAAATCAACATTTTTTTAACCACTTTACCTCCGCTCACATGGAGGCTACTGCGGCAAAGTGCCGCGATCCCGTCCAGCGACGTAGACCTACGTCGCTGGACTCCGCCCCTTGTGGGCGGCGCTCGCGCGCCGCCGGAGGCTCGCTTCCGCTGTGTTCATTCACAGCGGGAGTCGGGCCAGCGGAGGAGCTCGAGTCGGGGATCGAGTCTGGAGATCCGCCCGCTGTGTGTAAACAGAGCGGGCGGATCTCCATAGTGACAGGGACTGACAGATCGGAGTGTTCAGCATAGCTGGACATCCGATCTGTCCTTCTGTCACACAGTCACCTCCCCCCACACACGTCAGTAAGCACCAGGCATACATTAACCCCTCCCTCTCCAAAAAAATTAACCCCTTCCCTGCCAGTGTCATTTTTACAGTAACAGTGCATATATATAGCACTGATTACTGTAGAAATGTCACTGGTACCCCCAAAAGTGTCAAAAATGTCAGTCAAGGGTCCGATCTGTCCGCCGCAATGTCGCAGTCCCGCAAAAAAAATCACAGATCACCGCCATTACGCGTTAAAAAAAAAACACCAAAAATGACAGAAATCTTTCCCTTAGTTAGTAAACGCAATACCTTTTGTGCAAACCAATCAAAATACGCTTATTGTGATTTTTTTTACTAAACATAGGTAGCAGAAAACAAATTGGCCAAAAATTTAAAAAAAAATTGATTTTTACATTTTTTGGGGGGGAATTTCATATAAAAAAATTTGAAAAATATTGTTATTTTTTCAAAATAAACGCTCTTTTTTTGTTTATAGCGCAAAAAGTAAAAATTGCACAGGTGATCAAATACCACCAAAAGAAAGCTCTGTTTGTGGGAAAAAAAGGACGTAAATTTTGTTTGGGTACGACGTCGCACGACCGCGCAATTGTCAGTTAAAGTCGCACAGCGCCGAATCGCAAAAAGTGGCCTGGATGGAAGACAGCAAAATCCTCCGGTGGTAAAGTGGTTAACATTCTAGGCCAATTTTTTTTTCTGCTACATGTTTTTGGTAAAAAAAAAAAAAAAATAGCAATAAACGTATTTTGATTGGTTTGCGCAAAAGTTATCGCGTCTACTAACTACGGGAAAGGTTTATGTCATTTTAATTTTTTTTATTTTATTTACTAGTAATGGCGGCGATCTGCGATATTTAGTGGGACTGCGACATTGCAGCGGACAGATCGGACCCCTAACTGACATTTTTGACACTTTTGGGAGGACCAGTGACATTACTACAGTAATCAGTGCTTAAAATATGCACTGTTACTGTAATAATGACACTGGCAGGGAAGGGGTTAACACTGTTGGTGATCAAGGGGTTAAATGTGTACCTAGCGGCCTGTTTCTAACTGTATGGGGGGTTGGGCTTGTGAAATGATCATAGAGACCTGTGATCCTATATGGAAGGATCACAGGAGCTCAGTGATCATTTCAGAGAGAAGACCGGTCGGCTGTGTTTACAACAGCCGACTATTAGAGATGTATAGAACTGTTCGCCGGCGAACAGTTCCCGGCGAACTTAGCATGTTCGCGTTCGCCGCTGCCGGCGAACATATGCGATGTTCGGTCCGCCCCCCATAAGACATCATTGAGGCAAACTTTGACCCTGAACTTTACAGTCAGCAGACACATTTCCAGCCAATCAGCATACCTCCCTCCCACACCCTCCCACCTCCTATAAATAAGCAAGGGCAGCATCCATCTTAGATCATTCTGAAGCAGTGTGTGTAGTGAGAGTAGGGAGAGAGCTGCTGCTGCTGCTGCTGCTGCTGCTGTTAAGCTAGGGACAGTTAGTCAGTGTTCCTGGTCTTGCAGTGTTCTTGGTCCACTACTGCTGTAATATCAGCACCCCAAAAAGCCCTTCTAAGGGCTGGTATTTGTGTTTTTTTTTTTTTTTTTATATATATATATATACCTAGCGTCCCCAAAAGCCCTTTTAAGGGCTGGTAATTGAGTTGTTTCTTCTTATATATATATATATATATATATATCTATATCTATCTAGTGTCCCCAAAAGCCCTTTTAAGGGCTGGTAATTGAGGATTTTTTTTATTTATATATATACATATATATATATATATAGTGTCCCCAAAAGCCCTTTTAAGGGCTGGTAAGGTAATAGAGTTTTTTCTTTATATATATATCTATATATATCTATTGTACACTGCAGTTGCCTGCCCGCTGTGTGTGAGAGGCCACAGACCCACCACAGACTGTACTGTGTGCACACCACACTCATTTCGGGTGGCACAGGCACAGTACCTTGCATTTTAAAAAATATTTTTTTTTCCTCTGTCATAATTGCAGTGAGTGCTGTGTCAGGTCCACAGAGTGCACTGTACCCACTGCAGTGCACTGCCCACCACTGATATATATACGGTGGCACAGCATCTTGTTGCAATAAATTGAAAAAAAAAAATATTTTTTATTATTGCAGTTGCCTGGGCTGCCAGTTACTGTCAGGTCCACAGAGTGTACTGTGCCCACTGCAGTGCCACTGTGTGCCCACCCACCACTGATATATAAGGTGGCACAGCAGCTTGCAAAGTAAAAAAAAAAATATATATTTTTTAATTGCAGTTGCCTGGGTGCCAGTGACTGCTGTCAGGTCCACAGAGAGTGTACTGTGCCACTGCCCACCCACCACTGATATATAAAGTGGCACAGCAGCTTGCAAAGTAAAAAAATATATATATATTTTTTAAATTGCAGTTGCCTGGGTGCCAGTGACTGCTGTCAGGTCCACAGAGAGTGTACTGTGCCACTGCCCACCCACCACTGATATATAAAGTGGCACAGCAGCTTGCAAAGTAAAAAAAAATATATATATTTTTTAAATTGCAGTTGCCTGGGTGCCAGTGACTGCTGTCAGGTCCACAGAGAGTGTACTGTGCCACTGCCCACCCACCACTGATATATATGCCTGCAAGAGAAAAAGCCAGCCGCAGAGAAGCCGTATTCCTGAAAATATAAGAAAAATGCTGTTTTTTAGGGGTTCTGGACATGCTACAGAGCTGAAACTTGACAGGTACACTTTTTAGACCCCCCAGACACTGAATACAAAAAATGACATGCCTGCCTAAAAAAATGCCCGCTAAATGCCTGCAAGAAAAAAAGCCAGCCGCAGAGAAGCCGTATTCCTGAAAATATAAGAAAAATGCTGTTTTTTAGGGGTTCTGGACATGCTACAGAGCTGAAACTTGACAGGTACACTTTTTAGACCCCCCAGACACTAAATACAAAAAATGACATGCCTGCCTAAAAAAATGCCCGATAAATGCCTGCAAGAGAAAAAGCCAGCCGCAGAGAAGCCATATTCCTGAAAATATAAGACAAATGCTGTTTTTTAGGGGTTCTGGACATGCTACAGAGCTGAAACTTCACAGGTACACTTTTTAGACCCCCCAGACACTAAATACAAAAAATGACATGCCTGCCTAAAAAAATGCCCGCTAAATGCCTGCAAGAGAAAAAGCCAGCCGCAGAGAAGCCGTATTCCTGAAAATATAAGAAAAATGCTGTTTTTTAGGGGTTCTGGACATGCTACAGAGCTGAAACTTGACAGGTACACTTTTTAGACCCCCCAGACACTAAATACAAAAAATGACATGCCTGCCTAAAAAAATGCCCGATAAATGCCTGCAAGAGAAAAAGCCAGCCGCAGAGAAGCCGTATTCCTGAAAATATCAGACAAATGCTGTTTTTTAGGGGTTCTGGACATGCTACAGAGCTGAAACTTCACAGGTACACTTTTTAGACCCCCCAGACACTAAATACAAAAAATGACATGCCTGCCTAAAAAAATGCCCGATAAATGCCTGCAAGAGAAAAAGCCAGCCGCAGAGAAGCCATATTCCTGAAAATATAAGACAAATGCTGTTTTTTAGGGGTTCTGGACATGCTACAGAGCTGAAACTTCACAGGTACACTTTTTAGACCCCCCAGATGCTAAATCCAAAGAAATTTTTTATTTTTATTTTTTTTTAATTTTTCCAATAATTGGCTCTCTATCAAAAAATTATAATTTTTAAGAACTTTTTTTTGCGTGATCCCTCTCCGGCATGCCACAGTCCAGGTGTTAGTCCCCTTGAAACAACTTTTCCATCACTATTGTGGCCAGAAAGAGTCCCTGTGTGTTTTAAAATTCGCCTGCCTATTGAAGTCTATGGCGGTTCGCCCGGTTCGCCGGTTCGCGAACATTTGCCGATGTTCGCGTTCGCCGTTCGCGAACGGCGAATTTTAGGTTCGCGACATCACTACCGACTATTCTTCTCTCTCAGCGGGGAACGATTGCGGGTGTCAGGCGGCAATCGGAGCCGCCTGCCCCGTGCATCGGTGTCCCCGCTGCCAAGTTGAGGCAGGAGCGCGCTGACGGCGGCACGTGCTCGCCTCCTAGCTGCAGGCGCGTGACCAACATAGAGCTACGTCGTTTCGTGCAGGAGGGCCGCCCTGCCGCTGTAAATCGAAGCGGTTAAATAAGATAATTTATTGATACGAATATGGCACTCATTTGTAGATATAAAAATTCAGGCATTAAGCATGGAAACCGAATGTTTCCAACTAAAAAGATGACTGCCACATCCAGGTGCACAATGGTGTCATGTGTCACTCCTTCTCCCTGCGTGTTTCGTCAGCAATGACGTCGTCAGCAGGGGTGTTGCGGTCATCTTTTCGGTTGGAAACATTCAGTTTTCAGACTTAATGCCTGAATTTTTATATCTACAAGTGAGTGCCATATTCTTCAATAAATGATCTTATTTAAACATACTACACTATGATATGCCCCCTTTGTACTTTTACATTGAAGGATACTTCATTCATTTTTAAAATACAGCCAACTGTCACAGTCTGTGATCAAGGAGGTTTGCTGAAACACGTCAGCCCCTTTGTATTCTCTTTTACCATCTAACCTTTCTCAACCTTTTCAACACAGAGGAACCCTTGAAATAAATTTCTAGTCTCGGGGAACCCCTGCTAAAAATTAAAAATCTACAACTCATGACACATTAGTGTGACAGTCAGTGGGAAGAATGCTCCTTACTCTTGTCATCATTGGGAAGAATTACCCCCTTACAGAGAGCTAAAATGAACAATGGTGTCATTGGGAACTTATCTGAGAGGCAGAAATTGCCCATTGCTCAAGGAACCCCTAGCAACCTCCGGAGGAACCCTGGTTGAGAAACCCTGCTCTAACCAATACATTTTTCATATGGATTTGGATTTGCTGGCTCTTTTACTGGATTATCATAAGTTTAGCTGTAAAGTAGATTTCCCCTTTAATTTTCAAAACTGCAGCCAACTGCCATTCCACGTTATAGAATTGTGAAGCTTCCTGTTTATATAGCGATTAGCAGTGCTCCAAATAACGATGGCCTATTCATCAGAAGAGTTTGTTGTTTCTGTGCACAATGATATATTTCCCCAGGGTTTTATTTTAATCTTGCTAAGCTCCATCTCTATCTCATATGACCCCAGCATATGTTACATTATACCTCCACTATTTACATTTCCCTGACACCGGGAAAACAAATGAAGCTGTGTAAACGGGAGGAAATAAATTATAGGCCACCCTCATATATATTGTGATGCAATAGCCTACAGTATTCAATCATGTTCCTCTTGCGCTATCAACAATAGCTGCTGTGTGAAGGGCACAATCTTGGGTCTTTCAATAAAACAATATTAAGCCTCCGTGCATTCCCGCAGCCTATAAGGATGTTGCAATAAATGGACACTTTTTTTTTAAAGGGAAGAGGTACATTTCGTAAATCGTAATTTAAATAGATATATTATTCCTGAAAATGTAACCACTTCTGGATCGGAAGGATTTGCCCCCTTAATGACCAGGCCATTTTTTGCGATTCGGCACTGCGTTACTTTTTTTTTTTTTTTGAAAATCTTTTTTATTGAATTTTGCAAGAAAAAACAACAACTACAAACATTGGTGCTCAGGCTCAGACCAGATACGAGCTAGCAGCAATACATACATAATGAAACACGGCACCCGCGCAGGGGTCCAAAGGGAAAGGCAAGTGTAGTACAAACCAAGTGAAAGGTATACACAGCAGCCCTGAGAGACACAGCAGATATTATAAAACAATAGGAGATCCTCACCAAAACTCATCAGCAGGGCCCATGCTCAATACAGGTCAGCCCCAAACATCACAGAATCCCATAACACCCCAAGGCGAGGGGCGCCATCCGCCTAAGACGGAAGGCGAGACCCGCCTCCCCCACCCAGGACAGCGGGGGGATCGGAGAGCCACCGAGTCCACACCCTATCAAACTTTTTCCGGCAACCCCTGTGCACATATGTGTCTTTATATAAGGGGAGGACTGAATTCACCAGGGACCTCCATTGTTGAACCGTGGGAGGGGAGCGCTGTCGCCAGTGGAGCACAATGGATTTCCTGGCATAAAACAATAATAAACCGAGCAACGTGCGGTCCGCCACCCGAGACACCAGATCATCCAGTAGACCGAGTAAACATATTCTCGGGGAGGGATCTAGCGAGATGGAGGAGACCTCTGCGATCGTGTGTAGCACCCCGGACCAGAAGGTAGAGAGATGGGGACAGGTCCAGAATATATGAAGGAAGTCACCCGGGGCCTGGCCACAGCGCCAGCACTCCGGCGACTGGGAGGCGTGCATTTTATGTAACCTATGCGGGGTGAGGTAGGCTCTGTGTGCAATTTTGAATTGAATAAGTCTATCCCTGAGTGAGACCAACATCTTGAATGGAACCTCCCACATGTTCATCCAGTCCTCCTGGTCCAGGTCCGGAACGTCCCTGGTCCACCGAGCACGGAGACCAGAGAGCTCCGGAGAATGCACCCAGAGGAGATGCGCGTAAAGGGTCGACAGCGCTCGTTCAGAGCAGTCGTGCCGCAAAACCCGCTCAAGATCTGACTGCACTACCTGGGAACCACCGGGTGGAAACTGGGACTTGAAGGCATGGGAGAGCTGTAGGTAGCGGAAAACCATGGAGGGTGGTACATGGAAGGAATCCACGAAAAATTGAAGGGGGGGAAAGGAGAGGTCAGGGGAGATGTCTGAAAGTTTCTTAACATGGTACTTCGTCCACACCGCTGTGTCCGGGAGGGAGCAGAGATGCGGCAAGTTGGGATTATACCACAGAGGTGCGTTGGGGGAGACAGCAGAGCCCGGGTAGCCCTCTAGCTGCAAACCAGATTTCCATGCCCGCAGGACCGTAACCATGGAGGTCGTGAGACCATGCGGGGCCCTAGGACCCCGAAACAACAGATGAGTGAGCGCCTCCACGGACCCGAGCACCGCTGCCTCCACCGCAACCGCCGAGTTATGCAGGTCGGGGTTCAGCCACCAAGCCGCAGACACCAGCTGGGAGGCTAGAAAATATTTGTGGCAATCAGGGAAAGCTAGGCCCCCCTGTGAGGGGGGGCGCATAAGGGTGGAAAGTTTATATCTTGGGGGGCGGGGACCCCACAAAAAGGAGGAGAACAACTTATTCAGGGAAGCGAAGAAGGACTTTGGTATCCATTGCGGGGAGTGTCGGAAGAGATACGTAAATTTGGGCAGCACTTTCATCTTGACCAGGTTAACCCGGCCCAGAAGGGAAAGGGGCAAGTTCTCCCATGCCTTCAGCTTGGTCCTGAGCGCCGCCACCACCGGCTCCAGGTTGAGAGCGACAAAGTCGTCAGCGACCCCAGAGACCCTAACTCCTAGATACACCAACACATCCACCCACTGTAGCTGAATATCGGGCGGCGCCGAGCGTCGGGCCCCCTGGTCAATCGCCAACAGCTGCGACTTGGACCAGTTTACCCGCAGCCCGGTTACCCGAGAGTAGGCCTCCAGGACATGTAAGGCACCCGTGAGCGAAGAGTCGGCATCATTCAGGAACAACAGCAGGTCGTCAGCGTACAGGGCCACCCTCTCCTCCAGCCCGGCAATCTGCAGGCCCCGAACCAGCGGGTAAATGCGGAGGGCCTCCGCCACCGGCTCCATAGCAATGGCGAACAGGGCCGGGGAGAGAGGGCAGCCCTGCCTCGTGCCCCTGGACAGAGCAAACCAAGACGACAGCTGTCCCCCCAAACGAATAGCCGCCACCGGTGAGCTGTAAATGATTTTTAACCACTTAATGAAGAGCAGGGGGAACCCCATCCTTCTGAGAGTCTCCCACAGGAAGGGCCACTCCACCGAATCGAAAGCCTTTTCGATATCCAGTGAAGCAACCACTCTGGAACCCACATTGACATGTTGCGCCTGGAGGTTGGTATACAGTCTGCGGAGGTTAACGTCTGTGGACCTATGAGGCATAAAGCCAGTCTGGTCTTGGTCTACCACAGAGGGGAGCAAGGGCTGCAGGCGGATAGCCAGTAGTTTGGTCAGGATCTTTAGGTCCGTGTTGAGCAGCGCTATAGGTCGGTAAGAAGCGCACAGTTTCGGGTCCTTAGGGGGCTTATAGATAAGAACAACATGCGCTTCAGCCATCGAGGGAGGGAGAGACCCCTCCGCAAGACACCTGGTGAACAACGAAGCCAGTAGAGGGGCCAAGAGTCCAGAGTGGGTCTTGTAAAAGTCCACGGGGAGACCGTCTGGACCCGGAGCCCTGCCTCCTGGAATAGTCGAGAGAACAGCCAGGACCTCCTCAGATGTGATGGGTCTCACCAGCCATTCCCTCTCGCATTCAGAGAGCCAGCCCAGGGCCACGGGGTCCAGAAGGGAGTCCAAAGCGGTCGGTCGAAAGTCTGGGGGAAGGGTAGTGGTGTAGAGGGCGCTATAATATGAGCGAAAGGCATCTAAGATGTCCTCGGGAGCGGTCAGGGAAACCCCCGCGGGAGAAGTGAGCTCTGGGACCACCGTCAGGGGGGCATCATGGCACTGCGTTACTTTAACGGACAATTGCGCAATGCTGTAATCAAATAAAATTGATGTCCTTTTTTTTCCCCACAAATATAGCTTTCTTTTGGCGGTATTTGATCACCTGTGCAGTTTTTTTTTTTTATATTAAAAAAAAAGAGCGACAATTCTGAAAAAAAATATATATATATTTTTCGCTTCACTATTTTTCAGCACTGCGTTACTTTAACCGACAATTGCACCGTCATGCAACGCTGTACCTAAAAAAAATTGATGTACTTTTTTTCCCACAAATGGAGCTTTCTTTTGGTGGTATTTGATTTTTTTTTTTGCTATAAACAAAAAGTGCGACAAATCTGAAAAAAAAAACAACAATATTTTCCACTTCACTATTTTTCATCACTGCGTTACTTTAACCACTTAAGCCCCGGAAGATTTTACCCCCTTCCTGACCAGGGTTTTTTTTTGCGATTTTTTACTGCGTGACTTTAACGGATAATTGCGCAGTCGTGCGACGCTGTACCTAAACGAATTTCATGTCCTTTTTTCCCCACAAACAGAGCTTTCTTTTGGTGGTATTTGATCACCTGTGCGATTTTTTGATCATGCACTATAAACAAAAAAAGAGCGTAAATTTTGCAAAAATAACAATATTTTTCACTTTTTTTATATGAAATTCCCCCCCAAAAAAATGTAAAAATCTAATTTTTTTAACATTTTCGGCCAATTTGTTTTATGCTACATATGTTTGGTAAAAAAAAAAATCGCAAAAAGCGTATTTTGATTGGTTTGCGCAAAAGTTATCGCGTTTACTAACAAAGGGAAAGATTTTTGTCATTTTTGGTGTTTTTTTTTTTAACGAGTAATGGCGGCGATCTGCGATTTTTTTGCGGTACTGCGACATTGCGGCGGACAGATCGGACCCTCGACTGACATTTTTGACACTTTTGGGGTTACCAGTGACATTACTACAGTAATCAGTGCTATACATATGCACTGTTACTGTAAAAATGACACTGGCAGGGAAGGGGTTAACTGTATTGGAGAGGGAGGGGTTAAGTGTGTCCTAGGGGCGTGATTCTAACTGTGATGGGACATGTCTCCTATTGTAAAAACAGAGATCAACGGTTCTACATAGTAGAACCGTCTGATCTCCATTTTTACACAGGGGAGAATGACAGGCGGTTTGTTTACATAAGCCGCCCGCCTTTCTCCCGCTCTACCGACGATCGCAGAGTGACCGGCGGACATCGGGTCCGCCGGTCACACGCCCGGACTCCTCTGTGAACGAGCCGAGGCGGGCGCTGCCTCAGCGGGCGCGTGCTCGCCTGCTTTTGGCTCAAAACACAGTAGAGTGATCTACGTCACTCTGCCTGGCTGGGGCTGACTGCCGCAGTAAATATACTGTGCGCAGTCGGCAACCGGTTAACCGACAATTTCACAGTCATGCAACGCTGTATCTACTAAAAATTGATGTCCTTTTTTTCCCACAAATAGATCTTTCTTTTGGTGGTATTTGATCACCTGTGCGATTTTTATTTTTATAAACAAAAAAAGAGCAACAATTCTAAAAAAAGAAAAAAAAACAATATTTTTCACATTCTGCTATATAATATTCCCAATAAAAAAAAAAAACAAAATAAAAAATCTAATTTTTTTTTTTTCATCCTTTTAGGCCAATATATATTTTTGGTTAAAAAAAATCCCAACAAGCGAATTTTGATACCAAACTGGGGGAAAGATTTAAGTCATTTTTATTTATTTATTTATTTTTTTACTAGTAGTGGCGGCGATCTACGATTTTTAGCGGGACTGCGACATTGCGGCTGACAGATCGGACCTCTAACTGACATTTCTGACACTTTTTGGGGGGACCAGTGACATTACTACAGTAATCAGTGCTAAAAATATGCACTGTTACTGGAATAATGGCACTGGCAGGGAAGGGGTTAACCCAGGGGCGATCAAAGGGTTAAGTGTGAGCCTAGGTGGTGTTTTCTAACTATGGGGGGAGGGACTTGTGAAATGAACACAGAGACCTGTGATCCTAAATAGGAGAATCACAGGCTCTCTGTGATCATTTCAGAGAGAACATCGGTCTGCTGTATTTACAACTGCAGACCGTTGTTCTCTCTCAGTGGACTTCTGGGAATATTGGTGAGCCAATCACACAATCAGGAAATTATGTTTCTGGGGTGTGGTCAGTATACATTCTGTGTACAGAACAGCTCCAGGCGGCCATATTGGATTACATTTTCAGAAAATTACAACAGCTGCAGATTGAAAAGGAAAGGTAATTTTTAATAACATTCAATTACAATATGATTTGCATCGTAATTGTATATGCAATATTGTTTTTTCTTTATTTGTTCTTTTTTTCCCCATGAAAGTGGAGTTACCCTTTAACTAACATGGATTGGGGATGTCTTAAAGCTGTTGGCTGTATTACAGAACAGCACGATTTCACAGGCACAGCAACAGAGTACACTGACACTACATACACTATATGGCTATGGAGTTTATTTTTTACAGGTGCGGCACTTATTTTGGTTTCCTTCAGTTTAAGAAATAAAGACTTATTTGCGGGTAGCTTTAGCAGCGACACTTGGTTTTTATCAAGCAGTAATAAAACCGCTTTATCGGAAACTGACCAATACTTCACTGTGGCCAAAGGCGTAACTAGAACCTTCAGGGCCCTGGTACAAGAAACCATGAAGGGCCCCCCCAGAACCCTGGTCGGGGTCCTTCCCTTCAAGCCTGGGGCTCTTCCCACTGATCCTGGGGCCCTTTACTCTCATTGTGGGACCCTTTATTACGGTCCCGCAGCGGGACCCTTTCACAAGTTCCTGCCCCCTTCCTGCCATTTTGGGGACTGCCCACGGTGGTGGAATGCCATGGCCCGGTAGCAAGTGTGACCTTTGCGATCCTGGAAGTTCACCCACTGATGTCAGTACAGTAGTTTTTATTTTTTGGTATTTTAATTGTATTATTTTTTATCATTTTAATTAATTTTTTTACAATGTCACTGACTATGACTCTGTCCATTCAGAAAAGGAAGGAGCTGGTAAATTACACATTTACCGACCCCTTCCTGGTTTTGGCGCCCCCCTCTCCTGGTACCCTCAGGCGGCCGCCTTGGCTGCCTTATGCTGGCTCTGGCCCTGAATGAACATCAAATAACTGGGCAAAGCCCATACACATAGATATGTAAGAGGGCATTTGGAGAATTAAAAAAAAGGGGGAGGGGGTGGGTTAGTAGACTTTGGAAAATAGTTTACTGAGCATGTTTAGTCAGGGTAGGAGGGTTTTTCAAGGATATACAAAATGAGAAAAGGAGACAAAATACACTGGCCAATGGAACCCTCCTATCTAGATCTGGATTGACTGCCGTAAAGGGGAAGGGCAAAATAGGGTAGAGAAAAAAAAGCCCCGCAGTGGGGAAGGTGGATTCTTGGGTTTATAGGAATGGAAGGAAAGAGATAGGGGGTGAGGGACATGTTGAGGGTATGGGTGAGGGACATGTTGAGGGTATGGGTGAGGGACATGTTGAGGGTATGGGTGAGGGACATGTTGAAGGTATGGAGGAAAGACAGACCTCTCCGGTGGGTGGACCCCCTTCCGTCCCCACACCCTTCTTGGATAGGTATTACAAATGGATGAGATACCAGATCCTTCATTAACAAGAAACAAATAACCCTTCGGTAATTGAAGCTGAGCTCCAAGCGAACTTCTAAATACACAAATGAATTTGTGTTTCTGTCCATCCAGTACTGAGATTTACACAACTTTGTGACACACTGTAGCTCAGCCAGACAGATGACACCACTTACTTTTGTTACAATTATAGACTGGAAAGGGCATACAGTAGTGTCCTCTCTCCACCTCCAGTCTGCTGATGTCATCACTTTGAAGCCAATCACAGTACTGCATGATCAGGAGGCAGACCTGCGGAAGGTGCTAAATATTGAGCTGCAAAATTACATTTGGATGTGCAGCTTTTACAAACTGGAGAACAAATGTGGTCTTGTCCAATTCAAACTTTTAAAACACAGAGGACTGCATAAAGGGAGTGAGAAGACCGCATGCAGCTCAAAAAACATTGATATGCCACTTCTTGGCTCATTCACACTGGCAATGCTTTCTGAAGAGCAATTCAGATCCCTCTCCAGAGACCATTTGACAGACTGTAAGGAAGTATTTTATCATCTCCTCACCCCTTGATCACTGAACTAGCGTGGTGCAACCGCGTACATGCATGTACGCACGCAGTTTCGGGGTGTTTGCGGAGTGGCCCTAGTCCAGTGATGGTGAATAGAGTTGAGCGGACACCTGGATGTCCGTGTTCGGTGGGTCTGGCCGAACTTGAAAAAAAAGTCCGGGTCCGTGACCCGGACTTTTCCCGAACTTGACCCGGACACCGAACCCCATTGAAGTCAATGGGGACCCAAACTTTCAGGCACTAAAATGGCTCTAAAAAAACAATGGAAAGGGCTAGAGTGCTGCAAATGGTAGCAAAATGTTTTATGTCACGGTCAGCAGCAGGCTATGAAAGAAAAAAAAAAGAAAATTCCCCTTTAAATTTGTAATTTTTAAATAGCAGATTAGAACAGCACTGTGTAGTAAAATATAGCTGAACGCTGCACACAACAGATATTTTTTTTTCTCCCTCCTCCTTCTCCTCCTCAGTGGACTCAAGTGAGGGCAAAAAGATCGTTCACTGCACCACCCCCCACACAGCAAAATCGATGTAGATCGCTAATGGACGATTGTTCTGTCCTGTGTCTCCTAATCTCTCCCTGCCTAATCTCTCCAGCCTGTCCCTAAAATTATTTTCTATCTTTCCCTGCCTACACTCCGACCTGTCCCTGCATTCTTTCTAACAGCCACAATATTTTTTTTTCCTGTCTCTGTCCCTAATCAGCAGCAGCCAGCAACGTTGTGTGTGCTCTCTCCCGACACTAGAGCAGACTGACGCACACCTCGCTGTGTCTCTAGCTTATAAAGACCTGGGTCACATGCTTCAGCTGGCCAATCACAGCCATGCCATTAGTAGGCATGGCTGTGATGGCTTCTATGGCACACCAGTTAAACGCTTGTTGATTGGCTGTTGAAACCGCGCCATTAACCACTTGCCGACCCGATGTCCGCCGGTCACTCGGCGATCGGCGGGGGAGAGGGAGAATGTCATGCAGCTTGTGTAAACAAGCCACCTGTCATTCTCCTTGCTGTTAAGACACTGATCACTCGGATCTAGTATGTAGATCCGTTGATCAGTGTCCTTACAGCTGAAGCCACAGCCAATCACAGTAGAAAGCACGCCCCTAGGGATACACACAGCCCCTCCCTCCCAAATAAAGTTAACCCCTTCACTACCAGTGTATTTTTACAGTAACAGTGCATATATATAGCACTGATTACTGTAGAAATGTCACTGGTAACCCCAAAAGTGTCAAAAATGTCAGTCAAGGGTCCGATCTGTCCGCCCCAATGTCGCAGTACCGCAAAAAAAATCGCAGATTGCTGCCATTACACGTTAAAAAAAAAAACAACAAAAATGACGAAAATCTTTCCCTTTGTTAGTAAACGTGGTAACTTTTGCGCAAACCAATCAAAATACGCTTTTTGCGATTTTTTTTACCAAACATAGGTAGCATAAAACAAATCGGCCGAAAAAGTTAAAAAATTTTGATTTTTACATTTTTTTTGGGGAAATTTCATATAAAAAAATGTGAAAAATATTGCTATTTTTGCAAAATTGACGCTCTTTTTTTGTTTATAGCGCGTGATCAAAAAATCGCACAGGTGATCAAATACCACCAAAAGAAAGCTCTGTTTGTGGGAAAAAAAGGACGCCAAATTTGTTTAGGTACAGCGTCGCACGACCGCGCAATTGTCCGTTAAAGTCACACAGTGCTGAATCGCAAAATACCCCCTGGTCGGAATGGGGGTAAAATCTTCCGGGGCTTAAGTGGTTAAAACAGCGCTATTACATACAAAACAGGAAATAAAATTACCGAACACGGATTTTAAACCCGAATATACAGTAAAGTTTTCGGGTCCGTGTCCGGGAAACAAAAATCCAATTATCCGGTATGGACCCGAATAATACAGTCTGTGTTCGCTCAACCCTAATGGTGAACCTTGGCATCCCAGTTGTTTTGGAACTGCATTTCCCATGATGCTCAACTACACGGCAGAGTGCATGAGCATCATGGGAAATTTAGTTCCAAAACATCTGGGGTGCCAAGGTTCGCCATGACTGCCCTAGTCACTTGAACTGGGCAAGTTCGGTGGGTGCTATGTCTACTGGAGGCCACAGGGGGTATAATTCCTGCCGTGGGCATAAAGCAAAGAATCAAGGCTATGGCATGATTAGTTCCCTCAGCTGCTGCCTCTGCAGCTAAAGGGACTCAACGGTGAGGTTTTACCCCCACCAACCTCATGTGTGAATAGGCGCTCAGTGGCCAAAAGTAGATGAAATAAGTAAACAAAGCTAAAGTTTGTCAATAAATGGCGATTGTCTAATTAATGGCTATCATTTCTCATTATAATATATGATTAAAAAAAAAAAAAAAAACAATATTTTTTAATTATAGCTTTAGTAACATCCCTTGAAAATGCCTGAAGAGCAACTCCCAAAATGTAATTTTGCAAATGTAGTTATTTCAAATTATGTCCAAACTAATTTTGTAGATATTGTACCTGCCTCGTCTGCCTAACCCTAATCGCAGCCCAGGGCGTATGTCCCGTTAATCTTCGATTTGTAGAAATTGAATTCTACTCTTATGCATTTTTAATAAAGTTGCAAATGAATAAAACTATTACGGTTTGAATCATTATTAGAACTGAGGTAAACAATATATTAAAAATTTAATTTGTTAAATAAAAAAAAAAAATTAAAAAAAGTACCTTGAAATCAGTGACATTTCTCAAAGCTTTCTAGCAGGAAAATAAATCCATTTAGGTTTAGCAGAAGGAGAATCTTTTGGCCTTTTTAATTATCTGTCACTCAGTGTCCATCTGAATATTCATAGGAAGTAGACAATTAGCACTTGGCAAATGCTAATGCTGATTTGCTATTCAAAGCAAATCATGTTGTGTTAAGAAAAGAGAGAAAAATAAAGCTAATTATATGTTTATAGAAAAGATAATGAGGGGAGTGACAATCGTTGCTGTCATAATAAATCATTAGCGAACAAAGGGCTGGTAAAATGAAAAATTAAACAGGAACAAAAAATCGGTGGTGCAGGCTGTTTGCTTTTCAGATTTGATGACAGAACAATCCTTTGATCACTTCTGATCACATAATGATCCTAGTTTAGACATTCTTTTGTTTCACAGAGAACCAGACATTGTTTTAAGGCTGTTAGTATTGTTATAATTACTACTAATAAAGTATAATGGAAAAGTATCTGGACACCTGACCATCACACCAACTAAAGCCCCGTACACACGCACAGATTGTTGGCCGACCGATTGGCCGTCTTTTGTCCAGTGTTGTTTGTTGGTTGAAATGTGCTCTAGACTTGCACTGGACTTTTGTTGGCCAACAAAAACCAACTTCAGAAGTGATGTCATGTGATGGTTGACTTTCCGTGTGTTTTTTCTTCTCTGAGCATGCCCAGTCTTGCTCATCTGATTTTTGTCTGCCGAAATCTGTACTGACTGAGGAACAATCGGCCGTTCTGTTGTTGGCCAACAAAAATTTTATAGCATGCACACCAGATTTTTTTCGGCCAAAAATTTGCAGTTGGTTGTCGGAAGCATCATACTAACAAGCCGACAATCGGCCGATCGGACGTTGGCCGACAATTTACAGCCAACAATCTGTGCGTGTGTACGGGGCTTTAGATGACCAAAGATATGTCAAGTGATTGAGTTCAGGAGTTTTCATTGAAGGGTCTCCTTAACCACTTAAGCCCTGGAAGAATTTACCCCCTTCCTGACCAGGGCCTATTTTGCGATTCGGCACTGCGTGACTTTAACGGATAATTGCGCGGTCGTGCGACGCTGTACCCAAATTAAATTGACGTCCTTTTTGTCCCACAAACAGAGCTTTCTTTTGGTGGTATTTGATCACCTGTGCAATTTTTACTTTTTGCGCTATAAACAAAAAAAGACCGACAATTTTGCAAAAATAACAATTTTTTTCACTTTTTTTATATGAGATTCCCCCAAAAAAATGTAAAAATCAAAATTTTTTAACATTTTAGGCCAATTTGTTTTCTGCTACCTATGTTTGGAAAAAAAAAATCACAATAAGCGTATTTTGATTGGTTTGCGCAAAAGTTATTGCGTTTACTAACTAAGGGAAAGATTTCTGTCATTTTTGGTGTTTTTTTTTTTACGAGTAATGGCGGCGATCTGCAATTTTTGTTTGTGGGACTGCGACATTGCGGCGGACAGATCGGACCCTTGACTGACATTGTTGACACTTTTGGGGGTACCAGTGACATTTCTACAGTAATCAGTGCTATACATATGCACTGTTACTGTAAAAATGACACTGGCAGGGATGGGGTTAATTTTATTGGAGAGGGAGGGGTTAATGTTTGCTTACTGACATGTGTGGGGGGAGGTGACTGAGTGACACAAGGACAGATCCCATGTTCAGCTATGATGAACCCTGCAATCTGACCCTGCCTGTCACTTAGGAGATCCGCCCGCTTTGTTTACACAAGCGGGCGGATCTCCAAACTGGATTCCCCGATGATCGGGGAAGAGCAGCGGCGATCGCAGCTTCTTCTCCCCTGGCCCGACTCCCGCTGTGACTGAATACAGCAGAAGCGAGCCTCCGGCGGCGTGCGCGTGCCGCCGAGAAAGGGGAGTGTCTGGCGACGTAGGTCTACGTTGCCAGACGATAACGAACCACTTTGCCGCAGCAGAGCTCTAGTGAGCAGTGGCAAAGTGGTTAATGCTACAACATACAAAGGCATTTTAGACAATTATGTCCTTCAAACCTTAAGGCAAAAGTTTGGAGAAGGCTCTTTTCTGAAGCATTATACCTATGCCCCTGTGCACAAAGCCAGCTCCATAAAGACATGACTTGATAAGATTGGTGTGGAGAAACTCAATAGCCCTGACCTCAACCCTACTTGTCCAACGTTAGTTGACCTCATAAATGCTCTTATAGCTAAATGGACGAAAATTCTCATAGACATACTCCAAACTGGAGTGGAGGCTGTTATAGATGCAAGGGGGGTAATAACTTCCCAACTCCAAATTAATGCCCATGATTTTGGAATGGGATGTCCAGCAATTCATATTAGTGGGATAGTCATATGTAAATATTTTTTGGCCATATAAGGTATCTCTTACAGACTAATGTGGACCCTCTGAGTGGTAAATATCCTATCCTACCCACACCTAACAACTCTACCTCCATTTTATCCATCTGCCCATCCCCCTCGGTTACTGCCTTTTGTTTCACTGGACCCTCCCTTCTAGATTGTAAGCTCTAACGAGCAGGGCCCTCTGATCCCTCCTGTATTGAATTGTACTGTAACTGTATTGTCTTCCCCAACACTGTAAAGCGCTGCACAAACTAGGAATGCACCGATCCGACTTTTTTGGACCCGATACCGCTACCGATATCTGGCATTGTGAAATCGCCAATACCGATACCGGAACCGATCCGGAGCTACACATAAAGCAAGTGGCTGCAGTACAGAGCAAAGCCGCTGCTTCATGTGTGTGGCTCCTCCATTCACAGGCGGAGTGCATCTGATATCACTCCACCTGTGAGCCGGACCTATACAGGAAATAGCGGCTCCCATCCCATACTACTACTCCACCTAGTAAGGAATGGCTGAGCCGTTACTCAGCAAAAACCGGATCGGCCAGTGGATCGGTCAATGTTACCGATCCCCTGATCCATCTAAAATGACCAGATCGGCGCCGATAGCCGATCTGAATATCGGGTCGGTGCATCCCTAGCGCAAACTGTTTTCGCTATATAAATCCTGTATAATAATAATAATAATAATAATAAATAATAAAAATATTAGTTGTGGGCCTCCACATACCCTGCAGACATGTCTGTTTGAAAAACAAGGAGGTATGGATTTCACTTTGTGTCACTTTCTGGTGTCAGGCTTAGTTTTTTCTCCTCTGCTGACAGCTGAGACTTTAGCAGATAACCTTACGGATGTTCCATAAACCAAACTAGAATATTAGTTCCCAAGTTGAGAAGGCACTGTGGCCAAACATTAAAATCAAACTAAATATTTAAGAACATGCACAAGAATAATTAAGCACATCCCACCCGGCCTAAAGCAAAATAATGGTTGGGTGGTGGCTCTCCCTTTTTGACTGTACGTACGTCATATGACATCCAGCAGAACAAGCTGCTCGTGTGTGGCGATGGGTCATGTGGTGTGTAGCTCCAAAACACTGCATCTCCGATCACAGTAAAGAGCGTATGACATAGGCTCTTTACCTTGTAATCAGCTGTGTCAAATTATGAATGATCACAGCGTTACCAAGAAGTGGCGGTTATTGACATTCCTCTATTCACACTGACAGGGCGTGAGTAATGGACAGCCAATAAGCGGCTCTCCTGATCAGTGTAGTGGTTATTAGTGCAGCCCCATCAGCGATATCAACCAGTGCTGACCTGCAGTGCCAATCAGTGCCCACCTGTGTTGCCAATCAGTGCCCACCTGTGTTGCCAATCAGTGACCATCAGTAATGTCTGTCAGTGCCTCCTCATCAGTGCTGCCTATCAGCGCCATCTATCAGTGCCATCTTTCAGTGCCGGCCATCAGTGCCTACCATTGCCTAGCAGTGCCGCCCATCAGTGCTGTCTATCAGTGATAATCAGTGCTGCATATTAGTGCCTCCTCATCAGTGCCATCTCATTAGTGCCACCTCATCACTGCAGCCTCATCAGTGCCCGTCAGTGAAGGAGAAAACATACTTACTGTATTTACAAAATTTTATAACAGAAACAAAGAAAAATTGGCCTGGGCAGAAAGGGGGTGAAAGTGCCCAGTATTGAAGTGGTTTAACACCACTTGATTTGTGCAATCACAAGTGAAATAGTGTAGAACTATACACAAACAATAAGGCCATTGGTGCTTTGTGGTGCCACTCCAGGCTGAGGTGTGGGGCCCCGTTGGCACTCAGGATAGTAGAGATGCCAGTGTAAGAAAAACTCATCCAGCGATCAAAAAGCATATAAGCATGAAACCACCGCTCACCATAGTCGATCCTAGTGTGAATGTATTCTTGTGAAAGCCTCAGTCAATGCTGCTCTTTGGACCATGCCCCCTGACATGTTTCGCCCCTCCCACTGGGGCTTAATCATTGGAAAAGCAATCCCTATGATTTAGCCCTGGTGGGTTGGGCAAAACATGTCAGGAGGCATGGCCGTAGAAGTAGCATTGACTGAGGCTTTACCATGAATACATCCACACTAAGATCAGCTGTGGTGATCAGCAGTTTCATGCTATATACAGTGCCTTGCGAAAGTATTCGGCCCCCTTGAACTTTGCGACCTTTTGCCATATTTCAGGCTTCAAACATAAAGATATAAAACTGTAATTTTTTGTGAAGAATTAACAACAAGTGGGACACAATCATGAAGTGGAACGAAATTTATTGGATATTTCAAACTTTTTTAACAAATAAAAAACAGAAAAATTGGGCTTGCAAAATTATTCAGCCCCCTTAAGTTAATACTTTGTAGCGCCACCTTTTGCTGTGATTACAGTTGTAAGTCGCTTGGGGTATGTCTCTATCAGTTTTGCACATCGAGAGATTGAAATTTTTGCCCATTTTGTCCTTGCAAAACAGCTCGAGCTCAGTGAGGTTGGATGGAGAGCGTTTGTGAACAGCAGTTTTCAGTTCTTTCCACAGATTCTCAATTGGATTCAGGTCTGGACTTTGACTTGGCCATTCTAACACCTGGATATGTTTATTTGTGAACCATTCCATTGTAGATTTTGCTTTATGTTTTGGATCATTGTCTTGTTGGAAGACAAATCTCCGTCCCAGTCTCAGGTCTTTTGCAGACTCCATCAGGTTTTCTTCCAGAATGGTCCTGTATTTGGCTCCATCCATCTTCCCATCAATTTTAACCATCTTTCCTTTTTTTAATATCTAAACACAATGATTTTGCCTTTTATTTATATTTTAAGCTGAATGTATTGTTTTATAAGGTAATCATTTACAATCACTTCAATTCATTTTTAATATGTAAAGCAAATGCACCCATGCATCCCTGTCTTAATATTTTATTTTGCTGAGAAATAATATTGAAAAATAACCCCCACCCCCTACCATTTCTGGTTGTAGCCATCTTCAGTAAAGTCAGATGATTCTTGTAGCATTTACTTACTGGAATCCATCTTCCCTTAGCTCAGGCATGCAGGCAGGAGGGTGTTCTTAGCTGAGAAAATTCCTCCTCCCTTTCTGAAGACTCCTGGGATGTAGAACATCATTTGCATAGGCCTGGAAACCAGGAAATAACTGAATAAATGTAAAAAAAAATTTTTTAAAATAAGTAAATATGATCTATTTTCCAATCTATTTACTAATGCTAGCAGCATAAGGATTAAAAATAGTCAATGTTGATTGAGAAAGTGAAGTTCCACTTTAACTGTAGTTTCCTGCTTCTCCAGCCAAGTCTAAAACTAACTGCTATTTAAGGCGGAACAAAACTCTATCTGAGCACCACAGTCTGAAATTGCTTTCATTCATTTTAATATTCAAAGCAAACCCACCCATCCATCCATGTCTCAATGCATTATTTTGTTGAGAAATCGCTTTAAAAAACACCTCCTTGCATTTCTAGCTACAGCCATCTTGAGTAGAGTTGAGCGGACACCTGGATGTAAGTGTTCGGCGGGTTCGGCCGAACTTGAAAAAAAGTTCGGGTCCGTGTCCCGGACTTTTTTCGAACTTTACCTGGACACCGAACCCCATTGAAGTCAATGGGGACCCAAACTTTCAGGCACTAAAATGGCTCTAAAAAACAAATGGAAAAGGCTAGAGTGCTGCAAATGACAGCAAAATGTAGTTAAGAGCATGGCAAGTGTTCTTAAAAAAATTCCCCTTTAGATTTTTAATTTTTAAATAGCAGATTAGAACAGCACTCTGTAGTAAAATATAGCTCAACGCTGCACACAACAGACTGATAAAATATATTTTTTTCTCCCTCCTCCTCCTCCTCCTCAGTGGGCTCAAGTGAGGGCAAAATCAATGTAGATCGCTAACGGACGATTGTTCTGTCCTGTGTCTCCTCATCTCTCCCTGCCTAATCTCTCCAGCCTGTCCCTAAAATGCTCTTCTATCTTTCCCTGCCTACACTCCGACCTGTCCCTGCATTCTTTTCAGCACAATGTTGTTTTACCCTGTCTGTCCCTAATCAGCAGCAGCCAGCACCATTGTGTGTGCTCTCTCCCTACACTACAGCAGAATGACGCACCGCGCTGTGTCTCTCGAGCTTATAAAGACCTGGGTCACATGCTTCAGATGGCCAATCACAGCTACTAATACATTAGTAGGCATGGCTGTGATGGCGCACACCAGTTAAACGCTTGTTGATTGGCTGTTGAAAGCCCGCCATTAAAAGCGCGCCATTACATACAAAACAGGAAATAAAATTACCGAACACGGATTTTAAACCCGAACATACAGTAAAGTTTTCGGGTCCGTGTCCGGTTAACAAAAATCCAATTATCTGGTACGGACCCGAATAATACAGTCCGTGTTCGCTCAACACTAATCTTGAGTAAAGGCAAAAAATGAATGTAGCAATAACTTCTTGGAATCCATTTACCCTTAGCTCAGGCACTCAGGCAGGAGGGTGTGCTTAGCTGAGAAATTCCCATCCTCCCCTCCTCCAGATAAAAGGAAACAAGTGCCCATGGAGACTCCTGGGATGTATGACATCATTTTGGCCTCGATCAGAAACCAAGAAGCAACTAAAGAAATGTAAAAAAAAGTAAAATATAATATACCTTTCTGTCTTTACTAAGGCCAGCAGCATAAGGATTACAAATAGTTAATGTTGATTGAGAGAGTTTGGTTCCACTTAGATGGCTTTTGCCTGTAGATTTCAGCTTCTCCAGTCAGGAGGACATTGCTTGTTCAGCTAGTAGAATTCTGCCCTTCAGTCCATAGGTCACTCCTCTGTAGGCCATGGATTGCTGTTACCCTGGTCTGTAGGTTGCTGTACCTGCAACTTGTGGATCACTGCTTCCCAACCAAAAAATTGTTGTTTCTCCAGTTTGTAGATCAATGCTTCTATAGCTCATATGTTTTCATTCCTCCTGTTTGTTGTTCACTATTTCTTCAACCTGTAGATCTCTGCTGATTCAGCCAGTAGGTTACTGCTTCGTTACATTGATGGCTGCTGCCCCAGCTTGTAGATCTGTGCTTCAGCAATCCATAGACCACTATATCTCCAGTCTGGAGAACACTGCTTCTCCAGTCTGTAGATCACTGCTTCCCCAGTTCATAGACCACTGCTTCTCCAGCTCGTAGATCACTTCTTCTACTGTCCATGGGTTGCTGCCTCACCAGTCCATAGACCATTGCTTCTCCAGTCCATAGACCTCTGCTTCTCCAGTTCATAGACCTCTGCTTCTCCAGTCCATATACCTCTGCTTCTCCAGTCCATAGACCTCTGCTTCTCCAGTCCATAGACCTCTGCTTCTCCAGTTCATAGACCTTTGCTTCTCCAGTCCATAGACCTTTGCTTCTCCAGTCCATAGACCTCTGCTTCCCCAGTCCATAGACCACTGGTTCCCGAGTCCATAGACCACTGCTTCCCGAGTCCATAGACCACTGCTTCCCCTGTCCATAGACCACTGCTTCCCGAGTCCATAGACCACTGCTTCCCCAGGCTTTAGACCACTGCTTCCCCAGTCCATGTACCTCTGCTTCACCAGTCCATATACCTCTGCTTCCCCAGTCCATATACCTCTGCTTCTCCAGTACATATACCTCTGCTTCCCCAGTCCATATACCTCTACTTCTCCAGTCCATATACCTCTGCTTCTCCAGTCCTCAGTTAACTGCAGCTCCAGTCCATAAATTAATGCTTCTTAATTCTAAAGATCACTGCTTCTCTAGTCTGTAGATCCCTTCTTCTGTAGTCTGTAGATCACTACTTCTCCATTCCATAAACAATTGCTTCTCTAGTTCATAGACCCCTGTTTCTGTAGTCTGTAGACCACTGCTTTTTTAACCAGTACATTGCTGCTTCACCATTCTATAGATTACTGCTTCACCAACCCATAGACCTCTGTTTCTCCAGTTTATAGACTACTGCTTCCCTGTCCATAAACCTCTTCTTCTCCAGTCCATAGACCACTGCTTCCCCAGTCCATAGACCACTGCTTCCCAAGTCCATAGACCTCTGCTTCCCAAGTCCATAGACCACTGCTTCCCCAGTCCATAGGCCACTGCTTCCCCAGTCCATAGACCACTGCTTCCCCTGTCCATATACCACTGCTTCCCCAGTCCATAGACCACTGCTTCCCCTGTCCATAGACCACTGCTTCCCCAGTCCATAGACCACTGCTTCCCCTGTCCATAGACCACTGCTTCCCCAGTCCATAGACCACTGCTTCCCCAGTCCATAGACCGCTGCTTCCCCAGTCCATAGACCACTGCTTCTCCAGTCCATAGATCACTGCTTCCCCAGTCCATAGACCACTGCTTCCCCAGTCCATAGACCACTGCTTCTCCAGTCCATATACCTCTGCTTCCCCAGTCCATATACCTCTGCTTCTCCAGTCCATAGATCACTGCTTCCCCAGTCCATAGACCACTGCTTCCCCAGTCCATAGACCACTGCTTCTCCAGTCCATAGACCACTGTTTTCCCAGTCCATAGACCACTGCTTCCCGAGTCCATAGACCACTGCTTCCCGAGTCCATAGACCACTGCTTCCCCAGGCTTTAGACCACTGCTTCCCCAGTCCATATACCTCTGCTTCACCAGTCCATATACCTCTGCTTCCCCAGTCCATATACCACTGCTTCCCCAGTCCATGTACCTCTGCTTCACCAGTCCATATACCTCTGCTTCCCCAGTCCATATACCTCTGCTTCTCCAGTACATATACCTCTGCTTCCCCAGTCCATATACCTCTACTTCTCCAGTCCATATACCTCTGCTTCTCCAGTCCTCAGTTAACTGCAGCTCCAGTCCATAAATTAATGCTTCTTAATTCTAAAGATCACTGCTTCTCTAGTCTGTAGATCCCTTCTTCTGTAGTCTGTAGATCACTACTTCTCCATTCCATAAACAATTGCTTCTCTAGTTCATAGACCCCTGTTTCTGTAGTCTGTAGACCACTGCTTTTTTAACCAGTACATTGCTGCTTCACCATTCTATAGATTACTGCTTCACCAACCCATAGACCTCTGTTTCTCCAGTTTATAGACTACTGCTTCCCTGTCCATAAACCTCTTCTTCTCCAGTCCATAGACCACTGCTTCCCCAGTCCATAGACCACTGCTTCCCAAGTCCATAGACCTCTGCTTCCCAAGTCCATAGACCACTGCTTCCCCAGTCCATAGGCCACTGCTTCCCCAGTCCATAGACCACTGCTTCCCCTGTCCATATACCACTGCTTCCCCAGTCCATAGACCACTGCTTCCCCTGTCCATAGACCACTGCTTCCCCAGTCCATAGACCACTGCTTCCCCTGTCCATAGACCACTGCTTCCCCAGTCCATAGACCACTGCTTCCCCAGTCCATAGACCGCTGCTTCCCCAGTCCATAGACCACTGCTTCTCCAGTCCATAGATCACTGCTTCCCCAGTCCATAGACCACTGCTTCCCCAGTCCATAGACCACTGCTTCTCCAGTCCATATACCTCTGCTTCCCCAGTCCATATACCTCTGCTTCTCCAGTCCATAGATCACTGCTTCCCCAGTCCATAGACCACTGCTTCCCCAGTCCATAGACCACTGCTTCTCCAGTCCATAGACCACTGTTTTCCCAGTCCATAGACCACTGCTTCCCGAGTCCATAGACCACTGCTTCCCGAGTCCATAGACCACTGCTTCCCCAGGCTTTAGACCACTGCTTCCCCAGTCCATATACCTCTGCTTCACCAGTCCATATACCTCTGCTTCCCCAGTCCATATACCTCTGCTTCTCCAGTCCTCAGTTAACTGCAGCTCCAGTCCATAAATGAATGCTTCTTAATTCTAAAGATCACTGCTTCTCTAGTCTGTAGATCCCTTCTTCTGTAGTCTGTAGATCACTACTTCTCCATTCCATAAACAATTGCTTCTCTAGTTCATAGACCCCTGTTTCTGTAGTCTGTAGACCATTGCTTGTTTAGCCAGTACATTGCTGCTTCACCATTCTATAGATTACTGCTTCACCAGTCCATATAACTCTGCTTCTCCAGTTCATAGATATCTGCTTCCAAAATTTATAGATTGCTGCTTTCTCCATGCTCTGGATTACTGCTTTTCTGGCCAGTAGATTGCAGCATTCTAACCTACAGATCACTGCTTCTCTAATCTGTAGAATGAAGGAGAAAATCAGTGATTCAATAAGTTTCCAACTTTGCTCAGTCTGCAAGTTCTTTAAAAGTTGTTTTTCCAAATCTATAGTTCCACACAAACATGCAGTGGCTTTACATTTCTCCACAGGCCACAAAAATTAGATTTAAATTTAAATTCAATTAAAAAGAAAAGTGTAAAAGTACGTGTTCATTATAAGGAAAATTAGTTACTCCAGAAAATATATTTGCTGTGGCTGTTTAGAATTAGTTTATCTTGAGACATAATAAATTAAACAGACTTGTGGCGGAGGCAGCAATATGTTAACAAGACAGATAGGAATATTTAAAATAAGCACTACAGTAGTTTTAAGGCAGAATAAGAATTTTATTGAAAGTGTGACCTTAAGTTAATGGCCTCTATTGAGAACACCAAAATTAAATAAAAAGTTATCCTTTCAATGCGGAGGCAAATAGATTTTCATTAAAGATGCCACATTCTTGCTATGAGCAGAAGATATAAGAATTAGGACTTCCATTTAAGTTGTCTTTTTGGAGAAAAAGGTTAAACTAAAATAAATATGTTGAAGAGTTCTTTGAGAAGATCTCAAATTGACATTGTGAAACAGTTATCTCTTTCACTTCTTGGCTTGGCTTTAGATGGTCAGATATCTTCCCAAGAACAAAAGAAGGGAAGATATGTGACTGTAATCATATTACTTGTCATAGTATTAGGACTGGCTGTGATCTTTGCCCTGCACTTCCAAGGCTTCTGATTTTCCACTCTTTTACTGTGAAGGTCTGGAATCTTCTAATAAGTAGCTGTCTTAAAAAGGCAGACAACTTCTAGGAAGAAAAAATTTCTGGGTCTTAAAGTGAACCTTACTGCTTCTTTATCCGTGTTAGGTTGATGCTCCCCATAAATGTCCTATCACCAATGTCACCAGGAATGAAAGTCAGGGTAAATCCAAAACTGTCAAATCCAAAAGTTGTCACCCAAACAGAAGCAGAGGGAAAAATGTCCATTGAGGAGACTTGTTCCTATGATGACTACCTAAGAGTAGACATCTATCATATTCGAAAAACAGAAAGTAGTAGAGGTACTCAAGGGTCCTGAGAAGGAGTATGTGTCCAAACGAGGTGTTTATTCCATCCAAGGTTTAAATAGATTGCACTCCATCTTTTTCAAAGCAATGAGGCAAGTTAATGTGCAAACATATGTAGCACCCTCCTAGGTGGGTGCTAGGAATACCATAAGGGACTGCTTATCAGGGGGGCCTGATTGTTCAGCTAGGCAGTCATGTGTTTCCAGGTGTGCCTGTTGAGCTTGGGGAGTCTCCCCACTATATCCAATGAGGGCTCTTATTGGACAGTGGAGGAAACCTGGCCAATAGCACACCAGGGCTTGTATCTATCCCAGAGGGCAGAATCTGTTGTAATGCATCCTGAGATGGGGTATAAGTCTGAGGGGGGCACATGACAGAGCGTCTTTGGCGGGAAGCAGAGTCCAAGGAGGGTGGTGATGGCTGTCTCTCCTCCTGTCAGCGTGAGGAAAGTGTCCTGGGCAGTCGGCCTAGAGGACAGAAGGTTGAGCTGATCTGCAGAGAGGGATCCGGTGTGCTGTGGACCGAGTGGAGCTGCTGGGCAAATGTTTCCAGAAAAGCAGTGTCGTGAGTACTGTAAACTGCCCAGGGGTCTGCCTAGGATAGGGGACCACTCCAGAAGGTCAGAGGGATCTGGGAGCCAGCTAACCAGTAGAGAAGGCTTAGAAAAGGGTGAGCCAGTGTCTAAGCCCTGAAGGTAAGTGTGTGAGAGAGGGTGTCGATGCGGGCCCTGAAGAGTACAAGTGTTCAGCAGTGCAGCAGTGATAATGTAGCTACCTCAGCAAGCAGTACAAAAGGGAGCTTCAAAATGACTTTGAGTCACAAGGAGGTGATCAGAAGTCAGTTCAGTGTTAACAGGCAACAGGCCAGCGTTAACCAGAGTTAACCGGCGTTGACCGGCATCAAGCCAGCATCAAGTCAGCTCTAACAAGCATTTTTCAGTTGTCCCTAGCAAATTGTGCATAGTTGAGCCAGAGAAGTATCCCACTCATCCCTTTTCCCAAGTTCTCAATAGTACAAAAACCCAAAGATACTGGACTGGTCATTGTCTCAGTGCTCACACTTGGAGAACATGCTAATGTGCTGTTGTTGTTAACGGTAACCCAGGCGGGCCCACATCCAGCAAAATGGCTGGGAATCCTGATACACATATATATCCTTAAATCTCACCCCCAGAACACCCAGTGATGACATTGAACAGTGCAATTAAAAAGGTGCAGGTTGAGGTGAGGTTACATGGCAGGACAAAAAAAAAGCAATCACAACAAGTGTGTGTTGTTACATAAAAACACAGAAGTTTATGGTAGAAAAAAAGACCAAGTAGTCCATCAAGTCTGCCCATTTTTTTTTTCTGTTGCATACTTTTTTAAGCTGTTTTATCTCAGTATAGATCTGTGCTTGTCCTAAGCATGTCTTAATCCACTTACTGTGGACTGATTCACTACCTTTGCTGGAAATCTGTACTAAGCATCAATTACTCTTTTGGTAAAATAATACTTTATAAGGTTAGTTTTGAACTTTCCCTCTGCTAGATTGAGGTCATGTCACTGTGTTCTTGATCTTAGCTTCGTATTGAATACGAAAACCTTTTTCCCTCCACTTCATGGAATTAAAGGTTACAATCATGTCCTCCCTTTCCCTTATTTCCTCAAGACTGTACAATAAGTTCCCTAACTCTCTCTTGATATGTTTTATTAGTCAAACCTTACAAAATTTTTGCTGCCCGACTTTTTCTATTTTAGCAAAATCTTTTTGCAAATCAGGTCTCCAGAGTTGGACACAGTATTCTACATGAGGTCTAACTAAGTTCTATATAGGGGATTCATCACCTCCTTCCTCCTTCTGGTGATGCCTTTAGTGATATCTAAAGATCTATATAGAGGGCTCAGCACCTCCTTCCTTCTGCTGGTGATTGTAACGCTCCTGCGTTTTACGTATGATGTGGATTTTCAGCTGCAGAAATATTCCACTTCAGTAGTCATGTAGAGAAACGCTGAGACACCATTCCCAACTCTCAATGACTCATCATGTGTGGATGATCTCAATTCAGCAAGTAAATACACACACTCAATAAGATGTTTCCTAGAGTGACTTATGTATATAGTAACACAGTGATGATAGGCTGAAGAGACAGGTTGGGTAGAGATGGTAGATGACAGACACTTGAAAGGAAATGTTCTTGAAAGTAAGATAGTAGCAGATGGGATGCAGATAGGTTTAGCAATCATGTATGGTAGTAGATGACAGAGTAGCAGGTGGACATACAAGAGAGATCAACCCAGTGCAAGAACAGGTGGTAGTAGGCTCAAGAGCTAGCAATCTTAGATAATGCAGATGTAGTAATAGTCCTTAGTATGCAGAGCTAGATAGTGTAAGCTTTAGTATAAAGGTTATAGAGGTTTCCCCTGTGGGGTACTTATCACTAATAGCAATGTAGCAGAGGAGAGGTTCGGCAAGAGCGGATTATCCGGTAGCGGGATACAGGGATCAGCGCAGCGTGGTTCTGACAGCGAGGTATGCTTGCAAGCATGTGAGCTTCAAGACAGGTTAGCATCAAGGCACAAAGCAGTTTGAACGAACACATGTGAGTGAGAGCCGGCGATCTAAATAGCCATCCAGTCCGGCGCTCAGTGATGACAGCATCAGTCTTAAAGGTGTATGCGCACCTTACCAAAAGAGAATGGTGGGGCGCATACACTTATGAAAGAGTAATTAGGGTACCCAAAGGTACCAGAACATTACAGTACCCCCCCTTAAGGCCGGCTCCTGAAGGCCTCTGGAGCTGGTTTGTCTGGGTACTTTGCATGAAAATTGCGGATTAATCTAGAGGCATGTATGTCAGAGGTGTTTAGCCAGGTGTCGTCTTGGGGCCCATAGTTCTTCCATCGAACCAAGTACTGAAGTCTTCCTCTGTGGATACGAGAATCCAGAATCTCTTTTATCTCATATTCTTCTCCACCTTCAACTTGTACAGGAGGAGGAGGAGGGATAGTAGGCCTTATTCCTTGGTCAGGAACATGGGGCTTCAGTAGCGACACATGGAAAATGGGATGTATTTTGAGGTCTATTGGCAATGTAAGCTGTACTGCAGCTTTTCCAATAAGTTTCTTGATTGGGAAAGGTCCCAAGAACAGAGGTCCAAGCTTTTTGCTAGGGATTTTCAGTCTTAAATTTTTTGTTGAGAGCCAAACGAGGTCCCCGATAGCGTACTGAGGAGAAGGTCTTCTGCGAAGATCATAGTACTTCTTTTGTTGACTATGAGCGTGTGCAATGGTAGTATTAAGCAAACCCAGAGAGTCCTTTATTTGGGTAAGATAGTCTGAAGCTACTGGGTTATTTGAAGGAAGGATGCGTGGTGGAAGAATAGAGGGATGAAACCCATAGTTCAAGTAGAACGGACTCTGCTTGGTCGTACTGTGGGTTGCGTTGTTGTAGGCAAATTCTGCCAGAGGGAGAAGATCCACCCAATCATCCTGTTGGTAAGAAGTGTAACAACGTAAATATTTCTCGATGCATTGGTTGACTCTTTCAGTCTGTCCGTTGGTCTGCGGATGGTAAGGAGAAGTGAGCTTCCGCTCGATCCATAGTATGTGACATAGTTCTTGCCAGAACATGGAAATAAATTGTGATCCACGGTCAGACAGAAGAGTTTTTGGGATACCATGTAACTTAAAGACATGTTTCATCAGGAGTTCTGCCGTTTGTTTGGACGAAGGTAGTCTGCGAATAGCAATGAAATGTGCCATTTTTGTCAGATGGTCCACTGACACTAAGATGGTATTAAATCCTTTGGAAGGAGGCAATTCCACTATAAAGTCCAAGGACACAACTTCCCATGGAGTTTGGGGTATTGGTAGACTGCATAGTAGACCGGATGGTCTCGTAGTGTCAATTTTGGACCTGGCACAGACATTGCATGAAGAGACAAATTTTTGTATAGATGTTTTCATGTCAGGCCACCAGAATTGCCTGGTAATCAGATTAAGAGTCTTTGTCATACCCATATGTCCTGCCATAGGCACATCATGCGATAATTCCAAGATCTTGGTGCGTATGGTAGGTGGTATGTAAAGTTTGTCGTTGTAGTAGAGGAAGCCTTCTGCATCATTATTTAGTTGTGGTGGGGGTGAATCCAAACTTATACCATGCAAAACCTCTTCCTTCAAGGAACGGACAACTCCAATAATGCGTTTGTGAGGTATTATAGGAACGGAAGGGATTTCGAAGTAGTTTTCTTCAGTTAGTCATGATAGTGCATCCGCCTTTTTGTTCTTATCTGCAGGTGTGTAGGTCACTAGAAAGTTAAACCTTAGAAAGAATAGTGACCATCGTACCTGTCGGTGCGAGAGAGTTTTGTTAGTCTGAAGATATTGGAGATTTTTATGGTCCGTGTATATAAGTATTGGTAATTGGGTGCCTTCGAGTAGATGTCGCCAATTCTCCAGAGCCAATTTTATAGCAAGCAGTTCCTTTTCACCCACGGGGTAATTTATCTCTGGACTGCTTAGGGATTTAGAAAAAAAGGCGACTGGATGAAGTGGTGAAGTGTGAGTTGGTCGTTGGGAGAGTATTGCTCCTACTGCCATGTTTGACGCATCTACTTCCAGAATGTATTGGAGGGATGGGTCTGGATGGCGTAGTATGGGAGCAGAAGTAAACCTTGTCTTTAACAGGTGGAAAGCTTTATTTGCTTCATCTGACCATTTGAATGGTTTTTTAATGCTAGTGAGCTGTGTGAGGGGTCTCACAATGGCAGAGAAGTTTCTAATGAACTTCCTGTAGAAATTCGAAAATCCAAGGAATCGCTGTAGCAATCATGTATGGTAGTAGATGACAGAGTAGCAGGTGGACATACAAGAGAGATCAACCCAGTGAAAGAACAGGTGGTAGTAGGCTAAAGAGCTAGCAATCTTAGATAATGCAGATGTAGTAATAGTCCTTAGTATGCAGAGCTAGATAGTGTAAGCTTTAGTATAAAGGTTATAGAGGTTTCCCCTGTGGGGTACTTATCACTAATAGCAATGTAGCAGAGGAGAGGTTCGGCAAGAGCGGATTATCCGGTAGCGGGATACAGGGATCAGCGCAGCGTGGTTCCGACAGCGAGGTATGCTTGCAAGCATGTGAGCTTCAAGACAGGTTAGCATCAAGGCACAAAGCAGTTTGAACGAACACATGTGAGTGAGAGCCGGCGATCTAAATAGCCATCCAGTCCGGCGCTCAGTGATGACAGCATCAGTCTTAAAGGTGTATGCGCACCTTACCAAAAGAGAATGGTGGGGCGTATACACTTATGAAAGAGTAATTAGGGTACCCAAAGGTACCAGAACATTACAGTGATCTGTTACAAAAAAAGAGGGTGGTCCTGGGAACCCAGCACAATCGAACAAAAGAGAGAGGTACTCCCCTATAATAATGTAAGGAGGGTGTATTCAAAAATCCAAATATCAAAAAAAAAAAAAATGATAAACATACCTAATGAGTTACCTCTACAAAAAGTTTAATAGCATGTATAATGCAGAGAAGATCAGCATCAAGACCCTCCCAGGCCCTCCTATATCCTCCCCACCAAACATATAAACCCAGATAACTGATAACAACAGATACTACACTTGAACCCCCGAGGGTGGGTTCCTGCACTCACCAACGCCATGTACACAATTGTCAAGCAAGGGCACAGTTCTGGAGGATGACGTGGTGGAGGATGAGGAGGAGTAGGAGGATGAGAAGGAGGAGGCAATGGAGGAGAAGGAACCATGTTCACAGCAGGGTGGCACCCAGATAACTGATAACAACAGATACTGCACTCCGAGGGTGGGTTCCTGCACCCACAAATGCCAGGTACACAATTGTCCAGCAAGGGCATAGTTCTGGAGGATGACGAGGTGGAGGATAAGGAGGAGGAGGATATGGAGGAGGAGGAACCATGTTCACAGCAGGGTGGCACCCAGATAACTGATAACAACAGATACTACACTTGATCTTAGGTAAAAGGTCGAGACTCGAGAAGCGTTGCTGGTGCCATTCCCACCTGACAGCGGGGGCTCAGTGGAAGCACAAGGCGAAGGCAGAGGAGGAGGAGGTCGCCAACGCAGCCAGGGCACCGCCAGCACCTCAGAAGGCAGGGTTAGCATGTATGAAATGTGGAAAAACTTTGTCGGCACGCCACAACAACCAGGACCACCAGCTGCTCCCCCAACCTGCCTCCTATCCATCAATTAGCAGCCATGTGCTTCCATTGTGGAGACACTCAAATTAAAAGTGTTAGGACTGAAGATAAAACAGGGTGCCGTGTAGTGGCCCTGCAGCTTACACATGCATTTGCAAATGAGTGTCAACTAAACCCCTGTTCTTTATTTATATCATGAGACAGGTCTTCTTGGTTGGTGGCAGACTGGAGGGTGAGTACATAATCCTTTTCAACTTTTGTTTTTTTCTGAAACAGGGATGGAGACGTTGGGCATTACCTGCTGGTGTCTCACCTAAAGTCCCACATAGCCTACATTGTTTATGTAACCAGGGATGGAGGCGCCTTGCCTACAGGCTGGTGCTTCATTTAAAGTCCCACTGTGCGATTTTCGTGCGATTTTTGGTGGATGCAGTCTGATTTGACCCCAGTTTTTTCATATACAGGGATGAGACCAATGGCATGACCTGATTGTCTCATGTAAAGTCCCAAATATTTTATGAAATTAGGGATGGAGGCACTGTGCTTTACAGGCCAATGCCTCATATAAAGTCCCAATCTGTGTTTTACACTGCATCCGCCAAGGGGTTGGAGGTGTATGCTTCTCAGCTGGTCGTTTTCAATTTTTACCATCACAATAACATCGCTATTAGAGTTTTGAGATACTAGACCAGTCATGGATGGGGGTGGGTTGGGGGAGGTTTGGGCTGCTCCCTCCCACTTGCCTCCTATCAATCCATTAGCAGCCATATGCTCCCATTGTGGAGACACTCAAATTAAAAGTGTTAGGGCTGCAGGTAAAACAGGGTGCCATGTAGTGGCCCTGAAGCTTACACATGCGTTTGCAAATGCAAGTCAACTAAACCCATGTTCTTTATTTATATCATGACACAGATCTACTTGGTTGGTGGCAGACTGGAGGGTGAGTACATCAGACTGGGGGCTGGCTTCCATGCACCTCTTTTAATCCTTTTCAACTTTTGTTTTTCCTGACAGGGACTGGGGTACTTACACTGGCTAACCTGGCTGAAACCAGGCAGCCCCATTCTTTGGGAGGTCTGCTAAAACAGACCACCCCAAGTACTAGGTGGGGCTCTCCCGAAGAGAGACCCCATGAGAGAGGGCGAATCAAGCCAGAAGGCCATATCCATCCCCTCCCAAGACTTTCCGGGACAGGCTCAAGGACCTACATCCTTCTAATCACGCTGTGCAAAATAAAGTGTACCGCCACAATAAAAAACACAAAACGTGAGACACACAACACATACAAGTGGGGAAAGGGATAGTGGAGAAACGCAAGGTTAGTGCCATGTTGCAATACTATGGCAGGCCCTTTGGCCAGGAATAAAAAATTCCTCTGGTCCTGACTCCTGACCAAAAGGCCCGGCCCTAGAGACAGGTGTGAAAAACGTGTGTAGGAAGTGCAGTGTCCTTGGTGCCATACTCATAGTGTTGCCATCCACCGTGAATTATGGCACCCCTGGACTGCCACTCCAGGGGCACATACACCACAGGCTTTTCAGAATCCCGGTCCCTGGCAAGACCAGTGCAGCCCCGTCCCTACCAGAAGGCCTCAGAATTTAGACAGCTTTGGGAGAGCCCGGCCCACAACCAGGGACACATACCTTTTTCAAGGCCAGACTCAACCCAGAAGGGAGAAAAAAGCACCCCCCCCCTGCCGCCATCACCATTCCTTACCATATACCATATACAGTTCCTTACCATTCCTTACGTACTATACACGTACTGAATGACGGGTCTGCCCCCTTCAACTTCTGGGTCTCCAAATTGGGCACATGGCCTGAGCTTGCCCTTTATGCCTTGGAGGTGCTGGCCTGCCCTGCAGCCAGTGTATTATCTTAACGTGTATTTAGCACGGATGGGGGCGTTATCACAGACAAGCGCAGCTGCCTGTCCAGAGCCAATGTGGACAAGCTCACATTCATTAAAATGAACCAGGCATGGATCCCACAGGACTTGTCCGTACCTTGTGCAGAATAGACATGTATACCGGCCTTACCCAGCCATTGTTGTATTTGATCTTTCTAAATCTTTTGGGGTGTACCCTAATTTAAAAAGAAATAAAATGAAAAACAAAAACCAGTGTTGGCTACCTCGTCCTCCTTCACCGCGGCTTCCACCTACACCGCCACATCCACCGCCACCTCAATCTGATACTCCATATGGGCCTCGTCCTCTTCCTCCACCACCGCCGCCGCTTCCACCTACACCGCCATATCCTCCGTCACCTCAACCTCCTACTCCATATGGGCCTCGTCCTCCTCCTACATCATTCTAGATGATTATTCTTTATTTTTGTGTTTTTTTATGTTATTTTAACTTATTTCCTTATCCACATTTGTTTGCAGAGCACTTGCCATGCTGTTAAGATGATTTTGCCTCCATTTGCAGCCCTCTAGCCCTTTCCATGTTTGTTTTAGAGGCATTTTAGTACTCAAAAGTTTGGGTCTCCATTGACTTCAATGGGGTTCGGGATCGGGACAAAGTTCGGGTTAAGACCGGTTCACGAACCCGGACTTTTTTTTCAAGTTCGGTCAAACCCGCCGAACCTGAACATCCAGGTGTTCGCCCAACTCTAGTAATAAGTCTTTCCCCTTGTACTTTGATGTTCAAATCCAAAAAGTGCAGTTCAGAGTCACTTATCTCATATTGTAGATGAATCCCTCTAGTTTTTTAATTTAATTCTTCAAAGAAAGCACTTAGGGAATTCAAGTCTCCCTCCCATATGACAAACACATCGTCAATATAACGTTTCCAAAGGCGTAGTTGTTCAGGGGGCCGCATCCAGATGGTATTCTTCTCCCAGTGCGCCATAAATAAATTAGCCAAACTGGGAGCGAACTTGGCCCCATGGCAACTCGCAGTTCTGTAAGTAGAAACTGCCACCGAACCAAAAGTAATTATGGCTGGTGGCGAAGGTGAGAAGTGCAATCAAGAAATCCTTCTGGAGTAGAGGGAGGGACTCATCCAAATCCAAAAAATACTGTACTGCCTCCAAACCGTGCTGGTGTGAAATGATGGTATACAGGGAGGCCACATCCGCTGTGGCAAACAGCTAACTATCTTTCCACACAAAATCACGTAATAGGGTGGGCAACAGAGTTGTGTCCCTAAGATAGAATGTAGTATGAACCACAAAAGGTTGTAAGAATGCGTAAACATACATCCCTATCCTCGGAATAGGAGCAAAGTATGGTAAATAGAAAAATTTGAAGATTAGACCACCACTCATGCAAAACACAGATATTATATATTGTTATAATAAACAAAAAAGCAAAAGTGTAATAAAGTTGATTAAAAAAAAAAAAAAAAAAAAAAAAGCAATCCAAATTTGGTGCTCAGTGCAAATAAATACATCCAAAGGTGATTTAAAAAAGTGTTGAAAAGGGGACAGTGACACCCAGAAAAAAATACAGTGCTCTTCTCACCAGAAATATATGACCTCTTTTCTCAGAAGAAAGTCAAAGATCACTTAAGGTATCTCCACATACAGATACCATGTACTTGATCCACCAACAATATGCTGAACACATGGACAACTGAACACCGCCATCTTCTATAAAACGCTCCTGTGCCTTTAGGAGATCCTGTGCATATCTCAATTGCAAAGGGAAGATGTGAAGGAACCTATGATAGTGTAGTATGTAGTGTAGTAAATTAGATTTTTATTACAAATCTATTAAAAATGCACTTACATCAATATCAAAATACTCAGGCATATTAGTTTAAACTGAAAGTGCTGGTTTGCGTTCCCACGACTGGAAATTACGTGTCCCAGAAGACCCATCCAATGCATTTAATCAGCAACACTTGATGTCATCAAGGGTCACCCAAAGCATGGTAAATAACTAGAACAAACAACTAGACTGTAAAATGAAAAAAAATGCACATTTAACACAATGATGGAATACTGGCAGTGCTATTAACATATGATATTGGCAGACTTGTATAAAGTACTCGAAATTTCTACTTGAGTAAAAGTACAAGTGCTCGATCAAAAAATTACTTGAGTAGAAGTGGAAGTGCTCGCAGAAAAAGTTACTTAAGTAGAAGTACTAAAGTATTCAACATTTTTTTTACTTAAGTATTGCAAGTAGTTTTTTCAAAAAATTTGCTACTTAAGTACTAAAAGTAAAAAGTACCAGTAGTTTTGAAAAAAAATTTCTACTCAAGTACTGAAAGTAGAAGTACAAGTACTGTGTTATGTAGTTATTAAAGAAAGAAGTCAAAAGTATGAACATCATATTGTTTTTATTATTTCAAATGATTTATTCAAATGATTAACCTGTGTTTGTTAGTAGTTTCTTGATGCACTTTAAGCGCTGTAGCACCATTTATTTGTTTGTTTCATATTTTCTTTTTATTGGAAAGATTTGGTATAGCAGCTTTTATTATACACAGCCTTTATTTTCCTATGCGCTGATTTACAAATGACATTATACACATTTTTTTGAGCTTTATGCAACCTGCCATCTACTGTTCTGGCAGTGGTAATTTTTTTAAAAGTAACGAGTAACTATGCAGCACAAAAAAAAAAACACTTGAGTAGAAGTATTGAAATCATCGAAAAAATGTAGTGAAGTAAAAGTAGAAGTAGGAGAAAAAAATTCTACTCTAGGAAAGTACAGATACCGCATTTCGGTACTTAAGTACAGTACTTAAGTAGTTCTACTTCGTTACTATACATCTCTGGATATTGGAAAGGGAAAAATGGGTGGGAGAGCTCCCAAGAGTATCCCCAAGTCTCCCAGGAGAGATGGCTTGGGTATGTGGGGGATTTTTGTGTGCCTGTGTCAGGACCCGGACTTGAACCTGGGACCTCCATGGTGTCTGGCAATGACTCCACTCACTGAGCTACCTGGAATGCTGGACAGCTCCCTGGACAAATCCTTGAATGATCCTGCTGTGAATCTTTATTGCCTTGAACCTTGAACCCTTTGCTCCTCCCATGAACTTCCTGTTATAAGCCATGTCTTTGCACTTCCTGATTGCCAGAATATTGTGCCTTCAACAGCCGATATCTCGCTTGTCTCTCCTGCTGCCGTCCGTATCTTTGCTACCATCCGTTATCGACACTTGGCTTGTTCCTGGACTACTCTTCTGCTTGATCCCAATCTGCAACTACTGGTTACCGACCTTTGGCTACTCCTTGACTATGCTTCAGCTTAATCCCTATCTGCTACTGGACTCTGACTTGCTCACCTCCTGGTGGGGCGATCTTGAGGACTGCGACGTGGTGCTAACACGCAGCAAAATCCATCTCCACCTTCAGGAGCGCTGGTGAAGACCGGTTAGTACTTAGACCCCACACCTCAGATGAGCCTGCGTCATCTGCCTGGGTGACCTGCCAATGTTCCTATCCTGCTGGTTCCTGTGTGACCTGTGACTGCTATAGCTACTGGTCTTCAAGCCTGACCCTTGATCGTGACAGCCTGGCAAATTGTTTAAAATCTGAAAGTACAATTTGAAATCATATAATAAATGCTGCTGCGTCTGTTATACAACCAACATAGCAGGAGGTAATGGTAGGATTGATATGTTTCCCCCAAGTTGGGCTTCTTCATAATCCATTTCATGATTCACAGCATATTGCCCCAAAATAGTGGGTAAAACAGAAGTTGGAAAACTGAAGAGAAAAAGGAGATTAAAGAAGGTATGTGTGTGTGGAAACCAACCAGCCCTTAGTTTGCTGTACTTACCCACCAGTCTGCTGACAAACCAAATAAACCTGTCTAACATAATAGGTTAAAAACAGGGGATTTGTTAACACACATTTGCAAACGCATGTATAAGCTGAAGGCCACTCCTCGGCACCCTGTGTATCCTGCAGTCTTAACACTTCCTAACACTACTCAACCTGAGTGTCTCAAACATGGAAGTACATGAATGCTAATGGATGGATGGGAAACAGGTGAGCTTGGAGATGGCCCAATCCTCCCCCAACCAATCCTCCCCCAACCATGCTCACAGCATATTGCCCCAAAATGGTGGGTAAAACAGAAGTTGGATGCAAGAAGCTACAGTATGCCACAATAGTGTAACAATGACATGATATTAAGGAAAGGAATGGTTTACCATACAAAAGGTAATAGCTCAAATTGACTCCCATAGATCAAAATATTGAAAGGGGGAAAGATGACAACCAGAGCTTTAGATTTCAACCACACCAGCCATCTGCATGGGTCACAGAGAATTCCAGCCATTTTTATGTTGTAGGCTGATTCAGTGGTACTTGTTGCATTAGCGGCTGTTTAAAGGAATGGAATTCTCTGTGACCCATGCGGGTGGCATGTTTTGGTTAAATTCTAAAGTCCCGGTTGTCATCTTTCCCCATCTCATTATTTTGATCTATGGCAGTCAATTTGGGCTATTACCTTTTGTATGGAAAACCATTCCTGTCCTTGATAGCCCTTTGTTGGTACGCTATTGTGGCATAGTTTCTTGCATCGACCTTACGTTTTATCTATCATTTTGGGTCAATATGCTGTGAATCAAGCAGTGGGTCCTGAAGAAGCCCAACTTGGGCGAAATGTATCAATCCTACCATTACCTCCTGCTATGGTAAATGTATAACAGACTCAGCAGAATATATTATATGATTTCAAATTGTACTTTCAGATTTTAATGGCGTTCAATAAATATGTCTGTTTTTGAATATATTGGTTTTTCTATTTAAACAATTTGCCAGGCAAACAGAAATCCCCCACATACCAGAGTCCTCTTTAGAAGTGGATCCTGAAGAAGCCCAACTTGGGTGAAACGCGTTGATCCTACCCTTATCTCCTACTATGTTGGTTGTATAACACACTTGGCAGCATCTTTTATACATTATGATTTTAAATTGTACTTTCGGATTTTAATGGTAAATATGTCTGTTTTTAAATGTATTGTTTTTTCTAAGTAAGCATATTCCCAGGCACACAAAAAATCCTCCACATACCCAAGCCCTCCCTACTGGGAGACTTGGGGATACTCTACTTTTACTATCATATTGGAAATATATTATAATGGCAAATAATACTTCTACTACTACTACTACTATTACTAATAATAATAATAATAATAATAATAATAATAATAATAATATTTTTTTTTCTGTTTTGTTTTTGGTTTTAACCCTCCCCAACTCTATCCAAAATGAAAAATAAAAAGGTTTTGCCTTTAGATAAACTGAAATTTTCCAATTCTCACTCGTGTGTCAAGCATTTCAACTGTCAAATTGGGGACAGTATCGGATTGTTTACAGCTTCCATTCATATTATAGGTTCTTGCAAGATCTATGAGATCCCTTTCATTTTACTTGTTATTACTTGGTTTCATCTTTTCAATGAATGCTAGGCACCAGCTTAGGTTATTTTATTATCCTCACTGAAAATAAGAGTCGATTTATACCTGCATTTCAAAGCCTAAGAGCAAATTCCCTGGTGACTCGGCTACCTTTTTACCTTTACAAAGAGGGACTGTGGTAAAATATGCTGTATTATATAAAACAAAGCCCATTTAAGGGTCTATTTTTTGTAATTTGGAAATGGTCATGTGATTGTTAATCAAATGCTGTCCAAAAAGTTAAAGCCTAATTTTATTTTTATTTATTTATTTTTATTTATTTATTTTTTTTTATTATTTTTTCATTAACAAATAAGGACACTGGATGGTACTTAAATTAAATGAGAAGTGTCCCTTGTGCTTGCGGCTGCTTTCTTAGTTGAAATCTTCAGTCCTCTGACCCTTTCATAGCTCTGCTGCTTTAATCTTCTGGTGCTGTAGGGGTTTAATACCAACCGATGGATGTGTCATAGTCATTCGTCAAGAGTTCCAACTGGGCCCACCTTTTACATCCCCACCGCCTCCATTCATAGAATCTTTACTATAGGTTCTTGCAATGAAAAGCACTATATGAATGTAGGAGGTGGACCTTTCATTCACTCTCCCATCCTCTATTCATAGAGTGCTTTTAATTGCTGGAGGTTATAATACAGCTTCTATGAATGGAGGAGGAGGCAGAAAGGTTGGGCCTAATTGCACTCTTGGCAAGTGCCCGTGACAGGTCCAGCGACTTGTATTATTCTCTAATAAACAAGCAAAAAAATTTTGGGGGAGCATACCCATGTATTTCTAAAGCTGGTGCAGCTATGAACCAAAAGACATGTATATTAAAAAAGAATAGCGCACACATGCAAAAGAAATTACTACCAAATTTGAAGACAATCCATAAATAAAAATGGGGAATTTGGTCCCACCATATGGCCATATAGTGCTTAAGCCCACCACTACGTCAAAGTACCCCATTATCAGTGGGTCCTACACTATCCATGAAAAAGAGATGAATCCAGCCTTTCTAACCCTTGGAGACAACACTCCTTGCTGGGAGAGATGTGCTAATGCACTACAGGGGACTCCTCCTATATCCACTTGATAGTAGACACTGATGGAGTACAGGTGTGTGTGGGGGGTGGGTGAGGGTTGCTCAACCCCGGTAGTCTGGTCAGACCGAATACATAATAAACAAGCAAAACATTTTGGGGGAGCATACCCATGTATTTCTAAAGCTGGTGCAGCTATGAACCAAAAGACAGGTATATTAAAAAAGAATAGCGCACACATGCAAAAGAAATTACCAAATTTGAAGACAATCCATAAATAAAAATAGGGATTTGGTCCCACCATATGGCCATATCGTGCTCAAGCCCACTACTGCGTCAAAGTACCCCATTATCAGTGGGTCCTACACTATCCATGAAAAAAGGGGCGAATCCAGCCTCCCCCCTTTTTTTATGGATAGTGTAGGACCCACTGATAATGGGGTACTTTGACGTAGTGGTGGGCTTGAGCACTATATGGCCATATGGTGGGACCAAATCCTCATTTTTATTTATGGATTGTCTTCAAATTTGGTAATTTCTTTTGCATGTGTGCGCTATTCTTTTTTAATAATAATAATAATAATAATAATAATAAAAATAATAATATTTTTTTTTCTGTTTTGTTTTTGGTTTTAACCCTCCCCAACTCTATCCAAAATGAAATATAAAATGGTTTTGCCTTTAGATAAACTGAAATTTTCCAATTCTCACTCATGTGTCAAGCATTTCAACTGTCAAATTGGGGACAGTATCGGACTGTTTATAGCTTCTATTCATATTATAGGTTCTTGGATGTTCTTTTCCTACAAGATCTATGAGATCCCTTTCATTTTACTTGTTATTACTTGGTTTCATCTTTTCAATGAATGCTAGGTACCAGCTTAGGTTATTTTATTATCCTCACTGAAAATAAGAGTCAATTTATACCTGCATTTCAAAGCCTAAGAGCCAATTCCCTGGTGACTAGGCTACCTTTTTACCTTTACAAAGAGGGACTGTGGTAAAATATGCTGTATTATATAAAACAAAGCCCATTTAAGGGTCTATTTTTTGTAATTTGGAAATGGTCTTGTGATTGTTAATCAAATGCTGTCCAAAAAAGTTAAAGCCTAATTTTATTTTTATTTATTTATTTTTATTTATGTTTTATTTATTTATTTTTTTATTATTTTTTCATTTACGAATACGGACACAGGATGGTACTTAAATTAAATGAGAAGTGTCCCTTGTGCTTGTGGCTGCTTTCGTAGTTGAAATCTTCAGTCCTCTGACCCTTTCATACCCCTGCTGCTTTAATCTTCTGGTGCTGTGGGGGTTTAATACCACCCCATGGATGTGTCATAGTCATTCGTCAAGAGTTCCAACTGGGCCTACCTTTTACATCCCGGCCGCCTCCATTCATAGAATCTTTACTATAGGTTCTTGCAATGAAAAGCACTATATGAACGGAGGAGGTGGGCCTTTCATTCACTTTCCCATCCTCTATTCATAGAGTGCTTTTAATTGCTGGAAGTTATAATACAGCTTCTATGAATGGAGGAGGAGGTAGAAAGGGTGGGCATAGTTGCACTCTTGACGAGTGCCCATGACAGGTCCAATGACTTGTATTAATCTCTGCAGCACTGGAAGAATTATTTTTATTGCATACTTTTGTCTTAGTATGGTACCATTAAAATCCCCATGTTTGCCCCCAATAGTTCTCTCTACATGCTATTTTGGGATGTGGGTACCTTTATTTAAATTATTTGTTGCTTGAGCTTTCCCAAATAATTCTTCTTTTATTGCATACTGTTAGACAGGTTAACCAGTTCTGGACCGGAGGGATTTGCCCCCTTAATGACCAGGCCATTTGTTGCGATTCGACGCTGCATTATTTTAATTGCGCGGTCGTGCGACGCTGTACTGAAATAAAATTGATGTCCTTTTTTTCCCACAAATAGAGCGTTCTTTTGGTGGTATTTGATTACCTGTGCGACTTTTATTTGTTGCGCTATAAACAAAAGAAGAGTGACGATTCTGCAAAAAAAATATATATTTTTCACATTTATCTATATAACATTACCCAGGGAAAAAAAAAAAATAAAAAAATCTAAATTGTTTATCCTTTTAGACCAATTTGTATTCTGCTACAAATTTGTGGTAAAAAAAAAAAATCACAATAAGTGTATTTTGATTGGTTTGCGCAAAAGTTATTGCGTCTACAAACTAGGGAGATTTATATCATTTTTATTTATATATATTTTTTTTTTACTAGTAATGGCGGCGATCTGCAATTTTTAGCAGGACTGCGATATTGCGTCAGACAGATCGGACCCCTAACTGACATTTTTGACACTTTTGGGAGGGACCAGTGACATTACCACAGTAATCAGCGCTAAAAATATGCACTGTTACTGTAATAATGACACTGGCAGGGAAGGGGTTCATCTAGGGGTGATCAAAGGGTTAAGTGTGAGCCTAGGGGGTGCTTTCTAACTGTATGGGGGAGGGACTTGTGAAATGACCACAGAGACCTATGATCCTATATAGAAGGATCACAGACGCTCTGTGTTCATTTCAGAGAGAAGAACGGACAGCTGTGTTTACAATATTCAAGCAACACAGGGAAAGCTGCTCAGGTGAGGCACAGATATCCAGGTGCTGGTCGGATCCGCCGTCCAGTAATCAAACTTCCAAAGAGAAAAAGTGACCGCACTCAGAGATGAATGAACTTGAAGTGTTTATTCCCATTCATAAAAGACAACGGTGCATCGAACAGACATGGGCACGGTTGACGCGTTTCACGACTGTAGGTCGCTTACTCATAACGTAACGCTTATGAGTAAGTGACCTACAGAGTCATGAAACGCGTCAACCGTGTCCATGTCTGTTCGATGCACCGTTGTCTTTTATGAATGGGAATAAACACTTCAAGTTCATTCATCTCTGAGTGCGGTCACTTTTTTCTCTTTGGAAGCTTGTGTTTACAATAGCTGACCGTCCTTCTCTCGATCGCGGGTGCCCGGCTGCAATCACAGCCGTTGACCCTGTGGATCGGCATCCCCGCTGCCTAGCGGGGGTGGGAGTGCGCCGGCGCGCGCTCGCCCCCCCCCGGCACCCTGCACATGACCGATGTAGAGCTACGTCAGTTCAGCAGGAGAGCCAGGTTGCCGCAGTAAGACTGCGGCGGTCGGGAACCAGTTAAAATCCAGAGAGCAAATCTTTGCAACTTTTTAGAGTTAACTATGAGTAATGGCCATTGAAAATAATACTGGAGATACCGAATATGTATGGTATACTCTTTATTTTCATCCATGTGTGCATCCAACTTGCATGTTTGTGTTCCTATATTCTGACTTTTTGCAATTTTGAATGCACACTGCAAGAAGCTCTCAGTGTGCAGTACAATCAGTGTTAGCCATTTCAGTCCAGGAGAGGAGCCGGTACAACTGTGCAAGACTAAAGAGAAGGTTGGAGGTCAGATTTAGTTGCCAAATGGTTCCGCTGAATGTAAAATTATCACTCGTTGTGCTGGGTCGTGTCGCTGTTGCACAAAATACTATTGCTATAGCCACATTATTGGCGGCTCATACGTCTTATCATTTGCTGTTTTCCTTTTCCAATAAACATATTCCAAGTGTCTGATCTCGGGTTTATTTTAAAGGGAATAAACTTAGTGAAAAGTTTATTTTTGACTTTTCAAAGGCACACAGTGCTCCTACTCTTGTTGATATCAAACAAAAACTTTGAGTGTACCTTTTCTGTTGTTGAGCTGACATAAATCCAAACTCATAAAAGACATAATGGAGATGCTTTTATTCTGTTGCCATGACAGCAATCCTTTCCTCTGGTGCCCAGAGCGTCGCTCATGCGTCAGTCTTGCTGGGTTCCTTGGCACCTGCTTTGGTGCCAGGGCTTGTCAAAGCTTATCACACTGCGAATCCTTTTCATGTGCACTAAAGGGGAAAAGAAGGCATACAAAATATTCTCACCTGAGATTTCATTCAGATCGCTGGATGTCCTTGTTTTTTTTTTATTTTTTATTTCTATTCCAAAGCAAGAGCTCGCCGTGCAGTTCTCTAAGGCGTGTGCCCTAAAGGCTTCTCATTGCTGGAGCATTCAGGCCATTGTAAAGAGTTAAGGCTCATTTACGCCAAAGGTTTTTGCCTTTTGCTTAAGTGTCCAGCATTGGAAAATGCTTGGCCATTAACAGGATTTTCCCTTTCTGCCCCCTCTACTTTCCTTCTTTCTTTTTCCATACCTTATCTTTTTTTTTTTAAAGTGGGGTGTGCCTCTTTCCTCACCTCACTCAGAAGCGGGCACAGACCCCTGTTACCCCCGAAAATATAAAAGTAAGAGCCGCGCTAATATGAGACATACAATATCAAAGCATGTGATTAAATGAGGCAATCAAATTACTGCTAATAATTCAAATGATACAAAAGGTTGTGCTTGAATAAGGCAATCAAAATACTGCTGGTAAATCAATTGATATACATCTAAATGATATATTAATAAAAAGTATAGTCCAAAAGGTTGTGCAAAGTGTAGAAACAGGAATTCCTTCACCGTGATAAATAGCTCTTCAATCTGTGAGAACTTGAGGGCCACGCTATGCGCTTACCACAAATCAGATGTAAACAAGCCCAACAGTATATGAAGATAGCCAAGACTAGAGATGCATCCACCGTAGTGCTATAACTTCCAATCCGTGATGAAAATGAAGGTCACACTATGCGCTTACCACAACTTAGATGAATATGAGCCCAACTCAATGTATGGATGGTAAGCTTCTGACCGATCCAATGGAAATGGGATAATCCCTCCAGCTGGTGCAGCCTAGCAGGAGCGCCAATCAAGTGCAGTGCTGAGGCACGAACCGTCTGGATCAACCTCACTCCGGCATCAGCCACAAAAAAATGGAGGCCACAATAGTGAAGTACGTAGGCAAAGTATTTAATGTATAAAAGTAATCAACTGACATGCAGACAGAAAAAAAGCGCTTTACTCGGCAGGATCCGAAGATGCAGCCGCCCGACTTCCGGGTAGTACGTACGTGACGTCAGCACGCCTTTCCGACGCATTTCGTCATAGATTACGTCTTTCTGGGGACCCAAAATATGTGGTTTTCTTCCATCCCCTGAGCTCCTAGACCAGCCCAGGGGATATACATTTGACGATTCCTGCTAGGTCCTTCACCACTATCCCCCGGCATGTAGGCTGTCTGGTTGGAGCACAAGCAGTTTCCTTTTAATTTCAAGTCACTGCCGAGCAAGTTGCACCCTGTGTCTGGGGTACTGAATTTTCAGGGACTGATAGTGCACCTGCAGCCAGTCACCTGTGCAATTGGCATGAGCTTTAGTTTGGTCTTAATCTGAAGGTTATCTGTCAACGCTGGGCTAATGAGCTGTGAGTGGGAGATACCCCACCCGACACCAGCATGTAGACAGAGGGGCGGGGATGCTCATGACATCATTGTCCCAGTATGTCCCATGACCTTATTAGATGGATGACATTGAACTCATATGGTCATGTGTATGTTGCATTAATTGTCTCAAGAGTGCTGAGATTCCTCCTCTGGGGAGGTCCTGTGCCCGCAGCCAGTCCCCTGTGTAATCAGGATGAGCTTGAGTTTGGTCCGAACTTGAAGGCTATCTGCCATTGCTGGGCCAATAAGCTGTGGGTGGGAGATACCCCACCTGGCACCTGCATGTAGAGAGAGGGGCGGGGATGCTCATGACATCATTGTCTCAGTATGACCCATGGCCTTATTAGATGGATGACCTTGACTTAACATGGCCATGTGTATGTTGCACCAACTGTCTCAAGAATGATAAGATTCCAACAATGGAGAGGTCCGGTGCCTGCACCCAGTCACCTGTGTGAGCATGGGTTTGGTCCAAACCTGGAGGTAGTCCAGGTGGTTGGCTGATGGGATCCCAAGACTTATACCACAGGGAAGTGGCAGGGGGAGACCCTGGATGGCTTATACAGTAGTGAGCATGGATTTAGGCTAGGGTTTGGTCCAAAGCCAAGTTCGCCTGAACCTGGAATTTAGCTGTGGACAGGAGAATTCCCATCCCACAGCCCGCACGTAACAAAAGGATAGAGATGCATGTGATGTCATTGACCTAGTAGGGCCATATTAGATGAATGACATTAACCTTACATGGCCATTTGCCCGTATTAGGTCAATGATGTCAGCAAGGACAGCTAACATCCTGGTCAAGACAAACTTGGAGCAAACCCAAACCCGAACCCAAACTCCTAATTATTGCATATCCCATCCCAGGGACTCCTCCTGCCATTTCACTGTGGAACTGGTCTGGGGATCCCTTCAGTCAACCACCTGGACTACCAGCTGCAGCCAAACTCCCTGTTGAAGAGGTGTTGTCCCCAAGGAAACACACGTACTGTTATTGGTATGACTGTTCTCTTCAAATTGTTCCAATGAATGTTTGTTCAGCTGCAATAGGATGCCACCTAGCCAACCTAACTGCTACTAGGCAACTTCTGTTATTGCAAATGTTTCATTTTGTGTTGTACGATGGTTTGTGCTTATTGCATCCCTCTTTACCTTGTTACTCTTTTTGCATTGTTCATTTATTCTGAAACTATTTAGTAAACTTTGAGATGCAGTTACTTAATATTTCCACACTGTTGCACTTTCATGACTCTAGCTGCACATTGGCAGGTGCATGGAATATAGTTTAACCAAAAACAGCTTAACTGTATGCTCAAAAGAACCCATAGACTTCTATGGGGATTTCTTCCATCTTTCAGGAGACGCGCAAGCACTGAAAAGAAAAGGACCATCCCACTGGAGATAAACCTTGTGGCTAGACACAGCTAGATAGGGTGCCTGTATGGCGCTTTGTCTCTGGATGGTGGGTTCAATTGGTTCAACAGGGAGTGGCAAGAAAGGCAGAAAAATTCTGAGAAAAATCTTTTAGAAAGTTTCTGTACCCTTCAAAGTGGACTTTCCCCTACATTAAAAAATCCCTGATTTGCATGCACATCCCAAAACATCACCAAACCATTTTCTAAATGAATGTATTATTTGGTTGCTTAAATAAAATGGTTAAATGATGCACTGGTGATGGAGCCAGGAACCCAGAGATGTCCCCTGGAAACGTTACGTCATCAGTGTCTTCCAGGAAGATTGTAGCTGTACATTGCGAGATCTCACAAGCTTTCATGAAATCTCACAAGATCTTATGGGACAAGGCATTTTTCCACTTAAATGACTGTGCATGTGCAAAGTCTGGAGCCCATGTCATCGGGGGGTTGGAACAGAAAGGAGAAGCTGGATACCAATGGCAGGGGTGGTTGCCCTCAAAGAGCCGGTTATATCTGTAAAATTAGATGTCCAGAGCACCCCATGCCCCCTTACACCAGTACATGATATGTCAGGAGCCCCCCCACCATCAGAAGTCAAGAGTCACCCACCCTTCCTTACATCACAATGCACCCCTTTACTTTGTGATGCTGCCAGGAAGAAGATGCGGGTGGATCTGGGAAGAAGAAAGTGCAGGGTCTTGAGGAGAACCAAATGAGGGCTGGAGTCAGCTCCCAGAGTCTGCTGAATGCTGAGACCAGGAGAGGTAGAGGCAAGGTGGTGTTGAGGCTGCACAGAGAGGTGTAGGATCTGTAGGAGGAGTTCTGCCCCCCTTTCTGCTGTGGACTGCTGATAAGGGGTGGGGGGGCAAAGACAAGCCTTTCTGCAGCTGCAATGAGGAGTGCAGGATCTGGCAAAGGAGTTCTCTCCTCTCTGCTACTGAGACAAGGTGGGTGCAGAGAGAAGAGTAGTGCCGCAGCTGCAGGAGAAATGGCCTGGGGGGCCGCATTCGGCCCACGGGCCTTGTGTCTGACACCTGTGCCAATGACTTCAGCTTTGAAGATGGAGGCTGGGAATTACAGAAGGGGTGCAAAGCAACATCAGGAAATTGAAAAATAATGCATTGGATGTTGCCAGCAATAATGGTTTAAAGCAGTGGCGGCCCATTCATTGGGGGCACAGAGGCGCCGCCCCCCATGCATGCGCCCGGCCCCCTAATCTACATGCAGGGTGTTGGGCACATGGATTCCAATGTTTTTTTTTTTGGAGCACGTGATTAGAGCCAGAGGCTCTAATAGGCTTCAAAAAGAGTGGGCTCAGGGCGCATTGGCCTGAAAGGACATGCTATTCGCCAAGGAGGAGGAGGGGGGAGGAGATGCAGGGAAAGCCCGCGGAGGAGACTGAGGGGGAAACCACCGCTGCCACTGCTGCCTGCCCAGGGTGAGTGAGCCGGCGACGGTGCGGGCTGGAGCTGGTGTGATCCGGGGGGGGGGTATGGTGTGGTCCGTCTGCCGCCCCCTGACCCATGGAGCACCGGCCGCCATTGGTTTAAAGGATTTAGACCAAGTCCAGGTCTGACGTGATGTCATCAGTCTGCTGCAAGCTGAAGTAAGCATTTTATTCTCTGTCTGCACTGCCCTAGTGGAAAGATTGCAACATTGTAACTTTGCATTGTAACTTGGAATAAAAAATACCCGATGAAACTTTTATTTGTTGATGGCCTTAAATCACGGCACAGCCAAATTGGTAAGTAACTTGAAAGTGTTTAACTGTTATATACCAGGGGAGTGCCAGACATGGACCAACTCTCCAATATCAGAAGCAGATGGAAAAAAAGTTAACTTTTAAAACTGTTAATAATGAGCTTTATCAAATCAAATATTAATAGCACAGTAATGGCAATTTATGGCACATGTGATAAATTGGAGTATTTGTTGTCTAAATCATCAGCAAAGCCTCGACAAGAAACATGGAGAAAAATAAGAACAATGTTATTTTTTATGACACCGCCGAATCGATACTGAATAAATGGTGACAAGACGCCGTAAACTATCCCGGCAATAAGGTAACGCGCGTTATTAGGAATGCGCCGCAGTCAGCATTTCCAATTCCAAAGTTTTGAAGATCATTTTAAAATATTCATGGCTGACATTTATTAGAAAACAAGAGGAAAATATATGGGAAATTAAAAAGCTGCCTCTTCATCAGTACATATTATAAGGACGCTAATTTGCAGCAGAATCCTTGAAGAGGAACAAAGTGGAGTAAAAAATATTACCATTCGGATGCGTACAAATGTAATGCCAATTAATCACTGCTAGGTGGTTTTATACATTTGTGTGTGTTTACGGTAAAAAAAAAAGAAGATTGGCACTCAAGGGCAAGCTTTGGGGGTCTATGCTTACTCAGAATATAATAAATACACATACCCAGGGCTTTTTTTCTCAGAGAATTGGTGGAAATACTCTCCCCTTTTAAGCCACCCCTTGTCTCCGCCCCCCACCCATCTCCATCATGTCTTTTGGTTCCACCCACTACCCACCTCCCACTACCACCCCTTTTAGAGAATACAGAACCAAGTAGTATTTTGTGTTGTTAAGTCATTTGCATGCAATTGGTTAACGATAAGAAAAAAAGCAGTAAAATAGATCCCCTGAAGCCAGCGACAATAGATCCCACCCCAGCAACAATAGACCCCCATCGAAGGCACACCAAATTCCCCCAGCAATAACAGGTCCACCCAGCAACAATGCATCTCCCCCCAGCAACAATAGACCCCACCCCTGCAATAATATATACCCCTAGCAACAGAAAACCCCAATCCCAGCAATAACACATCCCCCCAGCAATTTTAGGTTCCCCCCAGCAACAACAGACCCCGCGCCTGCAACAATTTATCTCCCCCTAGCAACAGAAAACCCCAATCCCAGCAACAATATATCCCCCCAGCAATTTTAGATCCCCCCAGCAACAATAGGTTCCTCACATAACATTTTACCCCCCCCCCCATGCAACAATGGCCCCCTGTTACAAAATACCACCTCAACAACAATAGATCCACGCCAGCAACAATATTCCCCCAGTAGCAACAACAGATCTATCAACAGCAAGCAACGATAGACCTTTCCCTCAACAGTAGATCCTTGCCAGCAACAATTGACCCCTCAGCAACATAATAAGCCTCCTAGCGATAGCACGCAGGGTCATTATGGCACATTGGATTTCACAGCCGGGTCCATCTATCTCACAGGTACATCGTGAACTCCAACATCTTGTAACCATGGACCATTTCAACACGGACTTTAATCTCAAGTCCTCTTCCGACCGGTTCTATGAAAAATGGCAGGACTATCTGAATTCGCTCCCCCGGGATGAGAAACCAACCCTGATTGCCTGTTCTTTCACTAATTCCCCCCCGGGCCAAGACCCCCCCCCCCCCCCTTAATGCAGTGGACATGAATGTGCTTAACCAACCACCCCCCCCTCTCCTACCCCATCTGTTTTTTCTCTGTTTTTCCCCCCATCTTTAAAATCGATGCATAGGCTATTGTTATAGATACCTAGCTATGATCCATCCAACTAGGGTTCTAGTTTCCTTTGAAGTGATTTACTGTTGGTATCTTTCACTTACTGTGCCAATTAGTAGCGCTACATGTTAGTCAGTTGCTCATTTACCAAATGTAAAAATGTATTGTTCCTCATTCTTTTGCATTCTTTATGTATCGCTCATTGGTTTTGAATAAAGTTTCATTTAAAAAAAAAAAAAATAAGCCCCCTAGCAACAACAGACCCCCGTGCAAAAATAGATCCCTACCAGTTACAATAAATCCCCCATCGGCCAGCATCATGGACCCTTCAGCACCCCTGGCCTTTACATACATTCAGTACTGGTAGTGCCAGAACTGCGTTCCCCCTGAAAAAAAGCCCTGCACATACCAAGGCAGGCAAATATAAAAGACACATATTAATGTACTAATATGTCATATGTTTTTTATGCAATTACCAGAATCTTACCTGGTATCAGCCTCTTGAAGTCTTCGTACAGTGGAGCTCAGACTAGAAGAGGAAGAAACAGCACATGGAGCCAGTCAGCTTTGTTGCAGTGCTCATGTGCAAACAAGGAACATGGCAATAGCGGGAGAGAGCAGGGTGACAGAGGTATGTGATCATAATCCTACTACTCCATCTTTCACAGATCAATCACAGAATAGAACCTTTAGCCCAGGTTCACACTGAGGCCATTTTGAAATAGTATGAATTCAGCTAAATTCGCACAATTTCAAGCCAGCATTTCAGTCCGATTTGGGGGGGGCCCATTTCACAGACATATGTGTGGGTTCCTGCACAGATGTCTACGGAAATCACCCCCCTCCCCCCCAAAATCGCCAAACGTAGTACAAAAAGTACTTTTGTGAATCGGTGCAGCGCTGCAAAGTTGGCGTCGCACCGATTCGGACAGTGTCATTGCAAGCAATTGCCTCCGATTTGACATGTGAATCGGACCAATGTGAACGTGGGCTCAAGGTCTCATTTTCACTTGCTTTTCTCTCTCAAGAGTGATCCCAGCAGTGGCGGCTAGTGCATGAAAATTTGGGGGAGGCGGCAAAACCAACAGCCCCCCAATCCCCTGCGTGGGACGGCCGGCCAGCAGTCAAATTTACCACCCCCTCCCGGGGCGGATGGCTGGCTGCCCAGCCGGACAGCCAGCATCCTTACCTGCTCCTTCCCCAAATGGCCGTGAGTCTCCTCCGGCCATACGTCTCCTCCCTCTTCCTGGCCAATGGCCAGTAAAATCGCTTCTCTTTTCAGCCAATCAGGAAAGGGGTCTCACGACCCGCTTCCTGATTGGCTGGGAGGAAAATCAGTGTGATAATAGCAAATATTAATTCGCTATTGTCATACAACTGGGTGGGGCTCGGGGCACAGTGCTCTGCGCCCCAAGCCCACCCTTTTTTGAAGGCTAATATAGCCTCTGGCTCTAATCAGGTGCTTAAAAAAAAAAAAACTCTATTGGAATCCATGCATCTGGCACCCTGCCTGTAGATTAGGGGGCCGGACGCATGTATGGGGGGGGGGGGCGCCCCTGCGCCCCCAATGAATGGGCCACCACTGGATCCCAGCATGGGAACATGATATTGCATTAACAGGCACATACCATTGATGGGTTCTTTATCCAGTTTTTCCATGACATTAACATTTCTAAAATGCACTTTATTTGCGTTATTTTTTTTACTGTAAAAAAAAAAAAAAAAGGTTTAAAAAATGATTTGTTCATTCAAACCAGGTGATCTGCTTCATGGGGCATATCAACTAAACTGCAAATAGAAAGGATTTTAAGCTTATCCCAATCCTGTTTAGTCTACCTGTCCATTTTAAATTCTGTTTTATCATTTGGTACTTGTGAAGTAATATCACTGGAATAAGCCGAGTAACCTAAAGACTAATTCCAGGAATTGCAGTTATCACAAAGTTACATTGGTCCTGTTTAGACCAATGTAAGTATGTATGTGACATATGTCTGGGATCCCCCTGGAAGCTGGAAATTACTGTAGTAGGCACCACTTACACAGTCAATTCTGCTTGCTTCTACATCCTGCACTGCTGCTTACTAAACACAAGAGATCCATTGCTTGGCATGGGCACCAATCAGAGAACACTTTCTATGATTGGATGAGGACAACTGGTGGGGCAGTGACATTATGATCTCCACCCCATCCAATCAGGGGACACTTTGGGGGGAGATTTACTAAAACTGAAGCACTCAGAATCTGGTACAGCTGTGCATGGTAACCAATCAGCTTGTTCAATTAAAATACAGTAACACTAAAGTCTTAGTTTCTATTGAATAACAAAAGAAATAACAATCACGTTATACTTACCTGCCAGAGAAGCCCAGCTCTTCCCCTTTCCGGGTCCCTCGCTGGAGGTCCTGGCCTCTCCCTCCTGCTGAGTCCCCCCATAGCAAGCTGCTTGCTATGGGGGCACCCAACCTGAGTCTCTGTGTCCATTCAGACACAGAGCCGCGTGGTCGGCCCCACACCCTCTCTCTCCTCATTGGCTCACTGACTTTAATTGACAGCAGCGGGAGCCAATGGCGCCTGCTGTGTGTCTCAGCCATTCAGGAGGGAGAGTCCTGGGCAGCCAAGTCTCTCATGCAACATTGCTTGATCAAGATCAAGTATTAGGGGGCAGGTACAGCCAGCCCTTCTGTACTGGGCCCAGGCCCCATTAGTTCAAAAGGAGGGCCCCAGGCACCTGCTGAGCAGGAGGTCCGGCTGAACTGTCTTTTTACAGACACTGATCCTCTTCTGCCTTCCCCTGCAGTGCTGACAGCTTCTCCTCCTCTTTCCCCCCCCAGCCTGCACTGCAGGGGTGTTGGTTCCAGAACATGTGCCCCTTCCATTTGCTTTCCGGGCCCCCCTGTGTGCCCCTTTTCCTTGCAGCACTGCCAGTTTCCCTCTTCTATCACACCAGCACCTTCTGTGGGCATACAGGGGGATGTTTCAAGAGAGAGCGGGGGAAGGGGCCAGTAAGCGTGTAATTTACTGGCCCCCTTCTTTTGCTGAATGAACGCCGTGAGCGATCAGTACCAATCACTCCTGCGTCCATTCAGCACTAAAGCATAGTAAACTAAATTTACTATGATTCAGTTTTTGAATGAGCTGGAAGCCTCAGTGCGCATTCCCATTCATTTATCAGTGCAGCTGAGGCCCGTGTAGTCATAGAGAAAATGCAAAGTGTTGCCTGAATGGTCAGCAACCTCCTGTATTCACAATGCAGCAGGCAGGCTCTCAGCACGGGACCCGAAACTGAAAGGAGGTAACTGTAGTAGCAATGTCTACTGCGAAGAATTCCAGACTCCACGGGCATTGGCCAGGTATGACAAAGATACATAAGCGGGGCCAACGTAACTATATAAAACAAAATGCCTTATCTAAAATTTCTTTTTTTTTTTTTGAAGTGGACCAAAATGAAATTAATTTAGTAGAATTACTACTATTTATATAAAGCTGAAAGTTGAAGCAGCTTTGTGCAATAAAGAAATAACTGCTTTGCTAACTTTCAAAACCAAGAACACGCCTAAATAAAGATGTACAAGAAAATGTGAGATTGTGTGACTACGTTGTTGAGAGTGGATCAAGAGTTTATCCACCAGTACTTCTCGGCACAAGTTGTAATAAAAAGTGTGTGGCACTCAGGGATGAACCAAGGGAGGTACAGACTTGCATACAGTAGCTCACGTAAGTGAGTACACCCCATACATTTTTGTAAATATTTTATTATACCTTTTTATGTGACAACACTGAAGAAATGTAAAGTAGTGAGTGTACAGCTTGTATAACAGTGTACATTTGCTGTCCCCTCAAAATAACTCAACACACAGCCATTAATGTCTAAACCGCTGGCAACAAAAGTGAGTACACCCCTAAGTGAAAATGTCCAAATTGGGCCCAATTACCCATTTTCCCTCTCCGGTGTCATGTGACTCGTTAGTGTTACAAGGTTTCAGGTGTGAATGGGGAGCAGGTGTGTTACATTTAGTGTTATCATTCTCACTTACTGGTCACTGGAAGTTCAACATGACACCTCATGGCAACGAGCTCTCTGATAATCTGAAAAAAAAAAGAATTGTTGCTCTACATAAAGATGGCCTAGGGTATAAGAATATTGCAAAGACCCTAAAACTGAGTTGCAGCACTGTGGCCAAGACCATACAGCCGTTTAACAGGACAGGTTCCACTCAGAACATACCTCGCCGTGGTCGACCAAAGAAGTTGAGTACATGTGCTCAGCGTCATATCCAGAGATTGTCTTTAGGAAATAGATGTTATGAGTGCTGCCAGCATTGAGGCAGAGGCTGAAGGGGTGGGGGGGTCAGCCTGTCAGTGCTCAGACCATACGCCACACACTGCATCAAATTGGTCTGCATGGCTGTCATCCGAGAAGGAAGCCTCTTCTAAAGATGATGCACAAGAAAGCCCGCAAACAGTTTGCTGAAGACAAGGAGACTAAAAACCATGTCCTGTGGTCTGATGAGACCTGGAACCATGTCCTGTGGTCTGATGAGACCAAGAAAAACTTTTTTAATTCAGATGGTGTCAAGTGTGTGTGTGTAGCGGCAAACAGGTGAGGAGTACAAAGACAAGTGTGTCCTGCCTAAAATTAAGCATGGTGGTGGGAGTGTCATGGTCTGGGGCTGCATGAGTGTTGAGGCAACCATGAAAGCCAACATGTACTGTGACATACTGAGGCAGAGCATGATCCCCTCCCATCAGAGACTGGGCTGCAGGGCAGTATTCCAACATGATAACGACCCCAAACACTTTTCCAAGACAACCACTGCCTTGCTAAAGAAGCTGAGGGTAAAGGTGATGGACTGGCAAAGCATGCCTCCAGACCTAAACCCTATTGAGCATCTGTGAGACATCCTCAAACAGAAGCTGGAGGAGCGCAAGGTCTCTAACATCCACCAGCTCCGTGATGTCATCATGGAGGAGTGGAAGAGGACTGCAGTGATAACCTGTGAAGCTCTGGTGAACTATATGCCCAAGAAGGTTAGGGCAGTGCTGGAAAATAATGGTGACCACACAAAATATTGACCCTTTGGGCCCAATTTGGACATTTTCACTTAGGGGTGTACTCACTTTTGTTGCCAGTGGTTTAGACATTAATGACTGTGTGTTGAGTTATTTTGAGGGAACAGTAAATTTACACTGTTATACAAGCTGTACACTCACTACTTTACATTGTAGCAAAGTGTCATTTCTTCAGTGTTGTCTCATGAAAAGATAAAAAATGGGAGGGATGTACTCACTTTTGTGAGATACTGTATGTATTTTTGTATGCGTTCACTTAAACATCTGTCTCTGAGTCTTGTGAAATTATTTAATTAATAACAACTCATCCCACAAAATGGCTTCCTCCACTGGGCATTATGACAGGCCCACTTTAAATTAATCAAAACTTACTTTCACTGCGGTAAAACTTTGCCCTTTTTTCTTGCTCCTGGTTTAAAATAATTCTCATGAATTTCAATGACTCGGTAGAATTGTAGTCATAATCTCTGGAATTGATGCCCACCTGCTTAGAATTAATTGTCAAATTCTGTTTTAATTACATTCTTTTAAATTAGAGGGGGAGAAAAAAAAAATAATGCATTAGCGAGTAAGTACTCCAGCGGGTCTGCTGGGTACAGGAGAGCTTCATGAAATCCTATGCTTAATGATTAATAACCAACAAATATATGTGATCCAAAGTATTTAATCCCTGACTCAACCATTACAGATGTGAATACACCTGCTTAATTAACTTTCTAACTTAATAATTTAAAATCGGTGTGTGTGCTTTTTGTGGAAGAATAATTTTCTCGAGTCATGTTCAGTAATTCAATGTGCGTACTTAGGAAGGGGGGTTGGAATTATTCCTTAGCTGCAAAAAGTTGATATACTCAAGATGTTTTTTAATATGAATTAAATGAAGTGATAGTATTACTTTTTTTAAATTAAAAGGTCATTTAAAATAGTACTTTATTTACAAAAAACTGTCTACAGCAAGGGTAATGAATGGCTGGCAATTGGTGGTGATGAAGATGATCATGATGATAATAATAATAATAATAATAATAATAATAATAGGTATTTTTAAAGAGCTAATACCCCCATTTCGTCTGTTAACCACTTAAGCCCCGGAAGATTTTACCCCCTTCCTGACCAGGGGGTATTTTGCGATTCGGCACTACGTAACTTTAACGGACAATCGCGCAGTTGTGCGACACTGTGCCTAAACGAATTTGACGTCCTTTTTTTCCCACAAACAGAGCTTTCTTTTGGTGGTATTTGATTACCTGTGCGATTTTTTGATCATGCGCTATAAACAAAAAAAGAGAGTCAATTTTGCAAAAATAACAATATTTTTCACATTTTTTTATATGAAATTCCCCCCCCCAAAAATGTAAAAATCAAAATTTTTAAACATTTTCGGCCAATTTGTTTTATGCTACATATGTCTGGTAAAAAAAATCGCAAAAAGCGTACTTTGATTGGTTTGCGCAAAAGTTATCGCGTTTACTAACAAAGGGAAAGATTTTTGTAATTTTTTTTAACGCGTAATGGCAGCGATCTGCGATTTTTTTGCGGGACTGCGACATTGGGGCGGACAGATCGGACCCTTGACTGACATTTTTGACACTTTTGGGGTTACCAGTGACATTACTGCAGTAATCAGTGCTATACATATGCACTGTTACTGTAAAATGACACTGGTAGTGAAGGGGTTAACTTTATTTGTGAGGGAGGGGATGTGTGTGTCCCTAGGGGCGTGATTCTAACTGTGATTGGCTGTGGCTTCAGGTGGAGGAACAGAGATCAACGGTCCTACATAGTAGAACCGTATGATCACTGTTCTTACACAGGGGAGAATGACAGGCGGCTTGTTTACATTAGCTGCCTGCCTTTCTCCCGCTGTCGCGGACGATCGTGAGTGAGCGGCGGACATCGGGTCCGCCGCTCACACGCGCGGGGGGGTCCGAGACCGCGCGGGAGCGCGCCTCCGGCGGCGCGCGCTCGTTCCCCCAGTACGTCACAGGATAGTGACGTACCGGTACGTCACTTTGCCTGTGAGGGGCTGACCGCCGCAGTACTTGCGGCGGTCGGCAAGTGGTTAAATAATGTTAAAAGTGTTTTATTTTATCTATTTGATAAATGCAAAATAATACCGGTTGATCATGCCAGAAATCCAGGAATCTCAGAGCTTCCTACTTAAGCAGTGTTATCAGCCCTGCCCAGCTTTTATCTGTGAAAATATAGGAAAAAGAGTCAGAAAATATAAATAAATAAATAATAATAGTAATAATAAATAATAAAAATTAATAAAAACATGCAGCCACTGCATCTCAGGATTTATAAGTGCCAATGTGTTAATTATATACAATGTATATACATATATTTAACAATACAATAATAATGATTAATATATATATATATATGTGCTGTATGTATATATGTATATACCGGTGTATATATATACTTTTTTTATGCACAATATATTACCAAAAAAATGGGATGCCTGCCTTTACATGCACGTGAATTTAACGGCGTCCCAGGCTTAGTCCGTTGGGTTCAATATTGAGTTGGCCCACCCTTTGCAGCTATACAGTCACAGCTTCAACTCTTCTGGGAAAGCTGTCCACAAGGTTTAGGAGTGTGTCTATGGGAATGTTTGACCATTCTTCCAGAAGCACATTTGTCAGGTCAGGCACTAATATTGGACGAGAAGGCCTGGCTCACAGTCTCCGTTCTAATTAATCCCAAAGGTGCTTTGTCAGGTTGAGGTGCAGGTCAGTCAAGTTCCTCCACCCTAAACTCACTCATGCATATCTTTATGAACCTTGCTTTGTGCACTGGTGCGCAGTAATGTTGGAACAGGAAGGGGCCATCTCCAAACTGTTACCAAAAAGTTGGGAGCATGAAATTGCCCAAAATGTCTTGGTATGCTGATGCCTTAAGAGTTCCTTTCAATGGAACTAAGGGTCAAGCCCAACCACTGAAAAACAACCCCACACCATCACCCTTCTCCACCAAATAATTTGGACCAGTGCACAAAGTAAGGTCCATAAATACATGGATGAGAGAGTTTGGGCTTGCCTGCATAGTAGGGGTGCACATCTTCACTGGTCTCATAATTCAATTTGATTACAATTATCCTATCAATGATTCAATTTGATTCAATTCCACTATTGCCCACGGTTTTTATCCAAAAATTCAAGCACTAAGAAGAACTCCATTTTTTTATTATTTTAATTTGCTCTTAGCACAAACTCTTTTTTGGGGAGGGTAATTCTCATAACCATCTGAAAAGAGGGCTACAAGTTATTCACTTTAAGTTCATTACAGACAACAAAGGGGAATTATTTTCATCTAGAGGAAAAACAGATCTTCTTTCCTGTTAGAGCTGTGAAAATGTGGAATAGACTGATTCTCTAACAAACTACTTCTGGGCTGCTCAGTAGATTATTTTAACATAGACCTGAAATGCGTTCCTGTCCTAAATGCACAAAATATAAGTGACAATGACAGAGGGATGGTGGTGGTGGAGGAATAGGATCAGGCAGAGGGATGGTGGGGAAGGAATGGGATCAGGCAGAGGGATGGTGGTGGCAGAATGGGATCAGGAAGAGGGATGGTGGTGGAGAGATGGGATCAGGCAGAGGGATGGTGGTGGAGGAATGGGATCAGGCAGAGGGATGGTGGTGGAAGAATGAGTTTAGGAAGAGGGATGGTGGTGGAGGAATGGGATCAGGCAGAGGGATGGTGGTGGATGGATGGGAGCAGGCAGAGGATGATGGTGGAAGGATAAGATTAGGAAGAGGTATAGTGGTGGGAGAGATGGGATGAGGCAGAAAGATGGTGGTGGGAGAAATGGGATGAGACAGAGGGAGGGTGGTGGGAGGAATGGGATCAGGCAAAAGGATGATGGTATAGAGATGGGATCAGGCAGAGGGATAGTAGTGGGAGAGATGGGATCAGGCAGATGGATGGTGGTGGATGAAAGGGATCTGGCAGAGGGATGGTGGTGAAGAGATGGGATTCGGCAGAGGGATGGTTGTGGAGAGATGGGATCAGGCAGAGGGATGGTGATGGAGGAATGTGATCAGGCAGAAGGATGTGGTGGAGAGATGGGATCAGGCAGAGGGATGGTGGTGGAAGAAATGGGATTAGGCAGAGGGAAGGTGGTGGAGGAATAGGATCAGGCAGAGGGATGGTGGTGGAGAGATGGGATCAGGCAGATAAATGGTGATGGAGAGATTGGGATAAGGCAAAGGGATGGTGGTGGGAAGGAATGGGATCAGGCAGAGGGATGGTGGTGGAGTGGCGGGATCAGGCAGATGGATGGTGGTGGAGAGATGGGATCAGGCAGAGGGATGGTGGTGGAGAGATAAGATCAGGCAGAGGGATAGTGGTGGGGAGGAATGGGATTAGGCAGAGGGATGGCGATGGAGATATAGAATCAGGCAGAGGGATGGAGGTGGAGAGATGGGATCAGGCAGATGGATGGTGGTGGAGAGATGGGATCAGGCAGAGGGATGGTGGTGGAGAGATGAGAGCAGGCAGAGGGATAGTGGTGGGGAGGAATGGGATTAGGCAGAGGGATGGCGATGGAGATATAGAATCAGGCAGAGGGATGGAGGTGGAAAGATGGGATCAGGCAGAGGGATGGTGGTGGATGGATGGGAGCAGGCAGAGGATGATGGTGGAAGGATAAGATCAGGAAGAGATATAGTGTTGGGAGAGATGGGATCAGGCAGAAAGATGGTGGTGGGAGAAATGGGATGAGGCAGAGGGAGGGAGGTGGGAGGAATGGGATCAGGCAAAAGGATGATGGTATAGAGATGGGATCAGGCAGAGGGATAGTAGTGGGAGAGATGGGATCAGGCAGATGGATGGTGGTGGATGAAAGGGATCTGGCAGAGGGATGGTGGTGAAGAGATGGTATTCGGCAGAGGGATGGTTGTGGAGAGATGGGATCAGGCAGAGGGATGGTGATGGAGGAATGTGATCAGGCAGAAGGATGGTGGTGGAGAGATGGGATCAGGCAGAGGGATGGTGGTGGGAGAATTGGGATCAGGCAGAGGGAAGGTGGTGGAGGAATAGGATCAGGGAGAGGGATGGTGGTGGGAGAAACGGGATCAGGCAGAGGGAAGGTGGTGGAGGAATAGTATCAGGCAGAGGGATGGTGGTGGAGAGATGAGATCAGGCAGATAAATGGTGATGGAGAGATTGGGATAAGGCAAAGGGATGGTGGTGGGAAGGAATGGGATCAGGCAGAGGGATGGTGGTGGAGTGGTGGGATCAGGCAGATGGATGGTGGTGGAGAGATGGGATCAGGCAGAGGGATGGTGGTGGAGAGATGAGATCAGGCAGAGGGATAGTGGTGGGGAGGATTGGGATTAGGCAGAGGGATGGCAATGGAGATATAGAATCAGGCAGAGGGATGGTGGTGGAGAGATGGGATCAGGCAGATGGATGGTGATGGAAAGATGGGATAAGGCAGAGGGATGGTGGTGGGGAGGAATGGGATCAGGCAGAGGGATGGTGGTGGATAGATGGGATCAGGCAGAGGGATGGGATCAGTGAAACTCACTTGCTTATATAAATTGGCTTCAAATATGCTTTTCTTTTTATTTTGTTACCAAAAGAGGTAAATATGGTTTGCTTTAGGAAAGATTTCTGAGACACCGTATTTTCCTAAAAAGTACGACTTGAAGGAAGGCTGCATCTCTCTTAATTTCCTCTAGCAAACAAAAAGTGGCAGAGATGGATTCAGGCAGAATGAGGTCCCAGGCATGGGAGCAAGCAACTTTGGCCCCACCATTATTTTGACTATAATAGTTATAGAGAAGCTATTTCCTTTGCATTGTTTGTGCTTCCTTGTGAGGGGGCTTATAAAGTCATCCACCCTTGTGAAGGGACAAGCATGTACATAGCTTTGACCAATTGCACTATTATCAGGGTTTATTGTAGGAGTGTGAAGCTTACAGCTTGGTCCCTTGACATCCTGCATGGTGTTAGGACTCAGAGCCTCCTTGTGGAGCCTCCTAAAATTCTGGTTAGCTCTCTGCCTAATTCTTTAGACAACCTTTCATTGTGTCTTGTTTCTCTTGAACCTTGAACTCTTTGCTCCTTTCATGAACTTTCGATTTTAACCATGCCTTTTCACTTCCTGTTTGCCAGATTATTTTGCTCTCTTCACCTATTATCTCACTCTTGTTACTCCTGCTGTTGTCTGTATCTTCACTACCACTTGTTACCGATCTTTGGCTTGCTCTTCGACTACACTTCTGCTTGATCCCATTCTGCAAACTCTTTGCTCCTTTCATGAACTTTCTATTTTAACCATGCCTTTCCACTTCCTGTTTGCCAGATTATTTTGCTCTCTTCACCTATTATCTCACTCTTGTTACTCCTGCTGTTGTCTGTACATTCACTACCACTTGTTACCGATCTTTGGCTTGCTCTTCGACTACACTTCTGCTTGATCCCATTCTGCAAACTCTTTGCTCCTTTCATGAACTTTCTATTGTAACCATGCCTTTTCACTTCCTGTTTGCCAGATTGTTTTGCTCTCTTCACCTATTATCTCACTCTTGTTACTCCTGCTGTTGTCTGTATCTTCGCTACCAGTTGTTACCGATCTTTGGCTTGTTCTTCAACCACACTTCTCCTCAATCCCTACCTGCTATATCTGCTACTGGACCCCAGCTTGCTCACTTCCTGGTGGGGCGATATTGAGGACCACAACCTGGTACAAACATGCAGCAAAAGCCATCTCCATCAACAGCTGCTCTGGTAAATACCAGTTAGTGTTTAGACCTCACAGTTGGGTGAGTCCACATCAACCGACAGAGTGACCTGCTTGTAATTCTGTACTGCTGGCCGATGGAGGCCTCTCTACTGCTATAGCTACTGGTATCCGAGCCTGACTCCTGACTGTGACTGTACACAAAATAACAACAAGCATGCAGATAGGGCTGTTCCTTTGTTTTAGACAGCCTAACTTTCTTTGTAACTTGATTATCAGTGATGTACCCTATGTCAATTTTTTTGTTGTAAAATAAAAAAAAATTGGATTATCATATTATATCTACTGTATGCATTAAAGTTTGGGTTTATATATTTTCAAAGTTTCAAAAGAAATGTGAAAATATTGGCCAAGGACCATTCTATCCTTTAACCCTTGCACTTTTTTGAAGTCTTAACATTCCATTGTTAACTGGCAGGCGCTAAGCAGAGAACATCCAGTTTATTGTCAATTAAACACCTTATACATTGTTAGAAACCCCAGAGAGATGAGACCACACACTATAACTCTCAATTTCAATTAAAGCCACTAAAGGGCTCATTTATAACAATATCACTCTCTGTTTTACTCTACAGGGTTACTTCATAAGGCGGCCTGCATTTTGCATCTCAATCATAACATGTAGGGAGCCCTGCCATCCAACAGAGTTTTCTCAGCTTAACTCAGCAGAGCAATATCCATGATAAAAGGGGAGCAAGCCACATTAATTTGACAGGTCATATGACCAAACTCTCCTCCATACTTTCTTGTTAATAATTTTAATTGTACTCTAGTCTTAGAGCCTGTACAAGGCACATGTGTAAAGAACACCTAATTTGTGGTAGTATTTTTTTTTTTATATTCAGTATGGTTATTGATCAGATAACTGAATATGGAGATCAACGAATTATTGCCCAAACATTTTTAAACTGGCTATTAGCATTTTTTCTTAGGGATGTCTCTTAGTCCCCTGGAAAATAACAAATATCGCTCTATGTGGCCAACAAGTGCCTTTTGCCATTTGGCTCCTTCAAGCATGAAATTGTTCTTTGCAGTTACTGTAAAGTGCACCTGTACCCTGATTATGGGCATTACGGCTCCTTTCATGCCTATGTGACCTGCGTTCCGTGTGTGTACAGCCTATTCAGTTCAATGGGCTGCCCTGCCAGCAGAAACGTGAAGAAAAAAGTCCAGGACTCTTTTTTATTTGCTCCACACATAGCTGCTGGTGCTGCAGCACCAAGCGATTTCACATGTGCAAAAACTTGGGCATTTTGCTGGATTGTGGGGTGGCATTAGGAATTAATAGCTCCTCTATGTGTCTGATAAAGAGCAGCACATTTCTCTCACGTGTTGATAACAAACACAATTATTTGTGCAATTCTGACATGCGATCATGTAAACCTAGCCGAAAAGAGCTTTGAGAAAAGTTATCCCAAATCTCCCTAGCTGCTTGTACTGTGAAGTAATTTATTCTCAAAGATTGAAACAAAGACAGATTTTAGTTGGTTTATAGAAGCTTGGAAACACTTGCTGTGTGGGTGTCAGGGTGCCAGGAAAACAGACCACACAGAGATGCAGGTAAAATAAAGCAGTTTATCGGAGCAAACAACAATAAACGCACAGCAAGAGTGAGGAGTGAGATCAGGAACAAGCCGGGGTCAAGTCCAGAAGCAGGTAGTCATATAAGCCAGGGTCGAGTCCAGAAGCGGGTAGTCATCCAAGCCGGGGTTGAGTCCAGAAGCGAGTAGTCTGCCTATGCTGAGTCGTCTGCCGATGCGGGGTCAAGAGCCAGGAGAATCATCAGCCAAGCCTGGCCATACACAGAGGAACAGGGATAACAGAAAACTGCTAGCAGTAATGCACTTTGGCTCACAAACGCAAGTGCAGGGACTGCAACCCAACAGGTGATTAATATAGTCAGGTGTGCAGCATCATCACTGTGTGACACCTAAGCAGCAGGCAAATGATGATGCAATCAGAATTTATAAGAGGCAGCAGCCTGCAAATGACCAAGATGGCAGCCAACAGGAGGGCAAGGTAGGACCTTGACAGTACCATCCCATCAATGGCCCCTCCTCCGCAGAGCAAAAAATGGTTTCTGAGGAAAGCGAGCATGGAAAGCGTGGAGAAGGGTGGGAGCATGAACATCAGTTGAGGGAACCCAGGAGCGCTCCTCAGAACCTTAACCCTTCCAGTTCACCAGGTATCAGAACAGACGAGAATCCAAAATGCTGCTAACCTCATACCCCTCATTATTGCCCACATGAATGGGACGAGAGCGAGGAAGTGAGGCAATATAGCGATTGCAATCCAGTGTGACACATGAAAAACATTGGATATATACATGCCAGGGGGAAGACAAGGGCATAGGGCACCAGATTCACCTTACGGAGGATTCAAAAAGACCCAACAAAACGGGGTGCCAGTTTTGAAGTGGGCACCCTGAGGTTGAGATTACTGGTCAACACTCAACAACCATACCCTCTCCCTGACCTGGTATGAAGGAGCAGATAAACATCTCCGGTCTGTCTGAGGCTTCAGATGCTGTGCAGAGACCCATAAAGACTCTTGAATCTGCATCCACGAGGAACAAGATGATCCTCCACAGCCGGGATGTCCTGTGGCGAGAACGATTTGGACAACGCAGTGGATTGGAATCCATAATTGGCCATGAATGAAGACATTCAGGAAGATGAGTTTATGGCAGAGTTCCTGGGTAGCAGATCAACCCAGCTGCTGGTCAGAAATATAGCAGCGGATAAATTGCTCCAGAGCTTGGTTGGAACGCTCAGCGGCACCATTGGACTGTGTATGGTAAGCCAAAGAGTAGGAGAGTCGAATACCCAACTGGGAGCAAAAGGCGCCCCAGAACCTAGAGACAAACTGGCTCCAACGGTCCAACACAATCTCCTTAGGCAACCCCTGTAAACGGAAGACCTCCCTGGCAACCACAGAGGCAAGCTCCTGAGCGGTAGGCAGCCTCTTAAACAGAACACAGTGGCACATCTTGGAGAACTGGTCGACAACCATGAGGATAACCGTTTAACCTTGAAACGTGGGAAGTTCCACAATAAAATCCATGGCCATGTGAGACCAAGAGTGCTCCATATTGGGAATGGGATGCAGTAGGCCCAAGGGAAGGTGCAGCAGAGATTTGTTCTGCGCACTGACCGAACAAGCAGCCACATAAGCAAGAGCATCAGTGCAGAGAGATGGCCATCAGAACTGACGAGAAATATCTCAGGACATCTGGTTCTTACCAAGATGACCGTCAGTCTTGGAATTGTGGTACGTGCACAGCAGTCCTCTGTGGGAGCATCAGGTTGAGCAGCCAAGATCTGTTCCCCAAGAGGAGAGGTTAAGTTGGTGTGGATGGCAGACAGGATATGATCTGAAGGTATGACCGGTGTCAGCACAGAGTCCTCCATGGACAACACAGAAAACTGGTGATTCAAGGCAGCAGCCTTAACATTTTTGGAGCCGGGCAAATAGGAGACCACATAATTGAAACGAGACAAGAATATGACCCATCTGACCTGACGGGGTGTGAGCCTCTTGGCCTCCGAGAGATACGTCAGATCTTATGATCGGAGAGAATGCGAACTGGAACCACAGAACCTTCAAGCAAGTGTCTCCACTCCTTGAGAGCCAGGATAAAGGCCAAGAGCTCTCTGTCTCCAATCTCGAAATTGCATTCAACTGGAGACAGATTCTTGGAGTAGAACCCACAAGGTATTAAAGGTTCATCAGGTATCTGATGCTGAGACAGGAGGGCGCCTACTCCCATCTCAGACGTGTCCACATCTAGAACAAAGGGTAAACCAGGATCGGGATAAGACAGAATAGGAGCTGAAGCAAAAGCAGACTTGAGGGCCTCGAAAGGTTGGATGGCAGCAGGCATCCAAATGTGGGAATCACTGCCCTTCTTGGTCAGATCAGAGATTGGTTTGGCCAAAGAGGAATAGTTCCTTATAAATTTCTGATAGTAGTTGGCAAATGCAAGGAAATGCTTGAGGAACTATCTCATAATAAATGCCCACTTGGTTTAGGAAGCCACGACACTGACTCCATTCACCCCCATAGTGCTGCCGAAGGGGGACTGAACCAGTCATTCCTCTGGTAACTGTGACTACAGCTGCAACTGCAGGAGCAGGAGCAGCAGCAGGAGCAACAACAGGAGGAACCTACGGTCTAGCAGCACCAGGAGCAAGGTGTGCTGTGCATGCAAGCAACGTCTGCAACGCCTGAGCGAACTGACCCAAAAGGTGATCTTCTTGAACGAGCCTGGTAACCAGCATGGGGAGCATGGGAGTAACTACATCGTCAGGATTCATGGCCCTTGCATACTGTCAGGGTGCCAGGAAACCAAACCACACAGAGATGAAGGTAAAATAAAGCAGGTTATTGGAGCAAACAACAATAAACGCACAGCAAGAGTGAGGAGCGAGATCAGGAACAAGCTGGGGTCAGGTCCAGAAGCTGGTAGTCATCCAAGCCGGGGTCAAGTCCAGAAGCAGGTAGTCATACAAGCCGGGGTCAAGTCCAGAAGAGGGTAGTCATCCAAGCTGGGGTCGAGTTCAGAAGCAGGTAGTCTGCCAATGCTGGGTCATCTGCCGATGCGGGGTCGAGAGCCAGGAGCGATGTCAGCCAAGCCTGGTCATACACAGAGGAACACGAAGAACAGAAGACTGCTAGCAGTAATGCACCTTGGAGCACAAATGCAAGGGCAAGGACTGCATCACATCATCTCATTGATATAGTCAGGTGTGCAGCATCATCACTGTGCGACACCTAGGGAGCAGGCAAGTGATGATGTGATCAGAATGTATAAGAGGCAGCAGTCTGCACATGTCCACGATGGTTGCCAACAGGAGGGCAAGGTAAGATCTTGACAGTGAGCTGGCTTAGAGGGCTGGCAGATTGCAAAAAAGCCATAGAAAGTAAAAGGGAAAAGAGCTGTGATATCAGAACCGCTGTTGTGAACTTTGAAGAGTAATTTCTCCACAATGCTTGCAGATACATAGGTATATAATTCAGAATATTTACCTACTTAAAGCGGAACTTCACTGTAAAAGGGAATTTTCACTTTAATGCCTTCTTCCCCTTCCTTTCCCACTTTTAGAGGGTTTTTTTGTGAGGAAATGGGTACCTAGTTTTTGCAGGTACCCCCTCCCACGTTTGCTCCGACCACCTAGGCAATCGTAACAGAAGTTCTTCCCCCCTCCCTGCCTGGGACATATCACAGTTCCCAGGAGGCTGCCAGACCATTCATAAAGTGCAGTTCAGTTCACTCATGCTCCCCATGTGAAGCCATCTGTGAAGCTGCAAGGAGTCACATGCCAGCACTGGGGACCCAAAGACAGGCAAAGAACAAGCAGCAAGTGAAGATGGTGCTGGATCCTTGGACAGGAAACTTTCCTTTTTTTGTTGTATTTGTAGTTGCTAACTTTTATTTATTTGTTTAATTATTTATTTATTTTATTTTTGTTAGGACTAAAGATCCTCTTTATCTAGTTCCTGCCCGGTCTATAGACAAATAATAGCCAGGCGAGATCTCTCTGGATCTGGATAAACGTCATATGACTGCGCTGCAATCTGTCACCCGCTGCGTCCACCGGGCAAAGCCAATGGCAGATCACTGTACCGACTGCTTCCATGACAATTGTACACAGTGGATAACTTCCATTCATGCCATTCATTGTGTACTATAGTGTTTCTTGCCGTGATTGATAAGCAAATAGTTGCTTATAACAGTGAATATCATAAAAAAATAAAAATAAAATTATTATCACCTCCCTAGAGTAGTACAGAGTTACTATGGTAATGCCTTATTGCTTAGTCATATGTAAAAAAAATATTTAAAAAATAAAAATACTAATACAAAAGAAAAAAAGTTTTAAAAAATTGAAAAATAAATTATTAAAACTTTTTTTTTTTTTGTTTTGTTTTACGTACTGCCACCAGTCAGTGTCCCTGATCACCACCACACCAGTTATATGATGACTTTGTACTGCACTGGTGACAGTATGTTAAAAAAAAATTGTGAAAAAAAAACACATTTTTTCATTTCTTCATTTTCAAAAAAATTGTGACAAAAAAATGACAAATTCAAATAACTCATCATGCCTCTTACTATGTACCTTGGACTACCTATTTTCCTAAAAGGGGTCATTGGGGGGTATATATGTACTGTCCTGGCATGTTTAGGCCTCAAGAAATAAGATACGATATCATATCAATACATCAGGATTGATCAATTTTCAGATATACTGTACATACCATAGTTTTTGGACTCTATAACTTTCATACAGACTAAATATTATACACTTATTTGGTTTACTTTTTAGCAAAGAAATGTAGCAGAATACATTTTGGCATAAATTTATGAAGAAAGATTCTTTATTTTCAAAATGTTATGAAAGAAAAAAAGAAAAATATGTTTTTTTTTGTTCAAAATTGTAGTTTTTTTTTTTTTTTTTACTTATTTATCAAATAAACCAAATAAATCCAGACTGAAGGGGATCAAGGAGGCTATGCCAAATCTTACCGCCTTAACCTCCGCAACATCTCCAAAATACGCCCCTTTCTAACCAAAGACACAACAAAGCTCCTAGTTCACCCCCTGGTCATCTCGTGCCTCGACTACTGCAATTCCCTTCTCATTGGCTTACCTCTACACAGGTTATCCCCCCTTCAATCCATCATGAATGCTGCCGCCAGACTCATCCACCTCACCAATCGCTCAGTGTTTCCGCCGCTCCTCTCTGTCAAGCCCTCCACTGGCTTCCGCTCACCCAACGAATCAAATTCAAAATACTAACAACATCTTACAAAGCCATCCACAGCTTAGCCCCCAATTACATCACTAGCCTCGTCTCTAAATACCAACCTAATCGCTCTCTTCGTTCCTCTCGAAACCTCCTGCTCTCTAGCTCCCTCGTCACCTCCTCCCATGCTCGCCTCCAGGACTTTACCAGAGCCTCTCCAATCCTATGGAACTCCTTACCCTTGTCTGTCCGATTATCTTCTACTCTATTAGCTTTTAGGCGATCTCTGAAAACCCTCCTCCTCAGTGAAGCCTATCCTACCCACACCTAACAACTCTACCTCCATTTTATCCATCTGCCCATCCCCCTCGGTTACTTCATTTTGTTTCACTTGACCCTCCCTTCTAGATTGTAAGCTCTAACGAGCAGGGCCCTCTGATTCCTCCTGTATTGAATTGTACTGTAACTGTATTGTCTTCCCCCACACTGTAAAGTGCTGCACAAACTGTTGGCGCTATATAAATCCTTTATAATAATAATAATAAATAAAGTAAAGCAAAAACCCAGCAGTGAGTACCGTATTTTTTTGCTCCATAAGATGCACTTTTACCCCCCAAAAAATGGGGGGAAATGTCTGTGCATGTTATGATACTGACTAAGTCTCTACATGTTGTGTACTGGGCGGTCCGTGCACACTGATCCCGAGTCTCCCCGTTGTGCCCCCGAGTCTCCCCGCAGTGTCCCCGAGTCTCCCCGCGGTGTCCCGACTCTCAGATCAGCTGTCAGTTTCTAGAACGGAGCCGCTACTTCCTATATTTGCCCGGCTCACAGGCGGAGTGATATCAGAAGCACTCCGCCTGTGACAGGAGGAGCCATACACAAGAAGCAGCGGCTTTGCTCTATACTGCAGCTACATGCTTCCTCCTGGGCTCAGTGTAAAGAAGTATTTCAGAAATTGATTTTATGATTTAGGAGCCCATAGAAGTTAATCATGAAGAACCAACATAATATATACGGTATGTAACCAGCATGAGCTTTACCTATAGGAGGTTACTAATTATGGAGTTCCTCAGACTCTTACACTGAGCTCCTTGTATCATCTATAATAGACGTAGTAAGGCTGAATGATTAGTCCCAAAACAACAGGTGGCATGGTGTGTATCATCATGTTCACAAATCCGGACAATCAATAGACACTTCATTATTAATTATTATTTTAATAAATATTTTATCATTTGGTTCAGAATATTTTTTTTCTTTTTTTCCTCCTCTAAAACCTAGGAAAAGGTTGGTCAGGTGCGTCTTATGGAGCGAGCAATATGGTAAATACCTCCAAAAGAAAGCTATCTTTGTGTAAAGAACGTGATGAAAATTTCATTTAAGTACAGTTTTGGATGACCCAGCAATTGTCATTCAAAGTGTGACAATGCTGAAAGCTAAAAAATAGCCTGGGCAAAAAGGGGGTAAAAGTGGCTAACACTGAAGTAGTTAAATTTGCCAAGCCTGGGCACAATTTCCCTTTAGGCATGATCAACAACACAAAAAATAAATGGAATAAGCAAAAGTAAAAGAGCAAGGTCAAATTAGAAGACAGTAAAAAAAGCTAAAAAAAATGGCCCAAACATGCAACAAGTCTAGCCTCAATGAACTCGCCTGACAGTTTTAGTCAAAATCTTAAAAAATTGTAATAAACTATCTTTGCCAATAGGCTGCTATCAATGCAATGTTAAAACCATTATTTTATGAATCTTCTTGTGTTTGACAGCCAGAAAATGTCAAGGTATTTGCAGTTGTCCTTGGTTGTAGAAAATATTAAAAGAACATAAATCTTGGTATAACACCTTAAAACTATGCATTCTTCATAAAATCATAAAACCATAATGTGTCCTCTTTCTAAAATATAAAGGATAACCACTGAATAAAATTCTTTATCTTAGCCATCAACTAAGACATGCTTGGGTTTAAAGAGCACCTGTAGATCTAAAAAAAACTTGTTGATTTGCCAGTTTAGGCAATCTTTTGAGCACCACGTCTTAAACCCTGGGACTCTCCAGTGTGACCATTTCAACCAGCTATCAAAGCTTAGAGCAGTTATGGTGCAAGATTTTAGAGGATCTCAAATGCAGTCTCCAACACCCCCAGAGGGCTGCACAGTGGATTCATGTTTTCACATGTTGAGGTCCATTGCATCGAGTTAGGAAACCCATTCAAAATTAATGGACTGTAAAGCACCAAACATTTTAGTCCTACTGCATTTTTTTCAGGCCAGTGATGCAATAATAAACCTCAGAAATGGTGGCAGTGGCTGAAGCCTGCAATTATAACTAGGGATGATCGAACGGTTCGGGTCGACCATTGGCTGTTCGAGGTTCGGCCGAATTTAGAACTTTTTGCCCAAAAAGTTCGGAATTCGGCAACCAGAACCGACCAAAATGCAATGGGACAGGAAATGGGCTTTAAAAGCCCATGATTGGACCAGAACCATTAGCAAAAGCCAATTGAGGGGGCAGGAGAATGCTAGGAATGTGATTGGAGTGACTAGGGGGTCCATAGACAAATCATTAGTGAATACGCCCCCCAGTATATAAGATAGCCCCCGCCAAATTCCTAGCATTGTTATACAGGGACATGGAAGAGAGTGGAAGCAGTTTGTGGACTTCTGCTACAAAGTGTCATTTAGCATTTATTAGTGTGAGGAAAGGGATATCTAGTGTAGTTAGGGTGCTCTTTTACACTTTAGTTAGCTTTAATAATTTAGTTTCTGTAGGGAAAGTGTTAAGTGCCAGGGTGACCGTAGTGTAGTGTAGTGTAGTGTAGGGTGAACTGACAGTGACTGCTATGGCAGGGTGACCAAACCCTTCCATATCAGGGTGACCAAACCCTTCCATATCAGGGTGACCGCTATAGAGAAAAGCTAGTTTCTCTGAAGTCACTTTCGCTGCAGTAATATGGCTTCGCCCCCGTCAGCTTGCTTTTTGGCTGCAGGCGTCTATAGGGATTTTTTGAGCACATGTTTGGAGTCAGGCATGACATCTGAACATGTGTATAGGGGGTATATATACACACCCATGTATGTATATATACACCTGCACATATATAGGTGTGAAAGGAGCAGAAAACACTGCTTGGGCTAATGAAATAATTAACACCAATATAGTTACACTCCTATCACACCTATATATGTCTAAGTGTAAAATACATATAAGTATGTGTGTATATATACCACTATACACAAGTTCAGATGTTTTGCCTGCCTCCAAAGAACCCAAAAAATGCCAAAAAAACGCTAGCGCCAAAAAAAAAACGCCCAGGTGTGTTGTTGCAGGCATTTTTTTGGGGTTTTTGGAGGCAGGCAAAACATCTGAACTTGTGTATAGTGGTATATATACACACATACTAATTATTTTAATTTAATTAATACTTAATTATTTCATTAGCGCAAGCATATATTTCTGCTACTATCACACCTATATATGTCTAGGTGTATATATACATATAAGTATGTGTGTATATATACCCGTATACACAAGTACATATGTTTTGCCTGCCTGAAAAGACCCCAAAAAATGCCCAAAAAAACGCTTGCTACTAAACCGGCAAGGTGTGAAAAGAGAGAAGCCACTAACCTGTTCTATAAGTGACAAAATACAAACAATCTTTTTTTTATGGTTCTGGACATGCTACAGAGCTGAAACTTCACAGGTACACTTTTTAGAACCCCCAGATACTAAATCCAAAGAATTATTTTTTTTTTTTAATTTTTTCAATAATTGTCTCTTTATCAAAAATGACAATTTTTAAGAACTTTTTTTGTGTGATTAATAGTCCCTGGGGTATGACCCAGAACCCTAGGCACTTTTTAGAGGCATTTATTGGGTTTTAGGGCTTCAAAACTGTGTTTTTTGATTACCGAAGTTCAGGTCCCATTGATTTCAATGGGGTTCTGAAATCCGGGCCGAACTTTTGGGAGGTTCGGGTGTTCTGGTCGAACCGAACTTTTCAAAAGTTCGATCATCCCTAATTATAACCCCCCCAATGAAAAGGAGGAGCAACCCCCCCCCCCCCGATGGAACTTTAAAGGTCTTTACCACTTGCTGACTGCCGTCAGTATATTTACTGCGGCAATCAGCCACTCCTGGGCAAACCGACGTAGTACTACGTCGCTCGCCCAGGAGCCTGTAGGTGGCGAGCGCGCGCCGTCGGGGGCGAGCGCGCACCGCCGGAGGCACGCTGCCACCCCCGCTCGTTTACGGGTATCCCTGCACATGTGACCGGCGGCTCCAATGTCCGCCGGCCACTCGCGATCCCGCTCAGGAGAGGGAGAAAGGCAGACGGCTGATGTAAACACAGCCGTCTGTCATTCTGCCTGATGTAAGTGCAGAGACTATACGATCCTGCTATGTAGGATCGTATGTCTCTGTGGTTACATCACTAAACACGCCCCCCCACAGTTAGAATCACGCCCCTAGGGATACATTTAGCCCACTGATCACCAATAAAGTTAACCCCTTCCCTGCCAGTTCCATTTTGACAGTAACAGTGCATATTTATAGCACTGATTACTGTAGAAATGTCACTGATACCCCCAAAAGTGTAAAAAATGTCAGTCAAGGGTCCGATCTGTCCGCCGCAATTTCACAGTCCCGCAAAAAAATCGCAGATCGCCACCATTACTAGTTAAATAAAAAACACTAAAAATGACATAAATCTTTCCCGTAGTTAGCAAACACAATAACTTTTGCACAAACCAATCAAAATACGTTTATTGCTATTTTTTTACCAAAAATATGTAGCAGAAAACAAATTGGCCTAAAATGTTAAAAAATTTAGATTTTTACATTTTTTGGGGGGGAAAATATTGTTATTTTTTCAAAATTGTCGCTCTTTTTTTTGTTTATAGCGCAAAGAATAAAAATCACACAGGTGATCAAATACCACCAAAAGAAAGCTCTGTTTGTGGGGAAAAAAAAGGATGTAAATTTTGTTTAGGTACAGCGTCGCACGGCCACGCAATTGTCCGTTAAAGTCACGCAGTGCCGAACCGCAAAAAAGGGCCTGGTCTTTGAGCAGCCAAATCCTCTGGGGCTTAAGTGGTTAAAGTTGTAGTAGTAAAGTTTTACACTATATAAGTGAGAAACATAGGTATGATAAAAAAAAACATATTTTATTAGAGAAAGCAATAAAATGATGAAGAAAAGCTGTGCGGCAAAAATTATATATAAAGACACATAAATGGGTGGCTAGCCCTAAAATAACATCATCATGTGATTAACAGTACATTTCAAGAAGCAAAGTTTGGTATACACCCTACCCATTTCTGGATATAGCATCCGTCTTCAGGGGTGTTGTAGAGTATAATGTAATACAAACAGTACTTATGACATGGATGAGTCTAAATTGAACAGCCAAAACAATAAAAGCAAAGAGGAACTGTCCAGCCATTGCAGGTGAACTGGGTCCATGGTCAAAGAAGTTTAGAGAAGGAAGCAAGAACAATGCAGGTCCAGCGAGACCAGAATGCGGAGCAGCAGCACCAAGATGGATGTACAAGGGTACTAAGGTGGATGTAATGAACACAAAGGCTCACGCATGAATTGCCCAAAAAAGCCAGCCGTCTCGATCAAGGGAGGAACCCCCCCAACACTGGTGTCAGTGGTTACAATAATAACCACAGCTTTTGAGTCAGTGGCTGTAATATTAACCCCAGGAATTGATGTCAGCAGCAGTGCTATTAGCACCCCCCTCTTTTCTTTCACTGGTGGTCATTGGCTGTGCTTTTAACCCACCTTTGCATTGCTGGTCAGGGCAGTACTGCTAACCTCCCACTTTCTTGCAATGCTGGTGAGTGGCAGTATTGTTAAACCCACCCCTTGCATTACTGACCAATTACAGTGCTGTTAAACCTCCCACCTGCTTTGCTGATCAGTGGCTGTGGAGGTTCGGGTGGGTGGTCATTTAGTCCACCCTTTTGGCAAACTGAAAACAGCTCAGGTTTAGGTCTACCTTCTGGTTGACGCAAACCTGAAACTCATTCTATGTCCCCATATAGCATGATGAGCCAAAAAGGTTTAACACTTCCATGTCTGAACATTCTCCGAAGCATGGTGAATGCTTGCTGCCACGCTTTTTCCTGGCCAGGTAACCCGCATACCTAGATATGGGTCTGGCATGGATTTTAGAGGGGACACCATGCTAGCTTTTTTGGTTTTTGGATAGACTGGGGGGGATTGCTGTTGGATTTTTATGCTGGCTAGGTCTCCATTGTGCCTCTCTATATGTCACATAATATCTTACATTTTTGAAAGCCTAAAGAGTTGGTTTTACAGCAGTTAGGAGTTCAGCAAGTCTTAAAAATCCCATTCATTCTTTTGACCTTCCAGATTTGGAGTGATTCTGAATTCATGCAGAGCAGTTAGCTCATCTCTAGCCATCAGGAAATCATAAAAATTCTTTCCATCCGTAATTCATGACAGGTAGAGTCATTGGGACTCATGTTTGTTTGTATAATGTACAAATGACGTTAGGCAAGGGATTCAACAATGATTCATTTTCCCAAGAGATAAAGGATCGCAAACATCAGTGTTAAGTAATGACTCCCTATATCGTTCTGTAAGTCATTATCGAATCCCAAATTTACTTTGCGAAAAAGCCAAGTACGAGCAAGGTTGCCAACTCATCCCTTTAATTATTGACAAATTAAAATTACATGGGTTCTCCAGCTAATTAGATTCAGTCAGCGTCTTATCTGGAATTAGCCACAGAACCTGTGCAATTCATGAGTGTCAATAATTAAAGTGAGACAATTGTGCATTTTCAGCAAGCTCATATTTACAGTTACTGTTGCAGTGCTCATCTTAAATTCATTTTTGATGTCATGATTTGCATGTTCGCTCTTTCATATTTGTGTTATTGCAAAAAAATGCAGTGAACTCAGGGCCGGATCTAGGGGAATGCTGGGGTAGGCTTTGCACCCCAGATTTAGGTGATGCACCTCCATGACCAATGACATTGGTATCAGGATGTAGAGGAGCTGAGGGGCAGGCCAAAGCCTCGTGGGTGCCAAGTTGGCATGGCTTCACAATTTCTTGCCCCTATCCACCAACACGCATTATTGTTTCTATAGTGCAGGAGGTGGACCAGGATGCATGACATCATTCATTGCTACTTGTGAAGGGAGGGACGCTCTGTTGTCATGGGGGACACCCTATTGTGATCGGGAGACACTGTTGTCATGTCTTTATTGGGAAGGTGGGACTCTGATTTGCAGGGGAAAATGTAAGGGAGGGACAGTGATGTCACTCTGAAATGATGGGTGGAATCTGATGTGAAGGGAGAAAACTGATGTAAATGGGGAGATTCCCCCATGTGGCACCAAGGAGTGTGTGACATCATCATCCAATGCAGATGTTAATGTTCTTTAGCCCAATAAATACTGTTCAAGACTAGGGAGGGAAGGGAGGGATAATGTGTTGACTTTATGTTCCCCCTGACTCTTTTTACTGTACAGCTAGATTAAACAGGCTTGATCCAGCATTGACAGAACTATGGATTAACCACTAGAGGGAGATCTGTATGGCATTGCATTTGTTATTTCCTATGACTGTTAAGATATCAGCTTTTCCAGAGAGAAGCGGCAGAAAAAAAGACACAGCCTTAGACAAACTCTGGATGCAGTGCTTGGGCAAGACCCAATGCAACCACCACTGATATGTGTAGTGACCTGTTTAGTATTGTGTTCACATTTTTATATCTATGATTTAAGACCACTTGGCAGGACTCAAAACCACCCTCCAAACCTGCCTCCTTTAGCTACAGTTTAACAAAGCCCTTAAAAATTATCTGAAACCTATTTGGATTCCCACACCCCAGTTTTAAAGGGTTTAATTGTCATTTAGCCCACAGGATTCTGTTTGTATGAGCATTCACAGCTGGTCCTTCCTCTTCTTCGCTCACCATCTCACAACCATCAACATGTACAATGGATGTGAAGGCGTTAAGGACCCGTCCACATTCTGAAACAAGAGTATAGAAGAGGTTCAGTGATTCAATAAAATTCTCCAGTAAAAGTATCAGTGCTATAACAGAAAAAAATAAAAGACGTATGTTGTAAGATCCGCACAAAAAAGAGCTGGCGTGTGTGGGGCATGAGAGTGTCTCAGTCCCGATATGTATAAATACAAAGAAGAAGAATGCCCAAGGGACTTTGTGAGACACAAACCACAAGGTATAAAATATACAAAATGCATTGAATATTTAAACACTTTTGATACATACAATTAAACATAATTCTGGTAGACATAGGTTCATACATATATTCATGGGTTTCCATAGTTACATAAATCAAGGTATGACTGACAATCCAAGGTGTAAATGTGTATATGATACATTCTCTACGCGTTCCGTGAGACAATGCTCACTTCCTCAGAAGATACATATACACTGCTCAAAAAAATAAAGGAACACTTTTTAATCAGAGTATAGCATCAAGTCAGTTAAACTCCTGGGATATTGATCTGGTCAGTTAAGTAGCAGAGGAGGTTGTTAATCAGTTTCAGCTGCTTTGGTGTTATTGAAATTAACAACAGGTGCAACAGGTGAGCAACAATGAGACAACCTTCAAAACCGGAATGGTTTTACAGGTAGAGGCCACTGACATTTTTTTCCGCACTCATCAATTGGGACTGTTTTTCACTGGTTTTGCATTTAGCTAGGATCCGTGTCACTACTAGTAGCATGAGGAATTACTTGGACCCTATAGAGGTTGCACAGGCACTCCAACTTCTCCAGGATGGCACATCATTACGTGCCATTGCCAGAAGGTGTGCTGTGTCTCCCAGCACAGTCTCAAGAGCATGGAGGAGATTCCAGGAGACAGGCAGTTACTCTTGGAGAGCTGGACAGGGTAGTAGAAGGTCCTTACCTATCAGCAGGAGCGGTATCTGCTCCTTTGTGCAAGGAGGAACAGGATGAACACTGCCAGAGCCCTGCAAAATGATTTCAAGCAGGCCACTGGTGTGGATGTCTCTGACCAAACAATCATGAGGGTGGCCTGAGGGCCTGAATCCTCTAGTAGGCTCTGTGCTCACTGCCCGGCACCGTGGAGCTAAATTGGCATTTACCATTGAACACCAGAATTGGCAGGTCTGCCACTGGCGCCCTGTGCTTTTCACAGATGAGAGCAGTTTCACCCTGAGCACATGTGACAGACGTGAAAGGGTCTGGAGAAGTTGTGGAGAATTATATGCTGCCTGTAACATTGTTCAGCATGACCAGTTTGGTGGTGGGTCAGTGATGTTCTAGGAAGGCATATCCACGTAGTGACGCACAGACTTCTACAGGCTAGATAATGACACCCTGACTGCCATTAGCTATAAGGATGAAATCCTTGGACCCACTGTCAGACCCTAAACTGGTGCAGTGGGTTCTGGGTTCCTCCTAGTGCACGACAATGCCCGGCCTTATGTGGCGAGAGTATGCAGCCAGTTCCTGGAGGTTGAAGAAATTGATACCATTGAATGGCCCCCATGCTCACCTGACCTAAATCCAATAGAATGCCTCTGGGACATATGTTTCGCTCCATCTGACACTGCCAGGTTACACCTCAGGAGCTCAGTAAAGTCCCTTGTCCAGATCTGGGAGGAAATATCCCAGGACACCATCCGTCATCTCGTTAGAAACATGCCCCGATGTCAGGCTTGAATACAAGCACATGGGGGCCATACAAACTACTGAGTACCATTTTGAGTTGCTGCAATGAAATTTTAGCAAAATGGACTAGCCTGCTGCTTTGATTTTTTACTTGATTTTCGGAGTGTCTTTGAATTCAGGCCTCTGTAGGATGATAATTTTCTTTTCCATCAAACGACGTGGCGCCCTTTCATTCCTAACACATTACCCAGTCCATATCCGTATAGATATCCAGCATGATATTTTTCCCCATTGAGATCTGATGTGTTTTCAAAGTGTTCCTTTAGTTTTTTTGAGCAGTGTATAAACGCCCAAAATTAGAGACAAGGTTGTTAGAAATCAGAGCAGAAAGGAAGGGAAGGAAAAAAAAGGGGAGGAAGAAGGAGAGGGGAGGGGGAAAAAAAAGGGGGGGGGAAACAGGCAAAGAAGGGAGAGGGAAGACCAAAGCTTACAATTATGTATAATAGTCCTAACGAACTTCCAAACCAGGGCAATTAGTCAAGTGTATTCATGGTTCCCATAGGTCTTCCCATTAGAAATTAGGATAGAGGAAAACAGAAAAAAAATCGCCAAACAGTCCATATAGTTCTCCCGGGGGCTGTGGAGGGGAGGGGGCCAGCCAGACAGCCAAACGTCCAAGGAGGTGGCCAGGCGTCACAATAGTCAGGGGTGTACAGATACTGAAAGTTGGAAAACAGCAACAGTGAACTTCAATGTATGTTGTAAAATATTTAAAAAAATAATTCCAGGTATGGATATTATTACATAGTTACATTGGTCTAGGTTGGACCATTTATATGTATATACAATACTTGTAGGTTCCCTCTAGAACAGGGGTGGGGAACCTTTTTTCTGCCAAGGGCCATTTGGGTATTTATAAAACCATTCGGGGGCCGTACAAAATTATCCCCTTAAAAATTAGCCTGTTATATTTGGTCAAACATTTAATTAACTCACCCCTAATGTGATGGCTGCAACTGCTTCTCTTTGGTGAGGTGTGTGATGTTAGCTGGTATTGATGATGTTGCTACTCGCAACAGGTTTTCTAGGTTTGTGTCGGTCAGTCTGGAGCGCAGTAGACTTTTTTGTGGTGGTAAGTTTTGAAAAGAACTGCTGGCAGGTACTGCTGGTGGGTATAGCTGGCTGGTACTGCTGTGGGTACTGCTGGCTCAGGCTGGTACTGCTGGCTTGTACTGTGCTGTGAGTACTGCTGGATGGTACTGCTGGCTCAGGCTGATACTGCTGTGGGTACTGCTGGCTGGTACTTCTGTGGGTACTGCTTACTCAGGCTGGTACTGTGCTGTAGGTACTGCTCGCTGGTACTGCTGTGGGTACAGCTGGCTCAGGCTGGTACTGATGGCTGTTACTGTGCTGTGGATACTGCTGGCTGGTACTGTTGGTTCAGGCGGGTACTGCTGTGGGTACTGCTGGCTCAGGCTGATACTGCTGGCATGTACTGCTGACTGGTATTGCTGTGGGTACTGCTGGCTGGTACTGTGCTGTAGGTACTGCTGGCTGGTACTGTTGTAGGTACTGCTGACTCTGGCTGGTACTGCGGACTCTGACTAGTACTGCTGGTTCTGCTGTGGGTACTGCTGGTTCTGGCTGGTACTGCTGTGTGTACTGCTGGTACTGCTGTGAGTACTGCTGGCTCTGGCTGGTACTGCCGGTTCTGGCTGGTACTGCTGGCTCTGGCTGGTACTGCTGTGTATGCTGCTGGTGGGAAATCCTGGCTAGGAGAAGTGTAGCAGCGCCATGCTGGAGGAAGAGGTGATGTTTCCTGTATTGGTCACAGGCGAAGTGCATTTGATATCACTCCGCCTGTGACTCACTCAGACTGTCATAACGGAGCAGGAACTATACAGGAAGCATCGGCTCCATTCTGACAGATCAGCTGAGAGACACAGACTCAGCTGCATGGGGGGCCGGACCAGATGACTTCGGGGGCTGCATACGGCCCCCGAACCGTAGGTTCCCCACCCCTGCTCTAGAAGTTGGAAATCACTGCAGTAGACTTTGCTACTATGGTAATCTCCACTGGCTTCCAGGTCTTGTGCTGAGCGACTGCCATGCTACATTGTGAACAAAGGAGGTTGACCACTTTGCACAGGCACCATGGAGATAACTTTTTATTTTCTCAATGAATGCAAAGTGTTTCTAATTGGATAAGGAGGAGAGGTGGGACAGCAACACCATGTTCTCCAGCTCATATAGTCAGATAATGTTTGCATTCATTGAGAAAATATATAGCATTTTTTTTAAATTTCACCTATGCCAAGTGACTGACCTCCTGTGTTTACAATGCGGCAGGACAGGCACTTGACATGGGGACCCAGAAACTTATGGAGATCACTGGAGTTACAGTGTCTACTACAGTGATTTCCAGCTATAGAGACATCCCACAGGTAAGGTATACGTATAGTTACATTGGTCCAAACTGGATCAATGTAGCTATGTAATAATATCCATACCTGAAATTCTTGTTTAAAGGTTAACTCCAAACAGACATAAAAGACACAAGTAATGCAACTCTGTATCCATAAATTAATAATTAAATGTGTTTTGGTTAAAATTCATGCAGATTGGGAAAGGGAGGGCATGTCTTGGAACTAATCAGATATGTTGGATGTGTTGATGCTGTTGTGATATGATGAAAGGAGAAGAAAGCAGAGTGTGCGGATAAATGACCTCAACCTCCTGCTGCTCCTTCACTCTCCAATCACCAGGCTGGGGATGGAGAGAGGACATTGCTTCTACAGTCTATAACTGTAATCTGCTTCTACTTGGCTGTGCTCTGTGGTATGGCTATGCAAATCTCCGAACTGGAGGAAAAGAAATACAAATCCTTTGGCAGGTAAAATGGTATTTTAACTATGTTTTTAGATGTTGACCTGGAGTTAAACTTTAAAACTTTAGTCTCTGCAAGCTACCTGGACATTTCTGACATTACATTACTCCATCCCTCACCTCATTTTTCTTATCCTTTAAGATTCACACTTTGCAGGCTGTAACATTCAACCAGCTAACACACAGCGTTCATTGGATTAGGCCACCGCTAATAACAGAACTGTTGAGAGCACTGGCTCAGATTGTGTTTTGATGCTGAGATACTGTACTGAGTGATCAATATGAAATGTCATCATATAAATCAATGTGTAATATAGGACTAAGCCTGAGCTCATCACTCGCCACTTCATCGCTGTCTCTGGAGGGAAAAGTATCGATGAATTACATCTGAAGGAAAGTCTTTGGGTCATCGGTTCCTTGAGATGTATTCTCTGCTGAAGTTCCAAAGTTAGACCCCTAAGGCGATTGAGTTATTCAGCAGTATTTCATCTGTTTTACATCTGCACTTCTGGGAAGAGAAACCGTACGAAATCTGCTTTTCCTTTGAAATAACTGAACCGTATGGAGCATGTCTGACAATTAGGAGAGTATACAACCAGTATTTATCCAGAAAAAATGTACTGAAAAAATATGGAAATGCCATTGTTTCCTAAATATAATACATATCTGGCTCTCTCTGGCTTAATTTGTTTTAAAGTAGAACTAAAGGCATTTTTTTTTCATTTCCGATATAGTCAGTTTATTTTTTGCCATCTGTGTCCCATTTGGGAGATTTCCCTTCACTTCCTGTCCCATAGTAAAACAGGAAGTGAGAAAAATTCCTGCAAATTAAGGGAATTCCTTGGGGACCCCCAGGTCATCAGATCTAGTGTTCCCATTGGAAGATTTCCCACAGTGCCGCCAGCGTGGACCTCATGCAAACACATACTCCTTCCACTCTCCCGTACAATGTGGCCAGGTACATGAGGTTTCCCTACCATGGGTTAGATCCCAGATACTTTTTAGGAACTGACTGCTAGGGAGTGAGCCAGAACACCAACCCCCTTGCTACTGGAGGAACTGTGACACACATAAACAACATTCACAGAATTCTATCTATCTATCTATCTATCTATCTATCTATCTATCTATCTATCTATCTATCTATCTATCTATCTATCTATCTATCTATCTATCTATCTATCTATCTATCTATCTATCTATCTATCTATCTATCTATCTATCTATCTATCTATCTATCTATCTATCTATCTATCTATCTATCTTGTGCTGCCCAGGCATACCTCTTCAAGTAGAGATCCTTACTCAGTAAAGTCCTTGCAGGGTTATTCTCTTGGATAACAAACAAACAAAATGGCTCCTGCCACCATCTATAACTGGCCTTCACAGAAAGGAGCACATGGAAGGGCTGCGCATGCAAAACAAAACCAGAAAAATCCACTTCAACTCACCAACCAGTCTGAATTTTTCTGGTCTTGTTTTGTATTCTCTTGGATGATAATTTGGACATTGCTCCAGGCTACATTTTCTTTTTGATCTGGATCTCCTTGCTTACCATGCAGTCCCATCCTCTGTTCCTGAGCCCAGCCTTCCCCATCTTGACATATAGACCGGGTAGAGGGCAGCCCCCCCGCCCGCCCCCCCAAAAAAAAAAAAAAAAACAGGAAACCAGCAGATCCCCACTTAACCCTCTCCCCTCCTGGGCAAACTAAACTTAACTAAACAATATTTTCTCATTTGTGTGAATCTGCCTACATGTAGGGACTTGAAACTGAATTTTAGATGTAGTCTGAATTCAATGATTTATATTGACATCCAATCAACTAACATTTTCATAATGAGGTCAGAAATGGTACTCCATTACACTCCTTATCTCCCCTTTCCTGGCAGAATGCTGGAGATCTGGACTGCTGCTGTTTTGTGTAACAGCAGCTGTCTATCTCCAGTGGTACAACACAGCCCCTGCTAAAGAAATATGATCCAATCAACAACATCGATTGACTGTATTGCTACCACCAGCTTCTTACCACCTGCTTACCAGAGAGCGAGCATTCATTTCCCCCTCAAAAAGGACACATGCCCTCAACATAAGGAGGGCCTCCCTTTCCTAGCATGGCATCTTGTCTCCCTGTTGATGGGGAAAATTATTGGAAAATTAGGGGGTCCCAGATATCTATCCCTCCCACTACATCAATGAGTATGGGGTACATAGTTAATTTACTAAAACATTCTCACTTTATACAATTTTTCACTTTAGTTGCTCATCTTGTACATTTTTAATGCTTTATAATTAAATTTGTTTATTTTAATGTGTATTTAAAAATTAATGTGTATGGTAAAAATGTGAAATCATATTATCATTTCCACAATCTTCCAGTAAGGGGGGTTGTTGATGGCCATGAGTCATAGTATCTCCTGCAAGGTGTCATTCACCCTAGAAGAAAGAGAACATCTTGTGAGCAAAAAGAAGTTCTGTGGAGGAAGCTACAGGTTAAAGCCTAAAGCCCCGTACACGCGTACCGATCGTCGGCCGAACGATCGACCGTCTTTTGTCCAGGGCTGTCCTGTCCGCTGAAAAGTGCAAAAGACTGCACAAGAATTTTGTCCGCCGACTGCAGAAGTGATGTCATGTGATGGTTAACTTCCCCTGTGTTTTTTCTTCTCTGAGCATGCCCAGTCTTGCAAATCTGCTGATTGTCGGCCGAATTCTGTACTGACTGGCGAACAATCGGCCGTTCTGGTGTTGGCCAACAAAAATTTTAATGTCTACACGACAGATTCTTTTCGGCCGAAAGTGCGCTGTCGGCTGTCGGAAGCATCATACTAACAAGCCTACAATCGGCGGATCAGTCGTCGGCCAAATATTTACGGCCGACAATCGGTACGTGTGTACGGGGCTTTAGCTTTAAAAATGTTTTGCATTTTCAAAAATGTTGCCCATGATTGGACTTTAAATTGTCACTATGGATTTATGTTGAGTACCAACAGACTCTGAACTTTGGTGGAATCTAGGAGCCCTTGTTTTGTTTCTATCTTTTGTTGACTATCATTGATTATCAGGCATCCCAACACTTCCCATGCACGTGTTTGTTTTAGGTCATTGATTCATAAGTTAGCACAGGAATGATTTTTACACCTTCAAAAACAACTCAGTTATGGAACAACCATATTGTGTTCGTGAAATATATCAGCATTACTAATAATACATAGATTCACGTTTATTTATTTTTAAGTATTATAAAGGCAAACTTCCCCCTTCCACTGACCTCAAGGGTATGATGAATCTTATTAATAACTAAATGTGCTTGGAATATTCAAAAATAATTGAAAAAATATAAAATTTTAAATTAATTAATTTAAATTTAAATGATTAATTTTAAATTTAAACACAAAACAATATTTCCATTCAAGCAGAAGTTCACCCTAAAACTAAAATCTGTAAATGTACTTGCATCCACAATCTAAGACTAACCTAGCTAGCCTTGTAAAGAAGAAATCGCTGTACGCTTTTCTGAAGAGGCTCTGGTCTGGTCCCACGCTGATCTGTCAGCAGCGGCTTCTCTGCGAAGGCGGGTGCAGAGGAGGCAGCCAACAACGGAAGCCCCATAGTAACTCTACGGGTGAAGTCACTTCCCAGGCATTTCATAGCCATTGTCGGCTGTGTCCTGCACAGAGCTTCCACCGTTGAAGACTGGACCCGATTGGCTTCAGAAAAGTTATGAATAATGATTTCTTCTTTGCAGGGCTAGACAGGTTAGTCTTAGATTTTGTATGCCTGTAGATGTACAGGTTTAGTTTTAGGGTGAACTTCTACTTTAAGTACAGCAATATCTTGCATTCCATGTCGTTCAAACTCCAGGTTCTATGCTCTAAAACTTGGAGGGAAGAAAGACCATCACGGCTTCCTCTTGAAGTGTTTTTTTTATTTTTTTTAATCCTTTTTTATACAGTACTTACCTTTTCCAAATGCTTTTAGGTTGGTCCCAAGACATGTTGTCAGGGTGCCAGGAAACCAGACCACATGAAGATGCAAGTAAAATAATTTATTTATGCAACAATAATAATCGCACAGCAAGAGAGAGGAACAAAATCAAGAACAGCCGGGGTCAAGTTCGGAAGCGGGTAGTCATCCAAACTGGGATCAAGTCCAGGAACATGTAGTCATCCAAGCCAAGATAGAGTCCAGAAGCGGGTAGTCTGCCTAAGCCAGGTCGTCATCTGATGCAGGGTCGTCAGCCGATGCTGAATCCAGAGCCAGGAAGGTCATCGGCGAAGCCAAGTCATGCATGGAGAAACCACAGAGACCAGAGGACTGCTATCAGTGATGCACCTTGAAGCGCAAACGCAAGGGCAAGGTCTGAAAGCCATCAGGTGATATACATAGTCAGGTTTGCAACATCAACACTGAGCGACACCCAGGCAGCAGACAAGTGATGATGCAAACAGAGTTTATAAGAGACATGTCCAAGATGGCTGCCAACAGGAAGGCAAGGTAAAACCTTGACACATGTAGGGTCTTCTTTTTTTTTTTTTTTTTTAGGAATATATTTATTAAAGTTTTCAGAATATACAAGAACATATTAGTTATACACATCCCACAGCTGTTCAATCTTAATTCCATGAGAGGTGTAAAAAGATATACATTGAATTAACAGGCTATCCCATGGTTAGCAAAGGTATCAATACAAAGGAAGTGTAAAGCATAGGAAATATTTGCCTTACAACACAAAGATACAAGTGAGTTTTCTCACATGGTACACCTCTCCAAGTCCCCTCAGAGCAAGCCCCTTGCTCTGGGGGCACTTGTGTGTGCTCGTTCCTGAGCCCCACTCTTTGTGTCCATTGACACACAGAGCACAGCTTAGCCCTGCTCTCTCCTCACTAGCCAGTGGTTCCCGCTGCTGTGTCTGAGCCAATGGTGAGAGAGAGAGAGCCAAGAGGTGCATGGCTAGCTTTAACATTAGGCTTTCATGAGGGGAGCTGCATTGATTAGTCAATCTGATAAGTCCAGAAACAATTGTACAAATATAGGTTTTGGTGCAAAGTAAGGAGCCAATTTCTTCCTAGTATGAATGCCAACCGCTGTGCCACCAGGATATGCTTCCTATATGCATGCTGTAGGCATACTATATAGTTTATATGACAAAAAGAACGGTAATGTTCTATACTGAAGAGCCTCAAATCCCTTTACAGACTTTCCCCTTGCCGTAATATGTATTCACAGCTGATTTGAAAGTAATAAGCAATCTCTGCGTATCCCTGGCGATATCTAATAAAGTCAAGGTTTTCAGCAACAAACTGTTTCCAATGCAAGAAGAAGCAGGTGGATAGCTGAAAAGTTTATTAGCCGATCAGCATGTCTTGGAAAGTCGATGAGCATAACCCTTGGGTGGCTTTGAATAAGAGATATATAATGTTATCTGCACAACGCCAACTGTGGAGAGGTACAAAAGATTCAACGTGCCAGTTAGCAAAATGATACAAAAAAAAACCCTGGCATTATTTCAGCTATGATACCCAGAAAATATTAACTCCTGCTAAACCACATGCTTGGAAGTCAGAAGAGCAGGGAACAGTGTAGCAGGCAAAGCCTGAAAGGACTCATTTATTTATTGCTTATACCGACAAATAGAAATGACTGATTGTTAGCTAAATATTGTTACATAAATGTTAACATAATAAAATAATAAAAATTATTATTATGTTTTGGAATGCTGATCAGCATAAAACCAAGGAGTGAGGGAAGGAAGGAAGGAAGGAAGGAAGGAAGGAAGGAAGGAAGGAAGGAAGGAAGGAAGGAAGGAAGGAAGGAAGGAAGGAAGGAAGGAAGGAAGGAAGGAAGGAAGGAAGGAAGGAAGGAAGGAAGGAAGGAAGAAGAGGAAAGGAGATGAGAGGAGAGGAAAGCAATGAAGGAAGGAGAGGAGAGGAAAGCAATGAAGGAAGGAGAGGAGAGGAGAGGAAAGCAATGAAGGAAGGAGAGGAGAGGAAAGCAATGAAGGAAGGAGAGGAGAGGAAAGGAGAGGAGAGGAGAGGAGAGGAAAGCAACTAAGGAAGGAAGGAAGGAGAGGAAAGTAAGGAAGGAAGGAAGGAAGGAAGGAAGGAAGGAAGGAAGGAAGGAAAGAAAGGAAAGGAAAGGAAAGGAAAGGAAAGGAAAGGAAAGGAAAGGAAAGGAAAGGAAAGGAAAGGAAAGGAAAGGAAAGGAAAGGAAAGGAAAGGAAAGGAAAGGAAAGGAAAGGGGAGGAGAGGAGAGGAGAGGAGAGGAGAGGAAAGCAACTAAGGAAGGAAGGAAGGAAGGAGAGGAAAGTAAGGAAGGAAGGAAGGAGAGGAGAAGAGAGGAGAGGAGAGGAAAGCAATGAAGGAAGAAAGGAAGGAAGGGAAGAAGGAAGGAGAGGAAAGTAAGGGAGGAAAGAAGAAAGAAAGTAAACAATGAAGACAAGAAGGAGGAAGGAAAGAAATGAAAGAAGAAATAAGTTGAATAAAGAAGGCAATACATAAATAAATTGATTTAATAAATAAAGAAGGAAGAAAAAATAAAGTAAGAGAGGAAGGCAAGAAGGAAAAACGTAAAGAAAGAAATAGGAAAAAGGGAGTCAAGAAGAAGGAAAGTGGGGAACAATATTAGAAATAAAGAAAGGAGAGAAGACAAGAAGGAAGAAAAAAAAAGAAATTTAGTAAGAAAGGAAAGCAAGAAGGAGGAAAGTAAGCAAGGAAAGAATTAATAACACAAGAAAGGCAGAGAAGAAGGACAAAAGTAAAATAGAAGGTGAAAAAAGAAGGAAGGTTATGAAGGATAGAAGAAACAAAGCAAGGAAGGAGGGCAAGAAGAGGGAAAGTAAGAAAGAGAAGAAGAGATAAAATAAGGAGGAAAGGCAAGAAGAAAGAAAGTATGGAAGGAAAAAAGAAATAAATAGGGAAGAAAGGAAGGCAAGAAGGAGAAAAGTGGGTAAGGAAAGATGAAATAAAGGAAGGAGGGAAGGCAAGAAGGAGGTAAGGCAAGAAGGAGGAAATAAGAAATGAAAGAAGAAATAACTTAAAGAAGACAAAAAGTTGGGAAAAAAGGAAGGAAAGAATAAATAAGGTAAGTGAGAAATGAAGGAAGACAAGAAGGTGGGAAATAAGGAAGGACACAAGACATTAGGTAAGGAAGGAAGGTAAGAAGTAAGAAAATATGAAAGAAGAAATATAGTTAGGAAGAAAGGGAAAAATATGGATGGCTTAAACCAGTGCATTGATATGTATTTACTAATCTGGTTAATCCAATAGAAAGTCAAGTAGAGAGGGAAGCAAACTGAGGAAAGAGGGAAGGAAATAAGGAATGGGGAAGGAAGTAGGGAAAGAATGAGCAAGAAAAGGAAGATTGAAAGAAAAGATAAGAAGTAGGGAAGGAAAGAAGAAATAAAGGAAGGAAGAAGGCAAGAAGAAGGAAAATAAGGAAGGAACAAAGAAATAAAGTAAGGAAGAAATGAAGGAGGAAAGTAAAGAAGGAAAGAAGAAATACATTAAAAATGAAAAAAAGGCAAGAAGGAGGAAAGTAGGGAAGGAAAAAAGAAACACAGTAAGGACGACTGGCAAGAAGGAGAAAAGAAAGAAAGGGAAGAAGAAATGAAGTTACAAAGTCAAGAAGCAGGAAAGCAATGATGAAATGAGGAAAGGAAGGGTGAAAATAAGGAAGGAAAGTAGACGGGATAAATTAAGGAAGGAATTTTACTTGTCATTGACTTTGTCACACTAAAGTTTCAGCCTTTTACATTCTGACCATTGTGATATTTGGAGGTTAGGATGTGTAGGGGTATGGTAAAGTTAAGTATTAGCCAGTATTGCTTTTTATGGTTTTAAAAAGTGTTATTACTGTTATACAGGATTTACGTTCTATATAGTGCTAATAATTTGTGAAGCACTTTACTGAATAAAGGGAGACAGTAAAGTTACAATACAATTCAAGACAGGAGGGTTTGGAAAGTGCTGCTCACAAGAGCTTAAAATCCAAAAATGACGTTTTTTGGGAGGAATATCCCAATTTTCCTGTGACTGATCCAAAATATATTGCACCTTAAGAACATTAAGCAATTCCTTTAGAAAAGTGTTATGTTCTTTGTATCAATAACATCACGTTAAACAATTTTCATATTTTTTTTAATTCATTTTTTGGTATTCTCATTATTTTTAAAAATGGATAAGCAGTCATCCATTTTACCAAGAAGCAAATACTAAAATATATATGTAAAAAAAAAACTTAACTCTTCTAAAATGTATATCACAGAGGACATCGGTATATTTATAACATCTTCTTGATGCTTAATATGTATATATTCTAGTTTGCTAATGTAGCTGCAATAATCCTCTGGCCTACAGGGTTAAACTCCAAATCTCCAGTGTGTGTGATACGCTCATCAAGGATATAGAAGCCCCACGAATTGCTTTACACAGCCTAAGGGCTTGAGCAGAAACCTTCGCTTTCAATCAATGTCGAGACCCTCAAGTGAAATTCATTCAGAAAACGGTAGGAAGTCGTCGGCTTTCCAAACTGCAGCCAGGCACACGCTCCCTATCACAAACTGGTGGCACCACAGTGGGAAACTTGACATTTTGCCGAACTGACATTTGTTTGGGAACTGATAATTAAACACCATTTAAAAGTTATGGGCATGACTGAGCCTTCCTTCCAGTAACCTTGACAGGTTCTTCTGGTGCCACTTTCTGCATCCCCCCGTGATAAAGCCTTCTGCGGCGTCTGCAGTAAACTAATCGGCTTTACTTGTTTGTGTAATAAACATTACAAGTGAAAATGATCATGTTGCAGAGGAGAATGTAATTAACACAAACAGGCTTATTCAGTAAACCAGAGCAACGATGGTGCGAAAATGGATGTTTCCCCTAGAAACCAATCAAAATTAAATTTTCTGGATTTTTTTTTTTTTTTTTTTAATATAGTAAGATTCTTCTCATGGGAAAAAAAAAAAGTGATTCTGCTACGTCCTAAAAAAACACTAAAGAAAATATAATGCCCATACCAAAAGTAATGTAAAAGCAAACATGACATTTTTATTAACTCAAATTTCACATGTTGGTAGCGTAACTCTTCCGATGTTATTATTATTATTATACAGGATTTATATAGCGCCAACAGTTTGCACAGTGCCTAACAAAATGAAGGCAGACATTACAGTTACAATACAATTTGGTACAAAAGGAATAAGAGGGCCCTGCTCGTTAGAGCTTACAATCTAAAAGGGAGGGTCAATTGATACAAACGGTAATAGTTGTGGGGAATGAGCTGATGGAGAAAGTGAAACAGTGTATTAGATAGTAGCTGGATAGGCTTCTTTATAGAGAATGGTTTTCAGGGATCGTCTAAAGATGGATAGATTAGGGGACAGTTGGACAGATTGGGGTAGAGTTCTAAAGGATGGGAGAAGCTCTGTAGAAATCCTGGAGGCGAGCATGGGAAGAGGTGACAAGGGAGCTAAAGCAGGGGGTTTTGGGAGGACCGAAAATAGCGGCCTGGTTGATATTTTGAGATCAGGTTAGTGATGTGGCTGTGGGCAGAGTTGTGGATGGCATTGTAAACTATTGTTAGTACTTTGAATTGTATTCATTACATGGTAAGGGCCAGAGGCATATCCCGGGAAATTATAGGCCTGTCAGTTTGACATCAATAGTATGTAAACTTCTGGAGGGGATGATAAGGGACTATATCGTAGAGTTTGCTAAAGACAACAACATCATCAGCAGTAATCAGCACGGGTTTACAAATGGGCGTTCTTGTCAAACCAATTTCTTAGCATTCTACGAGGAGGTAAGCTGTGAGCTAGATAGGGGGAGACCAGTGGATGTGGTGTACTTGGATTTCGCTAAGGCGTTTGATACAGTTCCCCACAAGCGCTTAATTTATAAAATAAGGTCTGCAGGTATCGACAGCAGAGTTTGCTCTTGGATACGGAATTGGCTTATAGGGCGTGTCCAAAGGGTGGTAATAAACAGCGCATACTCAGACTGGTCTGAGGTTGTAAGCGGGGTGCCCCAGGGCTCAGTCCTGGGACCAACCTTGTTCAATTTATTCATAAACAGCATTGAGGACGGGATCAGTAGTGCGTTATCAGTTTTTGCAGATGACACAAAATTGGCCAGGGCAATAACTGCACAGCATGAAGCAGATATCCTACAGAATGACCTGGACAAAATTACAGAGTGGGCAACGACATGGCAAATGAGGTTTAACGTGGAGAAGTGTAAGGTTTTGCACTTGGGGACTAAAAACATAAAAACACAATACACGTTAGGAGGGGAACCCTTGGGGGAATCAAAAATGGAGAAGGATCTGGGAGTCTTGGTTGATGATAGATTAGGCAACAGCATGCAATGTCAAGCGGCAGCTGCCAAAGCCAGCAGAATATTAGCATGCATAAAGAAAGGGATGTATTCCAGAGATAAGACCATAATCCTTCCACTTTATAAAACTCTGGTCCGACCGCATCTGGAGTATTCTGTCCAGTTCTGGTCGCCAGTCCTCAGGAGGGATGTGTTGGAGCTGGAGAGAGTCCAGAGAAGGGCAACTAAACTAATTAGGGGATTGGAGGACCTTGACTATGAAGAGCGTCTACAATCGCTCGATTTATTCTCCCTGGAGAAGAGACGTCTGAGGGGGGACATGATAGCAATTTATAAATATCTTAATGGGGATCCCAGCTTAGAAAAAAAGCTGTTCATTCGAAGGGATTGCATGAGGACTCGAGGGCATACAATGCGATTAGAGGAGAAGCGTTTTAACCACAGGCAACGTGGGGGGTTCTTTACTGTTAGGGCTACAAGATTGTGGAATTCTCTACCACAAGAGGTGGTTTCTGCGGGTAGTATGGTGGCTTTCAAAAGACTCTTAGACGTACATCTCAAGGATCAGAACATTCAGGGCTATGTGAGATGATTACAGCCACACACACCTCCACAGGTTGAACTGGATGGACTATTGTCTTTATTCAACCTCACCTACTATGTAACTATGTAACTATATGTAACTATGGTTACATAGTTAGTCGGGTTGAAAAAAGACACAAGTCTATCTGGCTCAAAAAAAAAAAAAAACAGTAAAGAAAACCCAACCATACAATCCCATATACACAATCCTATACCCGCAGTTGATCCAGAGGAAGGTGAAAAACCCCCAGCAAATCATGATCAAATTTGCTACAGCAGGGGAAAAAAATTCCTTCCTGATCCCCCGAGAGGCAATCGGATATTCCCTGGATCAACTTTATCTATAAATATTAGTACCCATTTATATTATGTACACCTAGGAAAGAATCCAGGCCTTTTTTAAAGCATTCTCAATCTAGTGAGCTGGCCAGAACCACCTCTGGAGGGAGTCTATTCCACATTTTCACAGCTCTTACGGTGAAGAAACCTTTCCGTATTTGGAGACTAAATCTGTTTTCCTCTAGACATAAAGAGTACCCCCTTGTCTTCTGTGTTGACCTTAAAGTGAACAACTCAACAACAAGTTCACTATATGGAGCCCTTATGTATTTATACATGTTGATCATATCCCCCCTTAATCTCCTCTTCTCAAAAGAGAATAAATTTGGTTCCTCTAATCTTTTCACATAGCTGAGCTCCTCCTTGCATTCACCAAGCTTTAGGGAAAATGCCCTTGCTATGTGCAACTTCACCTTGCAAATTGAACAGTCTATTTGCCTGTAGTAATTCAAGCCTAAACAGTGCATTGAGGTCAGCTTGTAAGTTGGAGACATCCTGTAAAGAAGTTATTCCACTGCAAAGCTTGGTGTCATCTGCAAAGACTGAAATTGTACTTTTAATCCCAGACCTGATATCATTTAAAAATATATTAAAAAGTAAGGGTCCCAACACTGGTTGGGTGAGTGGAAGCCAGTGAAGGGATTGGCAGAGAGGGGTGGGGAGTCTTGCAGCAGCATTCATTATGGACTGAAGGGGGGATAGTCTATGTAAAGGTATTCCAATGAGGAGGGATTTGCAGTAGTTGAGGCTAGAGATAACCAGGGAGTGAATTAGAAGCTTGGTGGTGTTGTTGGTTAAAAAAAGGGCGTATTCTAGAGATGTTGCGGGCGGAATGATATTGTAACTCTTCTGCTTCTTTTTCATTGTAGGTAAATAATGGACTCCAAGCAGAATCAATGGGTCATCACTGAGTTCTTGATGAAGGAGGGGTGCAGGCTGTTGAACATCCACACAAGGCTACAGAATGTTAATTAGAAGACACCACTGACAGCAGTCACCAATGAAAAGACATTGCTGTTGGCAATGGTGTCATCTCTGTACACATTCTGTAGTCTTTTCTGGACATTGGACAGCCTGAACCCCTCCTTCATCAAGAACTCAATGAGGGCAAGTTACTTCTTCTTGGAATCAATTATTTACCTGAAAATAAAAATAAAAATAAGGGGAGTTACTACAGAGGAAGAGTAACTCAACATCTAAAATGTGAATGACCTAAGTAAGCTAATAAAAAAGTTATGCCCACTGTTGCATTACATTTAGTATGGCATTACACTTAAAAATCACAATGTTTAACCAGTTCTGGACCTGAAGGATTTGCCGTCTTAACCGCCTTAGCGGTAAACCCGAGCGTGACTCGGGGTAGGAATTTTCTGGTATTAGCGGTATCCCCGAGTCACGCTCGGGGTCAATGGGCAGAGCGTGCAGAGAGCGCAGCGGAGCTTCTCTTACCTTATCCTGGCGATCCAGCGATGATCTTCCATTGCTGTGACCGCCAGCGAGATCTCCGCCGCTCGTCTGTCGGTAGGAGGACTTCCTAGTTCCGTTCCCTGCAGCAGCAATGCTGCATGGGAGCGGAACTAGGGAGGGAAATTAAAAAAAAAAAAAAAAAAAAAAAACGTTGCACAAAACACATAACACATTTTATATTATATATATGCATATATATATATATATATATATATATATATATATATATATATATATATATGCAAATATATATATATATATATATATATATATATATATATATATATATATATATATATATATATATATATATATATACATATATACACACACACACACACACATATATATATATATATATATATATATAAAATTATATTATTGATTCGATTATAATTCATGCGTTATATATATAAATATATATATATATATATACACACACACACATATATATATATATATATATATATATATATATATATATATATATATCTATATACACACATATGTATATAATATATAGCGCATGAATTATAATCTAATCAATAATCTAATTTTATTATATATATTATATATTAAATAATAAAATAATATTATTGATTCAATTATAATTCACTTGTTTGTGTTTCAAATTTATCACATCTGGGATGTCTACTAGACTCTTGTTTTGGTCAGGTTTAAGTCAGTAATTACTAAGAATTGTAGGCCTATAATACATAACGCCAAATTTCCATGAAAAGAATTGTACCGCTTTTGGAACAGAATTCCTGACAGAATCATACCGCCAGGGAGGTTAAAGACCAGGCCATTGTTTGCAATTCGACACTGCGTTACTTTAATGGACAATTGTGCGGTCGTGTGTTGCTGTTCCCAAAAAAACAGATGTCCTTTGTTTCCCCACAAATAGAGCTTTCATTTGGTGGTATTTGATCACCTGTGCGATTTTTCATTTTTGCGCTATAAATAAAAAAATTGCGACAATTCTAAAAAATATATATATTTTTTTCATTTTCTGCTTTATGACATTCCCAAAAAACAAAATTTAAAAATCTAACTTTTCATCCTTTTAGGCCAATTTATATTCTGCTACATATTTTTGGTTAAAAAAAAAAAAATAGCAATAAGCGTATTTCGATTTATCACGTCTACAAACTAGGAGAAAGATTTATGTCATTTTTTATTTATTTATTTTTTTACTAGTAATGGTGGCGATCTGCAATTTTTAGTGGGACTGCGACATTGCGGCGGACAGATCAGACCACTAACTGACATTTTTAACACTTTTGGGGGGACCAGTGACATTACTACAGTAATCAGTGCTAAAAAATATGCACTGTTACTGTAATAATTACATTGGCAGGGAAGGGGTTTACACAGTGGTGATCAAAGGGTTAAATGTGAGCCTAGGGGGTGTTTTCTAACTGCATGGGGGAGGGACTTTTGAAATGAACACAGAGACCTGTGATCCTACATAGAAGGATCACAGGCGCTTTGTGATAATTTCAGAGAGAACAACGATCTGTTGTGTTTACAACAGCTGACCGGTGTTCTCTCTCAGCGGGGAGCGATCGTGGGTGCCGATGGCAATTGTAGCCACCGGTCCCATGGATCAGCATCCCTGCTGCCTAGTGGGGGCAGGAGCACGCCACCAGCCTCACGCGCTCGCCCCCCAGCACCGCTCCCACGAACCGACATACCCATACGTCGATTCGCACAACCAGGTCAGCCTGCCGCAGTAAATTTGTGGCAGCCAATTGGCAAGCAGTTAAAGACAAGCCAATGTGTTACAGTGGTTCTGATGGGTTCTTTTCATTGGGGCTAAGACTAATGATCCCCGAGTATGTGGAAGTATTTTGGTTGAGCCTTTAGGCTCCATGCACACAGGGCGTCATAAAAACGTGCTCCAAAGCTGTTTCTTGACGCCAGAAAAAAGCGGCTGTAAAAACGTACTTTCAGTAGCTTTTTCCATAAGCTTTATTGCACGTTTGGCCACGTTGGAGGAAGAAGAAGACCAGAGGAGGCAAAAGAGCAGAAGAGCAGAGCGGAGGGCAGAAGAGCAGAGTGGAGGGCATAAGAGCGGAGCGGAGAAGACCAGATGAAGATTTTTAATAAACTTTTCAAAATGTCTCCTGTCCTTAATTACACACACTGCCTTTTATGGGGTGAATGGGTAGGGGTACAGTGTACCCCATACCCATTCACATAGGGAGGGGGTCCAGGATCTGGGGGGCCCCCTTGTTAAAGGGGGCTTCCAGATTCCCATGATCCCCCTGCCCGCAGACCCCCCACAACCACCAGCCAGGGTTGTGGGGATGAGGCCCTTGTCCTCATCAACATGGGGGCAAGTTGCTTTGAGGTGGGGGGTGCAGAGCCCCCCCTGCCCCAAAGCACCCACACCCCCCATGTTGAGGGCGTGTGGCCTGGTATGGTCCAGGGGGGGTGGGGCCGCTCTCTCGTCCCCTCCCCTTTCCTGGCCTGCCGGGCTGCATGCTCGGATAAGGGTCTGGTATGGATTTTGGGAGGGACCCTCAAATTCCATAACCAGACCCGAAGGGCCTGGTTTGGAACCTGGGGGGGAACCCCACGCCATTTTTTTCCCCATTTTGGCGTGGAGTTCCCCCTCAAGATTCTCACAGTGCAAGTCGCGCCGCAAGTCGGATCAGGTTGCATGTCGGATCATCCTGATCCGACTTGCGGTGCGACTTCCATTCAAATCAATAGGCTCCCATAGGGAACCATTGATTTTGAATGGAAGAAAAAAAACGTATAACGTGGCTTAACACACGTTAATCAACGTTATTCAGCCTTTAGCAGCGTCAGACGTTTTTACAGCTTGACGCTGCAGCTCCAGAACGCACTGGTCCTGGGTTTTTTTTGGAGCTGTAAAACGCCTATGCCACTTGGAGCTCCTAAAAGCTCTATGTGTGCATGAGTCCATAGAATAACATGGATGGGCGTTTTGCAGCTGCAAAAAAAAAAAACGTCTGACGCTGCTAACAGCAGCTCCAAAAATGTCCAGTGTGCATGAGGCCTTACTTATTTATTCTGCTAGGTAACATCCAGTCTAGACTCTATTTATATATGACAACGTTGTAATTTATTGACTTTGGTGATGGGTGGTGGTAATCAATCATTTAGTGAGTCTTTGTATACTGTCTAACATCCTGTAATGAAGTATTTTTGACCAAGTCACACTAATAGTATTACCTATATGTAGCAATATTTCCAGGCCTTGGGCCTGAGGTGGGTCTGCCATTAGTACCGGTAACACTCCCAACACATTTAAGTTGTGAACCCAGGTGTGGGAACTGAGACAATGACCATTCCGGCATATTTAGTTTGTTTTGTTTTATTGTTATTTAGAATGCTTTCAAGTGCAGAGGAGGGGTTTGGGGTCTTTTAGACCCCCAGATCCCTCCACAAGAGTACCTGAAAAGTAAAAAAAAAAAAATGTACAAAAATATCGGGCCATATCGACTGATACCGATATGCATTGACCAAAATATCGGTATCGGCAACGAAAAATCAATCGGTCGATCACTAGTTTCTATGCAGAGCTGCACCAGATTTTGCAAATATCGGTTTTAGTAAATCAACCCCCTCTAGCTCAAAGCCAAAAAATTAATTAAAATAAAATATCAAAATATTTGAAGATGTTATATTGCTATGACAAAGCTTACCTAATAACAATCACACTATCAAGAACTACTCTGATTGGTTTCATAGGGACATGAAAGATGGAATTGGGAGCCACCAGCCCCCCAGTTGGGGAGTTCTGCTCGGAACTGAACAGTGGGGTGTTCGGTCCATCCGTAGACATCAGTAAATATGTAGAGAGATTAGATGGATAGATAATATATGGTAGGCCTTACCTATATAGCAATGAGAGGGCCGTTCTTAAAATCTATATATGTAATAAAACAATACAAGTATGTTAAAACAAGCACGTACCACTGTAATAGCCACATAAAAATGACTGTAACATAAACATTAAAATAATAGCTCAAAATATATATTTGCTGATATTCGATCTGCTGATGATGCCGCTGATATTAGTTCCATCATGAACTGTAATTTCAGTATATATTGCGTTGCTATCAATTTGCATCAACGGCGGTCGATTTTTCTTGCCCATTTACACATGGAATAACATGTGAAATAATGTGTGTCTATCCAAGCGCTTCTGCATTTTATCAAGGATTGCACACAAGCCGTTTATTTCTTTTCCTCCTCCCAGGCCGCCATAGCCAGTGTTATTAATTTCACCGTGATTACCGCATATTCCCATAGTTCAACTTCATTACAGTATTGATATTGTAATTAATATGGATTTATCATAAAACAAGCCAAGCTCATGCAAGTTAGTTAAAATATACATCATACACAGGCTCATTATCTGGGAAACTGGGGAAATACTCTAATCCTTACATAATAGAAAATTATTAATGTGGTCCAGATTTAGATAGCATAACATATTTCCGCGGTGCCTGTCGGTGTCCGCATTTGTGTTCTAATGTGATGTAGAATCCCTACTGAGTATGTCATTTTTGGGATAGCCCACAGTGTCCACGAGAGCAGCAATGGCCAGAACCCCCAACTTTGTGTTGCTTTTTAAATGCTGAGTCAGTGGGGTTGAATTACTAAAGTCAAATAGACTGTTCACTTTACAAGGTGAAGTTGCACATAGCAAGGACATTTTCCCTAAAATTTGGTGAATGCATGGAGGAGCTCAGCTATGAGGAAAGATTGGAGGAACTGAATTTATTCTCTCTTGAGAAGAGGAGATTAAGGGGGGATATGATCAACATGTACAAATACATAAGGGGTCCATATAGTGAACTTGGTGTTGAGTTATTCACTTTAAGGTCATCACAGAGGACAAGGGGGCACTCTTTACGTCTAGAGGAAAACAGATTTCATCTGCAAATACGGAAAGGTTTCTTCACCGTAAGAGCTGTGAAAATGTGGAATAGACTCCCTCCAGAGGTGGTTCTGGCCAGCTCACTAGATTTCTTTAAAAAAGGCCTGGATTCTTTCCTGGGTGTACATAATATAAATGGGTACTAATATGTATAAGTAAAGTTGATCCAGGGAATATTTGATTGCCTCTCGGGGGATCAGGAAGGAATTATTTCCCTTTCTGTAGCAAATTGGATCATGCTTTGTTGGTTTTTTTTTTCGCCTTCCTCTGGATCAACTGGGGGTATAGGATTGTGTATATAGGATTGTATGATTGGGTTTTCTTTATTGTTTTTTTTTTTTTTATTGGTTGAGCCAGATGGACTTTTTTCAACCTGACTAATGCCTCGTACACACTCAGCGATTATCGGCCGACCGATCGGCCGTCTTTTGTCCAGTGTTGTTGTGTTGGTTGAAATGTGCTCTAGACTGCACACAAATTTTCTCGGCCAACAACAACCAACTTCAGAAGTCATGTCATGTGCTGGTTTACTTTCCGTGTGTTTTTTCTTCTCTGAGCATGCCCAGTCTTGCTCATCTGATTTTTGTCTGCCGAAATCTGTACTGACTGACGGAAAATCGGCCGTTCTGTTGATGGCCAACAAAAATTTTATAGCATGCACACCAGATTTTGTTCGGCCGAAAAGTCGCAGTCGGTTGTTGGAAGCATCATACTAACAAGCCGAAAATCGGCCAACAATCGTTGCGTGTGTATGAGGCATAACTATGAATGAGGGTTCCATCATCCAATCAGGTGCAAACAAAACTGTTGTTTTTCTTTATTCTTATTCTTTTGCTAAGTTTCTTTGTACACAATTGGATAAGTAATGGGCCACACACACTATAGGATTTTCTGAAGACTTTTTCCTTTAGACTTACCAAAACCATATAATATGAGGTCAAACCTAAACACTTTCAATTTGTATGCAATCTGGCAGGCCCTTGCACTACATAGAAAAGGTAAATCTGAAGGAAATCTAACCACAAAAGTTGGATAGTGTGTATCCAGCTTAAACCTTCCCTTGAAAAGCGAACAGTCTATTTGTTTTTTGTCAAATCAACCCATTTTGGCAAAATTCACTTGGATCAATGGGGAAGGGGGACATTAAAAAGAACTGCAGGTGAAAGCACAGAAGAATCAAAGATTTTAATGCTTACTTGCAGCATTTTTTCTATGCCATATATATTTTTCTTTTATTATTAATTTGAACTGAGCCTTTGAACTTGCTAGCAAATTTAACTTCTTCGGGAAGAATCAATTCTCTAGACCGCCCAATGCTTCCTTGCACGTCATAGCCCTCTCCTCTAGTGTCTGTGCTAAACTAACTCTTCCACCTTACAAGCCTACATTGCCTTTTATGTAGATGTTAGGGGTACATCAAATAGACTACTAAAGAGCTTTAATTCTCAACCATTTTAATTTGGAGGTGTTGTGGAAGTTGCACATTTGACAGTGGCACACTAATGATAGCTTTCTTTTGTAAAGATTTTGGAAGGAAGTTTGGCCAAGCCTAACCCCCCCCCCCCCCCTTCAAAGTCACTGTACAATGGATAAACAGCCCTTTTGTTCTCAGGACAAATGGTGTTGGTTTGGGGGGATGGTATATTCTTTAATCACAAGTCTAAATGACTGCTCATAGCTGCAAGTTTGCAGTCTCAAACGGAACATCTATGAAGCAAGAAGCTAAACCTGACTTCCCTGAGCCATGTGCTTTGGAATGAGACTCCATGGCTACAAACTTCTTTAGTTAAGTATATCTCCTTTATCTTTATCTGTATCTGCTAGTCTTGTATTATGCTCCTAAATATTGTAATAGTTTTGTATGTACAGATTGTTTTTTTATAGTAAAGCACATTTACACACCACAAAGGTCTAAGTTTCCTTGGTTGTACCGCACAGTAACCGCACTAGAAACGCACGCAAAACATTTGGGGGCTCGTCCGCAATTTGCGCTATAGATTCAACTGAAACAGACCTGTTTGTTTTCTGTGGTGTGTTGTGTAGCTTGTGCTAGGTAAAAAATGCTGCGTAAGCTGTTTAGGAAAAGCAAGGCTGCAGAGGTTTCTGGTGTCCAGAAGGAAATGTGCAGTTTACCTATCTGGGCCAGAGACAATGAGTGGGAGTCTATTGCTAAAGTATTTGCAAAGTATGCTTCTCCTTTGAATAAGACTTGGGGTGGTAAAATCTCAGATCATTTTGTAGATTTTAGCCTTAAGGGGTTGGATTTAAGTAAAGCAGAGAAGAGGACAGTTTCCACAGTGGGCTGGTATTTTCTTCATGCTCTCTATACAGAATCACAGAGAAGGGAGAAGGCAGAGGCAGAAGTTAAGTTATTGAAAGACCAGCTAGCAGTTCAGAGTGTGTGCGTTCAACTGCTAGTAGGGCTGATGATTTGTAAGAGCGGTGTGCAGCCCTCATGACCAAATCAATTAATGCCTTAAGGAAAAGAAAGGGACGTAAACCTGTTAGTAAAGCCAGGGTACGTGCCATTGTCACATCCCAAAACTGGGATTGTGAGGATGTCTCCTCCAATGATAGTGAGGATGAGGAGATAGAATTTGATGTTTCTGATGATGATCATCCAATGGGAAAGAAAAAGTGTGCCAGACCTCTCATTACTAAGCATAGGAAAAGGCAACATGATAGAGAGGATATGGCAGATGGGGAGGTGCATTATCGCAACCCCAGAGATGTTGAATTTGAAGAAGTCAGGGAGTTTACACAAACTGAACTCCATGAGCTGGCAAAACAATACAAACAAAGGTCCGGGGAACCCCTATTGAGTTGGCTCCTACGTTTGTGGGATGAAGGGGCGGACAGTGTTGTTTTGTCAGGCAAGGAAGCAGTGGCTTTGGGAGTGTTAACCCATGATCCACAATTGCGTCAGGCCATGCGAAAAGCCCGAGAGTTTAGTGTGAATTTTTCACTCTTAGACCTCGTGAGAGATGGTATAGTCCGAGTATACGCTAATCCTAGTGACCTGGAAAATACCTACTCATGGAGAACATTAGGAGAAGGTATTTCCAGGTTACGTGAGATGGGTTGTATAACCGGATTAAATACATTTCCAGAATGGATGGGTCCAGATATGGAACCCTTCACGTCTGCTCTGCGCTCTAAGCTAATGAAGTCTGCACCATTTAATCTCAGGGCTCCTTTATTGTCTTTGCTGGGAGGCCTGGGTTTAAACAGCAAAATTCATGAAGCAACAACCCTTTTAAGCCAGTTGGGGGAGCTAGAGGAGACTAAAACAAAACCTGTCAGGGCAGTAGATAAGGTCAGACAGGCAGAGAACAGGCTGAAAAGGACTTTTAAAGAGAAGAAAGGGAATGTGGGAGAGAAGACAGGAGGTGAAGAGAAAACCAGGCTAGTTATCTCTAGGAAACAAATGTTGGTGGACCTATTAAAGGCAGGAGTACCTAAAAGTGAGATAGATGGCATCTCTACTGCAGAAATTTTGAAGCGGTGGAAACATTTAGTGGGGAAAACTGTCAGGGTTAGAAACACTACTCCTAGTGAAGATAACATCAGCCTAGATTTAGAGACAACAGAACAGACCCCTCCTGTTAGTCCCAAACCCATTCCCAAAACTGAACATGAACCGAAACCCAAATCCCTTTATCCTGGGGAGGAGTTAGAGAGAATTAGAAAAGGGGATTGGGAGGTTCCTTATCCTTTATGAAGGGAAGGTGGGTCTCCTGTAATAGCAATAAGAACAGTGACAGCAGGAGACCGACGCCCATATGCACCTGTCACTGTATGGTGGGGGAAGTCGTCTCCTCCTACACATGCCATGGCTTTAGTGGATACTGGAGCTGAAGTTACACTTTTGCAAGGAGATCCTTCCCATCACAAAGGAGAAGTGATTTATGTAGAAGGTTTGGGAGGCCAAACCACACCAGCAGTTAGGACACGGGTGAAATTGGCTATTGGCAAGGGACCAGGATTTTGGACAAATGTTTTGGTATCAGAGTTACCTGAAAATATTCTTGGGATGGATGTACTTCAAGGTCAGTCTATTCAGACTGAACAAGGTACATTCACATTCGGGTATCCTGATAAAACGTATCTGGTCAGGGCGGTGAAGGCTGTGGTCAGAGGTCATGCAAAATGGACCCCTGTCTTTATTCCTCCACCAGAGAAGCCAGTCTGTCTCAAGCAATACAGACTTCCTGGAGGCCACAAAGAAATTGGGGAGACTATTCATGAACTATTAAGAGTAGGGATCCTTAGACCTGCTGTAAGTCCATTCTCATCTCCGGTGTTCCCAGTAAAGAAACCTGATGGGACATATAGAATGACTGTGGATTACAGAGGTCTAAACAAAGTGGCACCTCCATTAAAGTCAGCTGTACCGGATATGATCTCAATTATTGAGAAAATTGCTAAAGAGGCAGGAGAATATCATGCTGTGATAGACCTGGCTAATGCTTTCTTTTCGATTCCAATAGACCCAGAGTGTCAGAACCAGTTTTCCTTTGTGTGGAATGGCCGCCAGTACACTTTCACTGTTCTTCCTCAAGGATACCTTCATTCTCCAACGATTTGTCATGGACTGATTGCCCGAGATTTAAGCACCCTAAATCTGAAAGTTGCTGTGTTTCACTACATTGATGACATCATGATCTCTGGAACAAAGGAAGATGTAACTGAAGCACTGCACCTGCTGATACAGCACATGGAGAACAGAGGGTGGGCTATCAACAGAGACAAAGTCCAAGGACCTGCCACAGAGGTGAAATTCCTGGGAATGATGTGGACCGGGCCACAGAGGAAAATTCCAGAGACAGTTGTGCAAACTATCCAGGCATTGTTGCCACCTACTACCAAAAAGGACGCGCAGAAGTTCATTGGAGTTGTGGGATTCTGGAGATCATTCATCCCACATCTTGGACTGATTCTGAGGCCTATATACAATGTCACAAGGAAAAAGACTGAGTTCACATGGGGTTCAGAGCAGCGGACCGCATTCCTGGCTGCTAAAGAAGCCATTTTGCAGCATCAAGGATTGGGACCTGTGAGACAAGGAGTACCATTTCAGCTGGATGTAGTGGAGCAGGATGGTACAATATCTTGGAGTCTGTGGCAGCCAAATGAAAAGAAGGGACTGAGAGCAATACCCATTGGATTTTGGTCCAAACAACTTTCAGGGGCACAGAAAAGATACACGCCCCTAGAGAAGTACCTGTTTGGGGCCTACACAGCACTTCAACACGTAGAGACCATTACAGGAAAGGACACAGTCACCATCCATACTGCATTGCCAATAGCAGGATGGGTGAGAGATGATGGACTGACCACTAGGGCAGCTGTAGCCCAGAACCAAACACTGATGAAATGGAAGTGGTACCTTCAAGAAAGAGGGGGTATTGCAGCTGGGGATGTCAGAGACATTTCAAAACAGTTGGCTGGGCTTGTCACTTTTACCAGCACCCATACAGAAGAAGAAATTCCTGTGCTGCAGTCATCCCCCATTCATGAGGCTCCACCCTTTGAGTCTTTGTCCGATAAGATGAAGGAGTCAGCATGGTTCACTGATGGTTCAGCCATAGTCACCTCGTCTGGGCGTAAATGGACAGCAGCAGCCTACAACCCAAGTACAGACACAGTCCTGCAGGAGACCGGAATTGGAGGGTCCAGTCAGTATGCAGAGTTGAAAGCTGTAGTGATGACTCTTCAGGAGGATCTTTCTTCCCATGTCACTATCTACACTGACAGCTGGGCGGTCTTTAAAGGACTGACAACTTGGATGCCCACGTGGAAGTCCAATGAATGGTTGATTCATGGAAAGGTGGTGTGGGGAGGCAAGGAAGTCTGGGACTTCATCTGGAAGGAAGCTCACTCCCGCACCATAAAAGTGGGGCATGTTGATGCACATGTGCCCCTGGTCCCAGACTTTGAGAACTATAACAGAGTGGCAGACGAAATTGCCAAGGTGAATGCAGTTGTGCCAATTGATCCTGTCTTGATGAACTTGGCCAACTGGGCCCACAAGCAATCTGGACATTTGGGGCAGAAAGCCACATATGAATGGGCACAGCAAAGAGGATTGCCCATATCAATGGACATGATAAGGACTGTAATAGGCAACTGTACAGTGTGTGGAGAAGTGCGACAATGGCCATTGCAAAAGTACTCCACCGGGTCGATTAAAAGGGGAGAGAGGCCTGCAGAGATTTGGCAGATTGACTTCATCGGTCCCCTGCCCCGGGGAAACAATGGACTGAGGTATTGTTGCACTGCAGTGGACACCAATTCAGGACTTTTGTTTGTTCATCCTTGCAAACGTGCAGATCAAGCCGCAACACTTCAACTGCTACAGAAAATTGTTGTTGCGTATGGCTGTCCCAAACAAGTCCAAAGTGATAATGGCTCACACTTCACCGGATCAACTGTACAGCAATGGGCCAAAGATTCTGGAGTGTACTGGTTGTGCCACATCCCATATCATCCACAGGCAGCTGGTTTGATTGAAAGATACAATGGGCTATTGAAGGACCAGATACGCAAACTTACACCCACACGTACACTAAGGGGGTGGGATCGGGTCCTCACACAGGCAGTTATGTTGTTAAATTCTAGGCCACTAGCCAAAAGCACACCATATGAAAGGATGGTTGGGGCTGGGGTGCAGATTCCACAGCTAGAGTGCAGAGTTCAGTATTTACACAAGGTTCCTGAAAGAACAGGGTTTAACAGGTACCAAGTTACTGCTTCCCATGACATAGAAACCAAGAGTGAAGTATCTGAAGCTGAAGCCTATCTAGGAATGAGAGGGAATCTGGCAGGAAGGTTTGAAGTTATATTTGCATTGGCAGATGAGCTTCAAGACAGTGGCTGGGACTCTGATTGGTTAGTGGATACTTCCCAGCAAGAGTGGAAACTGAGGCTCTATAATATCAAACCTTCCAAAATAAACAGCAGTGATCTTCTAGGAAATATCAGTATATTTCCTCTCCTCCCTATTGATGTTCTTTGGGAGGGTCAGAAGTGGATACAGGCAGGTGGAAAAGTGTTGGTCAGAGATCCAGGCAAGAAGTCAGTTAGAGGAGAGATTGTAGCTGAAGGGCCGGGATCTACTGTATATGTATTATTAGAAGGAACAGATAATCCGCTTTGTTTTCCACTCCACAGGCTGTCTCCGATTTGATCCATAGAAAGACCAGAGAAAGTGGTTACATGATGGACAGAATGATGGAAGACCGCAAGAGCTATGGAGAGCAAGGCCTTTTGATGTATTACAAGCCTGGACTTGTCTTCTAAAGAACGTTAGATTGGACTTTTCTAATGAACTTTTAGCCAAAGACTGAAATACCTTCATAGTTATAGGAGGGGGTTGTATTTTAGTTTAGTTCCCCCATTGTGTTTTATTTAAGATAAACCGGGGGGTGGGAGAATTATTAGATGTCTTTATGTAAAGTTGGAGACATTATGTCATTTGTGAGCCAAGGGGTGGAGTGTTGTGGAAGTTGCATATTTGACAGTGGCACACTAATGATAGCTTTCTTTTGTAAAGATTTTGGAAGGAAGTTTGGCCAAGCCTAACCCCCCCCCCTTCAAAGTCACTGTACAATGGATAAACAGCCCTTTTGTTCTCAGGACAAATGGTGTTGGTTTGGGGGGATGGTATATTCTTTAATCACAAGTCTAAATGACTGCTCATAGCTGCAAGTTTGCAGTCTCAAACGGAACATCTATGAAGCAAGAAGCTAAACCTGACTTCCCTGAGCCATGTGCTTTGGAATGAGACTCCATGGCTACAAACTTCTTTAGTTAAGTATATCTCCTTTATCTTTATCTGTATCTGCTAGTCTTGTATTATGCTCCTAAATATTGTAATAGTTTTGTATGTACAGATTGTTTTTTCATAGTAAAGCACATTTACACACCACAAAGGTCTAAGTTTCCTTGGTTGTACCGCACAGTAACCGCACTAGAAACGCACGCAAAACAGGAGGAAACCTTGCAATAACTTCCTTGTCCCTGCCAATAATTTCTATTTCTACAGTTTTTGGTACACTAGTGTGATGGTGAATCGGAAGCATGCATTTTAGGGCAATAGGAGGAATCTTCCCTTACCCACTTGCCGACCAGTCACATTGACTGTACTGCGGCAAAGTGGCTCGTTCCCATCCAGCGACGTAGACCTAGACAAATGTCATCCGCTCCGTGAAGAAAAAAAAAAAAGTCCCGCAGCGGAGAAAAACAGCGGAGCGGCCGTGTGAAAGAGCCCTAACTCCACTTTTGTTGAGAAAAAAACATTCCCCTCTGGGTGATCTCTGTACATTACAAGGATTGTAACAACCTTTGTTGCAGATTCTGACCTTTTGTTACTTTGAATAAATCCCTGTCTGTTCCTCTGTGCTGAGTGGGTCTAATGGGAGTGGTTTCATAATTATCTGTCAGTTGTGGCACCTGCAGAGCACTAATGAGGAAATCTACTGGGCCTGCATCGCTTTAGACATGTTCCTATTGGGAGTATCTCACCAAAAATGACATTTTTGTTGCATGAGATGCCCAAAATCTGACTTGTATCTTAGTGCAGATTTCTGGGGAAAATTGGTGAGCCAAACACAAGCAGGAAATTATGTTTCTGGGGGTGTGGTCAGTATACATTCTGTGTACAGAACAGCTCCAAGCGGCCATATTGCATTGCATTTTTAGAAAATCACAGATTGAAAAGGAAAGGTCATTTAAAATAACATTCAACCACAATATGATTTGTGTCGCAATGGTATACGCTATATTGTTGTTTCTTTATTTGCTAATTTATTTTCCCCATGAAAGTGGAGTTACCCTCTAACTGCGGTAGGGAAAGTCATGTCACTAATTATGCCTGTACCCCTGTAGCAGTGCTGTATAAATCCCAGATCTGCCCAGACAAAAATAGAAATTCTTGTATTTAGTGTTTTGCCTAGCGTTTAACTGCTTGCATTAAGAGAGGGAGATCAGTAACAGCTGCCAATCAGGCTTTACTTCATTGTACATGTACTGACAGTAAAGATGTTAACTGGAAGAGCAGAGCATGCAGAGGAATGGTCTCATCATTGTGCGGCTGCTTCTTCATTTTCTAATCAACAGTCTGGGAGTGTGTTCAGGTCCTGCTGTAGGGCTTTAGCTGCAGAGGATGTCACAGACTTGGCTACCCTGTCTGGGAGTAATGGCTGGATCACAAGACCTTTGCAAGATAAAAAAGTATTCATGGATGTACTTCATGTGTAGTTGTTTTCCTGGAGGTCAAACCCAATCAATTCCCTTTTTCTCATCAGAATCAAATAAAAAAATATATATATTTCTAAGTCATGTTGCGTTAGAAGAACCCATAAAACGTGTTCCTGGGTCAATTACAAGATCAAAAGCAAAATAAATGTGCTTGCATGGTATTTAAAGTAGCACTACCCCCGCAGGAGCTGCTGGTAATAACTGGTTCATCCGTAAAAGTAAAGAAGCTGCCCAACACCGCAAGCACCAGTCCATTAACACCAGGTCCAATAACACAGTCTAGGAAATGTCTTTTTAGTATTTATTGCTTGAAAAAACATTACCAGGAGGATGTTTAAGGTCACAGGATACTCCAAAATGATCAATAGCAATAATGGGACGATGAACCTTTCACTAATCTTCTTACAGCAGCCTTTCCTGGAGGTAACAGGGAATGGCCAATAAATCTAGGACTCTATCAGAGCAGCCCCAGGCCATGTGGAATCTGGCACTTATGGCACTTTTCCACTGCAAGTACCGGCTCGGCTCCACTCGGCCCTGCTTGTCTCTGTTTGGTTTTCCACTGCATGGTACGGTGTTGGAACGGTTCGGTAAGGTTTGCTTTTCCACTAAAGTAAAGTGGGTGGGATAACAATGATTCTCTGACCAATCAGTGGCTAGTAGTGACAAACAGTCAAGGCTGCATGCAAAGGATTGTGGGATATGGTACCGGTACGGCCCTCTTGGAACCACAACTGAGGTGGTACTGTTTAAGCAAGCCATACCGTTCGTTTCCATGTAGTGGAAAAGCGCCGCCGTACCCTACCGTACCGTACCGCACCATTCCAACACCGTACCATGTGGTACCATGCAGTGGAAAAGCACAAAAGCGAGCCGAACCGTTCGGTTCCATGCAGTGGAAAAGCGCCATTCGATTCTTCTCCAGACCCAGGATTTTAGGATAGTGCCCTCCAGCAAATACTCCTCTAGCAGTCTTCCCCAGGCTCCTGCTGGGACCCAGACTGCACTCTCCTGTTTTGCGAAACCCTCTCCTATGGGCGGTAGCTCAACCACCCCCAGAAGGCTGGAACTCTCCCTGAAGAGTAAAGACACTAACTCAGAATTCCCAAATGTTTTTCACCTTCTCAGCCACCTTCTGGATGCCTCCTTCCAGGGATTGGCTGAAGCATTACAAATATTCATACTGTTCATCTGCATCTCCCTGCCCTCAATTCTGGAAGCTTCTTACAAACAGAGGTGGGAGAAATCACCCAGCTTAGGAAACCCTAAACAAACAAAATCCACCAATCACAGCTCCACTCACTACAGTAAAGCCAAAAATGAAATAATTTACCTAGCAGCCTAACTAGGAGGGCACTACGTAAATAATTTTATAATTCTGCATAAATACATTTCTGTGGTTCAACAACATACAGTACAGCAACAGTAAATATATATATATATGCATATAAACAGTGGGGAAAATAATTATTTGACCCCCTGCAGATTTTGTTAGTTTTCTCATTTACAAAGAAATGAAGGGTCAATCATTTTTATCATAGGTGTATTTTAACCACTTTACGTCTGCCTGCGGTAATATTACTGCGGCAAAGTGGCTCGTTATTGTCTGACGACGTAGTACTACGTCGTCAGACACTCCCCTTCCTCGGCGGCGCGCGCGCACCGCCGGAGGCTCGCTCCCGCTGTATTCAGTCACAGCAGGAGTCGGGCCAGGGGAGGCGCAGCGGTGATTGCCGCTACTCTTCCCCGATCGTCGGGGATCTAGTGTGGAGATCCGCCTGCTTGTGTAAACACAAGCGGGCGGATCTCCTAAGTGACAGGCAGGGTCAGATTGCAGGGTTCAGCATAGCTGAACCCTGGATCTGTCCTTATGTCACTCAGTCACCTCCCCCCACACAAGTCAGTAAGCACCAGGCATACATTAACCCCTCCCTCTCCAATAAAATTAACCCCTTCCCTGCCAGTGTCATTTTTACAGTAACAGTGCATATATATAGCACTGATTACTGCAGTAATGTCACTGGTACCCCCAAAAGTGTCAAAAATGTCAGTCAAGGGTCCGATCTGTCCGCCGCAATGTCGCAGTCCAGCAAAGAAAAAACGCAGATCGCCGCCATTACGCGTTAGAAAAAACCCACCAAAAATGACAGAAATCTTTCCCTTTGTTAGTAAACGCAATAACTTTTGCGCAAACCAATCAAAATACGCTTATTGTGAATTTTTTTTACCAAACATAGGTAGCAGAAAACAAATTGGCCAAAAATTTAAAAAAATTTTGATTTTTACATTTTTTGGGGGGAATTTCATATAAAAAAAATGTGAAAAATATTGTTGTTTTTTCAAAATTTACGCTCTTTTTTTGTTTATAGCGCAAAAAGTAAAAATCGCACAGGTGATCAAATACCACCAAAAGAAAGCTCTGTTTGTGGGAAAAAAAGGACATAAATTTTGTTTGGGTATGGCGTTGCACGACCACGCAATTGTCAGTTAAAGTCACACAGCGCCGAATCGCAAAAAGTGGCCCAGACGTAAGACAGCAAAATCCTCTAGTGGTAAAGTGGTTAAATGATAGAAACAGAATATCAACCAAATATGTAAAAGAAAAAAAAAAAAACATGATACAAATGTTATCAATTGAGTTGCAATTCCGTGAGTACAATAAGTACTTGATCCCCAAGCAAAATATGACTTAGTACTAGGCGGAGAAACCCTTGTTGGCAAGCACAGAGGTAAGACGTTTCTTGTAGTTGATGACCAGGTTTGCACACATCTCAGGAGGGATTTTGGTCCACTCTTCTTTACAGATCTTCTCTAAATCCTTAAGGTTTCTTGGCTGTCACTTGGTTATTTGAAATTTCACCTCCCTCCATACATTTTCTATAGGATTAAGGTCTGGAGACTGCCTGGGCTACTCCATGATCTTAATGTGCTTCTTCTTGAGCCACTCCTTTGTTGCCTTGGTGGTATGTTTTGGGTCATTGTCATGCTGAAAGACCCATCCATGACCCATCTGCAGTGTTCTGGCTGAGGGAAGAAGGTTCTCATCCAAGATTTTACAATACATGTAAAATCAATAAATGAATACCCGCGCTGTGATGTATAAATAAGTAAAAATAAAAAAGTGTGTATTAAATCCTGATGCTGCTGCTCACTAGGTAGAATACCAGAAAAGACTAAAAAACATATAAGGCAGCGCTAACAGGTAAAAAACTATATATGCAGTGCTAAAAGGGATATATAAAAAATTCATATACTGTGATCAAAATATTAAAATACTAAAATTCATATAAAATAAAGTGCATTCGTGATCACTAAATATAAAAAAATCAATTAAAGTGCAAAAATAGGTTACATCACGTGTCCATAGTACAACCATATACAAAGTGCAAAATATATAATAAGGTGCAGTCCAAAGAAAGTTTCTTCCAAAGAAACTAAAGTGCTGGAAAGGTGCTCAAATCCATATAAGTGCCCAGGTGCTCTTCAGGAAAAGACCCCCTATGAGGATGCACTCACCAAATTTAGGATGTAAATGAGCCTTAAGTAGACATAATATTCCTTGGCCGGATGGAAGGATAAATGCAGCCTCTCAAGCAACTAAGATATCCCTTGGCCGGATGGATGGATTAAATGCAACCTCTTAGAAATGTCTCCTTTAATGGTTCCTCTCCTCTCTTTGGCTAGGAATAAAATAATGGCTCTAGTTAGGATGTAAAGCCCCTTCTGTCCTTGGCCACAAAGTGTTTTAAGTGCCTGGTCCTCCACATTAGGGACGTTAGAGCTCATGTACTTGACTTTGCACATGTGCTGGATGTTGTCACCATAAGTATTTGCTGTGCTGTACAGCCATTATCCCTTTGGCAGTGTCCAGTCCCTCATCCAAACTATGTTCAGTTTTTGATTCGACCGATTCAAACTTTATGGATTTGCACGGTTCGAATAGAAAAAATCTAAGACCATGCCTGATGACAAAGACTTTTCTATGTGTTGTGTTCTGCTAGCCACCAGTGTTAATTTCGTCGACTAAAACCGACTAAAACGTTTTCGTCGACTAACACAATTCAGATGACTAAAATACGACTAAAACTAAAATGGCATTTTAGTCTTAAGACTAAAATACGACTAAAACTAAAATGGCATTTTAGTCAAAAGACTATAACTAAAACTAAATCGAAATTTGCTGCCAAAAATTAACACTGGTGCATGCTCAAAGCATAAATAATAACATATTCGATTTTTCACTCCAGGACCAGCAGTAGTATATAATGAGTTTGGAAATTGTAGAGAAATGCTTAAATAATGCATTACAAATTACAATTGAACTGCACCCATTTGATTATAGATGACTAAAATGAGTTTTAGTCGACTAAAATGTAGGGCGTTTTAGTCGACTAAAATATACTGGAGTTTTAGTCGACTAAATACGACTAAAACTAAAACACTTGCAGAAGACTAAAATAGGACTAAAACTAAAATGCCATTTTAGTCCTAAGACTAAGACTAAAACTAAATTGAAATTTGCTGCCAAAATTAACACTGCTAGCCACTTGTTTATGGCACTTGGGTTCAAGCTATCAGCCTCATCCACAGGATATTTGGAACCGTGTCATGCTGAAAGACCCATCCATGACCCATCTGCAGTGAGGGAAGAAGGTTCTCATCCAAGATTTTACAATACATGGCTCCATCCATTGGCCCCACAATGCGGCAACATTAGTCTGTACCTTTAGCAGAGAAACAGTCCCAAAGCATCATGTTTCCACCTCTGTGCTTGACTGAAGCCATGGTGTTCATAGGGTCATAGTCAGCATTTTTCTTTCCAACAGGTAGGTGACAACTACTGCAACTTAAAGTGTATTTTAAGTATAACTAAAGGCAAAAGGCATAACTTTAATTTTTTTTAAGTTATTGATAGAGGGAGGGATTTGAACCCCTGTCAGTTTTTGTTGCTGTCTGTTCCCCTGTTAAGGAAATTCAACCTCTCTGGTTGTCCTGTTAACCATTATAAATCACAAATTGTGGGTTATCCCCAGAAAATGAATACAGGAAAAAAATTCCAATTGGACACTAGTTTTGGGGACCTGGAGGTCTCCAAGGAATTCCCTTAATTTGTAAGGATTTCCTCTCACTTCCGGTTTGGCTATGGGACAGGAAGTGAAAGGAAATCTCTGCAAAGGGACACAGATGGTGAAAAAAAAAAAATTGACAGGGGTTATAACCCTCCTTTACTCTATCCAAAATACTAGCACATTATGTTAAGCTTACTTGAAAATGAAGCGTTCCAGTGATGCAATGCCATCACTGGAGGCAGCGTCCATCTATACCCAGTCTTCCTTCCAGGTTCACGGCTCCAGCTCTGTGACTGGCTGGGAGCTGCCAGTCATGGCACACTGCTCTGAAGAAACGGCACGGGCGGACGTTCTTCAGAGCGCATGCGCCAGTGACGTAACTAGCTGCTAGGTCAGTAAATATCTCCTAAACGGTGCATGTTTAGGAGATAATTACACTACCTATAGATAAGCCTTAATATAAGCTTACCTATAGGTAAAAGTTAAAGATGGAAGTTTACTAGCTCTTTAGGTAGCTAAAGCCAACACTTTTATTTTTTTATAGTATGGTAAGGTAACAAAATCTTTTGTCATGTTGCTATTGCTGTCATATACCTGTTATGAAGATGTACTCTCTCTGCACAAAAAAATAGGTTATAAGGGACTTTCAAATATGCACCTCATGAAATCACTGAATAAATGTCAGATAACATAAAGATAAAATTAATAGATACATTTATTGCAATCCATGGTAAAAAAAAAAGAAAAAAAAAATCACCCTACTTGACCATTAAAAAAACATAAGGATTAACATGGATATCTATGCAAGAAATCAGAATCATCCCTCAATGATTACATTCATGAGTAGTCTTCATGTTTCAGGGGTGTTCCAATTCCTCAAGACATAGGATGTATTCTCATGTAAGTATTTGCAGTAATCCCAATGTCAGTCCATTTATAACAATAAAAATGTACAATGTACATAATTTACATTAATTCAATGATTTCATGAGATGCATATTTGAAAGTCCCTTAAAACCAATTTTTTTTTACTTGAATTGTTTCTCATGGGATGAGGTCCTCATGAACTTTTCATTTTTATATTTGAAAATCCACCCATTTCCCCCTGTTTTGGAGATTACTGTCTATTACTAGTGACCGTTGTCTGAAAAAGGGAGGAGAAATCCCAATTTGTGAGTTGTCCTCAGAAAAGCAATAGAGGGGAAATCTTCAAATGGAAACATTTGCTCTGGTGACAACTGTCCAATGCCCCATGCACATTGGGTGTCTAGCCCTGGTACACGTGGCTCCAGTGTCCCAGCCCCAGTGTTGCCATTAGTCCCAGTGTTGCCATTAGCCAGTCAAACACTATAAGAGGCTTGGAAAAATGGATGAATGGCTGCACACTCCAAAAGGATGCCAAAATCTTTATCGTAGTGATCAACAATTAAAAGTATATACAGCACAACAAGCACCTAGATATTAAAATGTTAACGCGTTTCACCAAGATAACAGTGCTTATAATGGTGTTAGGACTAGGTGATGTTATCTGAGTGAAACACGTTAACATTTTTATATCCTGGTGCTCGCTGTGCAGTATATGCTTTTATTTGTTGATCACTACAATAAATATTTAGGCATCCTTTCAGAATGTGCAGCCATTCATCCATTTTTCCGAGCCTCGTATAGAGTTTGACAGGCTAATGGCAATGAGTCTGGGACAGCGAAGCCAAATGCACCAGGGCTAAACACACAGGGACAGTTGTCACCAGAGCAAATGTTCCGGAGACGAGCCGGGTGGCAATCTCTGCTTTGGGAACAACATTAGACGTGCAGCATTCTCACTTTGAGCGGTGTTTACTCATCATTGGTCTATAGGAGGCTCATGGCTGTGGCAACTGTACAAAGCTAGATGGTGCAGCTAACGGTAGCTATTTTTAGGGCAGTATACACCCAGGGATGAACGCCCAGAATGCAGACTGTTTGTGTTGTGGCCATTCATCCATGGGCGCAGACTACCCATCTTCAACTAAATGCTGAACTCTCATGCACCAAGGCTAAACGCTCAGTGTGCATGCGACCTAAGAGAGCTTTTTCTATTTTTAATGGCACCATAGCCCACTAAGGCAACATATCTGTGTTGCACTGTGCCACAGTTCCTGGGAAAGCACAGTATTGAATTGCATAACAAATAAAGTGTTACATCCAATTTTTGCCACATTGCAATAGCTTGGCAGCCCACTGATTTCAATGGGCTGTCTTAATGCAATGCGCATTATCATGCAAAATAACAAGAATTAGCAAACATGTTGTGGCAGTGCTCTACTCTGCCGTAAAAAGACAATATAACCCAAGATTCTCATCAAGGCAGGTTGAGGGGCTCCATGGAATGTGTGCCATTTAAAAGAACCAGACTTTTCAGTTTCCTCATTGGTTGGTAAAATCTGGTTTTGGATCTGGAGCTCAAATACTTTGTAGAGATCTGGGAGAGAGGAAATCTTCAATCCTGGGTCTGGGTTTTGAGAACTACTAGCACACAACTTGGATTGACCTGACTATGGTACAGTACTCCTAACTGGCAGACAGATGAGGGCTTTTTCCAGGAGTCACGAGGGCTCCATCAAGGAGAGTGATGGGAGACAGAGCAGCAAAGAACTGCAAAGTGTATGGTCCAAGTGTTTGTGAGAGGATGGTCTGTAGGAGACAGACAAGGGTCTGAAGAGTATGGCCAGAGCTTCAGTAATGCTCGTATATGTAAGCCAGGAGACTAACAATCAGTTGTTTTTCAAACCCCCGCGAGGGAAACACATTGAATTTGTGATCTGAACTTTCTTTTCATAAAACTGGGTAAGAAAAGCCCTTAAAAAATAAGAAAAGCTAGTAGTGGTGTCCTTAAAAGATCTATCATTTGAAGCAGGTTCTTACAATGTGTTAAGGCAAGTGAATAGGCCCCAATGATCAAATGAAAGAAAGAGGACTGCATTTTGCACCAGCCCAGATTTCCATGTTTGCAGTTGCTGAACCAATGTTGCCTGTCTCTTGTTTTCATATCTTTTGTTATAAAGCGACAAGCCTCAGTATTTACAGGTAGTAACATAGACCCTTTGTATGATTACAAAACACATTACCATTTGATAATTCAATGTGACTCTCGACAAATTGAAACAGGAAAAACAATTACTTTTTGTTTTAAATGAAATGAAGTAGAAATAAAGGACGCTAAATGTTCCCATATGCTGTTTAATCATTGAATTAAAAATACCTGAATCCCTCATTCCTTTTTAAAATAAATAACTTCTGTGCATTTAATGTGGAAAGGCTTAAAAGCAGTTTTTTTTTTTTTGTTTAGTTTTTTTTTTCTTCTTTTTGAATAATGATAGTGCAGGGAGATGTACAGGCTACTAAATTGGATTCTTGAAGAAAATTAAAAGTAAGCTTACTAATTAACAAATCAGCTTATATGAATGTCTGTTAAAACTAATGTTTTCGGTATTATATATGAAGAACATCTTTAACCGTTTCTCGTCCACCGTACGTGTATATATGTCATGAACTGGGAGTGGTTATACCAGGATCATGGCTGCAGCTGCATGGTGTCATTTTTTAGAGTTGGCAATCAGCTTTACTGTAAAAGTGATCGAATGGCTGTACAGCCACCAGATCACTTTGACAGGGCTCAAGAAGGGTTCCCCCTTCCCGCCTCTACCCACTTCCATTCCGGGGCCCTCCTGTTCCATTAAGGAGCCAAGGACCACTGTAAATGATCAGGTCAACAGGGCATTGAGGAACATCTATTACTCCCTCTCATCTGTGATAAATGAAGCTGGAAGTGACAAGGATTTTATGACTTTCAGTTGGGTTCTGTGTTTATCTGGCCAGAAAAGCAGCCGATCAAACCAATCTGTGTTTGATCAGCTGCCTTGGAGGTCAAAGAAAGGTACCAGGGGTCTAGCCCAAGCTATCACAAGGGATAGGGGTGATCTCTTGTGTGTCAAGGTCTGGATTTGAAATCAGAATCTCTGCTGTATCAGGCAGTGTCTCTTCTTACTGAGCCACCTGGAATGCTAGACAGTTCCCTGGACAATTCCTTAAATGATCCTGCCTTGAACCTTGTTTGTCCTGATGAATCTTGAACTCTTTGCTCCTTCCATAAACTTCCAGATTTAGGCCATGTCTCTGCACTCCCTGTTTGCCAGATTATTGTGCCCTCTTCAACCAGTATCTTGCTTTTGTGTTCCCTGCTGTTGTCCCTATGTTTGCTACCACTCATAACTGACCCTTGGCTTGTTCCACAACTACACTTCAGCTTGATCCCAACCTGCAACTATTTGTTACTGACCTTTTGGCTTGTTTACTGACTATGCTTCTGTTTGATCCTTACCTGCTATATTCACTACTGGACCCCGGCTTGCTCACCTCCTGGTGAGGTGATCCTGAGGACCGTGATCTGGTACATGCAGCTAAACCCATCTCCACCATCAGGAGTTCTCATACACACTGGTTAGTACTTAGACTCCGCACCTCTGAGTCTGTGTTATTTGCCAAGGGGACCTGCATGTATACCTACAGTATCTTACAAAAGTGAGTACACCCCTCACATTTTTGTAAATATTTTATTTTATCTTTTCATGTGACAAAACTGAAGAAATGACACTTTGCTACAATGTAAAGTAGTGAGTGTACAGCTTGTATAACAGGGTAAATTTGCTGTCCCCTCAAAATAATACATCACACAGCCATTAATGTCTGAACTGCTGGAAACAAAAGTGAGTATACTCCTAAGTTAAAATGTCCAAATTGGGCCCAAAGTGTAAATATTTTGTGAGGCCACCATTATTGTCCAGCACTGCCTTAACCCTCTTGGACATGGAGTTAACCAGAGCTTCACAGGTTGCCTCTGGAGTCCTCTTCCACTCCTCCATGACAACATCATGGAGCTGGTGGTTGTTAGAGACCTTGTGCTTCTCCACCTTCCCTTTGAGGATGCCCCACAGATGCTCAATAGGGTTTAGGTCTGGAGCAGGGATCCGGGATACCGGGAAATTTCCTGGTGGGCCGCCAACCCTGGGGCCGCTTTAAGATAGAGCTGCCCGCAGCCGCAGCGCCGCTTTAAGCATTGGAGCCGGGCCGGCCGCTGTGATGATTGCCGCGGCGCTGCAGCCCGGCCCCCGCTCCCGCTGCGCGCCAGACAGAGAGTGACTCTGTGATGCTGTGAGCGGCTACGTCAGCCACTGTGAGCGGCATGACGTCACATCTGGCGGGGGCAGCTGCGCACGGTGGATGAAGTCTTGAAGTCTGAGTGACTGGAGTGGCTGCCTGCAAGACTGTCACATTGCCGACTCTGCATGACATGGCACTTGGGATCATCATCAGGACTCGGAGGAAGGTATGTGAGCACCATACCGCTGGAGGGGGGCACACAACTGTACTGGGGAGTGAAGGTGGGGGGCTTACTGAGGGGGTCTGTACTGGAAGGGGGTCTGTACTGGGAGGGGGGCTTACTGAGGGGTCTTTACTGACAGGGGGGCTTACTGAGGGGTCTGTCCTGTGAGGGGGGGCTTACTGAGGGGTCTGTCCTGGCAGGGGGCTTACTGAGGGGTCTGTACTGGGAGGGGGGCTTACTGAGGGGTCTGTACTGGAAGGGGGTCTGTACTGGCAGGGGGGCTTACTGAGGTGTCTGTACTGGAAGGGGGTCTGTACTGGGAGGGGGGCTTACTGAGGGGTCTGTCCTGGGAGGGGGCTTACTGAGGGGTCTGTACTGGCAGGGGGCTTACTGAGGGGTCTGTGCTGGAAGGGGGCTTACTGAGGGGTCTGTACTGTGAGGGGGGCTTAATGAGGGGTCTGTCCTGGGAGGGGGCTTACTGAGAGGTCTGTGCTGGAAGGGGGCTTACCGAGGGGTCTGTGCTGGAAGGGGGCTTACCGAGGGGTCTGTGCTGGGAGGGGGGCTTAATGAGGGGTCTGTATTGGGTGGAGGGCTTACTGAGGGGTCTGTACTGGGAGGAGGGCTTACTGAGGGGTCTGTACTAGGTAGGGTGGGGCTTACTGAGGGGTGGCGCTGGTATAATGATGCAATGCTATGGGGCTGGTATGTCATTTTTTTCCAGGGCTGGTTTTCATACCCAGTCCGGCCCTGGTCTGGAGACATGCTTGGCCAGTCCATCACCTTTACCCTCAGCTTCTTTAGAAAGGCAGTGGTCATCTTGGAAGTGTGTTTGGGGTCATTATCATGTTGGATTATTGCCCTGTGGCCCCTTCTCTGAAGGGAGGAGATCATGCCTGCTTCAGTAGGTCACAGTACATGTTCGCATTCATGGTTCCCTCAATGAACAGTAGCTCCCCAGTGCTGGCAGCACTCATGCAGCCCTAGACCATGACACTCTCACCACAATGCTTGACTGTAGGGAAAGACTCACTTGTCTTTGTACTCCTCCTCAGCTGGTTACCACCACACACACTTGACACCATTTGAACCAAATACGCTTATCTTGGTCTCATCAGACCACAGGACATGGTTCCAGTAATCCATGTCCTTAGTCTGCTTCTCTTCAGCAAATTTTTTGCGGACTTTCTTGTGCATCATCTTTAGAAGAGGCATTCTTCTGGGACGACAGCTATGCAGACTAATTTGGTGCAGTGTGTGGCATATGGTCTGAGCACTGACAGGCTGACCGCCCAACCTCTGCAGCAATGCTGGACGCACTCATACGTCTATTTCCCAAAGACAACCTTTGGATATGACGCTGAGCACATGTACTCAACTGCTTTGGTCAACCATAACGAGGCCGGTTCTGAGTGGAACCTGTCCTGTTAAACCACTGTATGACCTTGTTTATCATGTTGCAGCTCAGTTTCAGGGTCTTGGCAATCTTCCTATAGCCTAGGCCATCTTTATGTAGAGCAACAGTTATTTTTTTCAGATCCTCAGAGAGTTCTTTGCCATGAGGTGCCATGTTGAACTTCCAGTACCGAGTATGAGAGAGTGAGAGCGATAACACCACATTTAACACACCTGCTCCCCATTCACACCTGAGACCTTGTAACACTAACAAGTCACATGACACTGGGGAGTGAAAATGGCTAATTGGGCCCAATTTGGACATTTTCACTTAGGGGTGTACTCACTTTTGTTGCCAGCGGTTTAGACATTATTGGCTGTGTGTTGTGTTATTTTGAGGGGACAGCAAATTTACACTGTTATACAAGCTGTACACTCATTACTTTACATTGTAGCTAAGTGTCATATTCAGAATTGTCACATGAAAAGATATAATAAAATATTCACAAAAATGTGAGGGGTGTACTCACTTTTGTGAGATACTGTATATACCTAGCCTGCTGGTTGGTGGGGTATGGGAGTCCCTCTACTGCTATAGCTACTGGACTCTGAGCCTGACCCTAACCATGACATTGTGATAACAATAAAGATAAATGTCTGCATTGGTAGATGGCTTCCTTGTCACTGAATTTTACTGACAGCAGAGGGAGCCAATGGCTTCTGCTACTATTAATTTGCCAAGTGAGAAGGGAGAGAGCTCTAATGCACATCACTGGATCAGGCTCAGGTAAGTACTGTATAGGAGGGGCTGGGGGGATCCTCTCACACAGAAGATTTTTACCTTAATGCATAGAATTATTTAAAGTGGGAGTAAACCCTCCTATTGTTTTCAGCCAAGGAAGCTGCCATCTTGGCCTTTATTTAATCTACAACTGCCATGATGCTGCACATGTGATCAGTTATCACCAGCATTTGGATGGTTTGACAGTTTGGTCGAAAGCACAATGGAAGTGTTACATTTCCAGCATGTGCCGGAAATGTAACTGTTTTTTAAGCTATTAAATTGATGGGTTTATGTCTGTTTTAAGGTAAAAAAAACCTTTAGCTTTTACAACCACCTTAAATCTAAACTGGCAACATGTAAAGGCTTTTAAAGCATCGCCTATGAACAATTTTAGGTACCATATTTTTTTGCCATTTCACAGGTGTGTGCAGTTTTAAATCTTATCATCATCATGATTGGTATCTATTTACTTGACACGACATCATTTTTTATATTGTACCAGAAAATTAGGTAACATATGTGCACTAAAATTTGTAGCCTTAAAACGGCTGTACAAATATTGTGCTGCTACCATTTTATTCTCCAGGGTCTCCGCTTTCAGAAAATATATAACATTTGAGGGTTCTAAGTAATTTTCTTGAAAAAAAAAAAAAGCTAGTTTTAACATGGATGTGAAAAATGTAAAAATTTGCCAGGGCGGTAAGTGGTCAAAGGTCAACTGCTACCAGAGTTTTTACTAAGATGGGCACTGATTAATGCCTTGACAGTTTTTTTTTAATTTTTTTATATGTCTTAAAAACTATTTTGATAAGACACCCAAGCAAAAAGTGAGATAATTCAGAAATCCATAAAAAATACTCCCGTTATTTTCTTTTTTAAATCTCTATACAAGTCTAGGTCCCCCAGAAATCCTTCCTGGCCTCCATGACCTCTGGATCTTTATATGATGTAATGTCTGTATGGGAGTACTGCATCAAGATGTAGATTTGGTGTGGGGGGGGGGGGTCATCATGTGCTTTGCAATTGAACGGGTAGATATTTGAAGGACATTTTAAAAATAACGTTGAGGGTGTCTAATATGATGCATTGTCTTAAAGAGAGTACTGCATCATCATGATGTATATTTGGTGGGGGTGATCATCGTGTACTTTGCAATTGAACTGGTAGATATTTGAAGGTCCAAATATTTCTTAAGTGTGTCTAATGTGATGCATGGTCTTATGGGAGTACTGGATCATCATGATGTAGATTTGGTTGGGGGGTAACTATCATGTGCTTTGCAATTTAACTGGTGGATATTTGAAGGACCTTTTTAAATATCTGTTGAGTGTGTCTATGATGCATTGTCTTAAGGGAGTATTGCATCATCATAATGTATATTAGGCTGGGGGTGACCATGATGTGCTTTGCAATTGAACTGGTAAATATTTGAAGGACCTCTTTAAATATTTGTTGAGTGAGTCTAATGTGATGCAAGGTCTTATGGGAGTACTGCATCATCATGATGTAGATTTGGTTAGGGGGTAACCATCATGTGCTTTGCAATTGAACTGGTAGATATTTGAAGGCCCAAATATTTGTTAAGTATGTCTAATGTGATGCATGGTCTTATGGGAGTACTGCATCATCATGATGTAGATTTGGTTGGGGGGGTAACTATCATGTGCTTTGCAATTGAACTGGTGGATATTTGAAGCACCTTTTTAAATATCTGTTGAGTGTGTCTATGATTCATTGTCTTAAGGGAGTATTGCATCATCATAATGTATATTGGGCTGGGGGTGACCATGATGTGCTTTGCAATTGAACTGGTAGATATTTGAAGGTCCTCGTTAAATATTTGCTGAGTGTGTCTAATGTGATGCATGGTCTTCTGGGAGTTTTGCATCATTATGATATATATTTAGTTGGGAACGACCATCGTGTGCTTTGCAAATAAAATTTTAGATATTTGAAGGACCTCCTTTAATTTCCATTGAGTGTATCTAATGCAATGCATGATCGTATGGGAGTATTGCATCATCATGATGTATTGTAGATTTAGTCAGAGTTGACTATTGTGTGCTTTGAAACTGAACTAGTATATTTTTTAAAGGGCCTTTTCACCAGCACACTGAGCAGAACAGTTTGCCCTGTAGAAATATAGAAAAAAAGTGGATGAATACTGAGGAATGCCATAGTTAGCTGCAAACCATCTTTTCCATCCCTAATCATAACAAAGTATCTATTCCCTTATAACTGGATTTGTAATTATCAATTTATAGTACATAATACAAATCCATTAATATTTGGTTCTTTATGGGTGGGGCAGGTAGGATTACAGTTTAAAGCAGACATGAGTGACAATTGACCCAGGCCGCTTCAATTATATGGGCCAGTGTTTCTCAAGCTTTTTTCAGACACGGCACCCTTAAAAATGATAAAAACTCCCAAGGTACTTTAGTGTATAATGTAAAAAAAAATTAAATGATACATATCTATGGGAAACCTAAGCCTGGTGCATAGGTTTCTTCATTACATCAGAAGCTACCTATACATAGGAGCCCCTTATCACATCAGAGTTTTCCCTATACATCAAAGGCCCCCTATACATGAGTCCCCCCTAATCACATCAGAGCCTCCCCATTACCACAAAGTCCACCCATCACATCAGAGCCCCTCCATCACAGAGCCCCAATCACACAGTCTCCTCTAAAAGGGGTAGGAGAAGAAAAGCAGCGCCACCTCAGTGTAGATTAAAAGGTTATTTATTACATAAAAACAACGTAGTAACTCACACAGAGGAAATCGTTGATCAGCAAATGGTAATAGTTCTTCTGCAACACTGCAGGGATGTTCGGGAAGTACACTGTGGCGGCCGTGGTCCTGGCTGTGCCGGTGGAGTCCGACACTTCCTGTGGTTCTGGCAGCGTTCAGTATCCAGGCTTACATCCAATAGTGGCAGGGGGGTGCTCGCGTTCGGAGCATGCGTGCTCCTTCCTCAGGCAATGTGTATATGTACACAGTCTCCTCTGCCTTTCACCTCCAGCAGCATGGCAAAGGGTGGGTGTTCCAGTAGGTCTGGAGGAGGTTCACGTCTAGATTATTTTTCCATTTTATTAAAAGAAAAAATGTATGATTTGTCTAACACATTGCCACACTGTCAGTCATAAGAGGCATATATTTAGACTTAGACTTAGGCAACCCCCCTGCACCCGGAAGTTGATGACACGAGAAGCCGCGTGGACTCCTTGCCACACTACGGAAGGGCTGACATCCATCAGCCGTGTCCTGGTCAGCTGAGGCCATCCTGATACATCCCTCCCTGCAGGGGAAATTGCTACACAACGCCACAAGCTTTGTTTCTTACTTAAAGCGGAATTCCGCCTCCCCCTCCACCCCCTCCACCCCCTCCAAAAATTAAAAATCAGCAGCTACACATACTGTACACATACTGTAGCTGCTGACTTTTAATATTAGGACACTTACCTGTCCTGGAGTCCAGCAATGTTGGCACCACAGCTGATGTTTCCGTTGACTGTCGGGTGCTGCCGCCGGCATTGCTGGTAAGGGAACCCGGCAGTGAAGCCTTGCGGCTTCACGGGCGGGTCTCTACTGCGCATGCGTGAAGCGCACCGCACATTCCTATTGGCTCGACGGCGGAGGAGGGAAGAGGGGGCCAAATTATCCCGGAAGTGGAAAGGGTACCTGTCAATAACAGGTACCCGTTCCCCCTCTCCCCCCTAAAAGGTGCCAAATGTGGCACCGGAGGGGGGGGGGGAACAAAAGAGTGGAAGTTCCCCTTTTGGGTGGAACTCCACTTTAAGTGTGAGTACATGTATACCTTTGCCCAAATAAATACTTGATGTGCTACAGTGCTTGTGTTTCCGCCCCATATTCTTTGTATTTAGACTTGTATCCCCAATTTTTAAAACCTGCAAGAATTCAGATTTTTGCCTGGTGATACCAATTCCCATATAATTCAACATCAGATGGATGCCGTAACATGGGCTCCCCCAAAAATGACCTAGTTTTAATTCACCAATCTAATGTTGACTGCTATTGCATTCTTCTCCAGGAGTTGCTATAAGAAAAGTCATTAGAAATAAAAGTAAACATCTTCACCTTTTTCATCAGAAATTGTAACATATATAGCACATGCCAAATTCAAAATGTAGTGGCACTTTGGACTCAAGGGGTGTGCTGAATGGAAACCACCAATGGTACGACACAGGGGTTGGCTGACCTTAACCAATCACCTGCCAGATGCCACTGTTCTGCCCTATGTCCTAAATTGTATGCAAGGACCTGGCCATATTTTGATCACAGTTCCTTCAGGATATACATCATGAGATAGACCAGACACACAAAACCAGAAGTGTCACTTAATTTCTCCTGCCTTCCAGGCTTGTTACTGAAAAACATGAGGGTCACACATTCATAGAAGAAAATGTTAGAATATTTTATGATTTCTAAGTGTCAATACTTATTTTTACTTCTAGTTAGAGTTCCCCATTTTTGGAATAAGGTTGTGAAATTGGAGGCAGATGCCTTTATTTGTAATGCATTTTTGAAAATAACACTGTCAGTTTTTCATACAAAGATGTAACAGTTACACTCCAATTAATTATCAGTAACATACCTGCATACATCATGTCTCCGCCCAAACACCAACCTTCCTTGATGCGTTTCACAGCTCCTGGCTTGCTCACAAGGATAAGGACTTCTGTCCTTTTAAGCAAACCGGGGGTGATGAAATGCATCAAGGAAGGTTGGTGTTTGGATGGAGTTATGATTTATACAGGGTTTATTTTACTATAAGTTAAAAATACCCTCATTGAGAATTTTTTTTGTCAAAGACATGTAGCTAAATACATTTTGGCCTAAATATATGACAAAAATTGAATATATTGGATATTTTTTAACCACTTTACCACCGGAGGATTTTGCTGTCTTACGTCCAGGCCACTTTTTGCGATTCGGCACTGTGCGAATTTAACTGACAATTGCGCGGTCATGCAACGCCGTACCCAAACGAAATTTAAGTCCTTTTTTTTCCTACAAACAGAGCTTTCTTTTGGTGGTATTTGATTACCTCTGCGATTTTTACTTTTTTGCGCTATAAACAAAAAAAGAGCGACAATTTTGAAAAAATAATGGAAAATTGTTATCAAATACTTACCGTAATTTTCCTTTCCTGATGGACTCCATGGCAGCATACGTTCGGGTAGGCCCCGCCTCCTCTCCTACCTCATAGGACCCCACTCCCATAAATCTTTGCTCCCTTTCAGCATCAGTGTTCTGTAACTAGCCTACTCAGGAATTGGGAGGGGACTCCTGCTGCCATGGAGTCCATCAGGAAAGGAAAATTACGGTAAGTATTTGATAACAATTTTCCATTTTCCTGACAGACTCCATGGCAGCATACGTTCGGGAAATAACTCGCTATACACTCCCGGGTGGGAAGATGCTGAACAAAGAAAACTTTAATTGGCACTGTCAACAGACAAGACTTGAACGCCAAAATTAACGGAAGATAAGGCAGCAGGCTCAATACAATAATGGGAAAGGAAGGTATTGACAGACGACCAGGATGCTGCCTTGCAGATCACGTCGGGCGCGACGTGTTTGGAAGCTGCCCAAGACGTAGCGACGCTTCTTGTAGAGTGAGCTGTAACCGCCTCTGGAGGAGCCAAGCCCTTTGCTCTATATGCCCATTGGATAGCCTGAACAATCCACGCAGCCACTGCTCTGGAAGATGCACGCATACCCTTCTTTTTGCCATGGAGAAGAACGAAAAGGAAATCCGATTGGCGGAAGGATGATGTGGCTTCTAAATATTGACTTAGAGTATTGCCCACGTCTAGAGGATGGACTGGAGATTCCTCATCAGTTCTGAAGGTGGGAAGAACTATCTCAGCATTCTCATGGAAGACAGAGGTCACTTTTGGATTTGACCCCAGCATAGGGATTAGGACCACTCTGTCTTGAAAGAAGGTCAAAAAAGGCTCTTTGTAACCTAAATTGTGTATCTCAGAAACCCTCTTAGCCGAGGTAATGGCCACCAAAAATGCTGTCTTCAACGTAAGCTCCTTGATTGACATGGAGGCAACTTCCTTCGAAGAAAAAAAGTCCAAAACTAATGGAAGATCCCATTTTGGAAATCTCGGCTTTCTCTGAGGCCTGAGCCTGACTGCGCCCCTAAAGAATTGCTGAATCAGGTGATGGCTTGCCCACTGAATTCCGGTGAAGGCTGAAATGGCGGAAACTTGCACCCGGAGAGAACTAACTGAGAGGGACAGATCCAGACCAGATTGCAAGAAACTTAGAATCTGCTGAATAGTAGGTGTACCTACTGGACCTGACCTCTGGGCCTGATGACTCATGAACCTGGCCCATATCCTCTCATATACCCTGTTGGTGCTAGGTCTTCTTGAACTCATGAGAGTCGGAATCACCTCTTCTGGACATCCGAGAGCTTCCAACCTCTCCCTCTCAAGAACCAGGCCCTGAGGTGCAGACGTGCAGGGCATGGGTGCAGAGTAGGACCCTGAGATAGAAGGTCCGGCCTGAGAGGTAGAGGGATTGGATCCCTGAAGCTGAGAAGGGTCAGCAAGGGAAACCATGGCCTGTTGGGCCAGAAGGGGATTATTGCCACAATCTCTACTTCCTCCATCTTCAGTCTCCGCAGGAATTGGAGTACTATTGGTACTGGTGGAAAAGCATAAGCAGACTGGAAGTTCCATCTGTCCGTGAGGGCATCCACTCCGAAGGCTCGAGGATCTCTGAACCTCGTGTAGTACTTCCGAAGTTTCTTGTTGCGTGGACTCGCAAACAGATCCACTTCTGGCGAAATCCCCAGGGACAGGACCCAGTCGAACACCTCCTGATGGAGGGACCACTCGTTGTTGTCTAGTTGGAAACGGGATAGGAAGTCTGCTTCCACATTCAACACTCCCGGAACAAAGACCGCTGAAAGATTGGCCAGATGATGCTGGGCCCATGTCATGATCGGCTCTGTTTCTTGGAGGAGAGACATGCTGCGTGTTCCTCCCTGCCTCTTGACATAAGCCACTGCCGTGGTGTTGTTCATCCTCAGCAGGACTGAAGCCCCTTGCGTTAGATGGTGAAACGCCTGAAGGGCTTTGAAGGCAGCCCGAAGCTCTAGAATGTTGGACACCACTCCGTGACCGGGAAAGTTCCATCTGCCTTGTGCCACTCCGGACAGACAGTGGGCTCCCCAACCGGTACTGCTGGCATCGGAGGTTATCGTTATCCAGGAAATCGGAGCGATTGAGTGGCAGTTGGTCAGATTTGTACGGCGTAACCACCAGGGAAGGCATCCCTTCATGAATGGGGTCAGGTGAATAACTTGTGACAAGTTCTCCGTCGTCCACTGTTGGAGAAACCCCTTCTGGAAGGGTCTCAGCTTCCACATAGCCCACTTCACCATGGGAGAGGTGGCCACAAGTGTCCCTACTACCTTTAGACACTGACGGGCAGTGAGACGTGAGGCAGCGAGAGCGCAAGCCACCCTGCTTTGGACTACTGGAATTTTCTCTTCTGGCAGGGAAATGATGCACTCCACCGTGTTGAACAGTGCCCCAAGAAACACCAGCGACTGTGTAGGTACCAGTTGGCTCTTTTCTAGATTCAGAATCCAACCAAATTCCTGAAGTGTAGAGATCACTAGGTCCAGATGCAAGATTAACTGACGTTTGTCTTGAGACAGAAGGAGGAGATCGTCCAGATAATGATGCAATCTGACGCCTCTGGTCCTGATGAAGGCCACAACTGCCAGCAAGGTCTTGGAGAACGTGCGAGGCGAAGTTGAGAGCCCGAAGGGAAGACACGTAAATTGCATGTGGGCAGGGCCTACAGCAAACCGGAGGAACTGATGATACTCTCTTGCCACAGGAACGTGGAAGTACGCGTCTTTTAGATCGATCAATGCCAACCAATCTCCTGGGAGAATTGAGTGCTGTATTGTGACTAGGGATGATCGAACTTTTGAAAAGTTCGGTTCGACCAGAACACCCGAGCTTCACGAAAGTTCGGTTCGGATTTCAGAACCCCATTGAAATCAATGGGACCCGAACTTCGGTAATCAAAAAACACCATTTTGAAGCCCCAAAATCCAATAAATGTCCCTAAAAAGTGCCTAGGGTTCTGGGTCATGCCCCATTAACTATTAATCACACAAAAAAAGTTCTTAAAAATTGTCATTTTTGATAAAAAAGCCAATTATTGAAAAATTAAAAAAAAAAAAAAAAAGAGATTTTTTGATTTTTACTTTGGATTTAGTATCTGGGGGGTCTAAAAGGTGTGCATGTGAAGTTTCAGCTCTGTAGCATGTCCAGAACCATGAAAAAAAAGAGATAATTTTTCAGTAGAACAGGGATGTGGTTCGGGAGCCTCCTTTAACTTTAACACCTATATGATCTTTTTTTCTGGTTCTGGACATGCTACAGAGCTGAAACTTCACAGGTACACCTTTTAGACCCCCCAGACACAAAATCACACAAAAAAAAGTTCTTAAAAATTGTCATTTTTGATAAAAAAGCCAATGATTGAAAAATTATAAAAAAAAAAAAAAAAGAGATTTCAGATCTGGGGGGTCTAAAAAGTGTACATGTGAAGTTTCAGCTCTGTAGCATGTCCAGAACCAGAAAAAAAAAGATCGTTTGTATTAGAAAACTTTAAGCACAGGAATATGGCTTCTCTGCTGTAACACCTTGCCGGTTTAATAGAAGGCATTTTTTTGGGTTCTTTGCAGTCAGGAAAAACATCTGAACTTATAGTGGTACTGTGCACAAGTTCTGATGTTTTGCCTGCCTCCAAAACCCCCCAAAAAATGCCAGCAAAAACACACCTGGGCATTTTTTTTTTTGACGCTAGCGTTTTTTTTGGCATTTTTTGGGGTTCTTTTGAGGCAGGCAAAACATCTGAACTTGTGTATAGTGGTACTGTGCACAAGTTCTGATGTTTTGCCTGCCTCCAAAACCCCCCAAAAAATGCCAGCAAAAACACACCTGGGCATTTTTTTTTTGACGCTAGCGTTTTTTTGGCATTTTTTGGGGTTCTTTTGAGGCAGGCAAAACATCTGAACTTGTGTATAGTGGTACTGTGCACAAGTTCTGATGTTTTGCCTGCCTCCAAAACCCCCCAAAAAATGCCAGCAAAAACACACCTGGGCATTTTCTTTTTGACGCTAGCGTTTTTTTGGCATTTTTTGGGGTTCTTTTGAGGCAGGCAAAACATCTGAACATGTGTATAGGGGGTATATATAGGCATATATGTCTGAATATATACCCCTAGACATATATAGGTGTGATAGTAGCAGAAATATATTACTGTAAATGATTTCATTAGCGCAAGCATTTATTTCTGCTACTATCACACCTATATATGTCTAGGGGTATATATTCAGACATATATGTCTATATATACCCCCTATACACATGTTCAGATGTCATGTCTGACATTAAACATGTCCTCAAAAAAACACTGGCAGTGGCAGCCCCTGCAGCATAAAACATGCTTGCTGGTGAGAAGCCATATGCCTGTCCCGAAGCAACTCAGAGAAATTATCATTTCTCTATAGCGGTCACCCTGCTATGGAAGGGTTTTGTCACCCTGCCATAGCAGTCACTGTCAGTTAACCCTACACTACACTACGGTCCCCTGACACTTAACACTTTCCCTACAGAAACTAAATTTTTGAAGCTAACTTAAGTGTAAAGGAGCACTCTAACTACACTAGATATCCCTTTCCTCACACTAAAAATAGCTAAATGACACTTTTAAAGTAAAATTAACAGAACTGCTTCCACTCTCTTCCATGTCCAGTATAACAATGCTGGGAATATGGCGGGGGCGATCTTATATACTGGGGGGCGTATTCACTAATGATTGGTCTAGGGACCCCCTAGTCACTCCAATCACATTCCTAGCATTCTCCTGCCCCCTCAATTGGCTTTTGCTAATGGTTCTGGTCCAATCACGGGCTTTTAAAGCCCATTTCCTGAAGCATTGCATTTTGGGCGGTTCTGGTTGCCGAATTCCGAACTTTTTGGGCAAAAAGTTCTAAATTCGGCCGAACCTCGAACACCCAATGTTCGGGCCGAACCGATGGTGGACCCGAACCGTTCGATCATCCCTAATTGTGACTAGGGACTCCATTTTGAATCTTTCTTGATGTATAGACCTGTTGAGATATGTAAGGTCTATTACCGGGCGCCAGGTGCCGTTTTTCTTCTGGACGAGGAACAGAGGTGAATAGACTCCCAGACCTCGTTCTGCATCGGGAACTGGCACAACAGCTCGCTGAGCCAGTAAAGTGTCCACATAGGCGAGAAGAACCTCCTTTTTCTCTGCCGAAGGGGGAAGTGATGTTGCGACAAACCTGGGTTTGGGGACCTTGTCGAACGCCCACGAATGTCCCTGGGACACAATGTTTAACACCCAGGGATCCTGGATCGAGGCCGCCCAGACATCCCGAAATTGGAGCAACCTGGCCCCTACCGGGAAGGCCTGGACGGGCCCAACCTCAAAAGGATTTGGTGGCCTCCCGGTCACCAGACGAAGAGCCTTTAGAGCCTTTCTGGAAGGTGGATTGCCTTGACTTCCAACCTCTTCCGTAGGACTTGCCTGGTCTGTAGCTGCGTGCTTCCCTGGCACGATTGGTAGTTTGTCTTCTCGGGAAAGAGCGCTTCTGAGCGCCTGGGCGTTTATCCTGAGGGAGGAACCCAGATTTTCCACCCGTGGCCCGAGTTATGGCTGCATCCAATTTATTCCCAAAGAGGGAAGAACCCTCAAAGGGAATCCGGCACCACGCCTGTTTTGATGCAGCGTCGGCTACCCAAGAACGAAGCCAAAGAGCTTGTTTAGCCGTGACCGAAGACAGCATAACTCGAGCCAAGAGGCGAATGGTGTCTATAGATGCCTCCCCCAAGAAGCCCGCAGCCATCTTCAACTCCTGTATCGGAGAACGTTGAAGAGTTTCTTCCGAGATACCTCTAAGAGTGTCATCCAGGGCGTTGATCCAAACTTCCATGGCCTTTGAAATTGTAGCCAGAGCCAATGCTGGTTTGCAGGCCATACCAGCTGAAAGATACGCCCGCTTGAGATCGGAGTCAATCCTTCTATCCAAAGGATCTCTAAAAGATACTGTATCCTCCAATGGAAGAGTGACATGCTTAACCAGTCGCATCACAGCTGCGTCCACCAGAGGAGGGGACTCCAGGTGCTTTACCTCCTCCTGTTTAAATGGATACAGTTTTGCCATTTTCGTGGTCAAGGAATTTTTCTTCTCCACCTTGCTCCACTCTTCGGAGATTATATCTCCCAGTTCCTCTAAAAAGGGAAAGTTCAAACGCTCTTTGCACAATTGTTTAAAGAATTTTTTCTGCTTCGGGGAGGAAACAGCTGGATCTTCCCATTCAAGGGCCTCTCTCACCGCCTTGACTAAAGGAGAGACAAGGTTGAACTCAAACCCAGTACCGGAGTCATCCAAATCAGATTCAGAATCCGAAGGAAGAATGGAAGGATGGTTGGGTTGAGGAGAATCAGACGGATCCTGAAATAAAAAATCTCTTTCAGGAGAGCGGGATGGTCCTGCAGCAGTACTTGGTCTGTGTAGCTCAGCAAGAGAGTCTTTCAGGACTCTACGCACAACTTCCTCGATATGTTGGTCCGACTTTTCCCGTTCACCCGTAGCTTGGGCATAGCAGGGTTTACACAAAGAGGATCCATCTGTTATTAGGGTACTACACCCCCAGCACTTCTTCCCATGTGGACGCTCTGAGTGGCCATGATGCTTGGAAGATGACTGACCACTGCGTCCCTTATCGCGGGGAGAGCTGCGTCTGGACCTAGACGAGGAGCGCCGGTGGTGCGATTTAGAATGTCTGTCTTCAGTGCGTGCGTGAGGCTGCTGGTCAGACCTAGAAGAGCTGGAGACAGACATATAGGACAGGGAAAGACATCAGCTAAAGGAACCTGCAGTTTCCCTACCCCCAAAAATTGCCCAGCACATACCTTGTATGAGCGGGCTGGCCACTAGGGGGCGGAGAAGTATCCATACTCTTCAACAGACAGGGCTCTATCAGCTAGTATGTAAAAGAAAGGCAGGCTATTGGCTATAACATCCTAGCAGAAAACATGATTAAAAATCATTTTATGTATGGCAACTTACCTAAAACAACAAAGCCAGAAACTGGGGGAGGCTATAACACGAACCGACCGTCCCACCAGTTTCTGACACTTCTGCAGTTTAAATAGACCGCTCTGCGGTCCGTGAGCGGCACTGCGCATGCGCGAGTGACGTCACGTGTCATCCCGCGCACGCGCACCATCCTAACTCCGCCGGCGGCTACTGCGCATGCGCAGACAATGGCGCAACCCGGAAGAAACGGCCAGGATAGCGGCCGCTGCCGATACCGGAAGAAAACAAGGTAAAAAACGGAATACTCCCAGGGGGTAAATAAGTAAGGAGACTACTACAAAAACACACCTAACAATATAAGATGAAACAAAACAATGCCTGACAGGGGAAGGAAAGCTACAATAGTACACAACAAGGAAGTAAAAACATATAATAAAGATAGAAAATGGTCCCATAACAGGGCTTACCACCCTGCCCGGAGCAGAGACGGGTCCAGAGACGCACCACCAGCTGAATCTTTGGGCAATGATGGGCCACCCACCGCAGCAGGGCTCTCTCAGCCAGACCACAGAGCTCCTTCTATTGCCCCCTCCATACCCTGCTAATAGCCAGGGCTTAGCGGAGGCTCCAAGACCCAATCCTGCTTCCGTGTATATAGGACCGTATTTAGTAGGAACCTCACATGTATAAATGAGGAGGACGAAAAAAGAACACTGATGCTGAAAGGGAGCAAAGATTTATGGGAGTGGGGTCCTATGAGGTAGGAGAGGAGGCGGGGCCTACCCGAACGTATGCTGCCATGGAGTCTGTCAGGAAAACAATATTTTTCACATTTTTTATATGAAATACCCCCCAAAAAAATGTAAAAATTAAGCCAATTTTAGGCCAATTTGTTTTCTGCTACATATTTTTGGTAAAAAAATCGCAATAAGCGTATTTTGATTGGTTTGCGCAAAAGTTATTGTGTTTACTAACTAAGGGAAAGATTTCTGTCATTTTTGGTGTGGTTTTTTTTTTTTTTTTTTTTAACGAGTAATGGCGGCGATTTTTCTATTTTTTTTTTTCTTGCAGGACTGCGACATTGCGGCGGACAGATCGGACCCTTGACTGACATTTGTGACACTTTTGGGGGTACCAGTGACATTACTGCAGTAATCAGTGCTATACATATGCACTGTTACTGTAAAAATGACACTGGCAGGAAGGGGTGCGCCGCCGAGAGAGGGGAATGTCTGGTGACGTAGGACTACGTCGCCAGACGATAACGAACCACTTTGCCGCACTACAGTCAACGTGACTGGTCGGCAAGTGATTAACTGTCAAAGTAGAAAACTGTTGTTATTTTTTCAAAATTGTCACTTTTTTTATTAATATGGCAAAAACTGAAAAGCGCAGAGGTGATCAAATACCACCAAATGAAAGCTCTGTTTGTGGGGGAAAAAATACCTAAATTTTGTTTGGGTACAGCATCGCATGACCGCGCAATTGTCTGTTAAAGTTGCACAGTGCCAAGTTGCAAAAAGTGGCCTGGACATAAAGCAGGAAAGCGGAAAAGGGCGATGGAAGCTGACACCTAGTTTGTTTATGTATGGCAGGAGGAGCAAGTGTTAGGCGGTGCTACGGATCTGGGTATTGATTTTACTGTCAGTTTTGTTTTTTTTATGTATTTCAAAGTTTCTCAAGTTAAAGGGTAAGAGGGTAAATAATATGTCTATTACCTACTTAAGGCCTGGAAGGCTTACCCCGCTTCATGACCAGGCCATTTTTTGTGATTCGGCACTGCGTAACTTTACTTTAGGTGACAATTCCATGGACGCGCAACGCTGTACCCAAATAAAATGTATGTCCTTTTTTTTCCCCCCCAAAATAGAGCTTTCTTTTGGTGGTATTTGATCACCTGTGACAAATTTGAAAAAAAATATATATTTTTCACTCTATGCTATAAAACATACCAAAAAAAAAAAACGTATTCATCAATTTAGGGCAATATGTATTCTGCCACATATTTTTGATAAAACAATCCCAATAAGCGTATATTTATTGGTTTGCGCAAAACTTATCACGTCTAGAAACTATGGGATATTTTTATGGAATTTTTTTTTTTTTTTTTTACCAGTAATGGCAGCGATTAGCAATTTTTAGTGGGACTCCAACATTGTGGTGGACAAATTGGACACCTGACTGACACTTTTGACCCTTTTTTGGGGACCAACGACACTAATACAGAGAACAGTGCTAAAAAAATGCACTCTCGCTGTACTAATGTTTAAAGAGCTCAGTGTGCTCCTAGGAGGTACTTTATAACTGTGTGGGGGAGGAGCTTTGACTGGGGGGAAGACAGAGATCTATGTTTTCTTATATGAGTTAAAAGTGCAGCCAGTGTAAACCATGTATGAGTGTTGTGATTGGTCACAGCAATCACATGGTACTGAGTGACTCTCATTGGCTCTCGTTTTTTCATTCAATAAGGTGCACTGCACAATGAACAGTGTGGTGTAAATGTGCATGCTACAGGGCATACCCAAGCGTCTAAAAGCACCTAAAAAGAGAGGCCATTTTAAAATAGCCCCATCCAACTTAGTTGTGCTATCCAACCGTTTATGTATAATGCCCAGATGGAGAGTGGTTTTATATATATATATATATATATATATATACACACATATATATATATATTTCAGAATACCTCATAATTACAGATGATGCTACTGAAAAACATAGAAACGTAGGAAAGTGATGGCAGAAAAAGACAGAGTAGTCCATCAGGTCTACCCAAAACAAGTTGAACCCCACCTCACCTGCTCTGCTGATTGAACTTAACATATTTTTTATATGATTAAACTAATAGGAGTAATAGTGATTGGGAGATAATTATATATGATTTTGCAGAGGGATCTAGGGGTTGTCCATCGGGGTTTTTTATATATATGTGCATGCTAATGAAACATCCAAATGTATTGTTATATGAGTTTTCATATGGGATATAATAAATTTGAAACACATAACTTGGAGTTATTAGTCGTTCAGGGCACCTCTATAGTCCCAGGCATATTTAATAGTTTTTTATCAGACTTACAGCAGTGTTGAGAGTTTTCCTGGACCAGGGTTTCTCAACCAGCCTAGTACACACAAGCGGCGATTGCCCCAACCTATAATGGACCTTAATAGCAAGGAGCGCATGGATGGGTGATGCATGTCAAACAACAACAAAGAAAAATTCCCAGGTCAACTTACCAACCAGCCTGCAACAAACCGAATTGTCCTGTCTACAGTTCACGGTAGAGACAGGGGTTTAGTTTGCACACATTTGCAAATACATGTGTAAGCTGCAGAGGCTGCAACAATATTATCTGCAGTCCCAACTCTATAAATTCTAAGAGCCTCCATAGTAGGAGCACATCCATTTTATATAGATTCATTACACACAGAGTAATTATTTGAAAGCATTTCTTCCTCCTAATTTTGATGATTATGGCTTGGAGCTAGTGAAAACCCAAAATTCAATATCTCAGAAAACTAGAATATTACATAAGACCAAAAAATGGATTTTTAATACAGAAATGTTGTCTTACTGAAAAGTCTGTCCATGTACAGTATAGTATGCACTCAATATTTGGTCGGGGCTCCTTTTGCATGAATTACTGCATCAATGCGGCGTGGCATGGAGGCGACCAGCCTGTTGCACTGCTTAGGTATTATGAAAGCCCAGGTTGCGTTGATAGAAGCCTTCAGCTCATCTGCATTGTTGGGTCTGTTGTCTTTCATCTTTCTCTTGACAATACCCCACAGATTCTCTATGGGGTTTAGGTCAGATGAGTTTGCAGGCCAATCAAGCACAGTGATACCATGATCATTAAACCAGGAATTGGTACTTTTGGTAGTGTAGGCAGGTGCCAAGTCCTGCTGGAAAATGAAATCAGCATCTCCATAAAGCTGGTCAGCAGAGGAAAGCATGAAGTACTCTAGAATGGTAAAGGGCTGCACTGACTTTGGACTTGATAAAACACAGCGGACCAACACCAGCAGATGACACAGCTCCCCAAATCATCACTGACTGTGGAAACTTCACACTGGACCTCATGCAACTTGGATTCTGTGCCTCTCCACTCTTCCTTCTGACTCTGGGACCTTGATTTCCAAATGAAATGCAAAATTTACTTTCATCGGAAAAGAGGACTTTGGACCACTGATCAACAGTCTAGTCCTTTTTCTCCTTAGCCCAGGTAAGACGCTTCTGACGTTGTCTCTGGTTTAGGAGTGGCTTGACACAAGGAATGCAACAGTTGTAGCCCATGTCCTGGATTTGTCTGTGTATGGTGGCTCCTGAAGCACCGACACCAGCCCTTGTCCACTCCTTGTGATTGAATTGAATTACTGAAATAAATTACCTTTTTGATGATATTCAAATTTTTTGAGTTGTACCTGTATATAGTATTGGATAGGTGAGGGCAGGTATGCCTGAAGGGAGCTCACCCCTCCTTAAAAGCACAGGGGCACACTGGTTACCCAGCAAATAGTACAATGGCAGCGAAGGTGTCCAATGTGTCCCCTCACCAAATAACCAACAGTACAGGGTGCCGCAATAAGTCGCCAGGGGTTCCGCCTCAATCTATCTATTAATTGCAGGCAGGTGATGAATAGATTGCGTCCCCTCTTAGGTGACACGTGGGGTACAAAATATGAGAAATTGATTGAAAAATTCTGTATTTTATTGGCTTACCTAGATGAACATTTTATTATATATTTTCATGTATCAACACTGAAGAAATGACACTTTGGTACAACCCTAACCCTCTTGGGCATGGAGCTCACCAGAGCTTCACAGGTTGCCACTGGAGTCCTCTTCCACTCCTCTATGATGACATCATGGGGCTGGTGGATGTTAGAGATCTTGTGCTCCTCCACCTTCCATTTGAGGATGCCCCACAGATGCTCAATAGGGTTTAGGTCTGGAGACATGCCTGGCCAGTCCATCACCTTTACCCTTCGCTTCTTTAGCAAGGCAGTGGTCATCTTGGAGGTGTGTTTGGTGTCGTTATCATGTTAGGATACTGCCCTGCGGCCCAGTCTCCAAACGGAGGGGAACATGCTCTGCTTCACTTCAGTATGTCACAGTAGAGTTGGTATTCATGGCTCCCTCAATGAACTGTAGCTCCACAGTGCCGGCAGCACTCATGCAGCCCCAGACCATGACACTCCCACCACCATGTTAACTGTAAGCAAGACACACTTGTCTTTGTACTCCTCCCCTGGTTGCCGCCACACACGCTTGACACCATCTGAACCAAAAAAGCTTATCTTGGTCTCATCAGACCACAGGACATGGTTTCAGTATTTCATGTCCTTAGTCTGCTTGTCTTCAGCAAACTGTTTGTGGGCTTTCTGGTGCATCATCTTTAGAAGAGGCTTCCTTCTGGGACGACAGCCATGCAGACCAATTTGATGCAGCGTGTGGTGTATGGTCTGAGCACTGACAGGCTGACCCCCACCCCTTCAACATCTGCAGCAATGGTGGCAGCACTCAGACGTCTATTTCCCAAAGACAACCTCTGGATATGATGCTGAGCACAAGCACTCAACTTCTTTGGTCGACCATGGCGAGGCAGTTCTGAGTGGAACCTTTCCTGTTAAACCATTGTATTGTCTTGGCCACCATGCTGCAGCTCAGTTTCAGGGTCTTGGCAATCTTCTTATAGCCTAGGCCATCTTTATGTAGAGCAGCACTTATTTTTTTTTCAGATCCTCAGAGAGCCATGAGGTGCCATGTTGAACTTCCAGTGACCAGTATGAGAGAGAGTGATAACACCAAATTTAACACACCTGCTCCCCATTCACACCTGAGACCTTGTAACACTAACGAGTCACATGACTTTGGGATGGGCAAATGTGCCAGAACAGGACTCACAGCAGCTTCCTTGCACAGCTCTGTATGTGAAGAAAAAAAACACTCAGTAATGTAGGCTGCTTCCCTCATTCCCTCATGTAATGCAGACTGCTGCCCCCCCAGAAACACACATGTAATGTAGACTGTTGCCCTCCAATGCAATGTAGACTGCCACTCCCAAAGTAATGTAGACTGCTGCTCCCATGTAATGCAGACTGCTGCCCCCCCCCCCCCACCCAATGTAACCATTACTAATTTCTAAGTTTCAGCCCCCCATTGACTTCAGTATGGTTTGGAATCAACACCCGAACCCAGGTAACCCAAGGTAAAATTATCTCACCACCATTAGCTAGCAATATAACCCAAGTACCCCTGCCAGATTGCACAGGCATGTGGTAAACATTTTTTTCCACATACAGCTTGGTCAAATTCCCCCCTTAGCCAGTTGGTTGAACAATAAAGTAAAATTACACTTCCTAAATATATGGCATTTCTGAAAGCTTGCAAATGAAAAACAAAAGCATGAAACGGTCTACAGCAATCTACCACCTATGGTTTTTATTTTATTTCTTTTTTTTTAGATATCTATCTACTAAACATCTGAAATTTGGGTGGAAATTGACTGCAGATTCTTATAGAAAAGCACTGTGGTGGTTGTGGTCAATTTCCATTTCAATTTAGATTGTTTGGTTGCTCAAAAAATAATTGAAACAGTTGGTGGCAAATAGATGTGGAATGTTCCGTTCCAATATTCTGTTCTGAAAATTAAGAAAAATAAATCCTGAATTCTCAGAAAAAATGCATTGAAAAAAAGAGTTGAAGGAGTTCGAGGCTGACCATATAGTAAATTGCAGAAGAGAACAATTGACTTGGCCTTCTGTCCCTTCCTCTCCTAGTCCTAATGTGAAGTAATAATGTATAGAAACACATTCAGTTGCTTAAATTAGCAATACATATAAAATACCATTTTTATTTATTGTAATTGATATATTTGATATCTGCCTGGAATTCAGCTATGAAGGAAAAAAAAAAAAAACACTCATTACTATATAGAACATTAGATAACAATAATACTCATACCCCATACAACTACTTTGCAAGGTTTTTAAAATGAGTTAATAAATAAAGTAAAGGGTCTTAGGTATCCCCCATTCAGTGGGCCGCTTATTATCCAATAGCCGAGAAGCAAAGATCATGTCTTCTCTAGTCCTCGATGCTAAAATCCCATGAAGCATCAACATAGTAAATTGCATATTAGAAACTTGGGAAAGTCTCAAAGTCTGGTTCCTCTGACTGACTAAACACTTTATCCATTCAGGATATTTTGCGATTGCATGTTGTAATAACCTTAAAGGTTCTAAAACCTTTGGCCACACCCCTGTATCAGGACCTGTGTCTAAACCTGCAACCTCTGCTGTGTTTGGCAATGTATCTTCTTGCTGAGCCACCGGACACTGGACAGCTCCTTGAATGATCTTACCTTGAACCTTGTTTCTCTTAAACCTTGAATCGTATTCTCCTCTTATAAATCCTCCCTATATTAGCTATGCCTTTGCATTTCCTGTTTGCCAGAATATTGTGCTCTCTCGGTTAGTGCTTAGAATTCTCAACTTGGCTGAGCCCATGTTATCCGCCAGGATGAACTGCTGCTACACCTATCCAGTAGGTTGGTGAGAGCCTCTCTTGAATCTTTTTCTCCTCTCATACATTTCTTATTTTAGCTATGCTTTTGCACTTTGTTTGCCAGATTATTGTGCTCTCTCGGTTAGTGCTTAGAATTCTCAACTTGGGTGAGCCCATGTTATCCGCCAGGATGAACTGCTGCTACACCTATCCAGCAGGTTGGTGAGAGTCTCTCTTGAATCTTTTTCTCCTCTCAAGAAATTCTTATTTTAGCTATGCTTTTGCACTTCCTGTTTGCCAGATTATTGTGCTCTCTCCAGCCAAGATCTTGCTCCTGTTACTACTGCTGCCATCCATATCTCTGATACCAAGCATTACCGAACCTTGGCTTGTTCCTCAACTGTGGTTCTGCTTTATCCCAACCTGCAACCACTTGTTACTATACTTTGGCTGGTTTACTGGCTATGCTTCTGCTTCAACCCTACCTGCTATATCTGATACTCGACCATGACTTACTCACCTCATGGTAGACTGATCCTGAGGACCACAACCTAGTACTAAAACCCATCTCCACCTTAAGGAGCTCTGGTGAAAATTGGTTAGTGCTTAGACTTCTCAACTTGGGTGAGCCCATGATATCCGCCAGGATGAACTGCTATTACTCTTATCCAGCAGGTCGGTGAGAGCCTCTCTACTGCTAGAGCTATTGGTCTCCAAGCCCGACCCCTGAACATGACACCCTGACCATGACACCCTGACCATGACACCCTGACCATGATACCCTGACCATGATACCCTGACCATGACACAGGTTAATAGGTAGAGAACGGCAAATTGACAAATTGTAATGCATTGCTCTAACAATGAACCCTGAGTCTTCACCAGCTGCTGGTTGCTACTTGCCCCTACAGCTCAGGTCTCTGCAGCATGTGCCTGTTTTATTCAAACAGCTTTAAATAGACTGCTAGAAATGTGACCCATGCACCATTAATAGGTTAGTCTGCCCATGCCCTGGATTCAGCATCTGTATGACTATTACTATGAATTGTTTCGATTGTGTTTGTACTCCACTATCTGCTCTTATCAAGAACATTAGCCTGTTTTTTTTCCCAGCTTTTGCCAGCTATGCTTTGCTTGGCTGTGTAAAACCTGGGTTCTGTTGAAGAGACCCTTTTGCCAGACCGTGCATTTTAACAAAAATCGTCCTATCAGATTCTATGTCCATTTAACACATTTTATGCTATTTTGCTTTGTCTTTTTAAAGCAGAGTTTCACCCAAAAGGGGAAGCTCCGCTTGTCTGCTTCTTCCCCCCCTTCGCTGCCACATTTGGCACCGTTTGCGGGGGGGGCACCTGGTTTTGACATGTACCCGCTCCCACTTTTGGCTGAGTTCACCATGGCCCCCTTCCTCCTTTCCCTGCAGCTTGCCTAATCAGAGTGTGCAGCGAGCTTCACGCATGGCCAGTAGGGAACCGGCTGTGAAGCTGCAAGGCTTCACTGCTAGTTTCCCTTAGTGAAGATGGTGGCGGCAGCACCCGACAGCCGAATGAAAAATTGGCTCGGGTGAAGACACCGCTGGATTCCTGGACAGGTACGTTTCCTAATGTACACTATATTACTAAAAGTATTGGGACGTCTGCCTTTACACGCACATGAACTTTAATGGCTTCCCAGTCTTAGTCCGTAGGGTTTAATATTAAGTTGGCCCACCCTTTGCAGCTATAACAGCTTCAACTCTTCTGGGAAGGCTGACCACAAGGTTTAGAAGTATGTCTATGGGAATGTTTGACTATTCTTCCAGAAGCGCATTTGTGAGGCCAGGCAATGATGTTGGACAAGAAGGCCTGGCTTGCAATCTCCACTCTAATTCATTCCAAAGGTGTTCTATCGGGTTGAGGTCAGGACTCTGTGCAGGCCAGTCAAGTTCCTCTACCTCAAACTCGCTATTTCATGTCTTTCTGGACCTTGCTTTGTGCAATGGTTCAAATCATTTGGTGGAGGGAGGATTATGGTGTGGGGTTGTTTTTTCCAGGGGTTGGGCTTGGCCCCTTAGTTCCAGTGAAGGGAACTCTTAAGGCATCAGCATACCAAGACATTTTGGACAATTTCATGCTCCCAACTTTGTAGGAACAGTTTGGGGATGGCCCTTTCCTCTTCCAACATGACTTCACACCAGTGCACAAAGCAAGGACTATAAAGATATGGATGAGCGAGCTTGTGGTGGAGGAACTTGACTGGCCTGCAAATAGTCCTGACCTTAACCCGATAGAACACCTTTGGGATGAATTAGAGCAGAGACTGCGAGCCAGGCCTTCTTGTCAAACATCAGTGCCTTTTCTCACAAATGGGCTTCTGGAAGAATGGTCAAACATTCCCATAGACACACTCCTAAACCTTTTGGACAGCCTTCCCAGAAGAGTTGAAGCTGTTATAGCCCCAAAGGTTGGGCCAACTCAATATTGAACTCTATGGACTAAGACTGTAATGCCATTAAACTCATGTGCATGTAAAGGCAGGTGTCCCAATACTTTTGGTAATATAATGTCCTAATGTCACAAGATATGCATACCATATCCAAATGTTTAAGCCATCTATCCTTTCTAGCAAATGAGCATGAACCAATATATTCAACAGGAATACACTAAAAATTATTCATTTTGGGTTGTAAATGTAGTGTCATCCTCAGGTAAAGTTCCTTCCTTCCTTCCTTCCTTCCTTCCTTCCTGCTTCTCAAAGTTCTCCAAAATGACTTCCCTTTGAGTTCAGTGCATGGCTGTGTTCAAGTCCTTTGTTCCCTCCCCATACTTCCTGCCAACATCACTTTCTGCTACATGAATCATCACTTCATGATCCACGAACCAGTCTAACAGGTTAATTAGCATATGAATAGGGAGGCCTAACTTCTAAAAACTATACATGGTAACCAAAATGTATTCTTCTATATATTCATGCTATTAAAAAAAAATCACTAAAATAGCCAAAGCAACACATATACATGTTATTAACTGGTTAAAGCCACCTTTGTGTAGAATTCCAAAAGACTTTACAAAATCTTGAATGTGATGTCAGAAGCCCCAGCAGAGTCAGAGTGACACTCTATAGTATTCCTCTTAAGCCATCTCCTGACTTCTACAAAAAGAGGAGATGGGCCAGCACAAATTAAACACACACACAGAAGAGGAGAGAACTATGATATGTAAGGAGAAGGGAGCTTTACTAGGGAATTGACTTTTCTAGTCACAATTTATAGCAAGTTCTAAGGCATGTTGCAAGTGAACTAAAAAAAAAAATAAAATCAACATTGGCGACTGGGGGGAAGTAAAAACAGGTGGCTGAGTAAACACCCCCTCCCTCCATCCAATCAATGGAATGCTAGTATTACAGCCTGATAGGGCTGAACATGTGGTATGGCAGCAATACTTGTTTGACACTGCCTGTAAAACCTGTGCATTGGGATGCAACCATAAGCAAAAATTATTGGCAGTGGTCAGTAGTGATGGACAAACATCTGATGGGACGGTTAGCGAAGGCGATCACGCAAACTCGCTCAAATGTTCGCGAACCACAGGTTTGCGGCGGGTCCCATTCATTTTAATTCCAGGCGAACATGAAAAACCTCCAGGTCATATTTGCAGCCACAAAATACTTACTAGCTGTGCACACATAGTCCCACAACATGGAAACTGACATACCAGAAGTATTAAGCGAATCTGCGATCAACAAGCATTCTTTTTTTATCTGCAAAATTTTGTCAATTCAGGAGTGCATGAAGGCCATGGAGGAGAGGCAACTCCAGGCTATGAAGGGGGTGCAGGAGATGATCCTGCTATTGGAAAAGTTGCCATATTTTTTTTTTTTTTTGTTATAAGTTATATAAATCGTTTATACAGTTATAACGTGTATTTTGTTTTTGTAATATTGCTCGGTTTTAGACAGCAAATAACTTGACTGCTGAGTGGTGGCTGTTGCTACCTCCTCTTCCTGATCCAATGCCAAGAATGGCTGCTCATCAGAAATGTCTTGTGATGGATCGGAAAATAATTCCTGTGACTCAATCGGAGGGTATATGGTGGTGGTGGTGGTGTTGGTGTTGGTGTTGGTGGTGATGTCTTTGGGGGTGCACACAGCAGAGAGTGAAGAGGGTGCAGATAGGGAGGATGAGGAGGGTGCAGAAGAGGAAGGCTGAGTGAGTCACTCAACCAAGTCTGGTGCGTCCTTTGACGTAATCGAACACACCTTCTGCAGCTTCCCACTTTGGGCCTGGTGCTCCTGCCCTACCCCTACCACCCCTGCGGAAGGGCCTGCCTCTTCCTCTGCCTGTCATTTTTTAAATGACCCTGTGACAAAAGTCTCTAGAGAAGTGCAGTATATGTGGAAGAAGGTATATAACACCCCGCTTCAATCTGTCGTTTTGGGGGGCCACTGGCCTATCACACCAGTTATAATACTTTTTTTCCAGTAACTTTTGTCACTGTGTGTAGCAGAGGGGACGCAGCAAAACAGGCAAAATTTCTGCAGTACCCAAATACACTATTATGAAAGTATAACACCCCGCTTCAATCTGTCATTTTTGGGGGGCGACTGGTATATCACACCAGTTATAATACTTTTTTCTAATTGCGTTTGTCACTCTTTGTAGTTGTAATATCGCTGCAGAACCGCTCACCAGTCACAATGCTGCACAATACAAATCCACTATTATATGCTTTCTATATTAATAAGTATAAGTGTATTACACCCCTATATACTGCACACCAAACAATAGTACACCTATACAAAATACCAGTCCTTAAAAGGCCTTTTGTGGACCTATAACAAAGCCATCTGTGTCACTGACAATCTGTCCGTGGTGCACACAGCAACCTCTCCCTACACTGACAAAAGGCAGAATTATTATTATTATTATTATTATTATACAGGATTTATATAGCGCCAACAGTTTGCGCAGCGCTTAACAAAATGAGGGCAGACATTACAGTTACACTACAATTTGGAACAAAAGGAATCAGAGGGCCCTGCTCGTTAGAGCTTACAATCTAAAAGGAAGGGTCAATTGATACAAAAGGCAATAGCTGTGGGGGATGAGCTGATGGAGCAAGAGAAACAGCGTTATTAGTTAGTAGCCGGGTAGGCTTCTTTAAAGAGAAGGGTTTTTAGGGATCGTCTAAAGATGGATAGATTAGGGGACAGTCGGACAGATTGGGGTAGAGAGTTCCAAAGAATGGGAAAAGCTCTGGAGAAATCCTGTAGGCGAGCATGGGAAGAGGTGACAAGGGAGCTAGAGAGCAGGAGGTCTTGGGAGGACCGAAGAGAGCGGCTAGGTTGATATTTTGAGATCAGGTTAGTGATGTAGCTGGAGGCAGAGTTGTGGATGGCTTTGTAAACTATTGTTAGCACTTTGAATTTTATTCGTTGGGTGAGTGGAAGCCAATGAAGGGATTGGCAGAGAGGGTTGGAGGACACTGAACGGTTGGTAAGGTGGATAAGTCTTGCAGTTGCATTCATTATGGATTGAAGGGGGGATAATCTATGTAAGGGTAATCCAATGAGGAGGGAGTTGCAATAGTCGAGGCGAGAGATAACCAGGGCGTGAATTAAGAGCTTGGTGGTGTCATTGGTTAAAAAGGGCGGTATTCTAGCGATGTTGCGGAGGTTAAGGCGGCATGATTTGGACAGGGATTGGATGTGAGCCTGAAAGGACAGTGCAGAGTCCAGGGTTACCCCTAGCACCCTGGCATGTGTGGAAGGACTAATAGTTATTCCATTGATCTTGACAGAGAATTCCGGGGAAGGGGCACGTAGAGGAGGAAATATTATGAGCTCGGTTTTAGATAGATTCAGTTTGAGGAACTGGTGAGACATCCAGGCTGATATGTCTGTTAGTAGATCAGTGATGCGGGAGGAGACTGATGGGGTGAGCTGAGGGGTAGAGAGGTAGATTTGGGTGTCATCAGCATAGAAATGGTAGTGGAAGCCATGGGAGGCTATTAGCTGACCCAGGGAGGAGGTATAGATTGAGAATAGTAGCGGTCCAAGGACAGAACCTTGGGGGACCCCAACAGTAAGAGGAGTTGCAGAGGAGTAAGTGGAATTGTAAGTGACACTGAAGGTGCGGTGAGATAGGTAGGATTCGAACCAGTGGAGAGCACAGCCACGGAGACCGAGCAAACTGAGTTTTTTGAGAAGGAGGGGGTGGTCAACAGTATCAAAGGCAGCCGAGAGGTCCAAGAGTAAGAGTATCGAGTAGTGACCATTGGTTTTTGCTGTTAGTAAGTCATTTGTAAGTTTTAGGAGAGAAGATTCTGTGGAGTGTTGCCGGCGAAATCCAGACTGAAGGGGATCAAGGAGGTTATTCTCAATGAGGTGCTTGCTCAGGCGGTTGTAGACTAAACGTTCAAGGAGCTTGGAAGCAAAAGGGAGTAAGGAGATGGGTCTTAAGTTATTAAGATTGGAGGGGTCTAGTGAGGCTTTCTTTGGTATGGGAGTTACTAGCGCATGTTTTAGAGAGCTGGGGAAGATGCCAGTGGAGAGGGAGAGGTTGAAGATATGAGTTAAAGAGTGTAGGATAGAGTCAGAGGGTGACCGTAGTATCTGAGAAGGAACAGGGTCCAGTGGGCAGGAAGTTAGGTGGGCATTAGAAAAAATTTTAGTAACTTCCTCTACAGTAGTTGGGTTAAACAAGGGAAGTATTGATTGTGCAAGAGGACAAGGTGTGTAAGGTGAGGGAGATATCTTTAGTGTAAAAATCTCTTCACGAATTGTATCGATCTTATTTTTGAAGTGATTGGCAATCTCTTGGGCAGTGAGTAAGTTAGTGGGTGGAGGCAATGGAGGACGAAGTAGAGCGTTGAAGGTCGAAAAGAGTTGACGGGGACTGTGTGAGAGGGTGTTAATGAGAGTGATAAAGTAGGTCTGTTTGGCAGTGTGGAGGCAGGAACTGTATTTTTGGAGGGCAGATTTATATTGACTGAAATCTTGCTGTGACTTAGTCTTACGCAACAGACGCTCAAGAGCACGACTACGTTTTTTGAGGCTTCTGGTATTGTCTGTCTGCCAGGGTTGAAGCGGTCGGGGCCTGATTCTGTGTGTAGTGAGGGGGGCCAAAGCATCCAGGGTAGATGACAGTGAACTGTTGTAGACAGAAGTGGCCATGTTGGGGCAGGAGAGGGATGAGATTGTGTTGAAGAGACCATCTGTAGCAGAAAAAAGAAGTGAAGGGTTCAGATGGCGAAGGTTTCTACGGGTAATTGTTCGGTAGTTGGAAGGTAAGGAGGAGGACAAGGAGAGACTGAAACTAATGAGGTGGTGATCAGAGAGAGGGAATGGAATGTTGGAGAGGTTGTGAGGGGTGCATAGGTAGGAGAACATGAGGTCAAGGCTGTTGCCATTAGAGTGACTAGAAGCATGTGTCCATTGTTTTAGGTCAAAAGAGGAGGTTAAGCTCAAAAGTTTAGAAGTAGCAGGAGTGTTAAGATTAACAGGGATGTTGAAGTCTCCAAGAATGATTGTGGGAATTTCAGAAGAGAGAAAGTAGGGTAGCCAGGCAGAGAAGTCATCAAGGAAGCCTGATACCGGTCCAGGAGGCCGATAGATCACAGCAATTCTCAACGAAACTGGAGAAAATAGACGAATACAGTGAGCTTCAAATGAGGAGAGAGACAGAGAAGGCGGTGGATGAAGAACCTGAAAAGTGCTTTGAGGGGAAAGCAGAATTCCAACCCCACCTCCTTTCCGTCCACTAGGCCTGGGAGAGTGAGTCCACAGGAGGCCACCATGGGAGAGGGCAGCAGGAGAAGGAGAGTCAGAGTCTTGAAGCCAGGTCTCAGTAATTGCAAGCAGGTTGAAGGAGTTTGTGATAAATAGGTCATGGACAGAGGTGAGCTTGTTGCAAACAGAGCAGGTATTCCAGAGGGCGCAGGAGAAGGGGAGGTTGGCTCGAGGCAGAAGAGGAATAGAAACCAGATTGTGTGGATTTCGGCTGGTGTCAGAGGATAGGGGGTGATGGGTATGTCTGCCAAAGGTAAATGATGGGGGTCCAGGATTTGGGGAAATATCTCCAGAGGTTAGGAGAAGCAGAAGGGTGAGGGAGGTGATATAGGAGTATGATTTATGAGGGGGGACACATCTCAGTGTCCTGTAGATTTTATTGGTGTGTGGGTTCAGAATCAGCAGGAGTTGATGAGTGCAGTATAAAGGTGAAGATAGGAGTGAGGGTGATATATACAAGCTGTGGGGCGGAGAAGAGGGGTGAAGGAGAGAAAGTTTTAGGAGAGAGGATGCAAACATGAGAAGGAGAATTAGGGATTGCATAATGCAGGGTGGTGAGATTGAGATGTAAACTGAATGTGAGATGGAAAAGCAGTATGTAAAATGGCAGCCAGGTCAGGTCTATTTATAAGGTAGGGTGTATGTCCATGTGCTGAAATGTCTCAATTGGCTGTCCTGTAACACCTGATGGATGTGTCATGGGTCAAGGTTCTTCACAATGTGAAAGAATATGGCGGGCGCGAATATCGCCATATGTTCGCATGTTCGGTGAACAGCGAACGAGCTAAGTTCGCTGCGAACCGACCGCTGGGTGAACCGCAAGGCCATCTCTAGTGGTCAGTAACCACTGCAACTAAAAATTGCCATTCAGCATTAATGTCAACACAGAGGACAAGGTGGCACTCTTTACGTCTAGAGAAAAACAGATTTAGTCTCCAAATACGGAAAGGTTTCTTCACTGTAAGAGCTGTGAAAATGTGGAATAGATTCCCCCCAGAGGTGGTTCTGGCCAGCTCGGTAGATTGCTTTAAAAAAGGCCTGGATTCTTTCTTGGGTGTACATAATTAGTGTTGAGCGAACACGGACTGTATTATTCGTGTTCGTACCGAATAATTGGATTTTTTGTACCCGAACACGGACACGGACACTTTACTGTATGTTCGGGTAAAAATCCGTGTTCGGTCGTTTTATTTCCGGGTTTTGCATGCTTTGGCGCTCTTTTCATGGCGGGCTTTCAACAGCCAATCAACAATCGTTTAACTGGTGTGCCTTAAGCCATCCCAGCCATGCCTGCAAATGTCTCAGTAGCTGTGATTGGCCGTCTGAAGCATGTGACCAAGTCTTTATAAGTTCGAGGCAGCCGCAGCGGCGTCATTATGCTGCTTAGATTCAGGGACAGAGCACACATCAACGTGCTGGCTGCTGATTAGGGAAAGATAGGCAGGAAAAAAACATTTGTGTCCGGATAGAATTGAGGGACAGGTCGGAGTGTTTAGGCAGGGCGAGTTGTAGGCATTTTAGGGATAGAGTCTGCTGAATTATAGGGTCAGTGTCTTCTACAAACTACAATCGATATTGCTGTGTGGGGGGTGGGGTCTGCACTCAATCCTGATCTACGATCTCTTCTCAATCCTGTTAGGGACAGAGTCTGCTGAATTTTAGGGAAACTGTGTTCTACAAACTACAATCGATATTGCTGTGTGGTGTGGGATTGGAGATAGGCAGGTGTCAGTGATCCACATCCATTTTTCTGTGTGTGAGCTGCAGTGAACACAATCTTTTTGGGCTGCAGTGAACACAATCTTTTTGGGCTGCAGTGAACACAATCTTTTTGGGCTGCAGTGAACACAATCTTTTTGGGCTGCAGTGAACACAATCTTTTTGGGGTGCAGTGAACAAAATCTTTTTGGGGTGCAGTGAACACAATCCTTTTTGGTGTGCAGTGAACACAATCTTTGTGGGGTGCAGTGAACAAAATCCTTTGTGGGGTGCAGTGAACACAATCTTTTTGGGGTGCAGTGAACAAAATCCTTTTTGGGGTGCAGTGAACAACATCCTTTTTGGGGTGCAGTGAACACAATCTTTTTGGGGTGCAGTGAACAAAATCCTTTGTGGGGTGCAGTGAACACAATCTTTTTGGGGTGCAGTGAACACAATCTTTTTGGGGTGGAGTGAACAACATCCTTTTTGGGGTGCAGTGAACAAAATCCTTTTTGGGGTGCAGTGAACAAAATCATTTTTGGGGTGCAGTGAACACAATCTTTTTGGGGTGCAGTGAACACAATCTTTGTGGGGTGCAGTGAACACAATCTTTTTGGGGTGGAGTGAACAACATCCTTTTTGGGGTGCAGTGAACAACATCCTTTTTGGGGTGCAGTGAACACAATCTTTTTGGGGTGCAGTGAACACAATCTTTGTGGGGTACAGTGAACAGAATCTTTGTGGGGTGCAGTGAACACAATCTTTGGGGGGTACAGTGAACACAATCTTTGTGAGGTGCAGTGAACACAATCTTTGTGGGGTGCAGTGAACACAATCATTGTGGGGTGCAGTGAACTCAATCTTTGTGGGGTACAGTGAACACAATCTCATACTTCTGAAGGTTTGAGGGTGCTGCCTGTTCCATACTCCCCCTACTCCTCATCTAGCCTTTTAGGGGTACAAACAATAGTAATTGGGGCCTAGTGTGGTTGTGTACGTGTGATATACATACACTTTTTTGGGATCATATTTTCTATTCCGCTATTTAATCAAAAACCTTTGGGGATCAGTTAAATTGGGGGATAGTCTGTGTTGGTACGTGTGAGAGAGATCCACCTTTCCAAGTTGTTGGGGTTCATCTCATACTTCTGAAGGTTTGAGGGTGCTGCCTGTTCCATACTCCCCCTACTCCTAGCCTTTTAGGGGTACAAACAATAGTAATTGGGGCCTAGTGTGGTTGTGTACGTGTGATATACATACACTTTTTTGGGATCATATTTTCTATTCCGCTATTTAATCAAAAACCTTTGGGGATCAGTTAAATTGGGGGATAGTCTGTGTTGGTACGTGTGAGAGAGATCCACCTTTCCAAGTTGTTGGGGTTCATCTCATACTTCTGAAGGTTTGAGGGTGCTGCCTGTTCCATACTCCCCCTACTCCTAGCCTTTTAGGGGTACAAACAATAGTAATTGGGGCCTAGTGTGGTTGTGTACGTGTGATATACATACACTTTTTTGGGATCATATTTTCTATTCCGCTATTTAATCAAAAACCTTTGGGGATCAGTTAAATTGGGGGATAGTCTGTGTTGGTACGTGTGAGAGAGATCCACCTTTCCAAGTTGTTGGGGTTCATCTCATACTTCTGAAGGTTTGAGGGTGCTGCCTGTTCCATACTCCCCCTACTCCTAGCCTTTTAGGGGTACAAACAATAGTAATTGGGGCCTAGTGTGGTTGTGTACGTGTGATATACATACACTTTTTTGGGATCATATTTTCTATTCCGCTATTTAATCAAAAACCTTTGGGGATCAGTTAAATTGGGGGATAGTCTGTGTTGGTACGTGTGAGAGAGATCCACCTTTCCAAGTTGTTGGGGTTCATCTCATACTTCTGAAGGTTTGAGGGTGCTGCCTGTTCCATACTCCCCCTACTCCTAGCCTTTTAGGGGTACAAACAATAGTAATTGGGGCCTAGTGTGGTTGTGTACGTGTGATATACATACACTTTTTTGGGATCATATTTTCTATTCCGCTATTTAATCAAAAACCTTTGGGGATCAGTTAAATTGGGGGATAGTCTGTGTTGGTACGTGTGAGAGAGATCCACCTTTCCAAGTTGTTGGGGTTCATCTCATACTTCTGAAGGTTTGAGGGTGCTGCCTGTTCCATACTCCCCCTACTCCTAGCCTTTTAGGGGTACAAACAATAGTAATTGGGGCCTAGTGTGGTTGTGTACGTGTGATATACATACACTTTTTTGGGATCATATTTTCTATTCCGCTATTTAATCAAAAACCTTTGGGGATCAGTTAAATTGGGGGATAGTCTGTGTTGGTACGTGTGAGAGAGATCCACCTTTCCAAGTTGTTGGGGTTCATCTCATACTTCTGAAGGTTTGAGGGTGCTGCCTGTTCCATACTCCCCCTACTCCTAGCCTTTTAGGGGTACAAACAATAGTAATTGGGGCCTAGTGTGGTTGTGTACGTGTGATATACATACACTTTTTTGGGATCATATTTTCTATTCCGCTATTTAATCAAAAACCTTTGGGGATCAGTTAAATTGGGGGATAGTCTGTGTTGGTACGTGTGAGAGAGATCCACCTTTCCAAGTTGTTGGGGTTCATCTCATACTTCTGAAGGTTTGAGGGTGCTGCCTGTTCCATACTCCCCCTACTCCTAGCCTTTTAGGGGTACAAACAATAGTAATTGGGGCCTAGTGTGGTTGTGTACGTGTGATATACATACACTTTTTTGGGATCATATTTTCTATTCCGCTATTTAATCAAAAACCTTTGGGGATCAGTTAAATTGGGGGATAGTCTGTGTTGGTACGTGTGAGAGAGATCCACCTTTCCAAGTTGTTGGGGTTCATCTCATACTTCTGAAGGTTTGAGGGTGCTGCCTGTTCCATACTCCCCCTACTCCTAGCCTTTTAGGGGTACAAACAATAGTAATTGGGGCCTAGTGTGGTTGTGTACGTGTGATATACATACACTTTTTTGGGATCATATTTTCTATTCCGCTATTTAATCAAAAACCTTTGGGGATCAGTTAAATTGGGGGATAGTCTGTGTTGGTACGTGTGAGAGAGATCCACCTTTCCAAGTTGTTGGGGTTCATCTCATACTTCTGAAGGTTTGAGGGTGCTGCCTGTTCCATACTCCCCCTACTCCTAGCCTTTTAGGGGTACAAACAATAGTAATTGGGGCCTAGTGTGGTTGTGTACGTGTGATATACATACACTTTTTTGGGATCATATTTTCTATTCCGCTATTTAATCAAAAACCTTTGGGGATCAGTTAAATTGGGGGATAGTCTGTGTTGGTACGTGTGAGAGAGATCCACCTTTCCAAGTTGTTGGGGTTCATCTCATACTTCTGAAGGTTTGAGGGTGCTGCCTGTTCCATACCCCCCCTACTCCTCATCTAGCCTTTTAGGGGTACAAACAATAGTAATTGGGGCCTAGTGTGGTTGTGTACGTGCGAGATACATACACTTTTTTTGATCATATTTCCTATTCCGCTATTCAATAAAAACCTTTGAGGATCAATTGAATTGCGGGATAGTCTGTGTCGGTACGTGTGAGAGAGATCCACCTTTCCAAGTTGTTGGGGTTCATCTCATACTTCTGAAGGTTTGAGGGTGCTGCCTGTTCCATACTCCCCCTACTCCTCATCTAGCCTTTTAGGGGTACAAACAATAGTAATTGGGGCCTAGTGTGGTTGTGTACGTGCGAGATACATACACTTTTTTTGATCATATTTCCTATTCCGCTATTCAATAAAAACCTTTGAGGATCAATTGAATTGCGGGATAGTCTGTGTCGGTACGTGTGAGAGAGATCCACCTTTCCAAGTTGTTGGGGTTCATCTCATACTTCTGAAGGTTTGAGGGTGCTGCCTGTTCCATACTCCCCCTACTCCTCATCTAGCCTTTTAGGGGTACAAACAATAGTAATTGGGGCCTAGTGTGGTTGTGTACGTGCGAGATACATACACTTTTTTTGATCATATTTCCTATTCCGCTATTCAATAAAAACCTTTGAGGATCAATTGAATTGCGGGATAGTCTGTGTCGGTACGTGTGAGAGAGATCCACCTTTCCAAGTTGTTGGGGTTCATCTCATACTTCTGAAGGTTTGAGGGTGCTGCCTGTTCCATACTCCCCCTACTCCTCATCTAGCCTTTTAGGGGTACAAACAATAGTAATTGGGGCCTAGTGTGGTTGTGTACGTGTGATATACATACACTTTTTTTGGATCATATTTTCTATTCCGCTATTCAATAAAAACCTTTCTAGGGCAAGATCTTAAATTACAGAAATATGAGGAGACCGTCAAATAAGGGCCGTGGCCTGGGTCGTGGTGCTGCTGGTAGAGCTCCTGTTGCAAGGAGAGGACATGGTCGATCTGTGCCAGCTACACGCACAAGTGAAACACCTTCCTCAAGTGTGAGTAGGCGACAGAACCTGCATCAGTATTTGGTAGGGCATCAAACGCCCCTAGAAGTGATGAGGCCAGAACAAGTTGAGGCGATAGTAGATTGGTTTGCTGCTGACAGTGCCTCCAGTTCCTTCACATTGTCTCCCACCCAGTCTACTGCAGAAAGGTCAGAGTTGGCACCTGCAGCCAATGTCCAACCGTCTTTCACCTCACCCCCTTGCAAATCAGGCCAGCAGTCTGAGCCCCAAGCCATACAGCAGTCTCTTATTCTTTTTGAGGACTCTGTCAGCAGGGTTTCCCAGGGCCATCCACCTAGCCCTGCCCCAGAAGTGGAAGAGATTGAGTGCAGCGATGCCCAACCACTTATTTCTCAAGATGAGTACATGCAAGGATCATCGCAGCACGTCTCCGATGATGACGAAACGCAGGTGCCAACTGCTGCGGCGTTCAGCATTGTGGAGACCGACAAGGAGGGCAGGGGTGAAGACTGGGTGGAAGATGATGTGGAGGACGATGAGGTCCTCGACCCCACATGGAATGAACGTCATGCAGGTGACCTGAGTAGTTTGGAGGAAGAGGCGGTGGTCGCACAGAGCCACCAGCACAGCAGAAGAGGGAGCAGGGTGCAGAAGCGGAGCGGCCGTGCCCTAGACACTACGCCCGCTACTGCCCAACGCAGCAAGGGAACGAGCGCACCAAAGTCAGCTCAAAGGAGTTCTCTAGCGTGGAAGTTCTTTAGAAAATGTGCTGATGACAGGACACGAGTGGTTTGCACCCTGTGCAATCAGAGCTTGAAGCGAGGCATGAACCTTCTCAACCTGAGCACAACCTGCATGATCAGGCATCTAAGTGCAAAGCACGAGCTGCAGTGGAGTACACACCTTCAAAACCAAGAAACGTCTCTGGCTCATCCTGCTTCCTCTTCTGCTGCAGTCTCGGCCGCTCCAGCCACATCTGTAGTGATACCGGCACCTGCCACCCCGCAAACAGACGATCTGTCAGCAACACCACCACCTGGGTCACCAACAACCATCTCCACAATGTCCCGTGGAAGCGTTCAGCTTTCCATCTCCCAAACACTTGAGAGGAAGAGGAAGTACCCCCCTACCCACCCCCGATCCCTGGCCCTGAATGCCAGCATTTCAAAATTATTGGCCTTTGAAATGCTGTCATTCCGTCTGGTGGAGACGCACAGTTTTAAAAACCTTATGTCGGTGGCTGTCCCACAGTACGTCGTGCCCAGCCGCCACTACTTTTCCAGGCAAGCCATCCCTTCCCTGCACAACCAAGTGGGGGAAAATATCAGGTGTGCACTGCGCAACGCCATCTGTGCCAAGGTCCACCTAACTACGGATACGTGGACCAGTAAGCACGGTCAGGGGCGTTATATCTCCCTAACGGCACACTGGGTAAATGCAGTGGCGGATGGGCCTGAGGCGGATAGCAATTTGGCGCATGTCCTTCCACCACCGAGGATTGCAGGGCGCTTCAGTTTGCCTCCTGTTCGTAACTCCTCCTACTCCGCTTCCTCATCCTCTACCGCCTCCTCATCCGGACAGCGTAACACCTTCACCACCAACTTCAGCACGGCCAGGGGTAAACGACAGCAGGCAGTTTTACAACTTGCCTGTTTGGGGGACAAACCACACACCGCGCAGGAGTTGTGGAGGAGCATGGAACAGCAGACAAATGAGTGGTTGCTGCCAGCGAGCCTCAAGCCCGGCCTGGTGGTGTGTGATAACGGGCGAAATCTCATAGCAGCTCTGGGCCTAGCCGGTTTGACGCACATCCCTTGCCTGGCGCATGTGCTGAATTTGGTGGTGCAGAGGTTCCTTAAAAACTACCCCGATATGTCAGAGCTGCTGCAGAAAGTGCGGGCCGTTTGTGCGCACTTTCGGCGTTCTCACCCTGCTGCTGCTCGCCTGGCAGCGCTGCAGCGTAACTTCGGCCTTCCCGCTCACCGCCTCATATGTGACGTGCCCACAAGGTGGAACTCCACCTTGCACATGCTGGAAAGACTGTGCGAGCAGCAGCAGGCCATAGTGGAGTTTCAGCTGCAGCACGCACGCGTGAGTCGCTCTGCGGAACAGCACCACTTCACCACCAATAACTGGGCCTCCATGCGAGACCTGTGTGCCTTGTTGCGCTGTTTTGAGTACTCCACCAACATGGCCAGTGGCAATGACGCCGTTCTCAGCTTAACTATCCCACTTCTATGCCTCCTTGAAAAAACAATTCGGGCGATGATGGAAGAGGATGTGGCACAGGATGAGGAGGAGGAGGAGGATGAAGAGGTAACATTTCCAAGGCTTTCAGGGCAGTCATTCGCAAGGGGCTCCGAGGGTGGGTTCCTGCACACGCAAACGCCAGGGACGCAATTGTCCAGCAGGGGCACAGTTCTGGAGGATGAGGAGGATGAGGAGGAGGAGGAGCTGGAGGAGGAGATGGAACCATGTTCACAGCAGGGTGGCACCCAGGCCAGCTCATGGCCATCACTGGTGCGTGGCTGGGGGGATACAGAGGACACGGACGATACACCTCCCACAGAGGACAGCCTTTCGTCGCCTCTGGGCAGCCTGGCACACATGAGCGATTACATGCTGCAGTGTCTCCACAACGACCGCCGAGTTGCCCACATTCTAACTTGTGCTGATTACTGGGTGGCCACGCTGCTGGATCCCCGTTACAAGGACAACGTACCGTCCTTAATTCACTCACTGGAGCGCGATCGCAAGATGCGCGAGTACAAGCGCACGCTGGTAGACGCCATGCTGCTGGCATTCCCATCTGACAGCGGGGCCACAGTGGAAGCACAAGGCAGAGGAGGAGGAGGAGGAGGTCGCCAACGCAACCAGGGCACCGCCAGCACCTCAGAAGGCAGGGTTAGCATGGCCGAAATGTGGAAAAGCTTTGTCAGCACGCCACAACAAACAGCAGCACCAGCAGCTCAGATGGAACGTCTTAGCAGGAGGCAGCATTTTACCAACATGGTGGAGCAGTATGTGTGCACACGCCTACATGTAGTGAATGACGGGTCTGCCCCCTTCAACTTCTGGGTCTCCAAATTGGGCACATGGCCTGAGCTTGCCCTTTACGCCTTGGAGGTGCTGGCGTGCCCTGCAGCCAGTGTATTATCTGAACGGGTATTTAGCACGGCTGGGGGCGTTATAACAGACAAGCGCAGCCGCCTGTCCAGAGACAATGTGGACAAGCTCACGTTCATTAAAATGAACCAGGCATGGATCCCACGGGACTTTTCCGTACCTTATGCAGAATAGCAATGGATACCGACCTTACCCACCCATTGTTCCATTTTTGCTCTTTCTCACTCTTTTGGGGTGTACCCTCATTTAAAATTTTTGAAAAGAAGCAGTGTTGGCTACCTCGTCCTCCTCCTCAGGGCCAGATTAATGTAGGGGCTATTGGAGCTGCAGCTCCAGGCCCCTACCTTTTATATAGGCCCCGGGTTGGCCATATTCACTGTTACCGCTCTTCTGTCACTTGTAAACACAGAAGTCTGGCTTCTATGCTCGCTTCCCCAGGCAGCACCCTCAGAACCTCCCCACACAGCGTGAAGGCCGGACAAGGAGGGACAGTTGGCGATGCATGGATGTGTTTATGGGCTTCAGAGACAGCATCCCATGTTGAATTAGGCATGCATGGCTGCACCCTTCCTCCTCTGGGTGCATGGCAAGGCACGGCCCTTAAGGCCCTTCAAAATCCTCAGCACCAAGCCCATGATGCTGTTAATCCGGCCCTGGTCCTCCTCCACCGCCGCTTCCACCTACACCGCCCATAGGTGTGCGCAGCCTATTGCATTAAGGTGTGCACCCCAAAGTTGAAATACACATGCATGTGTTTGCCAGCAGGGAGAGTAATGTATCGGGGCCATGTACCTGTAGGCAAGGAGAAATAGAGCAGAGCAGGTCCCAGGGAGATCTTTCCCATCTCCTCACTGGCAATGCTATGTGCCCTAGGTGATTAGGGTGTGCCCAGGCACACCCAGCACACCCTGTGCGCACGCCTATGTCACCGCCACATCCACCACCACCTCAACCTCCCTCCTACTCCATATGGGCCTCGTCCTTCAGAGATGAAGAAGAACATTGTTTTATTTTTCTGTTTTTTTTTTGTTGTTTTAAGTTATTTCCCTATCCACATTTGTTTGCAGAGCACTTGCCATGCTCTTAATTACGTTTTGCTGCCATTTGCAGCACTCTAGCCCTTTCCTTTGGTGTTTTAGAGCCATTTTAGTGCCTTAAAGTTCGGGTCCCCATTGACTTCAATGGGGTTCGGTGTCCGGGAAAAGTTCGGTAAAAGTCCGGGACACGGACCCGGACTTTTTTTTAAAGTTCGGCCGAACCCGTCGAACACGGACATCTAGGTGTTCGCTCAACCCTATACATAATATAACTGGGTTCTAATATTTATAACTAAAGTTGATCCAGGAAATATCTGTTTGCCTCTCGGGGGATCAGGAAGGATTTTTTTCCCCTGCTGTAGCAAATTGGATCATGCTTTGCTGTGGTTTTTTTCGCCTTCCTCTGGATCAACTTCGGGTATAGGATTGTGTATATGGGATTGTATGGTTGGGTTTTCTTTACTGTTTTTTTTTGTTTTTTTTATTGGTTGAGCCAGATGGACTTGTGTCTTTTTTCTTGTTTACAAACTTTTATTCAGGGTATAAAAAGGCAGTACAATTATTATATACATTAACATAGATGCATTATGAAATAATCAATCAGTATGACAAGATAGGAAGCATTAAGTTAATTGACATATTTATAACAGAAATATATAATATCTGTGTCTGTCAATATAGAAATAGTTGTAAGAATAAACAAGTACAAAATAGGATTCCATAGCTCTCGAAAACAAAGAAAATGAGGACTTGTGTCTTTTTTTAACCTGGCTAACTATATGTAACTATGTAGCAATAATAAAAAAAAAAAGACTACAAATAAAATAGAACTCGATTTAACCACTTGCCGACGGGTCACGTTGACTGTACTGCGGCAAAGTGGCTCGATTCCGTCCAGCAACGTAGACCTACATCGCTGGACTCCTCCCCATGTAGGCGGCGCTCTCGCTCTGCCGGAGGCGCGCTCCCGCTGTATTCAGTCACAGCGGGAGTCGGGCCAGGGGAGGAGCGGCGGCGATCGCCGCTGCTCTTCCCTGATCGTCGGGGAATCCAGTTTGTGTAAACAGAGCGGGCGGATCTCCTAAGTGACGAGGAGTGACAGATTGCAGGGTTCAGCATAGCTGAACCTGCGATCTGTCCCTGTGTCACTCAGTCACCTCCCCCCACACATGTCAGTAAGCACCAGGCATACATTAACCCCTCCCTCTCCAATAAAATTAACCCCTTCCCTGCCAGTGTCATTTTTACAGTAACAGTGCATATTTATAGCACTGATTACTATAGAAATGTCACTGGTACCCCCAAAAGTGTCAAAAATGTCAGTCAAGGGTCCGATCTGTCCGCCGCAATGTCGCAGTCCCGCAAAAAAAATCGCAGATCGCCGCCATTACACCTTAAAAAAAAAACACCAAAAATGACAGAAATCTTTCCCTTAGTTAGTAAACGCAATAACTTTGTGCAAACCAATCAAAATACGCTTATTGTGATTTTTTTTTACCAAACATAGGTAGCAGAAAACAAATTGACCAAAAATGTTAAAAAATTTGGATTTTTACATTTTTTTGGGGGGGAATTTCATATAAAAAAATGTTAAAAATATTGTTATTTTTTCAAAATAAACGCTCTTTTTTTGTTTATAGCGCAAAAAGTAAAAATTGCACAGGTGATCAAATACCACCAAAAGAAAGCTCTGTTTGTGGGGAAAAAAGGACGTAAATTTCGTTTGGGTACGGCGTCGCATGACCGCGCAATTGTCAGTTAAATTAGCACAGTGCCGAATCGCAAAAAGTGGCCTGGACGTAAGACAGCAAAATGCTCCGGTGGTAAAGTGGTTAAAAAAGAAATCTAAAAAACAGGCATCAGAAGGAAGCAGAAGTGCCTCCTGAACGACTTTCAGCCACTGCTATACCACCTTTTGAAAAGCAACCTGCTGTGGATCCCTTTTCAAAGGGCAGTTTGTCTGAAAGAATCCTCTCTGAAAGCAAAATTACTGCAAGCAAAACTGCTTTTACTTTCAATTTTGCAGGTTGATGAACCTGTTTGTGTCAGATCAGAATATTTTCTTTTATTACAATGCAAATGCACATGTTTCATAGGCCCTTGACAAGTGTATTCCTAAAAAGTCTAATTATTTTTCAAAAAGTTAGGCTAATAAATCTGATTTAGTATAATCTCCTTACTCACAGCAGGCGCTCCTTTCCCCCATTATAACCCAGAACAAAAAAAATGTTTAATTAATATATTCTCCTATGAAAAATATTATATTTTAACACAGCTCTGAAGAGATCATTAAAATCTCATATACATGTCTAGGCTCCGCTTCTTTGCAAAAGGTCAAACTCTCTTGTATTTGCCAGTTGGTTTGAATAAAATGTAGGTATAGTTTTTTGTCCTGTCACACATTTCGGAGAATCATCAATATTTAATCATAGCCCGAGGCCCTGACCATATCTAGTATTGATGTGCTCAAGTCCATTCTATATTCCGACACAAACAGCTCTTGAGATTTCACTTACCAATTGCCGGGCTGCCAGAGGCTCACCTTGTATTTGAATCTAATCTTCAAAATAAAATTTGTATTTGTGCAACTTTATTTTTATTTTTTTTTATTTTTATTTTTTTTTCTTCCTTTGTCGCTTGCATGACCATTATGATGCTTTGACAATAACTGGAATTGAAGTGCAGAAGTCTTGCAGCAAAGCTGGGCGATCGCTTAAAACCTCGAGCGTTCTCTCCTAAAGCAAGAAATGGTTACTTATGCTCGCTCACGTACCCCTTCAGTGAATAATTAAGTGCCTGAGAATAAGATACATAAAAATGCAAAGAACCTCTTGGTTATATATTATTACCGGGTACATCCAAAAAATGTGTATAGGCTCCCAGTGATTATCAATATTGTTTCTTTATGTATTTGTATATCTATGTATATATATTTATATATTTATAATCTATATTGTATCTTTATGTATTTATATATCTATGTATATATATTTATATATTTATAATCTATATTTTATCTTTATGTATTTATAATATCTATGTATATATATTTATATATTTATAATCTATATTGTATCTTTATGTATTTATATATCTATGTATATATATTTATATATTTATAATCTATATTGTATCTTTATGTATTTATATATCTATGTATATATATTTATATATTTATAATCTATATTTTATCTTTATGTATTTATATATCTATGTATATATATTTATATATTTATAATCTATATTGTATCTTTATGTATTATCATTTTGTTTTCCTACAGTGTCTTAACCACTTCTGGACCGGGAAGGTTTTACCCCCTTAAAGAGGAAGTAAACTCTTCTGTTTTTTTTTTGTTTGTTTGTTTTTTTTCTTCCCTGCAAAGTAAATGCATAATGTGCTAGTATGCATAGCATACTAGCACATTATGTGACACTTATTGGCATACGAAGCCCGCGTTGTCCCTGCTGGCGGCCGCATCCATCTTCACCCATCTACCTTTCCGGGTCTGCGGACTCCGGCCGTATTACTGGCTGGAGCCGCGTGACTTCACTCCCACGCATGCGCGCGGGAGCAGCCGGTCGCGGCACAGGGCTCTGAAAATACAGGCACGGGCGGTCGATTCTTCAGAGCGCATGTGCCGATGACGTTATCGGCTGCATGCAATGTAAATATCTCCTAAATGGTGCAAGTTTCGGAGATATTTACAGTACCTATTGTGGGGATTTGCTCGGTGGCGGGTGTGGATGACCCCTTTGGGGGGGTTCGTTACACAGGGAGATAGCCGAGAAGTGGTTGCAAACAACAGTTTGGTTTATTCATGCAACTTTCTTCACACAAGTGCAAGCATCAAAAACATCCAAAATAAAATAAAACACAAAATAAATCCTTGCCACTGTGGGCGGCTACCTTCTCACATACAGGAACCTATCTAAAGGAGTCTGTCCCCAACCTACTGTTGGGCAGACTTGGCTGATCATACAGCAGACTATCAATAGTCCATTTATTATCTCTTCACATAGAGAATGTCCCTTTTCTCTTTACCCAGCAAATGTTCATTGGACTTTCCTTTCACATAGAAAACATCCATTGGTTTTTCTCTTCACACTCTTCACATAGAAATAGTTCATTTTCTCACCTTGAGAAGTCTTCACCCTTTTTACCCTCCTCAGCGCACATCGCTCCAGGAGGTCTTCCCCATGCTCACACAGCTTCAGGGGGCATTCCTTCTCCCATGCCCACACAGCGTCGGGAGGCACACATCTGACTGTCCTCCTCTCCCCAGCTCACACAGCGTCAGGAGGCAGCCATCAATAGACTTCCTTTGGACAAATTATAGAGGCCTTAACTTCCTCATTCCGAACAGCTGAAGGCCTTTCAACTTCCTTAAGCCGTCCTGGCTACCTTTTCAGCCGACACCCTATAGTAATTGGTGAACTGTCTAAGCCAAGCAGAGATGTATCTCCTGTCTGTGACAACATCCACAGATTTACCTGACTTCCTGTCACACTATAGGTAAGTCTTATTAAAGGCTTACCTATAGGTAAAAGTTCTAAAGGAGAGTTTACAATCACTTTAATGACCAGACTATTTTTTGTGATTTAGCACTGGGTTAGTTTAACGGACAACTGCGCAGTCGTGCGATGCTGTACCCAAATAAAATTGATGTGCTTTTTTTCCTATAAATAGAGCTTTCTTTTGGTGGTATTTGATCACCTGTGTGATTTTTTTTTTTTTTTTTGCGCTATAAACAAAAAAAAAAGGGACAATTCTGAAAAAAAAAAAAAAATATATATATATATATATATATACAGTATATATTTTTTCACATTCTGCTATATAACATTCCCAATAAAAAAATTAAAAAATCCAATTTTTTCATCCTTTTAGGCTAATTTGTATTCTGCTACATATTTTTGGTAAAACAAAAAATCTCAATAAGCGTATTTTGATTGGTTTGCGCAAAAGTTATCGTATCTACAAATTAGGGGAAAGATTGTATATCATTTTTATTCAACTATTTTTTACTAGTTATGATATATATAAATCCGCGCTTAGGATATTAATAGATTCCTTATTCGTAATGGCTGCTGCCCACCTGTTAAACTATATTTCCGAAGATATATAGTATGAAAATAAAAAATAAAAAATAAAAACTCCAAGCAGGTGTATGGCGCTGCCAATATACCAAATCTTCTGTATACTTAATCCTCCATACACATCTCCACAAGTGTAAAGTGCAAAATAAACAATCTTAAATGTAATAAATAGTGTTGGACTCGTAAAGTGCTAAGTGCAATGATCCTGTGCTATGTGTATTATAAATCAATAAACCCGTGATAAGTGACCCCTTTAGGGTAAACAATCACACTATCAATCCACTTAAAGTAACCATATGCCAACACAAATAGAAATATAAATATAAATATGTAAATAGTGATATACTGATGAAAAGTGGGTGTGGTATATAAAAAAAGTGATAAAAATCATAAAAAATATATGTTGAAAATATATAAAAATATATAAATATATATAAACACCTATATAAATCTGTAGGAGGAATGGCATAAACAACTTTAAATCACTGTAAAAACTAGCAGCAGATGTATAGAGACAACCATAAATTATAGCAGCATTAATCAAAGTAATATAAGAACCAATAGATCATAAACATTTGAAACAAAAATGGATTATGAGTCCATAAATATAAGGTGCAAACAAAGTGACTTCAGTGCAGGTGCATTCAAATGCTGTTTTGAGGGTGCCCGGATTCCAGTGACCACTCTGTGCTCCCCGCACCCTTAGGACCACACTCACCGACAATAATCACCCCTGCAGGGGTATCAGGCCTTGGAAATATTGCCACTGTATCCCCTCTGCTCTCCCTGGGTGGTCTTATAAGTAGGGGTATGGTCCCGACCTGCCCGAGTCCTCTGTCGCACTGTCCTTGGAAACTGGGGTATCCTCGGGTATGTGGGAAATAAGGCTCACATAGGGTAGTACCGTTTAACAAGGCTTTATTAGTATAAAAAAAGGGTACTCACAAACATAAAGAGTCAATCGGCAGGTATACAACTATTGCGGTCGCGCACTTCCGGGACGCCGTGCGTTCCACAGACCGGAAGTGCGTTCCACCAGGCGGATGTGACGCGATGACGCTCTACGCGTTTCGTCAGAATGACGTCTTCCACTCCTGAAGACGTCATTCTGACGAAACGCGTAGAGCGTCATCGCGTCACATCCGCCTGGTGGAACGCACTTCCGGTCTGTGGAACGCACGGCGTCCCGGAAGTGCGCGACCGCAATAGTTGTATACCTGCCGATTGACTCTTTATGTTTGTGAGTACCCTTTTTTTATACTAATAAAGCCTTGTTAAACGGTACTACCCTATGTGAGCCTTATTTCCCACATACCCGAGGATACCCCAGTTTCCAAGGACAGTGCGACAGAGGACTCGGGCAGGTCGGGACCATACCCCTACTTATAAGACCACCCAGGGAGAGCAGAGGGGATACAGTGGCAATATTTCCAAGGCCTGATACCCCTGCAGGGGTGATTATTGTCGGTGAGTGTGGTCCTAAGGGTGCGGGGAGCACAGAGTGGTCACTGGAATCCGGGCACCCTCAAAACAGCATTTGAATGCACCTGCACTGAAGTCACTTTGTTTGCACCTTATATTTATGGACTCATAATCCATTTTTGTTTCAAATGTTTATGATCTATTGGTTCTTATATTACTTTGATTAATGCTGCTATAATTTATGGTTGTCTCTATACATCTGCTGCTAGTTTTTACAGTGATTTAAAGTTGTTTATGCCATTCCTCCTACAGATTTATATAGGTGTTTATATATATTTATATATTTTTATATATTTTCAACATATATTTTTTATGATTTTTATCACTTTTTTTATATACCACACCCACTTTTCATCAGTATATCACTATTTACATATTTATATTTATATTTCTATTTGTGTTGGCATATGGTTACTTTAAGTGGATTGATAGTGTGATTGTTTACCCTAAAGGGGTCACTTATCACGGGTTTATTGATTTATAATACACATAGCACAGGATCATTGCACTTAGCACTTTACGAGTCCAACACTATTTATTACATTTAAGATTGTTTATTTTGCACTTTACACTTGTGGAGATGTGTATGGAGGATTAAGTATACAGAAGATTTGGTATATTGGCAGCGCCATACACCTGCTTGGAGTTTTTATTTTTTATTTTTTATTTTTTACTAGTAATGGCGGCGATCAGCGATTTTTAGCGGGGCTGCAAAATTTCGGCGGACAGATCGGACCCCTAACTGACATTTTTGACACTTTTGGAGGGACCAGTGACATTACTACACTAATCAGTGCTAAAAATATGGGGAATGGTATTCTTCAGATCTCCAGAACGTCATTACTTTCTGTACACGTGTGCAGATATTTCATGGCTTAGAGCTTGGTCTGTTGATCCTGCTTGGAAAATGTGCATCTCTTTTGAGGTGAGTTCCTCTTTGGTAATACATTGAGGTGGCAAAAAGGGAAGGGAGTTCCAACCCCACTATCCACCTTTATTCCTCCCTACTGATTTGTCCACCTCTTCCTTTATGGATACGATGCCCTCTCCAGGTATCACCTTCTACAGCATTCCCATCGGTGGCAAATCCAAGTCCACCGGACCTGCTAAGAAACCTTATCTCCCCCATCTCCTTCCATATAAGGATATTCTTGTCCTGTGGAATAGTCATAGCAGTCTGTGGTGCTCTATTATTGGACACCTGGTTACTGCTTAACTATTTAGATCCCAAGGTGTCTGGGAGACCTAATTCTAATAGGTTCCCTAGTTTAGGTCTGGGACCTTATACCTACACGTCTCCCTATATCAAAAACCTTTTTTGGCCCCTACTATAATACATTAATAAGTCTCACTACTTCTTTTTGGAGCCTATTAAGATCCAGCCAAAAGCAGCCCTTTTAGACTCGTTCACTCTACCTTATACAGCTAAGAGGTGACATTGGGGTAATTCAGGCTTCCTTCATCACAATGTTTAGTCAATGTTGGATTTCAAATCTCAACTCTTTCCTGTTTTTATTTAGCAAGCACCTTGTCACTCGCTGTGCAAACCAACCATAAAACCTTCCAGTGTTCACCCTGAAGAAGAGGTGCCAGACCTTGAAACGCGTCGGGTACCTATTCTGGAGTGGATGGTTGAGTTTCCATATATCTGCACACATTACTATGCTTGCTTATGGTTTTAACATAATTCAAATGTGTTCTTTTTTGTATATTTCATGTGTTAATAAATTATAACGTATAATACAACTTTTTTGATATTTATATCTTATTGTGCCTATAAAGTCCCACCCCAGGGGAATCACAATTCTTTGTATTCCATTACGGGATGTGGCACATTTTTTAGAGGACCTCAACGGGAACACACACAGATTTCAAATTTAAGAACATTCTCTTATGCCACTATCCAAAAAACATCCTACTGGATCATGATGACAAACCTCTTGAGACAGGCGTTGCATGAATTTTTCTCTGTCCGGGATCCTTAGCAATCACCTTCCCCAGGAGGCTTCACTCTATTGCCCAGACCCTGTTTTTTACTCCCTTTAGACTCTACAGGTGAGCTACTATTATGCCTTTTTCCTAGTTCAAGGCTTGCAGGCTTTCCTTCTGAGCTGAGAAAATGGTTTTCTCTTGCCTTCATTTACCAGCTGGGTAATGATCTCACTCTCCCTAAATTGTGTCAAACTCTTTCGCTAGATGTTTGTTTCTACATGTAGTCTGTAGGTGCCCCAGGACTTTCCTAGATGCCCTAAAAAAACACACCCAGCTATATACTGTAGCTACTTTATATAATCCTCTGCCTGAGATCCCTCTGTATCTCTAATTTACTGATAGTCACCAGTTAAACATATTTAAAACTCAATGGAGAGCAGCATGCATATCTCTCTTCCTCCACAATATACATACCTAACAGGGGAGTTGGCTATCACCTAGTGAAATGTTAAAAGTCTAATTTCCAAATGATTTCCCTTTTTCATCATGTAACCTCTTTGGTTTGGATCGCTAAACCCTTAGCCTTGTATTTCTTCCTGATACCCTGTCTTTGCATTTCTGTGCTCCCCTTTATCAAAGTTTTCTCTTATAGCTGCCTATGGCAACTTTCTGTATCCTTTCGGATATTTCTTTGAGTGCTCCTGTCCAAGCAGAGCTCCAACCCCCTTTTTTGATGTTGGGGTCAAGCTGGTATTTGTTTCTCTATAGCAAAGGGGCCTACTTTTTCTTGTAGCCCCTGGCAGCCATACTGCTACCTGGACTCCCCTCACTTCTTGAAAGTCCTCTCTCTTCTTCTCTGATTGGGATACACAACGTTATATGCCACCACGCATGCCAGAGTGAGAGCAATAATCCTAGGACACATTCGATGCCCTAACCAAGCTATTTGATCATCATGCCATATCCTACATGGTAATCACTTGATTGGGCACTACACTGACTGGCTCCCAATACTTTGTGGAGACCAGGAGCTGTCATGACGTAAGTGATCTCTCTGCATGGGGCATCATGCAGGGAGCATTAACACGTAGGTCGAGCCAAAACATTCTTTCTTAGTTTTGTAGTCAGAAAGGGCTAGCCTAGAACCCCTCTCAGGGTTTTTGTTGCTATTCAGGGCTCCATTGGAGAGCTTTTCTCAACTTCCTGTCCAGACAGGAAGTGAGGGTAACTTTTCAACAGTAACAGAGAGAAATAATAATGCTTTTTTTTTGCCAGAGCAGGGGGTGACCAAAACCCTCGTCAGAGTTTTATTTTGTCTGAATCCCTTTTGGAGAAAAACTAACTTTCTGTCTAGTGTAAGCCTTTGCCAGCAGACAGGAAGTGAGGAGAAATCCCTCTTACAGAGTCCCAGATAGCAGTTATGTTTAAGTCACCCTGCATCTTTTATGGATGCAGGGTGATCGGGAGGGTGGTGTACACTGAGAATATGGTTTGGACTATTTCAAATGGGACAGTATATGCATTACCCATATCTCTCAGGAAATATGGAGATCGACCTTATTCCTGTACACTGTAAGGCACAGGAAGTGCAACTCCTAATTTGGGCGTCCAGGAAATAGGAGAGACACCGTGTCTGCTAATCGATGTGTATTAGCTGCAGAGAGAGGGGGGGATTGTTTCCAGCAGCCCCTCCTAAAGAATGTGCTTTTGTATAAAATAGGACAGTATGTTAATTGGGTCTGAGACTATTGATAAGCATGTTAATGAGCTCACCTGGCTGTCTACTAAGGGAGGTAATTACACAGTCACTGTTCATGTGGTATTCTCAAAGTATATATAAATGCTGTGTTTCTTTCCATAAAGGAGAAGAGAGTTACTCTTGATCGAACCTCACTACAGAGCCTTGTCTCGTACTTGGGGGGGAATTATCGATGGGCTTCATGTATGGCGGATTGGAGTGGTCGATAGCTGTCCTGGTGTTCAGGAGCGGATTATCCTAGACGACTGTAACCCCTGTTATCTTATATGTATGGGTGGTTCCTGCGCTATCCGAGGTCGTATATGTTTCCCTTCCTGCTGCTGCACCACAATACTGGTACCAGGAACCAGTCAATACAATAGTGCAATTTGGGTGGGTGGTGCGCTTCAGAAGTGGAAATGTAACTTATAAGGGTGTGGCTTAAAACATGGCTTAAAATGGTGAATATATAAAATAAAGACGTGTTCCTGTGATAAAATTGTGTATTCGTTAAATTATGCCGTGGTGATCAAACAAATTAAAATGTAAATAAACCATTACAATATATCTTCTATACAAAAAAAGTGCTGAGTACTTCAATTTCATAAAAAATCAGTAAATAAATAATCCGTTAATAAAGTATAAATATATAGATGGAGTTTCAAAACCAATTAAAGGTGCTTTGTGCTTTCTGAAATAAATAAATAAAGTGCACTGTTCAAGGTGTCCATTTATAAAAATCCAAAAATCAGGTACAATTCCCTTCAATAGCTTCAAAGAATAGTAAACGTGCTCTCATGCAAGAAATAAGGGTGTTGTGACTTGCTGCCTCCACCAGGTGTCACATCTAGGTGTTCTATATTCTCACCTCAATAAGGTGTATATTGCGCCTGTATGTAAAGCTTAGCCTCCGGGTAACATGTAGGCTTTTGCTAATTCCAGTCTCCTGTTTCGACCTCCGGGTGTTTTCCTGTCCTGTCCTTTCAGCTTTTGGGGTGTTAAGCTTTCTGACGTCCTTAACTCCTTATCGTAACCTCGGGCTCAATAAGGTGTATATTGCGCCTGTATGTAAAGCTTAGCCTCCGGGTAACATGTAGGCTTTTGCTAATTCCAGTCTCCTGTTTCGACCTCCGGGTGTTTTCCTGTCCTGTCCTTTCAGCTTTTGGGGTGTAATCTGTAATCTGGCTATCCCGGGCCGGGCTCCGGGATAGCCAGATTACAGATTACACCCCAAAAGCTGAAAGGACAGGACAGGAAAACACCCGGAGGTCGAAACAGGAGACTGGAATTAGCAAAAGCCTACATGTTACCCGGAGGCTAAGCTTTACATACAGGCGCAATATACACCTTATTGAGCCCGAGGTTACGATAAGGAGTTAAGGACGTCAGAAAGCTTAACACCCCAAAAGCTGAAAGGACAGGACAGGAAAACACCCGGAGGTCGAAACAGGAGACTGGAATTAGCAAAAGCCTACATGTTACCCGGAGGCTAAGCTTTACATACAGGCGCAATATACACCTTATTGAGGTGAGAATATAGAACACCTAGATGTGACACCTGGTGGAGGCAGCAAGTCACAACACCCTTATTTCTTGCATGAGAGCACGTTTACTATTCTTTGAAGCTATTGAAGGGAATTGTACCTGATTTTTGGATTTTTATAAATGGACACCTTGAACAGTGCACTTTATTTATTTATTTCAGAAAGCACAAAGCACCTTTAATTGGTTTTGAAACTCCATCTATATATTTATACTTTATTAACGGATTATTTATTTACTGATTTTTTATGAAATTGAAGTACTCAGCACTTTTTTTGTATAGAAGATATATTGTAATGGTTTATTTACATTTTAATTTGTTTGATCACCACGGCATAATTTAACGAATACACAATTTTATCACAGGAACACGTCTTTATTTTATATATTCACCATTTTAAGCCATGTTTTAAGCCACACCCTTATAAGTTACATTTCCACTTCTGAAGCGCACCACCCACCCAAATTGCACTATTGTAACCCCTGTTATATTTGGGGTGTCGTTACACCCACCACCTCTTTGACTCCTAAAACGATCCCTAGAGAATTCATTGTTAAATATAGACGAGGAGAAATCAATCCAGGTTTCTGCTCTACATCAGTTTGTACAATTGCAGAGAATGGAACTTGTGCTGAAAGAGACTGTAACTACAAGACCCTGAGCTAACAAAGGACCACATATATTGATATAACAAATGCCTAATGGTTCATGAATTTTGAAAACGGAACACACACAGGAGAGACCACCCCGCCTGTAATATCCATACATTTGGCAAATATACATCAGAGAACATATACAGGAAGGAAGATTAGAGGCAATTCTACCAAAAACCCATATGCCTGGTCATATGTGGATGGAGGTGAGCAGTTAGCACACATTTAGGTGGAGCCACCGAAGAGCACATATCTTTTCGATCACAATAATTGGAGGTGGAGGAAATTATCACATATATTTAAGGACCTCACCTGTGAAGGACTTTTTTTCCAAGAGATTCACTATTTATGGACATTTATGCACAAATGTTTCACCATATGTTTACACTTTAAATGATCTATTTATAAATGTATTTATTTAAAGTGGTTGTATACCCACTTTGAAGACTTTTGCCTATAGGTAACCTATGTTAAGGCTTACCTATAGGTGCTATAAATATCTCCTAAACCTTCACAGTTTAGGAGATATTTACAGTGCATGCAGCTGATGATGTAACCGGCGCATGCGCTCTGAAGGAACGGCCACCCGTGCCTTTCCTTCAGAGCCCTGTGCCGTGACCGGCGGCTCCCGTCGCATGCGCGGAGTGATGTAATCGCGCCTCCGGCCAATCAGATGGACGGAGGACGCGATCCAGGAAGCAGGACGACTTCTTAATGAGCTAGTATGCGATGCATACTAGCTCATTATGCCTTTGTCTTTACAGGTTTTATTTTTTTTTCAAATTTTTTTTTTCAGAGGGTTTACTTCCTCTTTAACAAGAACGCCAAGCACTTACATTTGGCACTTTATTGATACTTATTTGATTGCACTTTATTGCATTGTTTGCACAGATTTTTGGATCGGCCATAAAACATGCACTTTATTCATACTTAAAGCAGAGTTCCGGCCACAAATTTTTTTTTTCAATAAAAATACCCCCCGGACAGTCAGGACTAGTACATTCCACAATGGATAGCCTCTGTACTGTCCCAGGTCGCCCTTACCTTTTAGAAGAAATACTTACCTTGAAAATGTCTTCTCCAGCGCTGCCATCTCGGATGTGGGCAGCTGAAGCCAGCGCGTCCTCTTCTGCGTCCTCTTCCGTGTCCTCTTCTCCCAGAATGTGCCTGCACTGTCCCCACTCGTCACTTCCGGTGCGGGCGCATCATAACTCCACAGCTTCTGGGCATGCCCAGAAGCTGTTTAGCAGGGAATGAGGCGCCGCACCGGAAGTGACGAGTGGGGCCGGTGCAGGCGCATTGATTCCTGGGAGCGATGACGTTCAGTTCCCAGGAATCAATGCAAAGAGGAAGTGACGGCGCGGGCCGCGGCCGCAGAGGGAGGAAGTGGAAGAAAGGTGAGTATATTTTTCTTCAATAACAAGGTAAGTAAACAAAAAAAAAATCGTAACTATCCATTTATTTTTCAGGTTACCAATAGCAAGCGGATAGCCCAAAATCGATTATGTTGATTTTGTGGCCGGAACTCCGCTTTAATTATTGGCACATTTAATTAGGCTGTCTGCACAGATGCACTTTGTTAGGTCATCATGTTTGTGAATATTATATTGGATGTGTTTTATCTTGAATTTATTTATTCATCTATTTATGTGCCTATCTTTCATAATTTAAATTATTTGGCATTTATTTTGAATTTTAATATATTTATTCATCTATTTATGTGCCCATCCTGTATAGTTTAAAGAGTTCCTTTCTGATATAACCTAGGAGCGCAGCGCTTATATATCCCCCCCAGTTTGAATCCTTCCACGTTCTACCCAAGACTAAAGAGAAAAAAGTTTTTGGCCTAGCATACACTATAATGCAAAGGTTACGTATGGGAAAGAGTTAATAGATGAACACGTAAGCAACTCATAAAATAAGTACAGAGGAACGCGTAAAGTTAAAAAGAAAAAAAAAGGAAAAGACACAGTTGATCAAACATCAGAAAAAAAAAGGGGGGAAAAAAATTCTTCCCAGCTTCACAGGTGGCAAACACCTTTGGCAAACGAAGGATTAAAGCATTTCTATATCTCAGGAATATACAGCAGGCCTGCAGGATTTACTCTGATCTCTAGCAAATATATGATCTATGGATGAAATTAATATTTACACTGCACCATAAATCTCACCTGCCTAATACCATTCACTATCTAAAATTACATACATTTATTACATCTATATAGCCACAAATTCACATACTGAGCTGCCAATTTGACTTAAATAAGTAAAATAAATAACTGTTATTAAACAGGCTTGTATTTATAAAGACCATACGATGTGCATTGTTTTTAGTTTCTCTATTATTATTATATTTTACCTGTAATCATTCAAAGTAAAGGAAGGATATTGTGAAAATTAAGGTCATAAATAATGCAGTATTTATTTAAAGCTCAACTCTAGGGTGCTAAACTCTTAGCTTAAGGCATATATGTGCACTGTTTTACCCGCCAAAGGATTTGTGAATTCGGTTCAGTCAGTCTTGTGATTTAGGCATTCCTGTAGATTGTTTTAAAAAAAAAAAACACAAAAATGAGGGGGAAAGAAAAGGGACAATAGCCCCCAAGGATATTGTAGGACTTTGTAGGTATCCACTGATTAATTTTACAAAAAACGTACAATCTTAGGTAGTGTAAATATACACAAATGGCACTTTTCCACTGCAAGTACCGGCTCGGCTCTACTCGGCCCTGCTTGGCCCGGTTTGCTTTTCCACTGCTGGTACCGCATGGTACGGTGTTGGAACGGTTCGGTACGGTTGCTTTTCCACTAAAGTAGTACTAAAGTTAAGTGGGTGGGATAACAACGATTCTCTGACCAATCAGTGGCTAGTAGTGACTGCATGCAAAGGATTGTGGGATATGGTACCGGTATGGTTCCCTTTTGGAACCACAATCGAGGTGGTACTGTTTTAGAGAGCCGTACCGTTCGGTTCCATGTAGTGGAAAAGCGCCGCCGTACCGTAGCGTACCGTACCGAACCGTTCCTACACCGTACCATGCAGTACCAGCAGTGGAAAAGCACAAAAGCGAGCCGAACCGTTCGGTTCCATGCAGTGGAAAAGCGCCATAAATGTATTGGTATAAAATTACATAAAAACCTTCACAAAGATGAATATGCACAATAGTGCAAAAACATGCTCCTGAACCAAAAGAACTCATATGTGGTTCAATAAATAGCAGGGTCTGTGTCTGAGGACCATAAATATGGTCGACCTCCTGTGCCTGGATCAACAGGGTTCTAATGTGCAAGTATACCCAAGGAATCGTTACGCGTTTCGCTATGCTGCTTCTTCAGGGAATTCCATAGGAGTTAAAAAACAATAACAAAGTGCACTAAACAATCTCCTGAGAGGGGACTGCAGAGTTGCAAGAACAATGAAGTTGTTCTAAGAAGAACTAACATTGCATGTGTCTCCTTCTTGTCATTGAATACTAGCTCCTGGGGATGCTGCGGTCACTGTAATGTCAGCCTCTCTGGTGGGGAGCCCAGGGGACATCTCCACCGTCTCCCCGCCGGAGAGGCTGTCATTACAGTGACCGGATTGGCATCCCCAGGAGCTGGTACTCCATGACAGGAAGGAGACACATGAAATGTTAGTTCCGCTTGGAACAACTTCATTATTCTTGCAACTTTGCAGCTGGCAGGGTGCCGGGAAACCAGACCACATGAAAATGCAAGTAAAATAAAGCAAATTATTAATGCAACAATAATAATCACACAGCAAAAGAGTGGAGTGAAATCAAGAACAGCCGGGGTCAAGTTCAGAAGCGGGTAGCCATCCAAGTTGGGATCAAGTCCAGGAATGGGTAGTCATCCAAGCCGAGATCCTTCACCACACCGCTGTGCTCCCCCCTATAGTGTGCACACGTACCCTTAGCACTTGGGTAAAGCGCTCCATTCAACCAGAGATCCTCCACTTAATGATAGCGATCCACCTTAACCTTCAAATCCAGTTGGTAGGGCAATAGTCAGCACTTCCTCCTCTCCTCTCACATGCAAAGAGAACGACAGGGACCCATAGCGTAATATGCACACACTAAACTTTTATTAATAATTAAAATCACACTCACATGGTATGTGACGTAATTAGGCAGAAAAACATGTGTCTAAGGCAATATCCCGGTCCTCCCACCGTCAACGTTGTCCCCACTGAGCCACACGATATGGGTGATCCTGAGAACGATTTCCCAAAAAACGTCCGGACTCTAATGGCGTGACCCGGGGGCTCCTAGGATATTCCAAATGTACCAAAAATGCTGCATGCTCACGCCCTGACGCGTTTCGGACTTCTACTGAGGGCCTTAGTAGAAGTCTGTGAAGACGAAACGCATCAGAACGTGAGCACGCAGCCTTTTTGGTACATTTGGAATATCCTAGGAGCCCCCGCGTCACGCCATTAGAGTCCGGACGTTTTTTGGGAAATCGTTGGCAGGATCACCCATATCGTGCGGCTCAGTGGGGACAACGTTGACGGGGGGAGGACCGGGATATTGCCTTGGACACATGTTTTTCTGCCTAATTACGTCACATACCATGTGAGTGTGATTTTAATTATTAATAAAAGTTTAGTGTGTGCATATTACGCTATGGGTCCCTGTTGTTCTCTTTGCATGATGATTTATTGTATTGTACTATTATTCACTCATGTTTATGATTAGCGCTACGCTTTTTCATTATTATTCCAGGAAGTTTAATGTGGAGACCGACTGTCTAACAATGTTGCTTTTGTCTGAATAAGTAAACTGTGATATTCTTGTCTGAAGTGGCTTTCCATTCACCTATTGTTAAGTGTGCTAATGAACTCACCAGTTGTCTGCTAAGGGATGTATTGACACTTAGAGTAATGTGTATTGGGGGCTCGTTATGTAACCATTGTGTGATGTTGGGGGCTGGATTTTGGTCATTGTTCATGTAGTGACTGCATTACTTCTAACGTGTATATAAAGTGTGTATTCCTTTTCAATAAACAGTCTGATTCCTGCTTGACCCTCTATGCAGAGCCTCATCTCGTACTTGGGGAGGGGATTATTCATATGGGTTTCTTGTTCGGCTGAGTGGAGTGTCCGGTAGCTGCCTTTGTGTTCGGGAATGAAATGTCCTAAACGACTGTAACCCCTTTCATCCCCGGGGTGTCGTTACACTGGGTATTAGGCCAAAAGCGTCATCGACCTCCTATAATACAAGGGCGATAAGAGTTGCTAAGTGAGCATTTTTTTCTTTGGTGGTGGCGGTGTTACTAAAGTTCACTTTTCAAGGTGATGGATAGCAGTGATTTTCCTATCCAGGACTTTTTTCATCACTTGTGGATTTAATTCTGACAACAATCGATTAAATATGGACACTTATTATTACTAGCGCAACTTAACGTACGTTATAACATTTTAGAACTACCTGAATTTGGTGCAAAATTTGCTGTCAGAATCAAACCTGTCCCAAATGCTTCATTCATTTTATTTATACCTTAGCAAGAGGAATTAGTTCCAGAAAGGTGGCACAGTAGCTTTATTAAATTCCCCCCAATTTTAAGAATTAGTGTACGCAGATTTTTGAATAGGACCGCTTCATTATTTTATTTATTGTATTTATTGTTATAGTTTGTTTTAAAGCAGTAGTATACTCCACTTTTTAACTTTTACCTACAGGTAAGCCTATGATAAGGATTACCTGTAGGTAAAACTAACCACTTCCCGACCACCTTTTTATTGCGGCAGGGTGGCTCTCCTGCACAAACCGACGTAGTCAGGCTCCGATTGCCGCCTGACACCCGCGATCGCTCCTCACTGAGAGAGAAGGACGGTCGGCTGTTGTAAACACAGCCAACCATTCTTCTCCCTGGAATGAGCACAGAGCGCCTGTGATCCTTCTTTATAGGATCACATGTATCTATGGTCATCTCAGAAGCCACGCCCCCCCCCACAGTTAGAATCACTCCCCTAGGCTCACATTTAACCCTTTGATCGCCCCTAGGTTAACCCCTTCCCTGCCAGTGTCATTAGTACAGTAACAGTGCATATTTTTAGCACTGATTACTGTAGTAATGTCACTGGTACCCCCAAAAGTGTAAAAAATGTAAGTTAGGAGTCCGATCTGTCCGCCGCAGTGTCGCAGTCCCGCTAAAAATCGCAGATCGCCGCCATTACTAGTAAAAAAATAAAATAAAAATGACATAAATCAATTCCCCTAATTTGTAGGCGCGATAACTTTTGCGCAAACCAATCAAAATATGCTTATTGCAATTTTTTAATATTTTTTTAACTAAAATTATGTAGCAGAATACAAACCGGCCTAAAAGGATGACAAGTTGTGATTTTTTTTTAAAAAAATTGGGGAATATTATATAGCAGAATGTGAAAAATTTTGTTTTGTTTTTTTTTTTTTCAGAAATGTCGCTGTTTTGTTGTTTATAGCGCAAAAAATAAAAATCACACAGGTGATCAAATGCTACCAAAAGAAATCTCTATTTGTGGGAAAAAAAGGACATCAATTTTATTTGGGTATACACGACCGCACAATTTTCTGTTAAAGTAACGCAGTGCCAAATCACAAAAAATTACCTGGTCATTAAGGGGGTAAAACCACACTTGTATAAAGTACTCAAAGCCCATACTTGAGTAAAAGTACAAGTGCTCGATCAAAAAGTGACATGAGTAGAAGTGGAAGTGCTCTATCAAAAAGTGACTTAAGTAGAAGTACTAAAGTATTCAACATTTTTTGTACTTAAGTATTGCAAGTAGTTTTTTTTTAAATGTTGCTACTCAAGTACTGAAAGTAAAAGTACCAGTAGTTTTGAAAAAAAAATTGCTACTCAAGTACTGAAAGTAAAAGTACAAGTACTGTGTTATGTAGTTATTAAAGAAAGAAGTCAAAAGTTTGAACATCATATTGTTTTTTATTATTTCAAATGATTAACCTAAAGGACAATCACAGTTCCTTTAGCTGTAACTTTTGGTAAACAAAAACAGATAAAGTATGTCCCTCTCTTCCCCCTTTAAAGCATCCCGCCTTCTCTTCCCTGCATGTTTTTTTTTTCTCCACAGCTTATTGGTGCACAAAATCATATATAAACCAATGTGATATACAACAATATATTCCAATAACGAAATAAAGGAAGAGTGTATGAAATCAAAGTCAATAAAAAGTCCATATATATATATAATGCCATAATGCTATAATACCATATACTGTATATGTGACAAAACAAGATGAATATATTTTCAAAGGTGCAGGAATCAAACAGGTGCTATTCCAAATAATAGGTGCAGACTCCTCCCACCTTGTGGATTTCCCCCTTACCCGGCGGATGAAGGTAAGTGCAAAATAATATCCAAATAGACTCTTCCAGTGAAACAAAACTGCAAAACCTGTGCTCTCAACTTCCAGTGAAAAAGCAAAATCAGCCTCTTACCAGAAAAAAGGTCTATGTACGCTTGTGACTCTCCTTGGTTGGGGGAGGTTCTCTTTCCCCTTAACAGCAGATGTGTAGACCATTTTATTTATACATACAGTAGCATTTATTTTCGTATGTGCGGATTTACACGGGACATTATACACATTTTTTTGAACTTACTTCATGAAACCTGCCATCTACTGTTCTGGCAGTGGTCATTTTTATAATAGTAACGAGTAACTATGCAGCACAAAAAAAAAATATCGGAGTAGAAGTATTGAAATCATCGAAAAAATGTAGTGAAGTAAAAGTGGAAGTAGGAGAAAAAAATTCTACTCTAGGAAAGTACAGATACCGCCTTTCCGCACTTAACCACTTTACCACCGGAGGATTTTGCTGTCTTCCGTCCAGGCCACTTTTTGCGATTTGGCGCTGTGCGACTTCAACTGACAATTGCGCGGTCGTGCGACGCCGTACCCAAACGAAATTTAAGTCCTTTTTTTCCCACAAACAGAGCTTTCTTTTGGTGGTATTTGATCACCTGTGCGATTTTTACTTTTTGCGCTATAAACAAAAAAAGAGCGTTTATTTTGAAAAAATAACAATATTTTTAACATTTTTTTATATGATATTCCCCCCAAAAAAGATGTAAAAACCAATTTTTTTAAAAAATTTTGGCCAATTTGTTTTCTGCTACCTATGTTTGGTAAAAAAAATCGCAATAAGCGTATTTTGATTGGTTTGCGCAAAAGTTATTGCGTTTACTAACAAAAGGAAAGATTTCTGTCATTTTTGGTGTTTTTTTTTTAACGCGTAATGGCGGCGATCTGCGATTTTTTTTTGCGGGACTGCGACATTGCGGCGGACAGATCGGACCCTTGACTGACATTTTTGACACTTTTGGGGGTACCAGTGACATTACTGCAGTAATCAGTGCTATATATATGCACTGTTACTGTAAAAATGACACTGGCAGGGAAGGGGTTAATTTTATTGGAGAGGGAGGGGTTAATGTATGCCTGGTGCTTACTGACGGGGAGGTGACTGAGTGAGTCATGGACAGATCGGATGTCCAGCTATGCTGAACAGTCCGATCTGTCACTCCCTGTCACTATGGAGATCCACCCGCTGTGTTTACACACAGCGGGCGGATCTCCAGACTCGATCCCCGACGATCGGGTAAGAGCAGCGGCGATCGCCGCTGCTCCTCCCCTGGCCCGACTCCCGCTGTGAATGAAAACAGCGGGAGCGAGCCTCCGGCGGCGCGCAAGCGCCGCCCAGAAGGGGGAGTGTCTGACGACGTAGTACTACGTCGTCAGACGATAACGAGCCACTCTGCCGCAGTAATATTACTGTGAGCAGTCGTAAAGTGGTTAAGTACAGTAATGAAGTAGTTCTACTTAGTTACTATACATCTCTGGGTAAAACCTTCTCGTCCAGAAGTGGTTAGTTTGGCATAATACCTTAGCAAGAGGAATTAGTGCCAGAAAAGTGGTGCAGCAGCTTTATTAAATGCCCCCCAATATTAGGAATTAGTGTACGCAAATGTTTGAATAGGACCGCTTCATTATTTTATTTATTTTTATAGTTTGTTTTTAATGGTTGTGCCATTCTGCGATGCCTAAAAGTCTAATTTCTCACATTAGAAATAAAAGAGATATATTATTTTTATAATTATAAACTAAGAGGGTGAGAAAAGCACACAGGTTCTAATTTTTTTACATTTTTATTATTGCAGTTTGATATGGACTGTTAGCAGCATTGGGACTCCGTTAACAGTATTTTATTTCAGAGAGCGCTGTTATTTTCTGAAATTGCCCTCTTGTTATGTTAGATGATCAATTTAGAAGCAATTTGTACATAGTTTTAGCTCATCTGAAAAATACATTTAAAGTAAGCTTAAAAATAAAAAAAAATAAATAAAAAAAATTACACCTTTAATTTTTAGAAAAAAAAAATTGTTTTCATTAACTTTTGTGCGACTTTCATTGTGCTTACTCTTTACTCATTTCCTTTTCCAAAAACAGATTGTGAAAGCCATAATGTGAGTCTGACCTCAGACACTTCAATCCTCAGTCCTAACTGCTGTTTACATGATGAAATGCTTTCTGCTTCACACCATAAACAATAGTTTTCAGAAAAAGGAAAAAAAAAAAATGTAAGCCTGCTATCTCGTATAATTATCTCCCATAGAGAGCTCCGAGCTTGTTCTTATGTTTATAATTAAGGATTTTTTTTTTTTTTCCGTTTCTTCCCTGTCAACAAATGAAAAGTGTTTTTTTTTTTCTTTTTTCTACTTTTGTTGCTTTACCCCATACAAATGTTGGTCTTTTTTGCAACAAACTCCATAAAAAAAAAAAAAAAAAATGTCGATAAAGAATTAAAAACACAATAAAATGACCGGCACTTATTCTTTGTTTATTAGTTTAAACATACAGGGATTTAGCGGGTAGAATAATGAGATAAGGAAAAAAAGCTTAAGGCTTAGCTTGTATCTTTAGCACATCGACATTAATTCCTGATATGTTGGGATGACAACAAATCTTATCACCACCATGGATTTTTTTTTTTTTTTTTTGCATTAGAGATACAAAAATTATGTTCAGGCGATAAAATGGTTTTTATCTTAGCCTTTATCATTTCATTGATTGCGATAGGGCAGGCAGTGAGCTATAGCGGTCTTATGAAGAAAAATGCAGCTGAAGTTTGTCCTTCAGTTTTCTAAAAAAAAAAAAAAAAAAAAGTATGTTCATGGTGATTCAATTTTCAGATAAAAAAGTTGTATATTTTATTTGAACTTTGGGCTATCGCTGATGTGTTTACCAGTGGTATCGCAGCAAGAGGATTTGTAGGGTTGCTAGTAGTTAAAGTGATACCAAAGGCTACATTTTTCTTTTTTTTTTTTTATAAATCACAAACGTGGTTTTGCACAGAGCAGCCCCAGTCCTCCTCTTCTCGGGTCCCCCGCCGGTGCTCTGGTCTCCCCCCTCTCCCGAGTGCCTCCATAGCAAACCATAGCATTGCTATGGGAGCACTAGTGCATGCTTACCCCGGAGCCCTGCTCTGTGTGTCCATAAAATACACACAATGAAGCTGTGAGAGCAATGAGCCATGATTGGGCACAGTCATCATTACTTTCTCCAGTTATGGCTCTGACAGTGTGCTGTGCCCTGATTGGGCAAACCCTTCATTGCTTCAGCCAAGCAGGGCTTCCAATGCTCTGTGCGGTGGTACAGTGCATTGAGAGATGCTCAGCAGGCCGAACAGTGGTGGCTGGTGCATATGGGGCCCCCCATCCATGCATCCGGCCCCCTAATCTACATGCAGGGCGCCGCACGCATGGATTTCAATGAGGCTCTCACAGACTAAAAAAAAGGGTGGGCTCAGGGCGCAGAGCACTGCGCCCCAAGCCCACCCAGTTGTGTGACAATAGCGAATGAAAATTCGCTATTGTCACACAGATCCTCCTCCTGGCCAATCAGGAAGCGGGTCTTTAGACCCGTTTCCCAATTGGTCGAAAAAGAGAAGCCATGCCATTGGGCATGGAGGAGGAGGGAGGAGACGCAGAAGACAGGGGGAAGGAGCCGAAGCCGCCGCCTGCTGCTGCAGATATCCAGGCAGGGTGAGTGAGCGGGGGGTCCTGTCCTGTGTCCTGTCTCCTGTCTCACTGTGGTCCGGGGGGGGGGGGAATGGTGTGCTGCCTGGTGTGGTCCGGGGGGGGTATGGTGCAGTCCATCTGCCGTCCCCCCGGTCCATGGAGCACCAGCCGCCACTGAGGCCGAACAAATGGTTGAATGCCACGACAATTTGGGTGTTCGTCTAACGTGGTTGTAGCGGAAAGAAGACTTCAGATAAACTAGTACAACTTATGTAAGAGGTTTTACTTCATCTCTGTGTGTCAACTGAGGCCAATCACTTCTACGGGTAAATGTAACGGTTTACAACCAATTAAACCACTTCAGCTCCGGAAAGGTTTACCTCCCTTCATGATCAGGCCATTTTTTGCAATACGGCATTGCGTTTTCTTAACTGACAATTGTACAATGTTTTTTTGCCAGAAATAGAGCTTACTTTTGGCAGTATTTGATTACCTCTGCGGTTTTTTTTTTTTTTTGCACTATAAACAAAAAAAGACCGACAGTTTTGAAAAAAAAAAACAATATTTTTTACTTTCTGCTATAAAACACATCCAATAAAAAATGTAAAAAAAAATCGAATATATTAATCAGTTTAGGCCAATATCTATTCTGCTACATATTTTTGGTAAAAACAATCCCAATAAGAGTATATTGATTGGCTTGCGCCAAAGTTATGGCGTCTACAAACTGTGGGATATTTTTTATGGAATTTTTACTTCATTTTTTTTTTTTACTATAAATGGCGGCTATCAGTGACTTATAGCGGGACTGCGACATTGCAGCAGTGGCTCAGTGGAAGATGTAGATGATGATCCTGGATGATACCTGAACACAATTGATGCCATCCTTCTGGAGAGAAAAGCAGATGAAGGCATTGTCAGGTGAAATATTATCACCTCCTTCTTATTTGAAGCACCTCAGTTCAGTGAGCACTCAAAACTAAACACCGGGTGCATAAAAAAGAGAGTATACAAAAAAGTGCACAGGGTGTACACATGGTCCTCCTCCAACGAGAAAGGAGCCTGGCCCTGATTCCCCTGAGACACAGGGATCCTGACAGGGACTGGGGTACTCATGGTCCATCCAGCCAAAACTGGGCAGATCCCATTCTTTGGGAGGCCTACCAAAGCAAGGCCTAGGTGGGGCTCCCCCAAAGGGAGACTCCATTTGGTGGGGAGAACCTTGCCAGAAAGCCAAGCCTGAGGACCTACACCCTACTATTTGAGGGTGAGTAAGTTCAAAAAAACAACATGGTGTACACATGATCCTCCTCCAAAGAGAAAGGACACTGGACCTGATCCCCTGGGGCCTAAGGCTCCTGACAGGGACTGAGGTACTCGTGGTCTACCCAGCCTCAAACAGGTGGATCCCTTTATTTGGCAGGCCTACCAAAATAAAGCCTACCCAAGTACTAGGTGCGGCTACCCCCTAGGGAGACCCCATAAGATGGGGAAAGAACCTGACAAAAAGGTTGAATGCCTCCAAGATGTTCAGGGTAAGCCCAAGAACCTACACCCTACTAGTTGGGACTGAGTAGGTGCCAAACTGTGCATGTGCAAAAAACAACATGACAAACAACATAAAAGGTAAGTGGAGAAAGTGCTTCAAGGGCCAACGTGCAATACAATGGCAGGCCCTTTGGGCAGTATTCAAATTCCTCCTGTCCCGGCCAAAAGATCCAGTCCAGGAGGCAGGTGTAAAAAAAAAAAAAAAAGCGTCCAATGTGCAGTGACTGGGGTGCCATAATAAACTCAAACTGAGCTCCCCACTATGAACATTTAAGGAACCCCTGGACTGCACTCCAAGGGTACATACACCGTGGGCCTCTCTCATGAGTATTGCCACCCCTGTGATGGGAAACAAATACCTGGGAGTGTTAAACTTATGTAGCACCCTCCTAGGTAGGTGCTAGGTAAAACATATGTGTGACCCTGTTCTGCTTAACAGGAGGGTCTGATCTACTAGTTAGCCTGTCACATGCTTCCAGGTGTGACCTGTTGAGTCTGGGGAGTCTCCCCACTGTATCCAATGAGGGACCTTGTTGGACAGTTCATAAAACCTAGCCAATAGAACACCAGGATTTATGACCCTCCCAGTGGGTGGGCATTGCTGCAATGCATCCTGGGATTGACAATAAATCCTGAGGGGGCATGTGACAGGGTGTCTTTTGGGGGGAGCAAAGTCCCAGGAGGAGGTGGATGGCTGTCTCTCCTGCTGAAGTGACGAGGTGGTCCAGGCAGTCGGCCTAGGGACCAAGGGTTGAGCTGTGCTGCAGAGGATCCAGTGTGCTGACCAAGTGGAGCTGCTGGGCAGAATACTTCTGGAAAAACAGTATCGTGAGTACTCAAGGATCTGCCCAGGGGTCTGACTAAGAGAGGGGACCACTCCAGAGGGGTCAAGGGGATCAAGGAGCCAGCTAACCCAGTGTTACAGTAAAGGGGGTGCCAAGTTGTCAAGCCCTGAAGATTAGGGGTTAAAGGGGGCTCCAGGAAGGGCCCTGAAGTTGCTCAGCAGTGCAGTCTACTATAAAAGACTGCTACCTCAGGAAAGGAGTACCTTATGGCACTTTTCCACTGCAAGTACCGGCTCGGCTCTACTCGGCCCTGCTTAGCCCGGTTTGGTTTTCCACTGCATGGTACCGCATGGTACGGTGTTGGAACGGTTTGGTACGGTTTGGTATAGTTTGCATTTCCACTAAAGTAGTACTAAAGTAAGTGGGTGGGATAACAACGATTCTCTGACCAATCAGTGGCTAGTAGTGACAAACAGTCAAGGCTGCATGCAAAGGATTGTGGGATATGGTACCGGTACGGCCCTATTGGAACCACAACTGAGGTGGTACTGTTTAAGCGAGCCGTACCGTTTGGTTCCATGTAGTGGAAAAGCGCCGCCGTACCATACCATACCGAACCGTTCCTACACCGTACCATGCGGTACCAGCAGTGGAAAAGCACAAAAGCGAGCCGAACCGTTCGGTTCCATGCAGTGGAAAAGCTCCATTAGGAAGCTAATGGGACTCATTCACAGCCAAAGGCAAGGTAAAGTAACGGGCCTAGCCATGGCTAGCTCACCAGCGTCAGTCAGTGTTAATCAGCATCAGTCAGCGTTAACCAGCGTCAATCAGTATTCTCTGTATCGTCCCTGATTATTGTGCAAAGTTCAGTTCAAAAGGAGTATCCCACTCATCCCTTCTCCTATCCAAGTTCCCAATAAAACATAAAAACCAAAGAAACTGGACTGGTCCTTGTCTGAGGTAAAATCACTTGGAAACATGTCAGAATGTTCTACTGTTGCTAATGGTAACCCAGAGGAACCAACACTCAGCAGCTCCCATGGGAGTAGTGCTACACTTACAGATGCATGTGCCTAACATAGGAAAATATATCAGCTGTGTGGTCCTTTTGCCGTTTCAGTGCAATGTCAATATTTCTCAGAAGGCTTTAACAGATAACAGATTGACTTTACTTGATGCTCAGAGCTGCTCTTTAAGAATGCATAAAGTTGTACTCATCAGAGTCGAAGTTGGATACTTTGTGAATTTGCAGGTACATTTTGCATGTAGATGTTCCAGTGTGATTCATTAAAGCCCACAGAAATTCACACACTCTAATATTATCAATGCAAATTTTTTCTTTCCATCTGGCACACAGGAATTTTTCAATGGCATTCACGGCACCAGCTGATTCATCAAAGTCACATTTGCTGAAATTGAGCATAATTATAGTACGTGTATCACCATGCAAATGGGCTCACATGCCTCCCTCTGGTGAAACAACAGCGCGTGATACCGAAGCAAAGACCCAAGAGCTACGGCAAGATTTTACTTTAACATTGAGAACATAAAGAGAGAGACACTTAAAGCCAACCTGTAGTATGTTCATACTGGGCAAAGTAACAGGTTCTCTCTGTCTACATTACTGTGTTACCATCCCCACACTCCTCCCATCCAATCTGTTGCAGCAGTTTTGTAACATTTTTAATTTCTGGCATGTGACAGAGCTTGGAGCTAGAGATTGGCTGCTCATGTGATTAACTCCTCATTGTAGGAAGGCAGGAATATACACTATATTACCAAAAATATTGGGACGCCTGCCTTTATACGCACATATAGTGCTTTGCGAAAGTATTCGGCCGCCTTGAACTTTGCGACCTTTTGCCACATTTCAGGCTTCAAACATAAAGATATAAAACTGTAATTTTTTGTGAAGAATCAACAACAAGTGGGACCCAATCATGAAGTGGAACGAAATTTATTGGATATTTAAAACTTTTTTAACAAATAAAAAACTGAAAAATTGGGCGTGTAAAATGATTCAGCCCCTTTACTTTCAGTGCAGCAAACTCTCTCCAGAAGTTCAGTGAGAATCTCTGAATGATCCAATGTTGACCTAAATGACTAATGATGATAAATAGAATCCACCTGTGTGTAATCAAGTCTCCGTATAAATGCACTTGCACTTGCACTGAGGAGTGAGTTTGGGGTGGAGGAATTGACTGGCTTGAATAGAGTCCTGACCTCAACCCGATAGAACACCCTTGGGATGAATTAGAGCAGAGACTGCAAGCCAGTCCTTCTCATCCAACACCAGCACCTGACCTTGCAAATGCGCTTCTGGACGAATGGTCAAACATTCCCATAGTCACACTGAGAAGATTTGAAGCTGTTATAGCTGCAAAGGGTGAGCCAACTCAATATTGAACCCTACAGACTAAGAGTGGAATGCCATGTGCATGTAAAGGCAGGCGTCCCAATACTTTTGGTAATATAGTGTATGCTCACCCATACCTGGCAATATCAGGTGTTCCCTTAGCCTGAAGTGGTAAATTCTGGAAATATCTGCCAGAGTAGAACCAATGCATCTGGTGTGAATAAGGCATAATGTTTAAGTCAAGGCAAAAAAAATTAAAAAAAATAAATAAAATATATATATCCACTTGCAGACGGCAATACGTATATATACAGTACATTGTGGATTGCAAGTGGACTACCAGGGTAATGTCTTTCTTTCAGCAGGCGATCCTCTTTCTCATGAAAGTGGTCTGTGAGTCCAATTAGCTGCTGGATCGCTGTCAGAAGAAGTGAGAGGGGTCGTCGACCCCCCCCCCCCCCCTCCACACACACACACTCACCTGTGTTTCTTGGGCTTACCGCTTTTACTGGCAAGCCAGAGAAACAATCTGCCGGTTCACACGGCTGGCCATAGAGGTCAGCAGAGACCAGATCATCTCTGTTCACCTCTTTGATCTTGAAGTAATGACGTCACTTCCGGACTAAGGTAGAAGTAAACAATTTTTCTTTTTCTTAAATTTTTTAAGTTAAATTATGTATGTTTGATCTTTTGCTTTTAAAGGTAGAGGAGAGATCTGGGGTCTAATAGACCCTAGATCATTTATAAAAAGGACCTGTCATCCCTTGTTACTATTCCTTGTAATAGGAATAAAAGTGATACAAAAAAAAATTCGGCAACAGTGTAAAATAAAATAAATAAATAAATAAATAAAAAACAATAGTTTATTGTAAACCTAATTTCTGTTTCTTATATTTGAAAACCTTATTAAAATAAGATTAACACAAAAAAAAGAAAAGCCTCCCCATCCCTTCGTGCTCGCGTGCAGTAGTGAACATATACGTAAGTTGTGCACACATATGTAAACGGTGTTCGCACCACATATGTGAGGTATTGCCAAGAACATTAGAGCGAGAGCAATAATTCTTGTCCGGTCTGGTCACATGATCCAACAGCTCTGGCTGCCCTGTGTTAAGGAGTAATCAAGAACACGATGTCCCCGTCCGGTCTGGTCACATGACCCTACAGCTCTGGCTTCCCTGTGTTAGGGAGCACTCAAGAACAGCTGGGAATTCCAGGGGCAGTAATGTCACCTTTAGGCTCCCATGGCCCAGCCATTGTCTGTGCTCCCTCCTCTCCCCTGCAACTGCTCACTGACACAGGGGAGCTGGAGCTGCAGGATCATGTGACTGGAACAGAGAAGGACAGAGTAAAAAATAAGGAGGATCCCCTGTGTCAGTGAGCAGTTGCAAGGTAAAGGAGGGAGCACAGACAATGGCTGAGCCATGGGAGTCCATAGGTGACATCACTGCTCCTGGAATATCTAGATGTTTGTGATTGCTCCCTAACACAGCGCAGCCAGAGCTGCAGTACCATGTAAACGGACCAGAGGAGGACAGAGTGAAAAATAGGTTGGATCCCCTGTGTCAGTGAGCAGCTGCAGGGTAGAGGAGGGAGCACAGACAATGGCTGGGCCATGAGAATCTATAGGTGACATCACTGCTCCTGAAATATCCAGATGTTCGTGATGGCTCCCTAACACAGTGCAGCCAGAGCTGCGGGTTCATGTGACCGGACAGGAGGAAGACAGAGTGAAAAATAGGGAGGATTCCCTGTGTTAGTGAGCAGCTGCAGGGGAGAGAAGGGAGCACAGACAATGGCTGGGCCATAGGAGTCTATAGGTGACATCACTGCTCCTGGAATATCCAGATGTTCGTGATGGCTCACTAACACAATGAAAAATGAGGAGGATCCAGTGTTGTCAACAGTCAATATTTTTACTGGAAGCCAGTAATAAATAGTCAGTTTTCTCCTGCCAGTAGATGCCAGTGACAGAACAAAGTTACCAGTAAAAAATATGGCTGTGCCGCTTAGCTTGCAGTTCCAATCCGGAGCTGGCCGAGACCACCCGAGTGCCTACTACTGTGTGTTTTGGCGGTGCCGGCAGGAGGGCAGATCTGGCGAAGGCGGTGCCTGAGTGTGTTATGTGATGTAATGGTGGAAGGGAGCGGAGCAGAATGGACTGGAGTGAACTGACGGGACCACCTGGCTTGGAGGGAGACTGTCACTGTGACTCAGAATGGGGACATGTCGTGTCGGAGAGGTGTCATCACCATCCATGCTGCTGCACACTGCTGTCAGTGTCACTCTAAGAGTCAATTTTATCTGTGTGTGCCCATTCTAATTTCTTTCCCTCCTGAGTCCTGTTCCTGAGCTATTTATTTACTATATACGTGTAGCATCCTACAGGTAGGTGCTAGGTAAAACTAATGTGGGCCTTGTCTGCCTAACAGCAAGGCTGTGATTTATCTAGTTAGGGTGTCAGGGCTTCCAGATGTGCCTGCTGAGGGGGAGAAGTATCCCCACTGGCTCCTGTGAGAGGCTTCTCATAGGGCAGTGTGGGAAGCCCAATCAGGGGACACATCCCAGATGTAACTACCCCAGAAGGCAGATTATGCTGCAAGGGATTCTGGGAGTGGGTAAAAGTTTGGGGGGAAATGCGTGGCACAGTGTCTTTGGCAGGAGCAGAGTCCCAGGAAGGAGAGTGCGGCTATCTCCCCTCCTGTCTGTGGAAGGTGGATGTCTCGGGGTGTCATCTGAGAATCCAGAGAGTGCTGAGTTGAGCTGAGGGGATCTGGTGTGCCGAGAGCCTGCGGAGAGCGAGAGGGGTCCAGTCCCAGGAAAGCCTACACAGGTCGTGGGTACTGAGGATCAGGGCCGCACTGGCCTACCGGGATACCGGGAAATTTCCCGGTGGGCCGCCGGCCCTGGGGCCGCTTTAAAATTGTGGCCGCTTTAAGACGCAGCCGCTATTGTGGCCGCTTTAAGACGCGGCCGCTATTGTGGGCGCTTTAAGACGCGGCCGCTATTGTGGCCGCTTTAAGACGCGGCCGCTATTGTGGCCGCTTTAAGACGCGGCCGCTATTGTGGCCGCTTTAAGACGCGGCCGCTATTGTGGCCGCTTTAAGACGCGGCCGCTATTGTGGCCGCTTTAAGACGCGGCCGCTATTGGGACCGCCCCGCGGCCGCGCTGTGATAGCTGCTGCATCCCTGGTGAAGTCCGTACTATGTCAGCCGCAATGAGCGGCATGACGTCAGAGCGGCTGCGCGGCGCCGGCCGGCGGTGGATCATGTGACTGAGTCTGTCAGCAAGACGGACGGTCACGGTGACGGCGCCGAGGGACCCACTACACGGACGCCAGCCCAGCAGCCCAGCACCCGGGGAATCGAGTCCGACCGTCTGACCAAGTTAGTACTAAAAAATCAGCAGACTGCAGTGCAATTATTGATCCCATCCTCCGACCTCCACCAGACCACCACAGATCTTCTCCCTAATAGGATGGGGGGGAAGCAGTGGCGGTGGGGAGGATGGCACCCCCCATCACCACTGCCACCAATCTCCCCTCACCACCACCACTGCCACCGATTCCCACCCCCCTCACCACCACTGCCAACGATTCCCACCCCCCTCACCACCACTGCCAACGATTCCCACCCCCCTCACCACCACTGCCACCGATTCCCACCCCCCTCACCACCACCACCACTGCCACCGATTCCCACCCCCCTCACCACCACTGCCACCGATTCCCACCCCCTCACCACCACTGCCACCTATTCCCACCCCCCTCACCACCACCACCACTGCCACTGATTCCCACCCCCCTCATCACCACTGCCACCTATTCCCACCCCCATCACCACCACTGCCACCGATTCCCACCCCCCTCACCACCACTGCCACCGATTCCCACCCCCCTCACCACCACTGCCACCTATTCCCACCCCCCTCACCACCACTGCCACCTATTCCCACCCCCCTCACCACCACCACCACTGCCACCGATTCCCACCCCCCTCATCACCACTGCCACCTATTCCCACCCCCCTCACCACCACTGCCACCTATTCCCACCCCCCTCACCACCACTGCCACCTATTCCCACCCCCCTCACCACCACCACCACTGCCACCGATTCCCACCCACCTCATCACCACTGCCACCTATTCCCACCCCCCTCACCACCACTGCCACCGATTCCCACCCCCCTCACCACCGCCACCACTGCCACCGATTCCCACCCCCCTCACCACCACTGCCACCGATTCCCACCCCCCTCACCACCACTGCCACCTATTCCCACCCCCCTCACCACCACTGCCACCTATTCCCACCCCCCTCACCACCACTGCCACCTATTCCCACCCCCCTCACCACCACTGCCACCGATTCCCACCCCCCTCACCACCACTGCCACCGATTCCCACCCCCTCACCACCACTGCCACCTATTCCCACCCCCCTCACCACCACTGCCACCAATTCCCACCCCCCTCACCACCACCACCACTGCCACCGATTCCCACCCCCCTCACCACCACCACCACTGCCACCGATTCCCACCCCCCTCACCAACACCACCACTGCCACCGATTCCCACCCCCCTCACCACTGCCACCGATTCCCACCCCCCTCACCACCACTGCCACCGATCCCACCCCCCTCATCACCACCCCCTCATCACCACCACTGCTGCCACTGATCCCACCCCCCTCATCACTACCCCTGCTGCCACCGATCCCAACCCCCTCACCACCACCCCTGATGCCACTGATCCCACCCCCCTCACCACCACCGCTCCCACCGATCCCACCACCCCTGCTGCCACTTATCCCACCCCCCTCACCAGCACCACCGCTTCCACTGATTCCACCCCCCTCACCACCACCCCTGCTGCCACTCATCCCACCCCCCTCATCATGTCTGCAACCTCTGACATCTCCTGTACCATGTCCGCACAGCCCCTGACATCTCCTGTACCATGTCCGCACAGCCCCTGACATCTCCTGTACCATGTCCGCACAGCCCCTGACATCTCCTGTACCATGTCCGCACAGCCCCTGACATCTCCTGTACCATGTCCGCACAGCCTCTGACATCTCCTGTACCATGTCCACACAGCCTCTGACATCTCCTGTACCATCTCCGCACAGCCTCTGACATCTCCTGTACCATGTCCACACAGCCTCTGACATCTCCTGTACCATGTCCACACAGCCTCTGACATCTCCTGTACCCTGTCCGCACAGCCTCTGACATCTCCTGTACCATGTCCGCACAGCCCCTGACATCTCCTGTACCATGTCCGCACAGCCTCTGACATCTCCTGTACCATGTCCACACAGCCTCTGACATCTCCTGTACCATCTCCGCACAGCCTCTGACATCTCCTGTACCATGTCCACACAGCCTCTGACATCTCCTGTACCATGTCCACACAGCCTCTGACATCTCCTGTACCATGTCCACACAGCCTCTGACATCTCCTGTACCATGTCCACACAGCCCCTGACATCTCCTGTACCATGTCCGCACAGCCCCTGACATCTCCTGTACCATGTCCGCACAGCCCCTGACATCTCCTGTACCATGTCCGCACAACCCCTGACATCTCCTGTACCATGTCTCCACAGCCCCTGACATCTCCTGTACCATGTCTCCACAGCCTCTGACATCTCCTGTACCATGTCTCCACAGCCCCTGACATCTCCTATACCATGTCCGCACAGCCCCTGACATGTCCTGTACCATGTCCACACAGCCCCTGACATGTCCTGTACCATGTCCACACAGCCCCTGACATGTCCTGTACCATGTCCACACAGCCCCTGACATGTCCTGTACCATGTCCGCACAGCCTATGACATCTCCTTTACCATGTCCGCACTTTTACTACTTTTAACTAGAATTTGCTCTTTTATATATAAAGCCCTATATGCTTTCATATCTATCTTATCTATGTATAATACACTCTTGAAATTTGCTTTAAAATGCATGGTTTTCCCTTTTATGAACAAGGAAATAATGGCGCTATGCTGTTGGGCCGGTATAATAATGCTATGGGGCTGGTATGACATTTTTTCCAGGGCTGAAGTTTATTCCCAGTCCGGCCCTGCTGAGGATTGCCCCTGGGGGTCCGCCTAGAGTCAGAGGGGACCACTCCGGAAGAGGTTCTGGGATCCAGTGTCAGCTAGCTGTAAAGGGGGTACCTAGGTTGAGGACCCTGTAGTTGTAAAGGGCGTACATATTCAGTGGACCCTGAAGAGTTTAAGGAGTAAAGGGGGCAACTGCAGTCTGGGCCCTGAATTGTATTGCATGTGCCAGTAACAGTGATAGTTATTCGGAGTTCTACAAAATACTACCTCAAGCTGTGCCAAGGCGAGGGAAAGTATTCAGAGACTTACACAGTGAAGCAGTGTCAGGAGTTCTACAGTTCTCAGTCTTGGATCTACTGAACTATAGGTCGGGGATTCAACACTTCTTCTGCTATACAGAGTGTTCTCAGAGTCAGTGAGCGTTGGCTGGCGCCGGCTGGCGTCAAGGAAGCGCCAACTGGCATTTTCTGGATCGAAGTCCCAATTGTAATTAGTTCAAGCCGAAAGGATTTCCCAATCATTCCCTTCTCCCACCCCCTTAATTTATAATAAAAATCACAAACAAAGATGCCGGAGTTGTCGCTGCTTCAGTTGTCACACATGGGGACTCAGCTCACATGGGCTGGAGAGGATTCCGGTACTAATGGCAGACCCACATCAGGCCACAGGCCTGGAAACCTTGCTACATACCTATAAGAAAATCTCAAATTTTGGGTTGTCCCAAGAAAAGTGATAGAGGGGAAATCTTCCAATGGGGACACTTGCTCTGGTGACCTGGGGGTCCCCAAGGAATTACCTTAATTTGCAGGGATTTCCTCTCACTTCCTGTTTGGCTATGGGACAGGAAGTGAAGAAAATCTCCGCAATGGGACACAGAAGGCGTAAAAAAAAATCTGACAGGGGTTATAACCTTCCCTTGCTCTATCCAAAATGAAAAGGAAACATTTTTCCTATAGTTCTACTTTAACTCCCTTAGCGGTATCCCCGAGCGTGACTCGGGGTGGATTTTTTATGCTACTATCGGTATCCCCGAGTCACGCTCAGGGTGGATGTGCAGAGCATGTAGCGATGTCTCTTAACTTCTCCTGGCGATCCACCGATGATCTCCCATTGCTGTGATCGCCAGCCGAGATCCCCGCCGCTCGTCCGTCGGTATGATGAATTCCTGGTTCCGTTCCCTGCAGCAGCAATGGTGCATGGGAGCGGAACTGGGAGGGAAATTCAAATGTTGCACAAAACACAAACACATAACATTTATATTACACTAGATATATATATACAGAATATATCTTTATATATATATTTATATATACACATATATATATATATATATATATATATATATATATATATATATGTATATTTATATTTATATATATATATATATATATATATATATATATATATATATATATATATATATATATATATATATATATATATGTGTGCATATATATATATATATATATATAAAATTATATTATTGATTAGATTATAATGCATGCGTTTGTGTTTCAAATTTATCACATCTGGGATGTCTACTAGAGTCTTGTTTTGGTCAGGTTTAAGTCAGTAATTACTAAGAATTGTAGGCCTATAATACATAACGCCACATTTCCATGCAAAATTTGGTAACTTTTGGAAATGCCAGAAAAAACTTGGCTGTGTCAATAAAATTTGGGTTTTGTGTCAGTAAATTACAATCTGGTGGGTGGGCAACACTGGGAGGGAGCACAGACAATGGCTGTTCCACGGGAGCCTATAGATGACATCACTGCTCCTGGAATTCCCAGCTGTTGAGTGCTCCCTAACACAGGACAGCGAGAGCTGCAGAATCATGTGGCTGAACCAGAGCGGACTAAAAAAGATAAGTATAAAGATTTTTTTAGATAGGGAAGGCAGGATAGGTAGGAGGAGGGGAAGAAACATTTTTAAGAATAGTTAGAATAGTTAGTGTTAGGCAGGAATTCCACTTTAACCAGTTCTGGACCTGAAGATTTTCCCTCTTATTGACCAGGCCATTTTTTGTGATTCGGCACTGCGTTACCTGACAATTGCGTGGTCGTGCAATGCTGTACCCAAATAAGTATAAAGATTTTTTTAGACAGGGAAGGCAGGATAGGTAGGAGGAGGGGAAGAAACATTTTTAAGAATAGTTAGAATAGTTAGTGTTAGGCAGGAATTCCACTTTAACCAGTTCTGGACCTGAAGATTTTCCCTCTTATTGACCAGGCCATTTTTTGTGATTCGGCACTGCGTTACCTGACAATTGCGTGGTCGTGCAATGCTGTACCCAAATAAAATTAATGTCCTTTTTCCCCCAAAAATAAAGCTTTCTTTTGGCAGTATTTGATCACCTGTGCATTTTTTATTTTTTTATTTTATTATTTTGCTATAAACAAAAAGTGCGACAATTCTGAAAAAAAAACAATATTTTTCACTTTCTGCTATACAACATTCCCAAAAAAAAAAATTAAAAATCAAATTTTTTCATTATTTTAGGCCAATTTGTATTCTGCTACATATTTTTGTTAAAAAAAACTCACTTTAAGTGTATATTGGTTGGATTGCACAAAAGTCCACAAACTAGGGGAAAGATTTATGTAATTTTTATTTATTTATTAATTGTTTTACTAGTAATGACGGCGATCTGCGATTTTTAATAGGACTGTGACATTGTGGTGGACAGATCGGACCCCTAACTGACATTTTTTGACACTTTTGGGGGGACCAGTGACATTACTACAGTAATCAGTGCTAAAAATATGCACTGTTACTGTAATATTGACACTGGCAGGGAAGGGGTTAACACCAGGGGCGATCAAAGGGTTAAATGTGTCCCTAGGGGTTGTTTTCTAACTGTATGAGGGATGTTCTTATGGAATGAACAGAAAACCTGTGTTCCCAAATAGGAGGAACACAGGAGCCCTGTGTTCATTGCTGACAGAACAGCGGTCTGCTGTGTTTACAATGGCAGACCGCCGTTCTGTCTTCAAGGGGAGTGATTGCGGTGGCAATCACGGCCGCCGGACCCACAGATCAGCTTCCCCTGGGGCGAATAGACACCCCCACTTGTGGTCCCACGAAGCGACGTACGCGGGACAGAGCCGACCTTCTGCAGTATATGTACTGGTGGTCGGCAAGTGGTTAAAGGAGTTGTAAAGGTATTCTTTGCATTAAAATAAAAAGCCTTCTGTGCGCAGAAGCCCCCCTCAGCCCCCCTAATACTTACCTGAGCCCCCTCTCTATCCAGCAATGTCCACAAACCCCTTGGCCGTCCGGGACCCTCCCTCCCTGAATGGTGGAGACACAGCAGCAATGCCATTGGCTCCCGCTTCTGTCAATCAAAGTCAGCTAGCCAATCAGGAGAGATAGTGGTTGGGGCAAAATGGCAGCTCTGTGTCTGAATGGATACACAGAGCTGCAGCTCGGCTCGGGTGCCCCCATAGCAAGCAACACAATGGTATTTTACAATCACTTTTACAATCACTTTAACCACTTTAGCCCCGCTTACATTGAGGCTACTGCGGCAAAGTGCCGCGATCCCGTCCAGCGACGTAGACCTACGTCGCTGGACTCCGCCCCTTGTGGGCGGCGCTCGCGTGCCGCCGGAGGCTCACTCCCGCTGTGTTCATTCACAGCGGGAGTCGGGCCAGGGGAGGAGCAGCGGCGATTGCCGCTGCTCTGCCCCGATCATCGGGGATCGAGTCTGGAGATCCGCCCGCTGTGTGTAAACACAGCGGGTGGATCTCCATAGTGACAGGGACTGACAGATCGGAGTGTTCAGCATAGCTGGACATCCGATCTGTCCTTCTCTCACTCAGTCACCTCCCCCCCACACGTCAGTAAGCACCAGGCATACATTAACCCCTCCCTCTCCAATAAAATTAACCCCTTCCCTGCCAGTGTCATTTTTACAGTAACAGTGCATATATATAGCACTGATTACTGTAGTAATGTCACTGGTACCCCCAAAAGTGTCAAAAATGTCAGTCAAGGGTCCGCCGCAATGTCGCAGTCCCGCAAAAAAAATCGCAGATCACCGCCATTACGCGTTAAAAAAAAAAAACACCAAAAATGACAGAAATCTTTCCCTTAGTTAGTAAACGCAATAACTTTTGCGCAAACCAATCAAAATACGCTTATTGCGATTTTTTTTACTAAACATAGGTAGCATAAAACAAATTGGCCAAAAATTTAAAAAAAATTTGATTTTTACATTTTTTTGGGGGGGAATTTCATATAAAAAAATTTGAAAAATATTGTTATTCTTTCAAAATAAACGCTCTTTTTTTGTTTATAGCGCAAAAAGTAAAAATCGCACAGGTGATCAAATACCACCAAAAGAAAGCTCTGTTTGTGGGAAAAAAAGGACGTAAATTTCGTTTGGGTACGGCATCGCACGACCGCGCAATTGTCAGTTAAAGTCGCACAGCGCCTAATCGCAAAAAGTGGCCTGGACGGAAGACAGCAAAATCCTCCGGTGGTAAAGTGGTTAAGGTACTTACACTGCATTCTTTAAAAATATAAATAAATAATTAAAAAAAAAATACATTTAACCACTTAAAGACCAGGCCTAAGTTAAATTTGTTTTTTTTTTTTTTTGCTAGAAAATGACTTAGAACCCCCAAACATTATATATATTTTTGCGGTCTTTGCAATATTTTTTTGTCACGCGGTATTTGCGCAGCGGTCCTTTCAACGCAATTTTTTTGGAATAAAATTTATTTCACTGCATTTAAAAAAAAATAAACAGTAAAGTTAGCCCATTTGTTTTCTATAATGTGAAAGATAATGTTACGCCGAGTAAATAGATACCCAACGTGCCATGCTTCAAAGTTGCGCACGCTCGTGGAATGGCGACAAACATTGGTACCTAAAAATCTTCATAGGTGACGTTGCAACAATTTCTACAGATTACCAGTTTAGAGTTACAAAGGAGGTCTAGGACTAGAATTATTGCTCTCACTCTACTGATTGTAGTGATACCTCACATGTGTGGTTTCATATGTGGGCGCGACTTGCTTATGCGTTCGCTTCTGCCCACAAGCTCAGAGGGATGGGGAATCTTTAATTTTTTTTTTTTTCTTATTTATTTCTTTTTTTGTTCCAAACAAGTTTATTGTTATTAACATAGTAAGGCTGCATTCACATGTCAGCGTATTGATCGTGGGCAGAATCGCCGCGATTTCGCCCGCGATCCCGCCCGCGATCCGGAAATCATTGCAAATCGCGGGACGCCTGTGCATTGCCCGTGATTTGCAATAGCACCCCAAACGCTGTGCGATGTTGCCGCCATTTCCGCCTGCCGAATCGCAGTAAAATCGCGCAAAAAAAATCGAGGGACGCATTACGCCCAAAAAAGTACAAGAGCTTCTTTGGAGCGTAATGCGTCTCGCGATTTTTTTTGCGCGATGCTACCGCGATTCGGCAGGCGGAAATCGCGGTAACATTGCACAGCGTTTGGGGTGCTATTGCAAATCACGGGCAATGCACAGGCGTCCCGCGATTTGCAATGATTTCTGGATCGCGGGCTCCGGTAAGTGGGGAAAACGACCAGGAAGCGGAGGGAGGAGGGGCACCTCTCCTGCTGCCTATAAAAATGATCCCGGGGTGAAACCACATTTATGAGAAAGAGGACCGCCCGCTCTGTAAAAAAATACCGGGGTTATGGCAGCAGATAGCTGCCATATTAACCGTCAAAATACTGACGTATACCTGCGGCGGGCAGTCCGGAAGTGGTTAAGGGCGTAGGAATGAATACAGAGATTCATTAAAACTATGTATTTTTTTGTGCCTGAAGTTTGCCTTCACAGTTTTCTCTGGGATGCACCTTTAAGGCAGAATGATCTTCTGCTGATGATGGATGAATGCTCTGTATGCAACAATTTGGAGCCCATCTTAACGTGTTCATTAACATGGTCTCAGGGGTGAGAAGTGAAATGTGTGTGAATCTGATTAGATACCATTACTTCTGATACATTTTAATGATTGGAATCCTGCATGTGGGCAGCTGCATAGAATTATAATCACCCTATAGGCCTTGTTTAATAATAAGTTGCATAGGGCAGTGAGGCGCTTTAACCACTGGCCTACCTGGCACTTTCACCCCCTTCCTGCCCAGGCCAATTTTCAGCTTTCAGCGCTCTCACGCTTTGAATGACAATTGCGCGGTCATGCTACACTGTACCCATATGAAATTTTTAGCATTTTTTTCACACAAATAGAGCTTTCTTTTGGTGGTATTTAATCATCCCTGGGTTTTTTATTTCTTACAAAAAAAAAAGAAAAAAGACAGAAAATTTTGAAAAAATAAAAGTTTTTCTTATTTTCTGTGAGTAAATTTTGAAAATAAATAAATGTTTCTCCTTCACTGATGTGCGCTGATGAGTAGAGATGTACAGAACTGTTCGCCGGCGAACAGTTCCCGGCGAACTTCGCATGTTCGCGTTCGCCGCTGCGGGCGAACATATGCGATGTTCGGTCCGCCTCCTATACATCATCATTGAGGCAAACTTTGACCCTGAACATCACAGTCAGCAGACACATTCCAGGCCAATCAGCATACCTCCCTCCCACACCCTCCCACCTCCTATAAATAAGCAAGGGCAGCATCCATTTTAGATCATTTCTGTGTTACTGAGAGCAGGGAAAGTGCTGGTGCTGCTGCTGTTGTTATAGCTGGGGACAGTTCCCGGTCTTGTTAGCCAGTGTTCTTGGTACACTCCTGCTGTAAGGACAGCACCCCAAAAAGCCCTTCCTAGGGCTGGTATTTGAGGTTTTTTTTGGATATATATATATATATCTATTGTCCCCAAAAGCCCTTTTGAGGGCTGGTATTTGTGTAATTGTTTTTGTTCTGTGATATATATATAGATATATATATATATCTATATATCTATTGTCCCCAAAAGCCCTTTTGAGGGCTGGTATTTGTGTAATTTTTTTTGTTCTGTGATATATATATATATATATATATATATATATATATATATATATATATATTGTCCCCAAAAGCCCTTTTGAGGGCTGGTATTTGTGCAATTTTTTTTGTTCTGTGATATATATATATATATATATATACTCAATATATATATATATATATATATATATATATATATATATATATATATATATATATATATATATATATATATATATATATTGTCCCCAAAAGCCCCTTTGAGGGCTGGTATTTGAGTATTTTTTAAATATATATATATATGTGTAGCATGTCCAGAACCAGAAAAAAAAATTCATATAGGTGTAAAAGGGGTTCCCACCATCCCTGCTCTACTGAAAAATTATCTTTTTTTTCTGGTTCTGGACATGCTACAGAGCTGAAACTTCACAGGTACACTTTTTAGACCCCCCTATACACTAAATCACACAAAAAAAGTTCTTAAAAATTGTCATTTTTGATAGAGAGACAATTATTGGAAAAAAAAAAAAAAAAACTTAACAAAAAAAACATTTCTTTGGATTTATTGTTTGGGGGGTCTAAAAAGTGTACCTGTGAAGTTTCAGCTCTGCAGCATGTCCAGAACCAGGAAAAAAAGATCATATAGGTGTAAAAGGGGTTCCCACCATCCCTGCTCTACTGAAAAATTATCTTTTTTTCTGGTTCTGGACATGCTACAGAGCTGAAACTTCACAGGTACACTTTTTAGACCCCCTATACACTAAATCACACAAAAAAGTTCTTAAAAATTGTCATTTTTGATAGAGAGCCAATTATTGGAAAACTTAAAAAAAAAAAAAAAACTTAAAAAAAAAAATTCTTTGGATTTATTGTCTGGGGGGTCTAAAAAGTGTACCTGTGAAGTTTCAGCTCTGTAGCATGTCCAGAACCAGAAAAAAATAGAATTAGGGTTAGGGCTAGGGTTAGGGTTAGGGCTAGGGTTAGGGTCAGGGCTAAGGTTAGGGTTATTTTTAGTGCTTAGGGTTAGAGTTAGAGGGGTAGGGGTAGGGCTACTAACTCTAACCCTAAGTATCTCACCGTAACCCTAACCCTAGCCCCTAACACTAAACCTAACCCTAACCCTCTAACCATAACCCTAACCCTCTAACCTTAACCCTAACCCTCTAAGCCTAGCCATAAAAATAACCCTAACCCTAAACCTAACCCTAGCCCTAACCCTAACCCTAACCCTAGCCCTAACCCTAGCCCTAAGCCTAACCCTAGCCCTAACCCTAATTCGTGTTTTTTTTCTGGTTCCGGACAGGCTACAGAGCTGAAACTTCACAGGTACACTTTTTAGACCCCCTAGACACTAAATCACACAAAAAGTTCTTAAAAATTGTCATTTTTGATAGAGAGACAATTATTGGAAAACTTAAAAAAAAACTTAAAAAAAAAAAAATTTCTTTGGATTTATTGTCTGGGGGGTCTAAAAAGTGTACCTGTGAAGTTTGTGCTCTGTAGCATGTCCAGAACCAGGTGATATGGGTTCCCGGGTCAGTTTAGATGTAGAGGGAGACACATTATAGTTAAAGAGAAGGAAAAGAGGAACTTAGGAAACGTGGGAAAATATAACGTCAATAAATAAAAGAGATTAATATAGGTAAAGTGTATTCCCCCTGTATAAGATTGTATGCGAAATTCGTCTCCAGAGACACCTACGTTGCCCCCCACCTCCTCTCTCCCCGATCCCCCCCCTCCCCATCCCCCTTCTCCTCTTTCTGTCCCCTCTGTGGTCTCCCCTAGTACACACATATATCTCCTCCCCCCCCCTGGTTTGAAAGCATTGGAAAGGGAGATATAGACTAAGATATACCCAACACAATGAAAATGTGACGATGGGGGACTTAAAACAACTGGATACCCCTAGGCGACAAGATAGGATAGGTAGGAAGGCCAAGGACAAAAGTTGTAAGATAGAAGGCAGTAATTAGGACAAGGTTAAACTGATCGAAACCCCAACAGGAGTAAAGATGGGCCGACTGATGGGAGCCTGGAGATGCCAAAGAGGCTGTTCTCCACACCTAGACCCCTACAGGGCAAGCGACCAAGTGTTGGTCTGTGACCACTGGATGCCTAAAATAGCCCACAATGTCTACTTTTTTTTTTTTCTTTCTCATATTTCCTAGGTTCTATCTCTTCCCTTTTTTTTTTTTTCTCCTCCCCCTACCCCAACAAATCCCCCTGACTAGCTCCAAGCTGCTATATTCTAGCATAATGGCTACACTTAAAATATACACGTTAATCAAGGGATTAAACACGCCGGAGAAAAGACGAATTCTACTTTCTGAACTGAAAAAATCAGAAATAGATATAGCCTACGTACAGGAAACCCATTTTAAAGAAATCAAAACACCAATACTTAAAAATAGATTCTTCCCCCAAGTATACCATTCAACCAGTACGAGTAGTAGAACTAAAGGGGTATCAATAGTGATATCAGGGAAAATCCCATGGACATGCACACAGACAATGTCAGATACAGAAGGCAGGTTTCTCTTTGTTAAGGGGAATATTGGAAATGCTAAGGTTACACTAGCTACAATATACGCCCCAAACACTCAACAGGATGTCTTCCTGGGAAAATGCTTAGAGATTTTACAGGAATTTCAGGAGGGGCAGCTTATCCTGGGTGGTGATATGAATATGCCTTTAATACCATCAGAGGATACATCAACTGGAACATCTTCTACCCCACCCAGAATACAGAGAAGGGTTGCAAAACAACTATACAGGTCACATTTGATAGATGTATGGCGATTGCTACATACAGGAGAGAAGGACTTCACTTTTTTTTCCACACCACATGCTTTATACTCCCGGATCGATTATTTTTTGATACCACACTCACAATTACACTCGGTCAAATCAGTAACAATTGGTATTATAACATGGTCAGACCACGCTCCACTGACACTTACTTATATCCTACAAGAAACCCCCCTAGTCAGATCACAAACATGGACTTTAAATACAAGTTTGCTACAAGAAACAACAGTTATATCGGAGGTAGAGAAAGAAATAGAGCTCTATTTCCAAAACAACGAAGGGGAGGAGACAAGTTTAGGGGTAGTATGGGAGGCCCATAAGGCAGTGATCAGGGGTATATTTATAAAGCACGGTGCACGGCTCAAAAAGATACGTATAAAACAAATGAACCAACTTACACAGAAACTATACGAATTGGAAGCCCGACATAAACACGCCTCTAATGCAGAACTGATGAAAGAAATCACTAACACTTGTAAACAGATAGTAGATATCCTTCAATATATGGCTAAAGTAGCCTTACAGAGAACCAGAAAGACAATATATGAGTCAGGGGACAAATGTGGGAAAATGCTAGCTAGATCTATACGGGATACAAGAACAAAAACATATATCCCTAAACTTGTCTCCTCAAAAAGCCAGAAAACCGAAAAACCAGAAGAAATTGTAGAGGAATTCAAGAAGTACTACGAATCTCTATACAATCTAGACACACAAAAACAGGAGTCAGAAGAGATGACTAGATATATTATTAGATCAGGCATGCCGGGCCTACCAGAGGAGGTGAGGGAGTCGATGTCCGTAAATATATCAATAGAAGAACTCCAGAAAGCAATTAAAAACACCAAATCAGGGAAGGCACCAGGGCCAGATGGCCTACCAATTCAATATTACAAGACACTCTTCCCTAGACTAGGTCAAAAGATGGTAGATCTATTTAATAGATCTGCTATACAACCATCCATACACGAAGACATGTTAAGAGCACATATAACAGTGCTATTAAAAGAAGGAAAGGATCCGACAGCATGCTCCAGTTATAGACCCATATCATTACTCAACACAGACTCAAAATTACTCTCTAAAATTATAGCAAGCAGACTACAGACTCACCTCCCCTCCTTGATACACCTGGACCAAGTGGGCTTTGTGCCTAATAGAGAAGCACGAGATAATACAGTAAAAGCCCTTAACCTCCTGTATGTAGCCAAAAACTCTAAACAAGCATGTATTTTTATTGGGACAGATGCTGAAAAGGCATTTGACCGGGTCAGTTGGAAATTTATGTTCAAAGTACTACAACACGTGGGGATTGGGGAAAGAATGTTAAATTGGATAACTCAACTTTATACCAATCCAACTGCCCGAGTCAAAGCAAATGGTGTCTTATCAAAAAATTTCAAGATTTCCAACGGGACAAGACAGGGTTGTCCTTTATCCCCCTTACTATTTACTTTAACGTTAGAGCCCTTCTTATGCACCATACGGAACAACCCAGACATACAGGGAATAAATATAGCAGGCACTCAACAGAAAGTCTCGGCTTATGCAGACGACATGCTTTTTACGCTTATGAACCCACTCTTGTCCCTACCCAACCTTTTGCAGGAATTCAGACAATACGGAGCTTTATCTAATCTGAAAATTAATTTAGGAAAATCCGAAGCTATGGGAATTGGGCTAACTAATGACCTAAGGTCACAATTATGTGTAAACTTTGCTATGAGATGGACAGGAGAGGCGTTAAAATACCTGGGAACGCTCCTGCCGGCAGAGCCATCCCGGGTGTATACGCTCAACTTCCCACCTCTCATGAACAAAGTAAAGGAACAATTACTAAGGTGGCAAACGGGACTAAGTTCATGGTTCGGAAGGTGTAACATCTTGAAAATGGCCATTCTACCGAAGTTCCTGTACATGTTCCAGGCGATGCCAATTTCAATACCGTCAATCTACTTTAGACAGATACAGTCAGAATTCCAAAAGTTCATATGGAGTCAGAAAAGACCTAGGCTCCAGAGAACATTAATACATCTACCTAAAATAAATGGGGGTCTAGCAGTTCCGGACATATCAAGATACTACCAGGCAGTACATCTAGGCAGGCTCATAGATTGGTGCTGTCATACTAAAACCAAAATATGGCCTAACATAGAACAGACGCAAAGCGTTATACCTTTGAAGAGGGCCCCATGGTGCCCAGGCCTTTTAAATAAGGAGACGATGCAACACCCAACAGTAGGAACCACAATTAAGATATGTAGAAAACTCTTCCGAAATACAGCTATAACAACAAGGTACTCACCATTGTTCCCAGTATTTGGGAACCCAGCATTTAACCCAGGATACCAGGATGCCCAATTTAATAGAATGAGAGAGAGAGGGAAATTCCAGGCATCCCACTTTATAAAAGCAGGTGCTTGGGTAACTATAAATGAATTGAAGGACCCAAGAGGGGACTTCGGACTTGACTATTGGAGGGCATTACAACTGAACCACTATCTACAATCACTTCCACCCCCCACAGAATTTGATAGACCACTGACGGCCTTTGAGAAAGTGTGTACACAAAAAGACGCAGTTGCCCACATACTTTCAAAGACATATTCCCTGATAATAGCTCCGCCTACTGACTATAGACCTCACTATTTTAGTGGATGGGAGAAAGAACTAGGGATTGAATTCACACAAAAACAATTACAGCACATAATAAAATATACGTTCAAATCCTCGATATGTACAAGAATACAGGAAACAAATTACAAATTACTATCAAGGTGGTACTATACACCAATAAGGTTACACAAATTTTCAGAACAAACATCGGATAGATGCTGGCGATGTATGGAGGAAAGGGGAAGTCTATATCATATATTCTGGCAATGTCCTAAAATAAAGAGATTTTGGTTTCAGATCAAGGAAATAGCTCAGAAGTTTACTGAGTTTGAAATTTTGGAGGACCCCATATTTTTTCTTTTTCACGCACCAGAATGGACAGATCGACAATATAAAAAATCGATTTTAAGACATTTGCTAGACTCAGCTAAAGCATGTATCCCTTTAAGATGGCGGGATTCAAACCCACCAACCATCAATATGTGGATGCATAAAGTGGAGGAAATAAATAAATTTGAGGATATGATCCTAACTGGACAAGGTAAAAGAGAACTGTATACTAAAAGGTGGGCCACATGGAATCAATTTATAGCCTCAGAGGAGGGGAGAGCCCTGAATTTAGTAGAGTAAAGAACAAGATAAACATATCTTAAGGAGAGGGGGGGATGGAACGGGGGGAGGGAGAGACGGAGAGAAACAGATTAAAAGAGAAGGGAAAGGGGGAAGAAAAAAAAAAAAAAGAAATTTTTTTTTTTTTTTTGTCACTGTCTCCTACCTCATGAGGAGGAAGGAGTCTAAAATAACTAAAGAAAGGGAGGGAAGATAGGGGAAAGGGGAAGGGGAGGGGAGGGAAGGGAAAAGAAAGAGAAGGAAAAGAAGGGGAAAGAAAAGGGGAACACAAATTTCAAGATAATAAATAAATAAAAAGAAATAAATAAGAGAGAAATAGGACACGTAAATGATAAAACACAGATGAGAAAATCACAAAATAGAGGGTTTTTCTTTTTTTTTTTTTCACGAGTGGATAAACCCCACAAGGGGATATGAGGTGGAGGGAAATAGAACACAGATGATATGAAATGAAGGAAGAGAGGAAGATGAGTGAGACATAGTTGGAGCACTAAATGGTATAATGAATAACGGGTTAAGACACAAATTAAACACAGATGGGAAAATCACAAAATAGGTTTTGGTTTTTTTTTTTTTTTTCTTTTTTTTTTTTGGGTCTCTCTCCCACACCCCTATATACACACTCCCCCTCCAGGCTTACTGAGAGGGAACTTCCTTCCTCTAAAGAAAAATATTAAGTGGCTAAACAGAGAAACACCATAGGGGCTTATACAATAAAAACAAATATTGTAAGTAGACTTCCATAGAAGAAGCTTTGGCAGATCCCCATAGAAGAGGGAATCGAAGTGGCTCGGGAACTAGTCAGGGGGAAATAACCTACCACAAAGTATTCCAACTAATATAATCAATTCCTTATCCCTTTTATCCTTCCTTCCCCTTCCCCACCCCATAGGAAAAAATTTTCTTTTCCCTTTTTTTTTTTCTTCTCTTTTCTTTCTTTGTCTTCTTTCTTTCATCCTGATCTTGGTATAGGATATTTTAAAATAGGAAGGAAAATGAGAGAAACAAGGGGGATCAAGGCAATTTATTTTCAATATGGAAGGATATAATCCGAAGTAAGAGTGATATGGGCAGAAGTGAATAATAATATTGTATAGGTTGTATAAGGATTGTATCGAAATATTTGTAAAATGTAAACAAGGAATGTTCCCTTTACTTTTTGTTTCTTTGATATAAATAAATAAAATTAAAAAAAAAGAACCAGAAAAAAAATAGAATTAAGGTTAGGGTTAGGGCTAGGGTTAGGGTTATTTTTAGTGCTTAGGGTTAGAGGGTTAGAGTTAGAGGGGTAGGGGTAGGGCTACTAACTCTAACCCTAAGTATCTCACCGTAACCCTAACCCTAGCCCCTAACACTAAACCTAACCATAACCCTCTAACCATAACCCTAACCCTCTAACCTTAACCCTAACCCTCTAAGCCTAGCCATAAAAATAACTCTAACCCTAGCCCTAAGCCTAACCCTAGCCCTAACCCTAAGTCGTATTTTTTTCTGGTTCCGGACATGCTACAGAGCTGAAACTTCACAGGTACACTTTTTAGACCCCCCCAGATGCTAAATCCAAAGAAATTTTTTATTTTATTTTATTTTTTAATTTTTCCAATAATTGGCTCTCTATCAAAATATTAAAATTTTTAAGAACTTTTTTTTGTGTGATCCCTCTCCGGCATGCCACAGTCCAGGTGTTTGTCCCCTTGAAACAATTTTTCCATTACTATTGTGGCCAGAAAGAGTCCCTGTGGGTTTTAAAATTCGCCTGCCTATTAAAGTCTATGGCGGTTCGCCCGGTTCGCCGGTTCGCGAACATTTGGCGATGTTCGCGTTCGCCGTTCGCGAACGGCAAATTTTAGGTTCGCGACATCACTACTGATGAGGCGGCACTGATGGGCACTGATAGGCTGCACTGATGGGCACTGATGAGGTAGCACTTATGGGCACTGATGAGGTGACACTTATGGGCACTGATGAGGTGGCACTGATGAGGAGGTACTAATATGCCACACTGATGAGCAGTGATAGGTGGCACTGATAGGCGGCACTGATGAGCACTGATAGGCGGCACTGATGAGCACTGATAGGTGGCACTTCTGGGCACTGAGAGGTGGCACTGCTGGGCACTGAGAGGCGGCACTGACGGGCGGCACTGATGGGCACTGGGAGGCGGCACTGCTCGAAACTTATGGGTGGCACTGACGGACACTGACGGGTGGCACTGATGAGCACTGATGGGCGGCACTGATGAGCACTGATGGGCAGCACCATCAGTGCCCACACTCAGTGCCCATAGTGCTGCTAGTCAGTGCCCATCAGTGCCTAGATGAGCAGGCACTGATGGGCACTGACTGGCAGCACTATGGGCACTGGTTGTGGGCACTGATGGCGGGCACTGTGGGCACTGATGGTGGGCACTTGTGTTATTTTATTTACCTCTTTTGTAATCAGGGCACTGGTGATCAGTGCCCTGATTACATTTTTCTTTGTCCCCTAAGCGCTGATCGGCTCTGCTCCTTCCTCACACGCAGTCTCTGTGTGAGGAAGGAGAGCTGGCGATGAGAGATGATCTCATATGTTTACATATGAGATCATCTCTCATTGCACGGTCCGATCACGTGGTAAATGGCCGCTGTGATTGGCCATTTACCACGATCTGTGATTGGCTGTGTCCAAGGGACACGGCCGACACAGATTTTCCCCGATGAGCGCTCGGGGAGCCTGTTACTGGGAGGCCGTATAAAGACGGCCTCCCGGAAATTCGAGTCCGCGCTGTAGCCGTACTTCGGCTATAGCGCGGGCCGGAAGTGGTTAATTAATATCAACCAATCACAAGCCAGTCTAATAGGAGACTAGTATACATTTTCAATGAGGGAGTATTTTAAATTGTTACCGCAAAGTAATTTTTTTTTATCATTTTGCTTGCCTGATTTAGTAATTTTCTAGCACATTTTTGGTGCACTCTGTTGAGTTTATGGGGATGATAAACTAAAGGCAGATAGACTTTGCACTTTGCAAAGTGCAGTTGCACTCTACAAGTGCAATTGCTTCAGAGCTTAGTAAATGATGTAAAGCTTCACTTTGCAAAGAATACCCAATCAAGTGCAAGGAGAATTAAAAAAAACACAGTTTTGCATGCATGTGATTGGATGATGGAAGTCAGCAGAGTTCTCCCTCATTTACTAAGCTGTGGAGCAATTGCTCTTGCAGAGTGCCACTGCACTTTGCGAAGTGCACAGTCTATTTGCCTTTAGTAAATCAGCCCCAATATCAAAGCTCCCAACTGTCCCTGATTTCGAGGGGCTGTCCCTCGTTCTACATTTGTCCCTCATTCTGGTCAGATCTATAAAGTATATAAAATGCACTACTTATCTATCAAAAAGTGTTTCCCAGTGCTAAACCTTTCATCCTATATCTAAAGCACTGCATTTGTAAATTTAAAAAGCCAATATAAAGGAATTGTAGTGGTAAAAAAAATCACTTTTTTTTTTTTTTAACATTTCTTCTTTAAGGGGACATGGCAGGGGGTGTGTCCTATGCCTACATAATTTTGCTAATAGGGGTCCCCCCATTCCCAAAATCTGACTGAAATGCGGCTTTGATGAAGTCGCACGATTTCAAAGCTGTGTTTAGTGTACATGAGGGTTAAGGCTTTACAACCACTTTAAATACAATGGCTGCATTCATTTTTTTTTTTTTTTATCTGGTGATTAAGCTTTGAATGCTGCTTCTCATTCAACATGTGGTAACACTTATGTGACGTTTTACGTTAGCCCCATTCATCTATATAAACCTTGCTCTCCGATAATCTGGCCACACTTGAAAAAAGAGCGCACGTTATCTGTGTGAGCTTTGCGCATGCTCAGAAACGCGTTGTGTTCCCCTGCTCCACGGTGACCTCACACACCAGCTGGCCCGCACAGCTGAGATCCAGAACTTGTCCATCTCTTTCCAGAGACACCTCGCTGAAGGAAGGCTCTCCATGACACAGCTTGGATGCCCGGTTCTCTCCACCGCTGCAGCAGTCTCACCAGTGGAGGCTGGTGCTCCATGGGTCGGGGGGGGGGGGGGGCGGCAGACTGACCTGACCATGGACCACACCAGCTCCAGCCCACACCGCACACCATATCGCAATCCAACCCCCCCCCCCCGGTCGCCGGCTCACTCACCCTGTGCTGCCCCTGGATTGACATGTGGAGGAGGCAGCGGCGGCAGCAGCTTCCCCCTCAGTCTCCTCCGTGTTCCCCTTCGTTGGTTGGGCTTCCCCTGCATCTCCTCCATCCTCCTTTTCCTTCGCCAAAAGAATAGCTTCTCCTTTCCGTCAATCGGGGAAATGGGGCTTTCTGATTGGCCAGGAGGAGAATCCGTGTGATAATAGCAAATATTCATTCACTATTGTCACACAATTGGGTGGGCTCTGCGCCCTGAGCTCACCCTTTTTTGAAGCCTATTTGAGCCTCTGGCTCTAATCACGTGCTTCAAATAAAAAAAATAAAAAAAAATCCCCCATTGGAACCCATGCATCTGGTGCCCTCCATTTAGATTAGGGGGTAGGACACATGTATAGGGGGGGCGGTGCCCCTGCGCCCCTAATGGACGGGACGCCACTGAGTCTTAACCTTGATGAGCCTTATCGTTCTTATTCTCCCTATATGTGAGTTTTTAATGTGCTAAATGCTTATTTATTAAATATTACACTCAGAGGCGCTCTCCTGTTTCTTTCTTCTTATATGGATCCTTGAGTTGGCTTCACTCCGGAGGAGATGCTTTAGCCCTAGTGTGGATTATGTACTGACTATCTACAGCTACCCAATTGACTCTTTGGACTTTTTACGTATTGTATTGTATTTTTATTTACCTTCTTTTACATATAGCTCTCTATTTTACCTGTGTACCAGCATTTTATGTTTATATAGATTCGAGGTAGAAGGGGGAATCCTCTCCACTGAGCTATTGCATCCTGACAGTGGAGATACTTCCCCTCCATCAGAATATACTGATCAGCATTGCCGGCTATAGCCTGCAGTGCTGATTGAATGGAAAGTTCTGATAGTCTAATTGTGACTTTAGTACCGTATTTTCCGGCGTATAAGACGACTGGGCGTATAAGACGACCCCCCTAATTTTCAAGTTAAAACATAGGTTTTGGGCTATACTCGCCGTATAAGACTACCCCCCCCCCCCTTCCGAAGCAAGGCAATGCCATTGAAAAACATCAGATTTCTCACAGATCTCCAAGGTACCCCAAGTACTGTAATACATGTAATCTCTCATAATATCTCCAAGGTACCCCAAGTATAAGTATTACCAGTAGATGTAATCTCTCAAGACGCTGGCTGTGTGGGAATCCTGTACCGGAATACCGTATGTACCGTAGCTTCGGCTACATACAGTGTACCGCGCTGAGCCAATCACAGTGAGCGATGTATTCTATTATTGAATGCAAAGCCTGCTCGGATTGGCAGAGTCAGAGAGGCGGGCTGATGTTACTCTGCCAATCCGAGCAGGCTTTGCATTCAATAATAGAATACATCGCTCGCTGTGATTGGCTCAGCGCGGTACACTGTATGTAGCCGAAGCTACGTTACATACGGTATTCCGGTACAGGATTCCCACACAGCCAGCGTCTTGAGAGATTACATCTACCGGTAATACTTATACTTAGGTTACCTTGGAGATATTATACTTGGCGTATAAGACGACCCCCCATTTTTGGGGGATTTTTTTGAAGTTCAAAAGTAGTCTTATACGCCAGAAAATACAGTACCTTTTATTTGTGCTCTATCAAAATATCATAGAATCCTTGTCTTCTACTTCATTCATATGAGATTCAGTCCATTCCTCTGTCTCTGCTCCCTACTAGGGCAGCAGCCTCCATAGGTGTGCGCAGCCTATTACATTATTGTGTGTACCAGAAAGCTCAAACACCCATGCCTTTCTCTGCAGCCTCAGCAGCACTGGACAGTGAATGAAGGGGAAGTGCACTGTGCTGAGCGGCTTCCTGTCCATTCATAAACTGAAGCGTAATAATCACAGTTTACTATGAATACAGTGAGCGAGTGTGTTCACTCTGTTACTTTAGAAAAGGAATGGGGTGGTAAATTACATATTTACTAGCTCCTTGCCCTGCTCTCCATCCTAAAACATCCCCCACAGCAGCCAGTGGAGAGGAGGGAAGCCAACAGTACTGCGAGGCAGGGGGGCCAACACAGGGGAAACCCGGGCAGTAGGGGGGAATTGGCACCACATGTAGTGAGTAGGGTGTACCCAAGCACACCTGGCACACCACCTGTGCACGCCTATGGCAGCCTCACTTTTCCAAAGAAATGTGAGATGAAGTCCCAGACAACTCACATTTTGATCATGTTCCTTCACTCCCCAGGAAAAATTCCTCCTCCAGCAGCTACTCTACTGTGCCACCAAGCAACCAAACCCCTCAAATCCATGCCCAGTACTGGGATGCTGAATGACAGCATCATCCCTGCATGACAGCCAGGCGGAACCACCCTTTGAGGCCCAAGAGTGACTTTGTTGCTCCTCCAGGTTGACAATGCTGCTGCTGAAAATGTTGCTCCTCGTTCTGCCTCCAGAGTGGAAATTCAACCTGCATGATTAAATGTGGTAGATGTATATTAGGAGCTGCGCCAGACATATATTAAACAATCTATCACAGTAATACAGTCCATGGACAATCTAACGGAGTAGAACTGCAGGTAGAAAGAAAGGACCCAATCCAATCAGCCAATCACCAGTGAATAGTGAGAGAGATGAGTTACACCCTGTGCTGACACCCGTAGCCTCTAACCGGAATTTTTGACCCTCCTGTCACAGAGTGGTCAAACAGGCATAAGAGCAAAAAGCGCTCGGCGTAAATGATGGTTCCTAGTCACATTCCTCACATTCCTTAGCAGGGAGAGAGAACTTCACAATTCACAGATGCACAATGCCTTCACAGGACCCCACAGAAGTGTCTTTCACATGCAGGCTCAGAAAAAAGACAGAGGGGCAACCAATCGTGAATTACATTGAGGCACATACATTTATTAAAAAGTAATGCACTTACATAGTAGTCATAATATAACAGCATCAATGGATAAAACCGCGGTATGTAGCGTGCTCAGCTCCGATACGTCCGCCTTACGCGTATCGTCAAACATCTATGACATCTTCAGAGGCATGGTATAGCGGTGTGAGCACGCATTTAAATGAGCTGGCGCTTAAATGTGGGCACTAGATGAAGCCTGGAATACATTTACTGTTTTACAGAAACTAGAAATTGCTAACTTTAATAAAAGTTCCCATCATCCTTCATTCTGAGGAACAGAAACAGGTGCATCCTGGGAGCTCAGACTCCATTGTAAGAACTGAGGGAGAAGAAACCAGCCATCATTCCTGAAACACATGCTGTGGACTGAACATACATTCCCTACAGGCAGCATAACTGGTGAGCATGGACTTAGTGCCATCTGCAGCCTAGCTATTTCACTGTGTTTTTTTTTTAACTTTCATACATTGTTTGCATGTTTTTGTCATCTGCTTTTCCCAATAGTTTCATCCCACCCTGTTTCGTTAATAATTCTTCAAAATTACATTAAGTCTGGATTATTTCAGAATAGGAGGGTTTAGCTGCACACAAAGATACATGTAGAGAGGACAGAACATGCCTCAATGGATACAGTGAAGGAATGGATGTAGCCACTTTAGAACAGGTGTTATTGGGCATTTTGCTTGTAAAAATAAAGTTAAAAAAAAAAAAAAAAGCTTAACAAATAAAACTAATGCAGCCACCTCTTCCAAGAACTGGTAAGCTGAAATGTATTACATTCTTGGTTTTGTCTTTGGATACACTTTAAATCTACCAAGAACCAGTTCTTTGAAATCCAGATAAAACCTTTTCAGTTAATTGCATCAGATTACATTTTACTGTACCCTCTCAAGCTATGACAACCTTGATGGCCTACAATAGACTTAAGACACCAAACAGTTTTCTTGTTCTGGCCGCAATTTAGAGCAAATGTTGTTTCTGTCCTCAGTGTTGATGGATATCTAATCCATACCACTTTCCACCAGCCTTTCTGGTCATGAAAGCTGCAATCAAAATAATTTCTGAAGACAAGCGCAATTTATGTCAGGGTAGTTAGGGCACTTATGTGAGTTTGTGAGAGCATCTCGAAAGAGAAAGGTTGTCGTTTAGGAATTTATTTTTAGAGACAGAGTTATGATTTCTCCTATAACATAAAGGGAATGTACAGTCTTTTGTCTTTCTTTCAAAATTTTTTAGATTTAAATGTAAAAACAGAGAACGGTTTGGTATAAATAATGCAATGAATGTGTGATAAAGTCGAGGTACACCCTACTGAATCATATTTAGGGGGTAGTTATGAAAAAAATTGCATTTCAATTCACCCAGTGAATATCCACATATAGAACATTTGTTCTGGGTAAATGGGGCAACAAAAAAATAAAAATAAAAAGTAAAAGTTTGGGGTGGCCTCATGCCATTTTTTTTTTGTGTGTGGGTCCCTCAATAAAATTGGTACCAGACCTCAAGAACCTGGTATGAATTAGGGGAACTGCTATTATAGTTTGACGTACATGTATTAGGTTAGTGATATGGTTGGGTAGTGCCCTCCGCAAGGTTCAGTATCTGAAGCTGGTTAATGTAAGGTTCTGAGTGTGTATTGATGAATGGTGAGTGAATGAACACCCTTGGCTTGTAGTGGACCCCATCGTGAAGATGCCAAAAAGTAGAGGACATGGAATGTTGCCATGGAAGTTGCCGCTAAGGAATTGTCGTGGTGTGTCATTCAGGTGCAAAGCGGCACATGTTGGGAAGCACAAAATGTTCTAAGGTTAGACATTTCTGGACTGTTCCATAGAAGCTGGCTCTGAAGAATGGTGGTGGTGTGCCACTCAGGCACAAAGCGGCATATGTTGGAAGGCGCCACATTGTTTTTATATCAGACATTTATGGATTTTTACTGCCTGTTTTTTTTTTTATTATAATTATTATTATTTCAAATTTTTTATTGAGCCTCATTTCAATTTAAAATACACCATTAAAAGAAAAAAAAAAAACAGATTCTTCCGTATTACAAACTCATATTATCCCCCCCCCCCTTATCTTCTCCCACCCCCAACCCATTCATCCCCTTACATTAATATCCTTATTGCGTTATTGCTGTCCAGCCTCTATTTACCTAACTAGATTTAACATGACCCGATTTAATTATTCCCCTGTTCTTTTCATATTTCAATGTAATCTCTAGTCTTTTTAAAGTTAGTCCATTTTTCCCATATATTGGAGAAACATTCTATTTCTTCTTCATCCATACTACACAGATATTCCATGTCATGAATATATTCAACTCTACCACACCACTCCCTTATAGTGGGGACTTCCATATTGAACCAATTTTTTGGAATTGTCCCTTTTGCTGCATTTAGTAAATTTGGTACAATCAAATTTCTATATTGTTTAAAGGGCCTACTTGTTCTATGGAAGAGACATGTCCAGGGATCATCTATGATGGACTCACCTGTGATTTTATTGATTTAATTGTT